>NC_136409.1:20421500-21061000 GCF_051521515.1 Lactuca serriola | reverse complement strand
GAGTCGTGCTTCACTACCAATTTCTTTCTGGGGGTATGCCTTAGAGACTGCCGCCCATATCCTTAACCGAGTCCCTACTAAGAAGGTTGCCAAAACACCTCACGAGATGTGGACAGGGAAAGCTCCCTCGTTGGCACATATCAAGGTTTGGGGTTGCAAGGCTTTCGTAAGACGAGATACTCACGACAAGCTTGAACCTCGAAGTGAGCGATGTATTTTCATCGGCTACCCGCAGACATCCTTTGGATATCTCTTCTATAGACCGAAGGAAAATGTTGTCTTCGTTGCGAGGAGAGGAGTTTTCCGAGAGTGAGAACTCATAAGCCAAGGAGACAGTGGGAGGCAAATCGAACTTGAAGAGATTCAAGAGTCGATGGATGAAGGAACCTCTACCGCTGGCACTCAACCCGAGGAGGGAACTCCGGTTGAACCAATTGACGAATCCTTACCTCTTAGACGTTCCGATAGAGTTAGAGTTCATCCCCAGTTTTATGGATTTCATATTACTACCGAAGGGGACACGTATATTAGTGATGGTACACTAGTAAATCTTGATGAACCTAATAGCTACAAGGAAGCCATGGCAGGCCCGGAGTCTGTAAAATGGAAAGAGGCAATGGATAGCGAGATCCAATCCATGTATGATAACCAAGTTTGGAATTTGGTTGATTACGTGCCCGGACGTAAGACCGTTGGGTGCAAATGGATCTTCAAAAAGAAGACCGACGTGGATGGGAACGTACACACATATAAAGCACGATTGGTCGCGAAGGGCTTTACTCAAACTCCCGGAGTTGACTATGATGAGACCTTCTCACCAGTTGCGAAGATTAAATCTATTAGAGTGATGTTAGCAATTGCCGCATTTCATGATTATGAGATTTGGCAAATGGATGTCAAGACCGCTTTCCTTAACGGAAAGTTGGCTGAGGATGTTTACATGGCTCAGCCAGAGGGGTTTGTGGATCCGAAGCATCCGGATAGAGTGTGTAAGCTTGAGAAGTCCATTTATGGACTTAAGCAAGCATCTCGTAGATGGAATCTTTATTTCGATGAGAAAGTCAAAGAGTTTGGATTTGTACGAAGCAAAAACGAATCTTGTGTATATGTCAAAGCCAGTGGGAGTATAGTAAGCTTCCTCGTTCTATATGTCGATGACATATTACTCATAGGAAACGACATCCCGACTCTGCAGGAGGTAAAGTCCTGGCTCAGGAAGTGTTTCGCTATGAAGGACCTCGGAGAGGCTTCTTACATTTTGGGAATAAGGATAGTAAGAGAAAGAAGTAAGAGACTAATTGGACTTAGTCAGAATACTTACTTAGAGAAGGTACTAAAACGTTTTAGTATGGAAAACTCAAAGAAGGGAGAACTACCGATACAAAGTAATGCCAAATTGAGTAAGACTCAAAGTCCGAGTACCGAAGCTGAGATAGCAGAAATGAGCCGAGTACCATACGCTTCCGCAGTTGGCTCAATCATGTACGCTATGACTTGTACTCGACCTGATGTATCCTTCGCTTTGAGCATGGTTAGCATATATCAAGGGAATCCTGGCAAAGCACATTGGATTGCGGTGAAGAATATCCTTAAGTACCTTCGGAGGACGAAGGAATGGTTCTTAGTCCTCGGAGGAAGTGATGACTTGAAGGTGCGAGGGTATAGTGACGCCAGTTTTCAAACCGACAGGGACAACTACCGTTCGCAGTCGGGCTGGGTCTTTACCCTAAATGGAGGAGCAGTGACATGGAAAAGTTCCAAGCAGGAAACCGTAGCTGATTCAACGTGCGAATCAGAGTACATTGCAGCGAGCGAAGCGTCGAAGGAGGCAATATGGCTAAAGAACTTCATCGGTGATCTTGGAGTCGTACCTGCCATAAAGGAGCCAATGGAGATTTTCTGTGAAAACGAAGGTGCGGTTGCCTTAACCAAGGAACCGAGGGATCATGGTAGATCAAGACATATCGACAGAAAGTATCACTTCATTAGACATCGTGTAGAAGAAGGACAACTCGTAGTTAATAGGATATCATCAGAAGATAACCCAGCAGATCCGCTTACGAAGGGACTGAGTAGGGTTAAGCACTTGCAGCATGCTAGGAGTATTAGGCTGAAGGATGATATTAGCATAGATTAGATAGTATTAGAAACGTGTAATAGATAAATGTAATTGACATTTGATGATTAAATAAAGGAGTTTTATTTATGAGTAATGTTACTATCTTATGTTAATTATTTAGCTATTGTTTCACTTTGCATGTTTTGACTTCCAGAATAATTGAAATTATTAGGAATAATAGAATTGTTCAAATGGTCCACAATCGT
The DNA here is from genome assembly GCF_051521515.1 of Lactuca serriola. Classification (NCBI taxonomy): domain Eukaryota; kingdom Viridiplantae; phylum Streptophyta; class Magnoliopsida; order Asterales; family Asteraceae; genus Lactuca; species Lactuca serriola. Next base: position 21,058,675 of record NC_136409.1, on the reverse strand, counting down.
TCATATATTGGAAGTAGATATGAAAGAAGATTGTCATGAATTGGTGTGTAGAATGTCTAAATGGTGTTAGACATAGCAAAGGATTGCTGCAACGTTCATGAGTGCTTATGAACTAGTTTTGAGCATTGGAATAAACCCGCGCTTGCTGGAATCACCTTATGGAATAAGATATAAAAGGGTGATCGCAAGACGATAATATCATATAGTCTTAAAACCTAGATATATGGTTTATTATTTGTTAATTGATTGTACATTGATAATACGAAAACGCATCAGTAACTTGATGTTATAAAACGTATTGTTGTGTATAGTTGGTAAATGAATAAGTAAATGCATATAAGTCGAAGTTTATCTGTAACTTTTATCTAAGAAGGTAAAAGCGATATCTCGGCCGCTCGATGATTTGATTTGACTTATGTGCCGGGCCCGGTCAGAACTGAATTGATGTGTTCGATTAAGTTCTATGTCAAATAAATCAGAGATCGAGAAACCTAAATGCTTGACTAACCATTCCATAGGATTGTCAGCATGATATCTAACAGAGGACTGTACGTTCCCTTATCTAAAGGACAAGATTGATTAGATCAGAGTTGACAGCGTCTTTGAGAGCTACGATTGCAAACCGAATTGTACTTGTATAGTTACTAGACTTATCCAAGTGGGAGACTGTTGGAATAGTGTCTAAGGCTGTAACTATATCCGGTTGTGCATGGTCCTTTTGGGTTGCCTTCACCATAGCAACTTGATAGGATGATTTATTAAGAGAGAATAAATATTATTAATATATTATGAGAATAATATAATGAATAATATATTGTTATTTGATTAATATAAGTCATAGAATTAATTAGAATTAATTTGGTGACTTAAAGAAATTAATTAAATAAAGGGGTATAAACTGTCAATTGTTTGATAGTTAAGCTTTAGACTGTAAATCCATTTGGATATACTTTGGACGGATTCTAAGAGCTTTAGGAAAGCTAAAATCGTCCATTAGAGTTATCTAGGAATGGATTTGGATAGCCTTAAGAGAAGATTATCCAATTAGGGTTTAGGTTGTAACCCTTAAGGAGTCTACAAGTATAAATAGACCCTATGGCTGATGGAATTCGACACTTGACCAAAAGTAAGGAACCTCTGGTCGAAATTCCTCCCCTCTCCTCTCTCCAAAATCATCCTCCTTGCTTTGGTGTTTGTAAGCCATTAGAGGAGTGACATTTGTGACTCTAGAAGCTCCAAGACCTCAAGATCAACAAGGAACTCAAAGGTATGATTCTAGATATGTTTCAATGTTCTTGTTTAACCTAATTAGTAATTAGAAGTATTGGATTCAAAGCATGTTTATTAGAAAGCCTAGATCCAAGCATTAGGGTTTTGCATGCGCACATAGGAAAGTTCTTATGGCTAAAACCCATCAATTATGATGTCTTCCATCTCAGCCCAGACGAAGAAAATTCCATGCAGTTCATGTTCGATGATGACTTCTCATCCATTTCCACTACTATGCCCTTCTATTCATTCCACTCTCTGCAAACGCCATCATCATCAAGACCCGTCTATGTTTTCAGACTGAAGCATCTTCATCGGAGCCTATTGATGAAGAAATTCAAATAGATGACCAAGTCCAGAACACACTTGGAGGTGAAACTTAATCGAGTCCTCCCAATGAAAATCAAACAAAAAATAATCCTGCTCCTTCTGAACCCCTAATCAACAAAGGTGGTGATAAAGACAAGTCTGAGAGTTCCACTTCGGACACTGGATCATTAGCCAAAAACCTTGCTGATCCATTCGCGTTGTTAGAACTCCGAGACAATGTTGTTGAAATTGTTTCCAAGATGGAGTCCCAAGACCAATCTATAGCAAAGCTCGATTCCAAGATCAATGCCAAGGTCTCCAGCCTTGATACCGATCTTGACGTTATTTTCCAATCCTTGTTCGAAGTGAAGCAACCTGGGACCTCGGATGCAGAGAGGGCAGAACAACTCGATCAGCTTATCTCATTGCGGTTTAAGCATACTTTAGAAGAGGTTGAGCAAAACTACAACTCCAACCTGGATCACCATCTCATCATCGCCTCTACAATGCTGAAAATCCATGAAGACATGTTTAGTGCCACAAACAAACTGATCAAGCAAAACCATGTCCGACATGAGAAGCAGATTCATAGGTTGGAGAAGGAAATAAAAAAGAAGGATGAACATAATTTCATCATGAAGTAGGTCCTCCTTAAACTCCTCTGAGCTTGTTGGAACATAGTTAACGTTCCAAACAACAAGTTGGATGAGATGCTCTTTATCCTTGCCTCCTTATTTGATCACATAAAAGCTCAAGCTCCTATAGCTAAGCTATGATGCGCTTTCGAAGAAAATTAGCATGAGCTTCCAAAAGGTATTTGAAAGGCTCTCCGAAGTCAAAGAAACAGCCGGACTTGCCTTGGAAGTCGGGCCATCCGATGCAAGAGGAGGAGAAGGACCAAGCATAACGGATTGTACCATTTCGTGGAAACCTGCCTTGGAGTTCAGTCTCTGAGATGAATCTGAAGACGATGAAATTCATGTTTTGTCCATAGGTACCCCATATGAATATGATGAAGATGATGATGAAGAAGTTGAGTACAACACCAATGTCGTGGTTGGAATTCAAGCTCTAAGAAAATTTCCAGCTAAGGTTCTTTTAGTGGAAGGGCAAAGGATATGGTCCGCTGTTACCTAGCCATCATCCTTGATAGAGTTCCTTAAAAGAAGTCGTAAATTGGCTAAGGAAAAGACTAAGATCACTATTAACACATTCCGAGCTACTCAATCCATGTTGCCTTCTATCTCCTCTCCATGAATAGTTACCATTGATGAAGGTTCTCCGCTTTGGAAACCTGATGACATCACGAAAGAGCCTCTGATTCCTCCTCCACCAGAGTTCACAATCGCCGAATACATTGAAAATGTCATTTTTGACTTGAAAAAGCAAATTCAAGACAAAGGAAAAAAGTTTGTCTCGGAACCTCACAGCCTTGAACGGACATCCATGATGTCTGAAAGATGGTCACAAGCCCAAATCAATCTAGCCTTTATAGAGAGCATTCAAATCCAATCTCTAAAAGACAACTATTGCTGGGCTTATCCCCATTTTTTTTTGTGAAAGGATAATCCATGATCTAGACATCGTGTCATTCATGTACTATGATCTACCCATGCAAGATACTGACCAAATCGATCTCCAAATTTCTCCATTTGGAAGATATTATATCAAGTTCTCTCCACTCCTCCCAAGCAATGATCCTCAAATGATCGTCAGATCCAAGAGAGAAAGATTGAAGACATTCTACTCCGTCAATGCATGACCTCAAAAGGAATTTTGGTCTCGGAAGATAATCACAAAAATTACTGGGTTTGGACAAAAAGTTCAGGGCAAGTTTGACTTGAACTATATATTGCACAGGTACTACATCTATCAGAACAAATCTAAACAAATCACATCACGGATGCAGACTTCCCTTCCATCAATCCGAATGATGTTGTCATGATTGTCACTCAGTTCCGAACTTGCCAGAATGATCAAATGAGCAATGCTACTTATAGTGTTGCAATGAACTTTCTCAAACACTATGTTGCTGAGTTCTTCCCATGTGATCTCGAACTTGTACATCTGTTCAAAACTGAAATGGTTTTGGCTTAGATAAACTACAAATTGCCTAAAGCACAAATTATGGTAGAAGGAACTACTGAGAAAGTAGTGCCCGGATATGTCTACATGCAAAAGAAGACCAACAAAAAGAATTTCTTTTGATTCCTAGACAAGAACCTCGTCTCCACCAAGATCCTCCAAAAGTTCATGTCCAATGCAGCCAAGTTAGATGCTCTAGAGCACGTGGAGAACAAATTCATAAACCATATCCAATGGTACCTGGAAGTATGAAATTTTCTCTATAGAGCTTACCTATTCATTAATGAAGAAGCCAACTAAGCTGACATGATTGCTAAGTTCACTTAGGGGGGGGCTGTTGAATTATGAAAAGTGAATCTCTAGAAATCCCAAGTAATCAAGTTCTGATATCAGCTGAGTCCAAGATGAGTTGAAGTTCTGAGATGAAGATCAATCTAAGATCAAGGGAATTTTGAGACCAGAATTTTGTTCACACTTTTAATGCATTTTGTCTTATTATTGATGTAATAGTTCATAGGACTTTATTTTTTTTGTGTCTTTTAGATATCAGTTTGTAAAACACTGATTATTATCCAGTCCTAGGAATGTACCTTGGTTTGTACTATGTTCCTCCTCCACTATATAAGGAGTGAATATTTCACCATTAACAACAAGTGAACGATTCAAAGTTCTACACTAAGAATAGCCAATATTCTCATCACATCACTTTCACAATTCCTTCAAGTCAAAGTTCTTTCATAACATTCTGCTTTTTCCTTAAGTATCTTTGTATTTATTATACTCTAAGGTTTCTTCATTTATTACTTGAGTACTTTGTTAAATATCTAACTTCAAGTCCTAACTTTTATTACCAAATTTGCTTGGAACCTTATATTAAGAGCAAACGTTGATCTTAAAGATTAACTCAAAGTTTAAGTTTTTGAACCTTGTCCTTGTGCATTGATTCTAGTACTCACATTGGGTCCTTTCTGTTAAAATAAGCAAGTCAAATTCCAAGTTTATATGTTTAATTTGTGCATTTTGAGTCTAGTTATATGTATTGAATAAGTAAGAGTTCAGGAGTGGAGCCAATATTTGGTCTTTTTGACCCGGTGAGTCTTTCCCATGTAGATCTTTAAATCTATCCACCTATTTGTAAAAGCTTGGATGGATGGGAAGAAAATCATTACATGGGTTTCATAGAAAGTCATGGGATCCATTAGTGGCCTAAGAAATTCAAAGTATCATAATGAATTTTTTAGAAAGTCATGAAGTATAGTATAGTAGTAATAAAGTTAAAGTTATTAGTTTGCTTATTTTTATGAAAGTTGAAGTTATGAAAATAAAAAAAATGGTAAATTTTTTGAAAAATAAAAAAGTGAAACAAAAATATAAAGAAGTTGCCATAAAAATGTAGTTATATTTTTAGGTCAATTACAATATATAGTAATTTTCTTTTTAAAGTGGTGTCACGTGGAATTTGCCAATTACTTTTGAAACGAAAGTAGGTAAATGAAAGGACATAGGTGGTAGTAATGTCAAAAATGAATGTTGTTCAAAATGAGTAGGAAGCATTTATGAGGATTGTGAGTATTTAGGATTGGATCTTATTAAGATTTAGACACAAATATATGCATTGAGGCGAGGAATAATTAACGAAGTCAAATTAGGTTATTCTATGTGATGTTGGTGAGAAAAGATTTGATATATGTTCATAACAATATAGTTTGCTTGAGGACAAACAAAAGATATGTGTGGGGTATTTTGACATGATCATATTTAACTATATATTTTAGGCCATTTTCTTAATATATTTGATTAAAATGTTATATTTTTAGATATATGATACTTAAAATTCTTGAAAATGTACAATTATAGTTTAAATGGGAGTTGAGATGCTAAAGGATGAGAACAAAACGGGAAAAGACAATGAAATAGAAAAAAGGATGTTGTTGGACAACTTGACCCCTCGTAAGTGTTTTGACCAAATCTAATGACTTGTAACATTTAATAAGGAGATTCAATATGTTTTGGAAACTAGACAAAATTTCGGATGACTTTCGTGTTTATGCCAAATTCAAATTCCCAGTTCCCATGCCGTTGAAAATCCTTTCCCACACTGTGGAAAATAAAAAAAAAGTCATGGACATGAAGATTCCATCTTAGACGGTGTGGCAAGAGCTTTTTCATGTCATGGAACCGCTAAATCTATAAATAAATGAGATTTCCAGCCCTAATCACTGTGTAGCCTTTGGTAACATATACATGTGACTTTTACTCCGTTTTGACATCCAGAAACACTCTAGGGAACAATTTTAAAGCTATAGATTCTATTGGAGCAAGGATTTGAGGATTCAAGTGCTACTGTATCGAGATTTCACTTTGGTTTTGCTTGAAAATCATGTCTCGCAATCTTTTGGTGATGTTTTTGTGCTTTGGTTTACTAATTATGGTGTAAAAACCTTTGCTTTCACTAGATCTTGATGAACCATTGTTGAATATGTTTTGATTTTGTTAGATTGGATTATGTGAGTTTATTGCCTATTGCTTAATTATGTGTAGTTGAGAGGACCAATCTAATTACGTTAACTTGAATCTTAATTAGTTTATGACCATTAAACTGTTAGGACTAGTGATTGATCGAATCCTACGGTTAGGTAATATTAATCCATGCCTTTGACTATGTTAGAGAGTATTAGATTTCCATGTTATGCTTATATTTATGACCATTGGCAAGAAATGATTAGATCATATCATTCATAGTTCGAATATATTTAATTAATTATGAGTTCACTAATTGTATGATGATTGTGTTAGTAGTTCATTAATTATGTTAGAGAGTATTAGATATCCATGTCATGCTTAATTATGAGTTCACTAATTGCATGATAATTATGTTTGTCGACCAAGATAACTAGTCATAGTATAGTTTAGTAATCAACTCATTAATCCATTGCAGTTCTAATAAATCAAACATAGAAACTTGGGGGATTTGTATTCTAGTTAAAGTACTTCTTATCTTTTGTTTTAATTTGTTGATTTAATTAGTTTTATTAATATAACATTAAAACTAGTTTAATTTAGTTTACTCAAAAACCCTAATTTTACTTTATTGTTAATAAACTTAATTAACATTTGAATTATTTGATCTAAACTATTCTCGTTCCCTGTGTTCGACACCCTTTCTTACCCTTAACTATATTACTTCACGACTAGGTACACTGCCTATTTGTGTTTAAGAATAGTTAAGATTTGATAGAACTTTAGAAGTAAAAACATTAGTTTATAAATAAGACACCGGACATGGTTGTGTTTGATTGCGAACGTCAAAAATCCTTTTTAATGAAGTATGTTGACTTTGGAACACTTTTTGGTGAGGTACGGGCCGTTTCTAAAGTTCGAACCTCATAAACTACATATATATATATATATATATATATATATATATATATATATATATATATATATATATATATTGAAGAGCTTACTAGGTGCAATTTTGGGAGCTCAAAACTTTAGGAAGAATCAAGATTGAAATAAATTTAAAAGAAATCAAGGATTAAACTATATTCTACGGATTAGAGGTAATTTCATCGTCTTGTAAAGTGTAGATGTTATCTTCAGGGTGAAATTTAAAGGGGATGAAATGCTATTTTTGTTTGATATTTAAATGTTCAAAATCTGAGGAGATATTGTTGTAGTAAGCTTGTTAATTCCTTTTTCTAGTCATAATAGGTCAAATGCATGGTTAATCACTTGAATTTGAAAAATAACTATAAACTCTAGTATGGGTGAATTGTTAGAAAAGTAAAATTGGACTCATCTCTTGTTGAATTAAGACTTGTGGACAAGTTATTCATGGAGTATAATTAGTTTGATTATGAGATTAAGACCTTTGAATATGATGAGGGTGTTGGATTTAAGATATGCATAAATTGATTGTACCTTGAGTTGTGATACTCAATTAATTGTATTAATTCGGCAGATGCTAAAATCGTTGGATTAAGATGTCCAAGCTTATAACTAAATTGATATAAACTTGCAAAAAGAAGCAATGTCTTTTTGGGTTGACCTCATAACCAAAAATAGCTAGAAATGATATTAGGAGAGAGAGAGAAAATGATTTGTGAATATATTATGTGAGTTATTTGTTAATTGGAAATAGATAACTGATTTGTTAATTTATTATGTGATTAATAAATTAGCATGAGATAAATAGTTAACTAATTGACTTTTTAATTTATATGGTTAATAAATTAATAAGAAATATATTAGAATTAATTAGTTATTAATCAAAATTAATATGAAATTAATTCGAGATCAATTAGAATTAATTAAAGATGCAAGAGGCGAATTCTAATTGTTCAATAATTGAACGAAAGAAGCAATTGTAGAAAACTCCATGGCATTGTCGGTTTTGAAGGGGTTCTTAGGGTTTCTGGAAGCCTCTTGGTTGCAGACAAGGAAAATATTTAAACTAAGATTAACTCCATTATTTAATCAATTCAAATCTTGCTTGGTCTGCAAGTTACCTAAACTATAAATAGGACCACTTGTCTCAATATTTTTGTTCATACCTTTACCTAAAAGCTTGGAAAATTATATCCCTCTCTTTTCTCTCGTCTTCATTTTAGAGTTTCTAGGGTTTTAGGTAAAAATCATCAGGGAACTAAACGTTTGGTGCTTTCTTTCCAAGGATTTCAAGAAGGATATTGGTGTGATTATTTGCTACAATAATCAAAACGTACGTAACCCTTGTCCTATATATATTTCAGTTATAAAATATTACCATTATGGCTCTTAATGTTCATGGTTTATTGCTATCAATAGAGAAAATATAGATCCAAATAGGTTCAATATGAACTTAAGAGTTAAGTAATTTTCCGCCTCATGTATAGATTTATAACCTATTAAACCTATCAGTGGTATGAGAGACTATATTGTTTACTATTGATTGTGCATAATAGTGAATTGATCAAATTTAGGGTTATAGAAATTAAACCCTATACCCTTGAAATTTCAACTTGGATAAGGTTTCTTGATACCTTAGCATCCACCCCTTATTTTTGAAAATGTTAGGGTTCCCTTAGGGTTTCGTAGTTGCATTAATTATTGTTTTAAAAGCCTTAAAATTTGAATAATTAAAATTTAGTAACCCCAAACATTAATTTCAAAAATATTAGAAGGGTTTTGGATTAGGATTAAATTTGAAGTATTTTATTAATTGTTTAATAGAAAATAATTATTTAATCCCTTAATGAGTTAAATTAATTTAAATAAAAGTTAATTAAAAGATAAATATTAAATCATAATTTGTTTAACTTTAATTAAATTAAAAGTTTAATTTGGATAATTAAAAGATTTAACCCTGTATTTTAAATGTTTTAAAATACACCTTATATATATATATATATATATATATATATATATATATATATATATATATATCATTAAATGTTAATTACTACATGTATAATAGAAAGTCAGTCGAATCGCTAGTACACTTCATTCACAAAGTCATAGTATAAAGAGGGTATAATGAAACGGCCTATAAAATGACCATTGAATGGGTGTCATTTTCACTCACCACTCTCCTATGTGGTGGAGGGTCTTTAGCATAATAGGTTCGATAAGACCTAACCTCATTTAAAGTATAATGATAATATAAAGTACTAGAACCTTCTTAAAATATCTCACTCTAGTTACTTTATGAAAATGTGAAAAGGTTGCTAATCCATGAAAATGCACATAATTATTTATGAGTCATTAGTGGAGCGTGTGTGGTTAACTGACACACTAGTGTGGGACTATAAAGTTGAATTGATGCCACAAATAAAAAATTATTGGTGTTGATGGAGCATGTGTGGTTAACCGGCACATCAAAGTGAGATGATAAATGACCTCGAGGTTGACGAACGTGTTTGCATGGTTATTCACATCTCTTTTATGATCCTAGACATCCAACTCACAAAAGTGAGAGTATAACCCGAAATTAAATATGCAATTGATAAGATTCAATGAATCTCAAAAGATCTAGAGTTTCATAAGATTTAAATTCATAAAATCCTTACCTAACTAAAATAGATTCAAATTTGATTACAACATCCCTCTTCAAGGTGCGAATCGAAAATATGGATCCTAGCCATAATAAAAAATTTGGGTTAATAATTAAGGATTAAAATCAACTAACTTGAATTCTCTCTTTACCCATTTTTAGATGTCTTATGAAGATATGAATGGCCTTCCTCATTCTTATGGAAATGTTTTTTTCGTTAATCTTCTGAAGTTAGTCTTCCACATTCCGATCAAGGTGAAAATGTCTTCCCTTCTTCGAGTAATGGTGGAATTGGACATCATGCTTCTTTAACTCTTCCACCTCCTCCTCCTGTGACACTCACTAAGTTACCTTTTCCCAAAGTTGAAAGATATGAGACTACTCAACCCTTATCAGCATGTAAAGATCAAGATGGAAACTCTATGTGTGCGTATGTTTTGAAAATGAAATTGTACACATTGACAAGTTGGATAAAATGGGTGTCGTTTTCCTAAAGGATCAAGCCATTGATTTGGTTCTTCTCTCGCTTCCAAAGTGATATGATCAGTTCATTGGGAACTTTCATATGAGGAATATCGACATGGCCCAGATTGATTTGAACCGAATGTTGATGGTTGTTGTAGCTGAAATGCTTAAGAGCACATTTGAAGTATAGATGATTATAAGGTCTAATTTCAAGGTTTCCTTAGATATTAACATGGTGACAATATAGATCCAAAAAAGATTTCTCTTCCCAATGGAAAAGGGTCGTCCAAGATCAAAATTTTTGATTGTATGGTAAATAGAAAGGCTAGTATTGCGATTGTTACATGTGCTGACCCCAAAGAGTCCGTTTGTTTCTACTGCTAATTGAAGAGACATTGGTTACAAAGCCTCCCAATGTACTTGAAGGTTCTCAGAGATGGTAAAGTCAATTCGTATGAATCTACTTCAGGTACATCCATTATCTAACTCTATTATTTTAACAAGTTCTCGTTCATAGATTCTTAATACGTGAAATGATGACAATATTTTGAAGGTATTGCAGGATCTAAGAGAAATAAGGAAGCATAAGCAGAGTGAGCTAAATCTGATAGTGGGAAATGGACCTTTGTCACATGGTTCGATGGTCAGAACTTGGAGCTACTACTAAGGAGTTAGGATAATTTAATAGGTTGCTGTTACTCTCCCTAATATGTATAGAAACATAGTTTTCATTTTATGCATAGTAAGCACAAGCTCCAATTTTTCCTTTATTTTCAATAAAAGTGAAGTTTTGGTTTGTCTAGTTGCCTGAATCTATAATTCATTGGAATGGAATTTATAGAAGTGTTAGTTATGTTTCTAATATTAACAATATTAATTGTGGATTTGATTTTTATGATATCGCTTGTGTTATTGTCATAATTGACTAGGTGAAAAGAAATCTCATCACTAAATTTCAATTGGACATAAAATTAGAGTCATAAAATTCAAATTGCATGATGCATGAGAATCTTGTTCATTAGAAAATTATGACTAATTCATGATTCACATGTTTATGTGAGTCAAGTGAAGCACTAATGGATCTAGTTTATATTGATATAAACTATTCAGATCCACCACAAAGGAAGATAACTCTATTCGTCATGATTTTTTAATGTTTCAGTAAATATGGTTGTGTTTATAAGATTAAGCATAATTATGATACTTTGAAAAGATTCAAAGAGTAGCAGAACGAATAAGAAGAACCTATTAATCAGAAAGATAAAAGTTTCTCTAATCTAAAAGGAAAGGAGAGTCGGATATTGTTGGAAATAGTTAGATCAAAAGACCAGAGGTATTTCATTCCATATAAAGTTGTAGAGCCATGATCTAGTAACTATGAATCATATCTTGAAAGTCATTTCAAACTAAGAAGGTTGAAAACACCTCAAAATATCTGGAGTAAAATGTTCTCTTACTCTATCACTATGAATCATATCTTGAAACTCATTCCAAAATATATTATTTCATATTAATATATTAGAAATTATAATATATTAACAAATCATAAATAACCTCTTCTCAAAAGTCCATCCTATCAAATTGTCCTGGTGATATGCAACCCAAATAGACCATGGTACTCTCGGGTCAAGTACATACCAATTATAGTTATGGACTTAGACACTAATCCAACAACAGGATCATACTCCGATGAGCAGAGGGCTGCAGTATCTTGGGATTAGTTCAAGGATATGATTCCCAGCTGCTACATTCCTTAGGTCGAGCGGGAGAGGTTGGCTCAGGAGTTTCTAGATTTGAGACAGGGATCAGAGACGGTGACAGAGATCACCCAAATGTTTACCGAGAGGGTGATGTTTTTCCCGGAGTTTGCTTATGAGCAGGATCAAATGACTCGTTATCTGAGCATGCTCAAGACTGACATCAAACAGTCTTTGCTACCCATCGTTGTTATACTTTACTGGAGTTACAGGAGTCTGGTAAGTGGCGTGAGCTTGAGATTCAGATAGAGTTGAGAGAGTAGAGGTATGCCCAACACATTCGCAGCCGGTGCCGAAGCGGTTCTAGACCACCGATTCTAGGTCTGTAGGTCAGTGCGGCCACACTTGTGGGAAGCGCGGGAAGGTTCATTATGGAGTATGTCGATCTAGTAGTGGGTGCCACAAATGTGGCAAGGAGGGGAATTATGTCAGGGTCTATCGCCAGTCCGCCCCAATTCTGAGTATGAGGATTTGTTACCATTGTGATCTGGTTGGCCATGTGAAGGTCAACTGTCTGTTACTCACTGCCAAGATGGAGCATGCTCCAATGCCAACTACATTGAGCATCATTGACGGGAGTCACGGTAGAGTGGAGCCCCCGACGGCTTGAGGTCATGATTTCTAGCTCACGTCCAAGGAGGCCAGGACAACACCATATGTTGAGACTGGTATGTTTCTATCTTTTATTTTATTAATTATTTTTATTTTAGGATAATATGTTTTTACCTGTGTTAGGTACATTCTTAGTGAACTCTTTGCCTGCTCTGGTATTGTTTGACTTCAGATCGAGTCGGTCTTTTATCTCTCGATTTTTTAGTATGGAGTTTGCTTTGCCCTTAGGAGAGCTAGAGTGTCTGTTGTGAGTTTCCATCACCAACGAACACGAGGTTTCTGCTTCATCAGTATATCGGGGTTGCATTTTAGAGACTTTGGGGTGTCTTTTTTGAGTGACTTGATTCTGATTCCCATGGGGGATGTTTGCGTTATAGTAGGTATGGATTGGCTGAGTCGTTTTAGTGCGATGATCGACTGCGAGGGTTAGCACGTAGTGGTTCAAACCCCAAGTGGGGGAGAACTAGTTATCTATGGTAAGGACACCAGTTTGGGTTCAGTTTTTTGCTCGTAAGCTAGGGCTCAACGATATATTCACACGAGTGTGCGGGTTATTTGCCATATGTGGTAGATACATGTGGTCACAGACCATGTCTTGGTTTCTAATGTTCCAGTTGTTAGAGATTTTGCTGTTGTGTTTCTGGAGGAGTTACCCGTAGTGCCTCCTGAGAGGCAGGTTGAGTTTAGGATCAAACTTGTGCTAGGTGTAGCCCTTATTGCCAAGGCGCCATACTGATTGGCACTGCCAGAGATGCAGGAGTTGTCGTCTGAGCTGCAGGAGCTGTCATCTTAGTTGCAGGAGCTGCTAGGCAAGCAGTTCATTCGTTCGAGCAGTTCTCCATGGGGAGCACTGATTCTCTTCATCAAGAAGATGGATGGTTCATACTGAAAGTGCATTGATTACTGGGAGTTGAAAAAGTTTACGGTGATGAATTGTTATCCACTTCCACGGATAGATGACCTCTTCGATCAGTTATAGGGAGCATCTTGGTTCTCCAAGATAGATCTGAGGTCTGGGTAAAATCAGGTTAGGGTGAGGGAGGAGGACATGGATTAGACTGCGTTCCAGACTTGTTACGACCACTATGAGTTCGTGGTGATGCCCTTTGGGCTCACCAATGCATCGACAGTATTCATGGAACTGATGAATCAAGTATCTAGGACGATGTTCGATCGCTCAGTTATTGTGTTCATCGATGATATTTTGGTGTATTCCAAGACCATAGAACAACATAAGGAGCATCTCTGTGAGTTATTGGGAGTTTTGAGGAGAGAACGACTTTATGCCAAGTTCTCGAAAAGTGAGTTTTGGTTGCGAGATGTTCGTCCTGGACATCTCGTAAACCAGGAGGGGATTTTGGTCGATTCGGCCAAGATCGAGGCGGTGATGCAGTGGGAGGTTCCGAAATCTCCATCGGATATCAAGAGTTTCTTGGGTTTGGCAGGGTACTACCGTAGATTCATTCAGGATTTTTCCTAGATTGTAGTACCCCTCACTCATTTGACGAGGAAGGGGGTGGATTTTCGGTGGGGCCCTAAGTAGCAGTCAGCATTTGAGACCTTCTGATAGAGACTTATTGAGGCCTTGGTGTTAACCCTCCCTGAGGGAGTAGAGGATTTTGTGGTTTCCTGTGATGCGTCCATCACCGAGTTAGGGGCAATCCTCATGCAGAGAGGATATGTGATAGCCTACGCTTCGCAGCAGCTAAAGCCGCATGAGATGAGATATCCCATGAATGATTTTGGTTTGGAAGCAGCAGTATTCGCTCTCAAGATTTGGAGACAGTACCTCTACGGGGTCCTCTGTATTGTATACATAGACCACAAGAGCTTGAAACATATCATGGATCAACCGAACATGAAAATGAGGCAACACAGGTGGCTGGACGTAATCGAGGATTATGATTACGAGATCCTTTACCATTTGGGTAAAGTGAACGTTGTTGCGGACGCCCTGAGCGGCAATTCGGTTGAATCTTCTGTTCCGGCATCGTGTATGAGGATGTCGATGGATTCTCCATTTGTAACCTTGATTAGGGAGGCTCAGGTTGAGGGTGTATGGCAGGAGAATTGGATAATTGAGAGGATCAAGGATGAGATCACTAAATTTGTGCAGGATAGTCATGGATTTTTGACCCATTGTGGTCGGGTGTAGGTTCCAATGTCTGGTGGGGTCAGACATATTGTATCGGAGGAGGCTCATAAGTCTCACTTCTGCATCCACCTAGGGGCCACCAAGATGTACTAGGATTTAAGGTTGAGTTACTGGTGGCCGTGCATGAAGAGAGAGATTGCTTGTTACGTCGAGAGGTGATTGACCTGCAAGATGGTCAACGCCAAGTATCAGAGGCCGCATGACAAGCTGCAGCCTCTAGAGGTTGGTTGAGCAAGAGCGCCCATTTTCTTTCAATCTGGGAGAGTTCATCGACCAAGAAGTTGGTTGATGTATGTATCAGCGAGATCGTTGCTCGCCACGGGGTGCCAGTCTCTATTGCCTCAGAGCGTTATGTTTGATTCACATCCTATTTTTGGTAGAACTTCCATGAGGAACTGGGCACGATATTGCATTTTAGCACCGCTTACCATCCGTAGACAGATGGCCAGAGCGAGCGGACCATTTAGACCCTCGAGGATATGTTGAGGGCCTGCGTCATTGATTTCGGTTGGAGAAGGGACTCCTACCTATCTGTGACAACCCGAAATTTCCATTATGAACAAACCATGTCAAACCAATAGAGGTTAGAACAGTTTCAGTGAAATTCCAGACTTTGGGTATAAGTTTGAGTTTTTCAGGATTTACACTTAAGGAGATATCAGGAGAGTGGATGCACTAGGGTTTTGTGCAACACTGTTATTTTGATACTCTATGATATTAGAGTTCAGTCCGGGAATAAAATATTTTTTGTTAAAAATCTCAGGACTATAAATAGAAAACTGAACCAAATAATTCATTAGTTACATTTCCAATTAGAGAAAAGCCAAATTCTCTCTCACGGATCTTCGGGTTTTTATCCCAAAACGTGAGTACTTCAATCTAGTTGTATTATATAGCTTAGATTGTGCTTAATAACATCAAAATCACGACAGAACAACAAGATCTGTGAGTTTACTCCCCAAGAACATCTTGGAGAGTAAACTCCGTTTCGAAAGCCAAATGAGGCCTAGTCCTTCCTTAAGCCATGAAACTAGTTTGGACTTGTACACAAATGAGTTTAGGGACAGAAAACAAACTCAAAACAACAAGATTTGAGAGTTTACTCCCCAAGAACATCTTGGAGAGTAAACTCCTCTTGGAGAGTAAACACCTTTTGGAGAGTAAACTCCATTTTAAGGGCCAAAAGTGTCCCAATGACCCTCAAAGCCTTGGAAAAGAACCTTGAGACTACCTATGACATGGTTAGAAATCCAAAACAAATAGAATCAAGGGTTGAAAGTGAGTTCACGGCCAAGGAAGTTCTTGGGCCGTGAACTCCATTTTAGGGTGTCAAAATGCCCTAAATGCCACCCTTAAGCCAAGAGACTAGCATAGCTTTTTACCTTGATGTGTCTAAGACCCAAAACAACCAAAATACCAACACCCACAAGTGTCTACCGCCGCAAACACATGACCAAATGGTCTATGGGCCGTAAACTCAAGTTAGGGGTGTTTTGATGCCACAAACACTTCCAAGGGCTTAGGCATGAATTTATAATGCATCCTTATGACCTTTAGGACCCCCATAAGTATATTTGGCCATGAGTTTATGGTAGTAAACTCATTTGGGCCGTGAACACCTCAAAAACTCCAAAGAAGGTGGTCTTTCTCATCCTATGCTAGAGCTAATGTCCCTAAATCATTCCCTAGCTTTCATACTTACACAAACCCATGAGTGACCATGAGGTTACTACCGTAAACTCCCTTGGGCCGTGAACTCATGGTAGTAAACTCATAAGTGTGCCCTTATACCTTCCTATGTTGAATCACATGTGATTCCAACACTTGGTCAAGGTGTTTCCTAGTCCCGGTAGGTGTTATCTTTCATATAGCTGTTATAAACACTATATTCATGTCGTTATGTGTCCTTAAATATCATTTAGGACTTATTGTGTCTCGGGACTTCATTTGTGGAACTTCTCATCCCTACACGCGTACCCGCTAGAACCACTCACAACAGGTGAGTTCATACCCCTAATCAATGTTTTAAATGATTTTAAATGCTTTAATGGGGGGGGGGGGAATACAAGTAGAAAACAACATGTTATTAAATCATTTATATGTATTTTATAACTGTGTTTTCATTCAACAGATTTCACATACTACAAGATTTGATGCATGAAATGGTTTTCTATCTTTAAAATACTTTGTTATCAAATGTATTACTTTTGAAATGGTTATCAAAACGACATCAAGTCACTTTTATATTTGTTCAAAACCCTTAAATGTCTTACAAAACCGTTTTTCATTCTTGAACTAAACTATGCATATATACTTATAATCTTATATATGTATTGTTGTTATAGTTTACATCTTTTATTTAGTTTCACACACCCTTGAGTAGTAAGAGTGTATAAACCTACTTGAACAACCAATTACCTTTCAGTAAATTATCATAGCGATAATTTGAAGATATCAAACATTATTCCTATTACAAAGAATCGCACAAGAGTTAGTTCATTCATGAGTCCACACCAGTACATTACATGATACATGAGTACATATACATATGCTTACCTGATACATGAACATATTTACATATACTTACCTGATACATCAACACATTTACATGAATACCATACATGAACACTATTACATAGATATATTATCATGTATTCACTTACGTGGATACTTGTATCTCAACTTGTGAGGACGATTTATTAGTATTTTCTGTATAAATTATCTTTCCTATCCCGGTTCAATGGGATATCTCCGCGGGACTAACCATTCCGAACCCCGCTGATTAGCACTAGTGCTCGATGACCATCTACGGAGGTCTATGGTTACTATTTATATTAGGTAGATCGATATCTAGGCAGGACTAACCATTCCGAATCCCATCTGATTAACACCAGTGGTCGATGACCATCTACGGAGGTCTATGGTTACTATTTATATTAGGTAGATCAATAATGGGACTAACCCTTTCACCCACCTGCTGCTGCTACAGAGGACAATTGGACAATCATCGGATGTTCATTAGGTTATACCTTTCGCTTCTGCGATGTCATGTTAGTCCTGGTAACCCAGGGATAAAACTTACATGATTATACTCTTTCCTGTTTACTTTGTTTTGTGATACTTTCACATAAACGAGGAGTTAGACTAAGTACTTTAGTACTAGTCAATAGAAAGGAAAAACTATCATTTTACTTACAGAACAGTTAGGTCAGGGTAGAAGACTATCATATACTTTTTCCTGTTTACTTTGTTTTGTAATACTTTCACATAAATGAGGAGTTTGACTAAGTACTTTAGTACTAGTCAATAGAAAGGAAAAACTATCATTTTACTTACAGAACAATTAGGCCTTGGTAGAAGACTATCATATACTTTTTCCTGTTTACTTTATTTTTTGATACTTTCACATAAACGATGAGTTAGACTAAGTACTTTAGTACTGGTCAATAGAAGGAAAAACTATCATTTTACTTACAAAACATTCGGGTCTCGTTTGAAGACTACATTTCATAATAACATAAAATAAGGGATTTTCTAGGGCTTTTCATACTTACATAAACATTTTCAATTGGAGGTTTACATGACTTTTAAAAACAGCTTTTCAAAGCAAGACAATGACACTTAAATACTTATGAATTCACCAGCTTTAAAGCTGATACTCGCTTTCAAAATAACTTGTATTCTCAGGTCATCAGTTAGACAGGTGCGATGGCCAGGTTTTTGAGAAGATGGAGCACAGACAAGACTCGCCTTATTTTGATTATTCATTTTATTGTTGTACATTATGAAAGAACACACACGTATTCAAACTTTACTTTTAATGAAATGGATGATGTTGTTGCTTGTTTACTACTTTACACTGTTATGATACTTCACATGACGTCCTCCACCCCAGAACGTTTCCGCCGTTCTTGGTTTTAGGGTGTGACACTATCTCTTGCAGAGTTCGACTTGTAACATCCTAATTCTCCAGACCAAAAATTTCATTTTAAAGTTAAAGATTCATAAAACAGATTACTGAAAATGTCATTAGTGTTATCTCATATCATGAAAATCATAAGTCAACCATCTCAAAAACATATCATAGGAAAATTATGTTAGAGTACAAATCCCAAGGATCTCATGTGCGGAAAATCATGTGTGTGATCTGCTGCTATCGTGCCAACGCCGTTCCCTTCGAAGAAGAAGGACCCAAAACAAAAACTGAAAACTATAAGCACAAAGCTTAGTGAGTTCCTCCGTCATACCATATACCATACAATAATCATATTGTCTAACTTATCCAGGTACTGGACTACCCCTTCGGTCTCTTTCAACTGGTAACTGCCTAGCATTTCAGGGTGCTCGTTTACCCCTTCGGTCCTTTCGACCGGTAACTTACCTAACATATCAGGGTGCTGGCCTACCCCTTCGGTCCCTTCGACCGGTAACTCGCCTAGCAAATCAGGGTGCCGGCCTACCCCTTCGGTCCTTTCGACCGGTACCGGGGACTATTTAACCCCCTACTTCCACCATATAACATACTAGCTGATAAACACATAAGTCATATACTGCCTAGCTTATCAGGGTGCTGGCGTACCCCTTCGGTCCTTTCGATCGGTACTGGGGCCTATCATACCCCTCTTACCACTCTCACATAATATCATAGCATACTAGCACGTAAGGCATAATAGATAGTGACATCCCGATAATTATCACAAAGACAATCATCTCTACTATAAATCTTAAAGGTGGGCTGACATTGCTGCCTTCGACCCACTTCTACTGGAAGTTAACTCACCTCAATAACTTGGAAATAGTTGCAAAAGCTCCTGCTCTGAAATCAATCCCCCCTTAGAATCCTACACATAATAATTTCCCTTAATTACCCTTTTCATACTCATAAGCCTTCTATGGGTCAACTTTGGTCAATGGTAAAAGTCAAAGTCAACATCCTGGTTAACTTAACTCGTTGAGTAGGTCCATCAGCTCATCGACTTCCATGATCCATAAAACCCTAGAAATATTGATCCAACTCATCGAGTTCTTTCATGAACTCGTCGAGTTCCTCCTCATATAGAGTCGGAACATTTTGCTCACAAATTGCCAAGTTCCTCCTAGAACTTACTGAGTTCTTCAATCTTCAAAACTCAAAAACCATGTCCAACTCGCTGAGTCATCTCCTAGACTCGACGAATTTGCCTAGTAACAGAAAATATTGGGGAACCACGACCCAACTCACCGAGTTGAATGAACAACTCGTCTAGTCCCCCTTAGTCTAAACTAATTTAGTCGTTTCTTTTCGTTTCCAATGCTTCCAAACCACAGATCTGGCCCCCTAGGACTAAGTTACCACCTAAAGTTGCTAACTTTATGGTCATGCATGGTGTCATGAAGCTAGAAACACCAAAACTAAGCTATATAAGATATCTAGGGCATGGGGAAGGGCTAAGGCTTGATAAAGCTAGGTTAAGGCCCATGTAAGGGGTTTGGTCCCTATTTGGAAAATTAGGCCATAGTTAGGCCACAGTTTGGGCCTTAATGATTATATGAGGATGGGCCTTAGAATCAGACCATGTATAGGCTTGGGCCCAATTTGGAAATCTGGGCCATATGTTAGGCTTTGATTTCTAATTGACTTTGGGCCTTTGGATTCGGCCATGGGCTTGGATAAAGCTGAGTTAGGGGTAAATTAGTATTTGCCCAAGTATGTATTTATGGTTATGTGTTGGAACCCAACTATTAATTGGGTGATGTTTTGATATTGACAATTCAGGAATCTGTGATCTAGCAGCTGAGGTTGGGTCTGCAGGTCTTCAGCAGTGTGGGGTTGAGTCTACGGGACTTCAACAGTGAGAGATGAGTTACCTTCCAGTAGGGGTGGGTCTAAGGAACCAATGCCGGCCCACTAGTAGGTGATTATGTTTGAGATGATTGTCTTTGTGATAATTATCTGGTTGTCGTTAATTGATATGCTTATTCTACTAGGATGCTATGAGATATATGTTATTAGTAGTAAGGGTGAAATATTCCCCAGTTACCGGTTGAAAGATACCGAAGACGGTTACCGGTTGAAAGATACCGAAGAGGTGGACAGAACCCATGCATGCCTAGTAGTATGTTAATGATATGTTATTATGTAACTTGTATGGTTATGATATGCCATTATGTGAGCAGTATGTTTATGATATGATATTATGTGACCAGTATGGTTATTATATGCCATTATGTGATTCAGTATGTTTATGTTATGTTATCATGGAACCAATATATATATGACTTGTTATTATGTGATAGTGATAGGGGTGAAATACTCCCCGAATACTGGTTGAAAGATACCGAAGGGGAGGTTAGCTCCCTGTTACTGGTTGAAAGATACCGAAGGGCAGGTTAGTTTGCGGATACCGGTAGGGAGGTTAGCTCCCAGTTACCGGTTGAAAGATACTGAAGGGGAGGTTAGTTCCTGAGTATCGGTTGAAAGATACTGAAAGGGAGTCCAACTCCCAGTTATGGTTGAAAGATACCGAAGGGAATTACGTGGTATGTCGTATGATGGGGGAACTCACTAAGCTTCGTGCTTACGGTTTACAGTTTTGGTTTCAGGTACTTGTTTTGAAAGGAAAGGAGCAGGCTTGATCGCAGTGCATCACACTATGTTTTCTACACATGAGATCTTTGGGATTACACTCTAATATGGTTTTATGTTAATATGTTTTGATTATTCACATAGTGGTTTTTATACTGTTGGTTTTTTTAAAATAACATAATTTAAAAATGAAAATTTTGGCCTGTATTTTTGGGATGTTACAAGTTGGTATCAGAGCCACTGTTTGAGGGATTCGGGCACACTCTTGGGTGTGTCTCGACTCAAACTGAGGGCTAGGCATGAAAATTTTCAAAAGAAAATCATTTTTATAAAAAGAATTTGGAAGGAGAAAAGAACTTTGAAGAGAACAAGGTGTGTGATGCGTGCAATCAACCGAGCTCAAGTAAGTTTTCCCCAAGATACCCATACATGTTATGCTATGATGATGAGAATTTCATGCTAGATTAGGGCTAAGGATCTAGGAAGATGCCTTATATGCCTGTTGTATGTGCTTGTTGAGCTGCATGATAGTAATGATCAGTTAGTGATAGGATAGCCTGTTAGATTATGCCTTACTGTGTGAGCCTTAGAATCGCATGTTTGTATAGATCCCTGACAAGAGGATAGAATGATCTGATTGGAATATGCTAGTTAGATTTTCCATTGTCTGAATGCTGCTTGCTTTGTGCTTTGAGGGACACTTAGTAATCTGAGCTAGGTACTAAGTGAATATGCTATGTCATGAGTGGCTATATTCATGAGGTAGCTAGTTGACATTACTGGGAATCTTTCAGCAGCTGAGGACTGGGTGGGTACGGGAACCTATGGAAGCCTAGGATATGTTTCAGTGGGTTATTAGTGAGGCTCAGTGAGACTCGGGTGTACTAGTTTGAGGAAGTGACTTGGAGGATTTAGGAGGATTGTTGAGGAAAGTATGGATAGGTGTGGAAGGTAGTATTGGGCCCGTACTACTAAAAGCACAGGATCCATCCTCGAATCGGCAAGAGTCTTGGAGAATCTGAGAAGCTTCCGAGAGATGTTTGTGACCCGGTTTGGGGACAGATGGTGTTCCAGTTGTTGCAGCTTAGCCATTGGCAAGTGAGCTAGTGAGCGTGATAGGGTGTCAGACCCTGAAGGATATGACTTCCAAGAGTTTGTAGATGCGAGATCGATTTGGAGCATCCTGAGAAGAGAGGTCCGTGCCAGGTGTGTATGGTAGAAGGTCCTGTGGAGAGATCCTTGACCTCCGATCATCGGGTGAAAGGCCAGTAGGTCCGGAGTCAGTGCAACACGTACGAGAAAGTACACAAGGGAGTTTGTTACTCCAGGGGTTTAGGCTGCTACAGGTATGGCAGGGTTGATCATGTCAGCTGGAGTTGATCGGTATTCCTCCAGATGTTGTGGGTATGTCATCTTCTACTGCTAATAAATGGATGTTGGGAATATGTATCACTTTGGAATTGTGAGCGAGTTTGGATAAGTCGGATCTCGGGTCGGTTTTTCTGCTAGTGTTTGGGTTATCAAGGATCATAAATGCCATCCTGCATGCTGAAAGGTCCTTGATGAACCCACAGAGGGACGTACCTTGCAGAGCGGGTTTTGTGTGTTCCGTTATCCTTCCAAATTTTTGTCGAGACCTATATAGGAGTATTGTTTAGAAGATACTCGGTCAAGGTTAGAGTGATAGTTCTCCATTGAAGTTAGCGTTCAGGGGTTCTATCATTTTTCAGATGTGGTCGAGAATTGTCCATGGATGAGCCTTGGAGTTCAAGGAACTACCGTTGCTAGGACAGAACTGGTAACATGAAGAGGGTAGTGTCTGTTGCGGGTGTTAGATGTATGGGTGGTTGGTCATCAGATGTTCAAGAGAATGGTACTTTCACATGGGATATTGATTGAGGTGTCAGACTAGACCAGTTTCAAGAGTACTCATCATCATTTACGAGTATGGGCGATCTTAAGGTTTAACTGGTGATTAATCGCTAGCATTGGTAAGCACAGGTTGTCCTCAGTGGGATGCTAGAAAGCAAGAAGGATTGGGAATCCTTCAATTCTTGCTTGTCGAGAAGACTTAGTTGAATCTAAGTAGGGGAGATACTTTTTATAAAGTTCTCCAAATGTGAGTTCTGGTTGTGTGGGGTGAAATCTCTTGGGGGCCTTGTCAACCAGAAGGGTATATTAGTCTATCCGGCCAAGATAGAGGCTGTGATGCAGTGGGAGATTTTGAGGTCTCCTTCTGGGATTCGGAGTTTCCTGGGTCTAGCAGGTTATTACTAGAGATTTATGCGGGATTTCTCCGAGATTTCGCTTCCTTTGACCCGACTGACCAAGAGGTTAGCGGCCTTTTGCTAGGGGGCCAGAGCAGCAAGCAGCCTTCGAGACTCTCAAACAACAGTTGTGCTAGGCACCAATGCTCACACTGCCAGAGGGTGTAGATGATTTCATGGGTTACTGTGATGCTTTGATCACGGGCATGGGTACGGTACTGATACAGTGAGGTCACGTGATAGCAGGTTGAGGGAACCAGGTTAGAGTTTCGGTTAGGACTCAATTTCACTGGTATGTTAGGTCGAGTGCATGTTCGACGCGGTTTAGAAAGTTTTGTAACACTACGGCGGTAGCCGTAACATTCACTAGTGGCAAGTTAGTATGGAAAGTGTTGTAAGACTACGGGGTTAGCGGTAGCATTCACTAGTAGTCAGATAGTATGGAAAGTGTTGTAAGACTACGGGGGCAGCCGTAGCATTCACTAGTGGTCAGATAGTGATAGAGTGTCATGAGATTGCGGGTGTAGCCGTAACATTCACTAGGTTGGTAGATGACATGAGCGTGTTGTTGGTACGCGGAAGGAACAGTGATAGCCACCAGTTCGGGTATAGTAGTGAGGATATGGAAATCCACAGATTGGATCTCGGAACTACCCGGATGGATTAGATCCGGTTGCGCCAGTGATAAGACAATGGGAGCGCCACTATAGTTATGAGATCAAGGAAGCACTTGATTGCTTAAGGTCATTCGTGACATAAGCCTATTGTTGGACATGTAGAAATCACTTTTAGCCATGGATTTGGTGACGTCAGGATTTGACGCATCAACCCGATCAGTTAGATCATAAGGTTATTAGAGCCTCAGTGGCGTGATAATTAGTGGAAACTAGTTCCAGAGGACGATTTTGTTCGGAAGTCGCATGGAGCGACTATGTGTGAGTTTGTTGGCTCCGTAATCGGGTTGGAACTTGGTATTTCAGACGACTGATGGATGAATTGAGACCAGGAAGGTCTCGATAGATTTTAGGAAGCAGCTATGTAGCAGCATACTGCTTTAGGTAGAGCAGTGTTCGAGCAGTTCTAGCGTTTGGGCAGTGTTACTATTTGTGTTTAGGTTGCGAGTACGCATGGGATAGATGGTTTATTGGGAAGTGACAAGTCACTCATGGCAGGATTAGCTAAACCTTGGCCAAGTATAAGTGATATGCAAGGATATTTGGGTCTGTGACCCTGATTTATAGTGGGAATCATGAGTGATCAAAAGTCAAGTAGTCAGTTGTGGGATAATGGACTAACTCAACGATGATGATTCGGTATGAGTGGTCTGGCAGGGATTCAAACCATCGCGAGATAACAAATTTCAGATCGAGTAGATGTGATTTTGTTGCGAGAGATTCGTTAATCCATAAATTTTAGAGCTTGTGAAGATTGGTCACGGCGACCCTGGGAGGGGCTAAGGTGTGCCCAGGATGGTGACCATGTTACCAAAGTGGTAGGGCATGTACGGAATGGCAGGAGATGATTTCAAGGACGAAACATAATTTAAGTCGGGGAAAGTTGTAACACCCCGTTTATTTATTGGATAAATAAATGAATGAATGAATGAATAGATGCCCTAAAATAAATAAATAAATAAATAAATATATATATATATATATATATATATATATATATATATATATATATATATATATATATATATATATATATATAAAAGGATGATTTCAAGGAGCTAATTGTCATAATTTTAGAAGTCGGGGGCTGAAAGTATAAGTTTCGGATCAGATTAGTAAATATTAATGAAGACAGGGACTAAGTGGTAATTTCTGGGACTTCATTTTAAAAGATTTTGGGGGATAAGGGGTTGTTTAGTGAATACTGAACATAATTTGTAAAGAATTATAATGTTGAGGGCTAAAAGGGTAAAATTCAGACTTCAATTGTAAACGATTCAAGAGGCAGGGGTCAAATGGTAAATTTTGGACATAGCTGAAAATAATTTTATAGAGGGGGGGGGACTATTTTTGCCATTATGGAAATAAGATTACATGACAACTGGTATATAAGCTAACTATTGGTTACCTAATGCCTAACCCTAACTCTCCTAACAACTGCCACCCTTATATCCCCCTTTCCACCTCCGGCGCCGCCAGTTATCGAACCACCACCACCGGACATCGTGAATAGCTGGAAGAGTACCACTGGAGTTGGAGCCTTGGATGCCGATGCATGGGTGAGGAACGTCGGAAGCCGGTGGTTCGTTCCTTATTTTGCTCCATCGCCGCCATTCTTCTTCTACCCTTTCTCCGACCACTGAAGCCTCACCATAACGGCATTCCATTTTTTGACGTCGCGCCGCTGCTGTTCTTGTTGAAGACCATCTCGTTCCCGGGCGTTATTCTATTGTGGTTGGTGCTCTTTCCCGACTGCCTTACACCACCACGAGAAGTGGATGTGACCGGAGTGCGTAACAGATCGAGCTCGCGATGACTTGGTGATTTGTGGACGCAAGTTGCTGGGCAGGGAATCAGGGACACTCGCCACCACCATGAGGTGGTGGCTGTTATCGCAAATTCTACCTATCACCATCGCTGCCTCGCCACTGCTGCCGTTAGGGTAATTCCGCCGTCGCCACCCACCACAGGTGGGTGTTGGGTTCGTTTCCTGAGCAAGGGTTGCTGGTTGGTGTGTGTGTGCTTGACTGGAAACCACAAGAAATCACGGTGGTGGCTGCCACCATGCACCGCCGTGTATGTGTGTGTTTAGTGGGTGTGTGCGTTTTTATTTCAGTTTTAGCATTGTAAAGTGTATTGCAAATTGGAATAATGAATAGAAAATTGAAAACCACCACCGTAGGGTGGTGGCTGCTGCCACCGGCCGCCGTGCCGAGTGGCGGTGTGCTTGAAACCCTAATGGGCCTTGTGAGCCCTAATGGGCCCAATGAAGTTTATTGAAGCTTAATAGGCTTAATGAAAAACCCTAATGGGCTTGATGACATTCTAGTGGGCTTACAAGGCCCAATAAATCCTTAAATGACCTAAAAGCCCAACAAATTGATAAATAGGCTAGTAATTGGGTTGGAAATCCTAATTAGGGTTTGGAAAACCCTAATGCCAATAAAACCCTAATTTTTAGAATTAATCGGGACGTACCCTAGAATTATTTAATAACTTGGAATATTAAATAATAATTATTGGCAAAAATTAATCTAAGTAATATTGGACTTAATGGATTAAGTCCTTAGAGGATTAAGTCCTTGATGGCTTAAGTAGGAAACTTGACTCTAATCATCATTTTATGTGAAACCCTAATTTCACTTGGGTTTATTATTGGGCCTAAATGATTGAAGTAATAATGGGCCATCCAAAAGCAAGCAATTGAACTAGAACAATTTAATGGTCCAGGGGTAAGGCCCATGTAAGGGGTTTGGGCCCAATTTGGAAAATTGGGCCATAGTTGGGCTACAGTTTGGGCCTTAATGATTATATGAGGATGGGCCTTAGAATAAGACCATGTATAGGCTTGGGCCTAATTTGGAAAAGTGGGCCATATGTTACGCTTTGATTTTTATTTGACTTTGGGCCTTTGGATTGGGCCTTAGGCTTGGATAAAGCTGAGTTAAGGGTAAAGTAGTATTTGCCCAAGTATGTTTATGGTTATGTGTTGGAACCCAATTATTAATTGGGTGATGTTTTGATATTGATAGTTTAGGAATCTGTCATCCAACAGCGGAGGATAGGTCTGCAGGACTTCAGTAGTGTGGGGTTGAGTCTACGGGACTTCAGTAATGCGGGGTTGAAAGATACCGAAGGGGAGTCCAACTCCTAGTTATGCCAGAAAGATACAGGTTGAAAGATATCGCGGGATAGGCATTATGTGGTATGTGATATGATGGGGGAACTCACTAAGCTTCGTGCTTACGGTTTATAGTTTTGGTTTCAGGTACTCGTTTTCAAAGGATAGGAGCCGGCTTGATCGCAGCGCATCACACTATGTTTTCTACACATGAGATCTTTGGGATTACACTCTGATATAGTTTTATGATAATATGTTTAGATTATTGACACTGTGGTTTTGACACGAGATATTAATATAAATGTTTTTATACTGTTGGTTTTTTTTTTTTTAAAATAACGTAATTTAAAAATGAAAATTTTGGCCTGCATTTTTGGGATGTTACATATTAAGGATCTGACTAAGCTCAGCTGGCAGGTCCAGCCTATACACCAACTTGCCCACCCGAGCTATATACCTAAAAGGACCAATATACCTGGGGACGAACTTGACCTGCTTCATGAATCGGATGACGCCTTTCCAAGGTAACACCTTAAGGAGAACCATATCTCCTACCTAAAATTCCAGGTCTGAACGACGCCTGTTGGCAAAACTTTTCTGCCGACTCTGAGTTGTCTGAGACTGCTCCTGACCGGATGGATCCTATTAGTCACCTTGAGTACCACCTCGGGACTTCTCATGACCCTTTGCCCAACCTCACCCTAACATATTGGGATTCTGCACTTCCTACCATATAACATCTAGAAGGGAGTACGGTTAATACTCGTGTGGTAGCTATTAATATAGGAAAACTCTGCCAAGGGAAGGTAGGTATCCCAGCTACCACCAAAGTCTAATACGCACACCCGCAACATGTCCTCCAAGTCCTGGATCGCCTGCTCACTCTAACCATCCGTATGGGGGTTAAAAGCCATGTTAAAGTGCAGACAAGTACCCAACTCGTCATGAACTTTCTTCCAAACTCTAGAAGTGAATCGTACATCTCGGTCTGAAATCATTGAAACTGGCGCCCCGTGCCAAGCTACTACCTCTCTAATGTAGATGTCAGCCAACTTATTAGATGAAATTCTCTCCTGGATCAGAATGAAAAGGGCACTCTTGGTCAACCGATCCACGATGACCTAAATGGAAGCCACTCCCCGTGCGGTTCTTGGAAGTTTCGTGATGAAATCCATAGAAATATCATTGCACTTCCACACCGATACATATCCAACAACTGCGTCTTGCCATGAGGCCTCTGGTACTCTGCCTTGACTTTCCTGTAGGTCACGCCTCTCTCTCGACGTACCGGGCTACATCCCGCTTCGTGCAGGGCCAACAGTTATCATGGCGAAGATCTCTGTACATCTTCGTCGCCTCGGGATGGATGGAAAATCTAGACTTGTGGGCCTCATCCATCAGAATCTGTCATACTCCACCCTAGTATGGAACCCAGACCCTCCCATGCATGTCCAGCAGCCTACAACTATCATAGTCAGAGGCCACTTAGCCTATGATTCGCTTGTACTTCCGGCGTTCCTCCTTCATAGCCTCTTGTTGGGCCTCCCAGGTCTTCTCTAGAAGCGGAGTCACTATTGTCATCCTCAGACAGATGTCTATGATCGGGGCCGCGAATGCCTTGCGGCTAAGGGCATCGGCCTCAACATTGGCCTTCCCCGGGTTGTAGAGGATCTCACAGTCGTAGGCCTTCACCACATCTAGCCACCAACATTGTCTCATGTTCAGATTTGGATGATCCATGAGGTACCTCAAGCTCTTGTGGTCCGTGTAAATGGTACATCGGACCCCATATAGGTAGTTTCACCAAATCTTGAGGGCGAAAACAACTGCCCCTGAAAGGCTATACTTTTGTAATTTGGGCTAGGCATTCTTTTGTATAGAGCTTGGTAGATTGATAGAGCAATAGTGTAGTGGTATGATGGTTGATTGATAGAACTGTATGTGTGCGTGTAGCCACACACGTGTGTGCGGCTGTACATGTGTGTGCGGCGGCACTCATATGTGTTGGTGTGGCGTGCATATAAATGGTTGTGTCAGTCTTGTCAGGTACGAATGAACACTGTATGTGTGACAGGGTGTACTTGACATTTATATGATATAAATGTGTGAATGCTTGCTTTGATTCTTCTTCTACTCCTTCTAACACTCTATTTGATTGCTGTTATCTTATTGATTACTGATTTGGATCCATAGCTTGGGACATACAATTAGTATCAGAGCCAATTCAATATCAATTTGAAGCATTTTGGAGTGTGCGGTTGAGAAATTTTACCATTTCTGTAGTGAATTCATACTATTTAATCAAGGAACTGTTGTTAATCACTGTTTTTGATAGTTTGAAATCAAAATTCATTCAAAAATTTGAGATTGTTTGGTGTGCGGTTGAAATTGTTGGGTGTGCGGTTGAAGTAGTTTGAAGGTGTGCGGTCAACTGTGCAGTCAGGTGTGTGGTCAGGTGGGCGAACAGGAGTGCAGCCAGTGTGTGTGGTTGGAGTGTGCAGCCAGTGTATGCGGTTGGAGTGTGCAGCTAGTGTGTGCGATTAGAGTGTGCAGCCATTGTGTGCGGTTGGAGTGTGCAGTCAGTGTGTGCGGTTGGAGTGTACAGTCAGTGTGTGCAGTTGTAGTGTGCAGTTAGTGTGTGCGGTTACATTCATTCAAATCTTTAAATAAGTTGATTCTCAAAGCATGACAGTACATCAGGAACTTGACACCATCATGGGAACAACTTCTCGAATTCCCCGACTCTTAAATGTTGAAGGCTTTCCGGAATGGAAATACCGGATCGAGAAGTATATTAAAATAAAAGACTTCAAGATTTGATGCAGTATACTTAGGGGACCAATTCGAATTACTACTGTAGTGGATGACACAATTGTCGACAAACGGGTTGAAAATAATACGGATGAGGATTTCGAAAAGGTCGAAGAGGAGGAAAAAGCCCTTGCTACGCTTACAATGACATTATCTCCAGAAATCACTCAGGGTTTCTGTGAGTATACATCTGCGAAAGCACTTTGGGAAGCATTAATAGAAGTTTATGAAGGTAATGAGGTTATGAAGCATAGTCGTCAGGACATGCTTCGACAATAGTTCAACATGTTCAACTATGTCCTGGGTGAAACTCTTGAGAACCAGCTCTAGAGGTTCATTACTCTCTCCACAGAAATGAGTTCTGCATGTGTTTCAGTAACAAGATCAAAAATCAACAAGAAGTTGTTAAACTCCCTTTCAAAATCTTGGGATATGAATGTCTCAGTGATCAAGAAAACAAAAGACTTAAACAGGCTGAGTCTGGCAGAAACTATGGCTATCATCAAGGCTTGTGATCTTGATGACAAGCAGAGGGAGATTAATCATGTTAATTCTTATTCCACTGCAAATCTAGGGATCCAAGCCACAAACAACAATGCTTTTTCAAGCTTCACTGTTGCAAATCTACATGTTCCATAAGTTCAACCTTTCATGACTTATCTAATGTTCCACAAGTTCAACCTTTCATGACTCATCAATCGATTCAACCTACTTCAACTCCACATGTTCCACAAGTTCAACTCCACATGTTCCACAAGTTCAACCTTTCATGACTCATCAATCGATTCAACCTACATCCTATGTTATCCCTTCCTTGCAATAAGTTCAAGTTCCTCAACCTTAGATCAATTCTCAATAAGTTAATCCCAATGTTGGTTCATCTAATGTTGTACCTCCTAAGTCTCATGGTTTTAGTTCTTAGATGTCAACCATCAAAGAAAAAGAAGAAAATATGGCTCTTGCCACGGGTTTGGTAAATTGCTATAATGATTTTGTGGCTAGAGAACTCTCCCCACAACTTTCGTTTGCCGACATTGATCAGATTCATCCTGAAGATGTAGAAGAGATGGATATAACGTGGCAGATGGCCATGGCTGTGTTCAGGGCAAAGCAGTTTTCTAAGAAAACTGGCAAAAACAACTGAAGTGTAAATTCCGACAAAAACGTCGGATTCAACAAAGGCAAACTTTGCTGCTACAATTGCCATGAGCCAGGGCACTTTGCTAGGGAATGTCCAAAGCCTGATAGAAGGGAAAATGCTGATCGAACCGTGGTCCCAGTTACCTATGTCCACAGCAACAACAAAAGATCATCATCAACCAATCAACTTGTGAATCTGGCAATGGCAGCTTAATCCTTTGATTGGGAAGATCAAATTCAGGCCCTGAGTATTTCAGTACCTGAAAATACTTATTTGACCCAGGTCGAGGATTGCAAAGAGAAAAAGGCAGAGATAGAGTCTGAAGAAGATATGGTGAACCTCCAGTTTGCCTTCATGGAGCAAACCACTTCTGAGCCATCTAAGCCCGAGGTAAATGAATCTGGTTACTCTCCATCTTGTGTTAAAACTAAGAAATTTTTGCGAGAATCAATAGATTTAATCAAGAGAGAGAACGAGGACTTAAAATATGAGGGATGCACACTTAGGAAAAACCAAAAGCCCTTAAAGACTCAACTAGAAAATAAAATAAAGGACTTTAGGAAATTACAAGAGGATTACAGCAACAAATGTGAGAACTATGACCATATCAAACGAAAATTTGAAGCTGTGACCGCTAAACTTGACTCATTGAAAACACGTTTTGAAAATGCTGAATTTAATTTTAAAAAATTCGATGGGTCAAGTGAAACTATTGCCAAAATGATCGAGGGACAAATGCACTGGAGAGATATTACTCATGGAAATCAGATAAAAGTTGGACTAGGATTTGAGAGTGTCCCCCCTCCCTTCTATCATAATTACACTGCTATTCCTTTGGCTTAAGAAGAAACTGACAGAGAACCTTACATGGTATATGGAAAGTCAGCTTCTGAGCAAGCAATACAGTCAAATAATAAAGTTTTGGATACTAACGTTTCAAATTTGAGTGCCGATAAGTCCATAGCTCAGGGGAGTAGAGAGATGAAAAGTCTGATGTTCTTAAGTCTAATAATGATGATGTGTCAAAGTTTGGTGTCAGTTTGTGTAATGAGTCTGCATTAAATTCAAATTTAAACAATTTTGTGTCTGGTGGTATTGTCTTTTCTGATGATAAGATTGCAACTGATAATGCTTTGTCTGATAATATATCTTTGTCTGATTCAAATGCTTCTACACCTTCCACGTCTGCTTCAAAATCCCGTGAATGTTCTTGCATATGTAAAAGTGTTAGAAATAAAAACAAAAGAAAGAAATCTGTCAAAAGCAGTGTCAAAACCAATGGTAATAAACAAATATGTTTTAATTGTGGCACTGCTGGACACATTGCAAGAAACTGTTTAAACCGAATGTTTGTATCTCACACATCAAAAAGAGGAGAGAATGAGTTTCAGGGACGATCTTTAACTAGAAAATCCGCCAGAATTCGTTCTCAGAATGGTGACTTGAACATAAACCCAAACAAGAAAATGTCCAATTTTCAAAAGAATAAACAGGTTTTCCATAAATTCAATAATAGTTTTCCAAAATTAACTCAGGCTAAGCCAAAGTCGATTTTGTCAAAGGGCAGGACCAGATCTTCAAACTCTTTGAGTGGAAATCCACCAGCTTGAAGCAAACTAACAAAGTTTCAAAACCTAACTTTAATTGGGTACCAAAATTGAATTCTGATCAATCACCATTAACCTCTAAATCTAATGAAAGGGAAGATTCAAATGAAAAATCTGCAAAAGACAAGGGTAAACCCAGGATTGTGATGACTTGGGTTCCTAAATCTAAATAATTCCGCTCATCGTGCAGGGACAGTTGCGGAGGAATGTCAGACCCTTGTATGTCGACATCGGCTGCTCCCGACACATGACAAGAGATATATCCCAACTGCATGACATTCAGACATTTAATGGGGGATATGTCTCCTTCGCGGGCGGTGATGGCAGAAAGATAACTCAGAAGGGAACAGTTTCAAATGGAGTGCTAAGTTTTGAGAATGTTAACTATGCTCCTGAATTAAAGCACAGTTTGTTAAGCGTATCCCAGATTTGCAGCAAAGGCTACTCAACTCACTTCACAGATTAGAAAAAGTCTGATCTTAAATCCGGGCATTGTCATTCCGGAAGAGTGGATTCTCATAAAATCAAAGCGGGATGGGAATGCTTATATTATCAACATGGACAACAATGTACCCAATGAAGTCACTTGTATCTTTTCAAAAGTCTCAGAACATAATGCAATGTTGTGGCATCGTCGACTCGGTCATGCAAATTCAAAGAATCTGAATCGTCTTGCTAAGAACGAAATGGTCCGTGGTCTTCCTGTCAGAGATTTCATTACTTTTGAAAAATGTGTTTCTTGTGCTCAAGGCAAACACCATCGGAAACCACATCTGCCAAAGCAGGTCAACTCCATTAGTTAGGTGCTCCAATTGTTGCATATGGACTTGTTTGGTCCGGTCAACGTCCTCAACATCAATACAAATTCATATTGTCTCGTTGTGATAGACGATTTCTCTCGTTTCATGTGGGTCTTCTTTCTGTCCAACAAAGTTGGGATCGCCGATCTTATCAAGAAGTTCATGGTGATGATAGAGAACCAAACCAACCACCAAGTGAAAGCGCTTCATACAGATAATGGAACTGAATTCAAGAACGCTGGTCTTGATCATTTTTTCGCTTAAAAAGGGATCGTGCATAAATTTAGCTCTGTTTGAACACCACAACAAAACGGTGTTGCTAAATGGAGGAATCGAACACTGCCAGACGCTGCAAGGACGATGCTTTGTGATTCTAAACTTCCAATTTTCTTTTGGGCGGAGGCGATCAACACAGCTTGTTATGTTTAAAATCGTGTCCTGATCAACAAACCCCAAATGAAGACACCATATGATATCCTGTATGGACTCAAGCCATCTGTCAGCCATTTTCGAGTATTTGGTTGGCCTTGCAACCTTCTTCACTTGGAATCAAACCCTAAATTCAATTCCAAAGCTGATGATTGTTATTTTGTTGGTTACACTACTCGTACTGCTTACCGGGTTTACAACAAGAAGACGAAACAAATTGTGGAGTCTTTCGATGTTCGTTGGCTTGAAGAGAATGAGACAGATGCTAGAGTGGGTCCTGATTGGTTATTTGATTACACATCTCTATTCAAATCTTTTGTGTGTCATCTGATAACCAAGCTGGGTCTTCATATGGCTCGAAGACTACAATTGAAGATGATGAGGAAGAGGTTGTCTACAGACCACCATTGGTTTCTACTACTGATCTTCTGGTGGAGTCATCTGTTTCAACTGCTTCTCCAGAGTCTCCAACATCACAAGCTGCTCCAGATGCTGATGCTACTCCTCTAACTCCAGTTGAAAGAGAGTTCATGAACCAAGATGCTTCCGCTGTGACTCAAAATCTAATGGAACTTCTTTTTGCAGAACAAATCGCAAATGAGTTTGTAGCAAATCCACCACATGACGTCAGTACATCTACCATGGATTCTTCAACACATGATGGGGCCATTAATATCCGTAATCTTCCTGTGACATTCAATGACATCAGTCACGAAATTCCCTCTTGCATACAACACGATCATCCGATAGACAACGTCATTGGCCAGTTGAACGACGATGTTCGAACGAGAAGCCAGAGTGGAGATGTCAACACATGTCTCTCTTCTTGGTTTATATCTCAAATAGAGCCCAATAATGTCGAAATGGATTTGAATGAACCCAGCTGGGTTGATTCCATGCATGACGAGCTTAATGAATTCGAAGGCTTAGGGTTTGGAAGTTGGTGGAGCTCCCTAAAGGCAATAAATCTCTCGACACTAGATGGGTGTTTCAGAACAAGCAAGATGATTCGGGTGTAATTGTAAGAAATAAGGTGAGATTGGTGGTTCGTGGGTTCAGACAAGTTAATGGTCTTGATTATACAGAGGTTTTTGCTCCAGTTGCGCACTTGGAGGCTATCCGTATCTTCCTCGCTTACGCTTCCCATATGAACTTTACTGTATACCAAATAGACGTTAAGACAACTTTCTTGTATGGCAAGGTGAATGAGGAGATTTATGTTGACCAACCCCCTGGGTTTGTTAACTCTAAACTTCCTAATCATGTCTACAAATTAGAAAAGGCTTTGTATGGATTGAATCAAGCTCCCAGAGCCTGGTACGTTACACTCACACAGCACTTGCTCGACCATGGCTACTCCCACAACACTATCGATCAAACCCTATTCAACAAGCATGTTGGTTCATACCAGATTCTTGTCCTAATATACATGGACGATATCATCTTCAGGTCAACAAGTCCTCAGCTTTGCAAAGAATTCGAGGACGTCATGAAAAAGCGATTCGAGATGTGTTCATTGGGGGAGATGATCACGTTTTTGGGGTTTCAGGTCAAACAGTGTTCAGCCCGGATCCTTATTCATCAAGCCAAATATGTGGACGATATGCTCGAGAAGTACGGGTTTAGAGACGCTAAAAATGCTTTGACACCCATAGAAGAGAGACCATTGATAACTCCCGATCTTGAAGGCGAATCCGTATATCACACATACTATAGATCAATGATTGGATCACTGATGTATCTGACTACAAGTCTCCCAGACATTATGTCAGTGATGATCTCCCTTCGAGCATTGAACTTAATCTTGACGGTGATCAATTTGGTCCATTTCCGGGGTTTGATAGCATGTGCTTTAAAAAGGTCAATAAAGTTGCTCAACTAGCAACCAAGACTGGGGAAGAAGTTAATGCTCTCAAAATCTTGCTCTCCTCTTCCAAGCCTATGGAGGTCTCTTCAGGTCAAAGAGATGTGATTTCAGAGATTCCTCCCTCTGATTCAATTGTCTCTACTTCTGCTCCGCTTTTGAGCGAATCAACACAGCAACAAACCTCCCAGTCTCCCTTGAAAGGAAGTCGATTAGATTCAAGACTAGGAGTGCCCTATGTAAGCCAAGCACCACCAGTCTTAACCACTTTTTCCACTACTACAGTCTCTATTCCACCACTACAGTCAGAAGAAGGCCCAATCACAATATTTAATGCAAGTGGTTCATCCTCTATTCTAGAGTATTCTCCTACATGACCTTCACTGGATGAAGCCTCAATCAGATTGGCCAAGCACCTTGCTCAAAATAGTCCAACTTCTTCCTCTCGAGGTAAAGGCATATCTTTCGGGGAAGAGCATTCAGGTGATGACAAGACTTCAGTGTCAATACTTCAGGAAGAAATTGGTATTCTTAAGCAAGAAATTATAGAGAAGAGCATTCTACTGGAACAACACACTTCTTATATAGAAGAGCTCAAAGAAAGAGATGAAATGAAGACGAAACAGATTAAGGATCTGCAGACAAATCTTGGCTTTATCACAGCTTTTTACTTCAATTTGAAGAATATTCTATATGATGCCTTTGGTGATAAGGTTAAAGCTTTGTTTCAACAATCGCATGGAATTGAAGATCCTCCTGTGGCTCCCACTGAATCTACTCATGATGACTTTCCAGTTGATCCACCTCCTCCTAGAACAACTACCGTTGTCAATCAGTTTGAGAAAGAACCTAAAAACAACAGACCTTGCATCACAATCAAACAAGGGAAGAGACCCGTCACTACCAGAAAAAGTGAAGGATTACTATTTATGAAAAATTCGAATGAGAATCGGAAGGCAAAAGATCCTGTGCTGACTGTGACGAATCTCAAAAAGAAAAAGTTTAGTGATGAGTATGGAGATCGATCCAGAATCCGAATGTGGGCTTTTGATCCTGAATCGAACATGTAGGTTGTAAAGACGAATTCTGGTGTCGCTGAGTATTACAAAAGTGTTCATGATTTTAACTCGTGGGCTAAAGTGGATCTTCCTGAACTTTCAAGAGCCCCATTCCATAATCCTTCAGAAGATCGAAGCGCGACAAACTTCAAAAGATTTCTTGACAGGCAGGTCAAGGACAACTTCTCAAGAATGAAAACTGCAAGAGCCTTATACAGAAAAGATAAGGAAATTTTGGATGCTGAATCGGGCGAGCCCATGAAGATTATCCTATGGCCAGAAATTAAACAGCAGAAGGAAATTCCTATCCCTCAACACTTTCATGAGGGATACCTTGATAATATGGAATTCTGGGCGTATGTTGATGAAACTGCCACTGCTGCCATAAAATTCAAGGATCGAGAACAAGTTTTAAGGCTGATAAGTGCTAAGGATCTTCTAAGATTCAGATAAAGAGATATTTGTACTCTGTCTCGTCACCAATTCCTAGTTCGAAAGGATGTCATGGAGGCTGCTGCCAAAGAATATACTGGAATGGTCGCCACAATCATTAATGGGAGACTTTGGATGGGATCCATAGGAAAGTCTGATCTAAAGCTGTTTGACAAACCCTCAAAATAAAGACCAAGTCTATGCTAGCCTCAAACCAAGGGGAAGATTGAAAGGCTATACTTTTGTGGTTTGGGCTAGGCATTCTTTTCTATAGAACTTGGTAGGTTGATAGAAAAATAGTGTAGTGGTATGATGGTAGATTGATAGAATTGTCTGTGTGTCTGCAGCCACACACGTGTGTGCGGCCGCACACGCCTTGTGCGGCCGTACATGTGTGTGCAGCTGCACTCATATATGTTGGTGTGGGGTGTATATAAATGGTTGTGTCAATCTTGTCAGGTACGAATGAACAGTGTATGTGTGACAAGGTGTACTTGACATTTATATGATATAAATGTGTGCATGCTTGCTTTGATTCTTTTTCTACTCCTTCTAACACTCTATTTGATTGTTGTTATCTTATTGATTATTGACTTGGATCCATAGCTTGAGACTTACAGCCCCCAACTCCAGGTCATGCATATGGTAGTTCGCCTGGTGAGGCTTCAGCTGCCTCGTGGTGTAGGCAATGACGTTCCCCCTCTTCATCAATACCACACCCAAACCCGATATTGACGTATCATATCACACTACAAAATCCTCCACGCCATTTTGACATGGCTAAGATGGGCACCTCACACAACCTCTACCTCAATGTCTCGATCGATGCCTGTTGCTCAGCCCCCCATTGAAATATAATGGCCTTCTTCGTCAGTCGAGTCAAGGGTACTGCTATCTTGGAGAAGTCCTATATAAATCTCCGGTAATAGCCTGATAACTTGAGGAGACTCCGAATCTTGGATGGAGACTTCAGAACCTCCCATCTATCATGACCTCCACATTAGCCAGGTCAAGCAAAATACCATTCTGGTTGACAAGGTGCCCCAGAATCTGCACCTCATACAAAAAGAACTCACACTTGGAGAACTTGGCGTGCAAGCTCTCCCTCCTCAGGGTATCCAACACCCCCCAAAAGTGATCCTCATTCTGCTCCTGCGTCTTGGAGAAAACCATGATTTCATCATTAAAGACTATCACAGACCGATCCATCATCGGTCTGCATATGCAGCTCATGAGGTCCATGAACACGGAAAGGGCATTGGTGAGCACAAAGGGCATCATCATGAACTCGTAGTGGCCCTAGCGAGTCTGGAAAGTAGACTTCTGTACATCCTCATCTCTTACTTGCATCTATTGGTAGCCAAAATTCAAATCTATCTTGGAAAACCAAGATGCCCCCTGTAGCTGGTCGAAGAGATCATAAATGCTTGAGAGTGGGTAACGGTTCTTCACCGTTACCTTGTTCAGCTCCCAGTAATCTATACAAATCCGATGTGACCCGTCCTTCTTCTTCACAAATAGAATCGGGGCTCCCCAAGGCGAACTACTCTGCCTTATGAATCCCTTGTCTAACAGCTTCTGCAGCTCTGTAGATAACTCTTGGATCTCGGGAGGACTAGGTCAATCCTGAACTCCAACTGTCTCTCAGGAGGTATCCCAGGCAATCCTCTAGAAATACATCTGGGTACTCTCGCACAACTGACACATCACTCACGGTCGCCTTACCCGCCTCCTGAGTATCCATAACGTAGGCGACATATCCTGCACAACCCAGCTGGAGGTAGTGCCTAGCCCTCGCTGCCGAACACCAAGCTGGTCCACGTTGCGGCCTCTAAACCTGAATCACCATCTCTCCCCCACTTGGGGTCCTAACATGTTCTAGCTGTTGTGCATAGTCGATCACTGCCCCATTAGGGCACTACCAGTCCATGCCTATGATAACCTTTATCCCCATCAAAGGAATGGGAACCAAATCCACTAGATACCACTGGTCGTGCAACCTCAAGATGTAATCTTTGAAAACCTCTGATGCCCGTACAGATTGGTCGTGTAACTTCCCAAAAATCGAGACCAATTTTTTTTTGTTTTAATTATATTGCTTATAATACTTGTTTGAGGAAAATATTTCTGATATCATATGAATTCGTAAACCATAGTACATGTCTCAAAACCATATCATGAAATAGTAATAGTGTTAGAGTACAATCCCAAAAATTTTAAATGTGGAATCATGTGTGTGCGATGCGCTGCTACCCTACCAGCTTCTTCCCCTTCGATGAAGAGGTACATGAAACCAATACTGAAAACCGTAAGCACAAAACTTAGTAAGTTCCCCCATCATACCACATACCTGGGGGGCTGACCTACCCATGTGAAGTCATTCTGGGGTGCTGACCTACCTATGTCAAGCCATTCTGGGGTGCCGACCTACCCTCCGGTCTATCTCAATCGTACACGGGGACTATTTCACCCCTTACTACTAACACATAATATCATATCATAATCATGCTGTCAGACATATATGGGGTGTCCGACCTACCCATTGGTTCTAGCGACCAAATCGGGGACTAGTCCCCCTTCTACTGATACTATTTCACATACATAGCAAATAGAAAACTAGCATACTCGCATATCTAGCAATCTAGCATACTCACATCTCCAACAATAACAGACCAAACAATTACCACAAATATAATCATCCCAACTAACAATTACTAGTCGGCCGACCTTGGTGCCTTACACCCACTTCTACTGGAAGGTAACTCACCTCGATGTTGTGTAGTGTCTAAACTGTCCTCGACGTGATGGTTGGCTCTCCTTGAATCCTCAATCCCTACATGAGAACCCCCAAGTCATCAAACATAGCATACAACCCTAACCTGGGTCAATACCAAAACCAGGCAAAGTCAACATTGGTCAAAGTCAACACCATGTTGACCTGACTCGCCGAGTCGGTATACCAACTCGTCGAGCCCATACTCTATTAACCTGATCCAACCCAGACTTCACTCATCGAATCTAGAAAGAACTCGACGGGTTCTCCTTTATTCAAACCATCAGGACCATATGCATCCGACTTGCCGATTTGTATGAACAACTCGTCGAGCCCATCTTCAAAGATTGGGAATTTACCTTGGACTCATTGGGTCGGTTCTAGCACTCGTCGAGTCCCATGACTTCCAGGTCCAAGGCAAACCCCCTAGCAGGCCGAGCGTTCCTTTTAGTCAACCAAAACCATTCCAGAAGATGTTTTTTGCGGAAAAAGCATCTTGACTCGCCGAGGCCCTCCTTGTCCCATACAATATACAGTTGATTTCAAAGGGACATAACACACCAAAACCATAGATATGGCCTCCTAATGTCCATTTTACATGTAAAGTTCCAAACTTGGTATGCATGCAAGGGGGTCTTTGGCCCAAAAAGCCATAAAAGATGGCCTCCAAGGTGCATGGGGTGTTCATGGCAACAAAATGGGCACCTTTGTCCCATAAAACCCCTCAATAGACCAGGATCTAAAGCATACACTGACTTCCAACACTAAATCCCGAATACAACCTCTCTAGGGCATAGAAAGATGAAGGAAAAGGCCCAAAATCAAGATCTATAGACAAAGGTTCAGCTTCATACCTCCAATAAGCTGAAAATGAGCTCCAAACTCTGGATCTTCTTGTTTCCCCTTGGCCTCACAAGCTCCTTTCCTCTTCTCAAGCTTCACAATCCACCAAAAAGCACCAAAATGGCCTTAGAGCACACATAAATGGATAGGGTTTCGAGAAGATGTCTTCTGGGAGTATATGGGACGATGGAGGCTAAGATAAGGTGTTTAAATAGGGTGCAAACCCTCAATTTAGGGTTTTACCCAAACAAAACCTATTCGCCGAGTCAGTCTTCCGACTTGTCGAGTAGGTCACTTAAACTGTCCGTGGATCTCGACTCTACTCGACGAGTTGGGCCTCCAACACGTCGAGTCCCGATGAAAATCACAAAAAATTCTTGAATTATAGGCATACCAGGTATCAAGTGTTACACATGCTCAAAGCAAAGTTTACACCAGGGCGAGTACATGTCATAGCAGACATGATCGTGCCAATTATAGAAGCATATGGTATTCGACTCATTTCTGCTCTCTTAGCATCGATACTCGAACTCTGAGTCTTACTCAGTTTGGTATTGCTCTAGATAGGGAATTATCCTTTCTTTGAATTCTCCATGTTGAAACATTTCAACACCTTGTCCAAGTAGGTACTTTGACTAAGTCCTATTAGAATTTTACTCCTATTTCTCAATATCCTTATCCCTAGAATGTAAGCAGCTTCCACAAGGTCCTTCATAGCGAAACACTTTCCAAGCTAGGACTTAACCTCCTGGAAGGTTGGAATGTCATTTCCTATGAGTAGTATGGCATCCACATACATCCAGAAAGCTAACTATGCTCACACTAGCTTTGACATATATACATGACTCATCCTTGCTTCTTGAAAAGCCAAACTGTTTGACTTTCACATCGTAACAAAGATTCCATCTGAGGTATGCTTTTTTTAATCCATAAATGGACTTCTCAAGCTTACACACTCTATTAGGGTACTTTTCTTTAACAAAACCCTCTGGTTAACTCATGTAAACATCTTCAGCCAACTTTCTGATAAGGAAAGCGGTTTTGACATACATTTTCCATATTTCATAATCATGAAATGCAGCTATGGCTAACATAACCCTTATAGATTTAATCTTCGCTACTGGTGAGAAGGTCTCGTCATAGTCAACTCTAGGAGTTTGAGTAAATCCCTTCGCAACCAATCACGCCTTATAAGTGTGTACTTTCCCATCCATGTCGGTCTTCTTCTTGAAGATCCATTTGCACCTGACCATCTAATGATCTGGTACATTGTTAACCAAGTTCCAAACTTGATTGTCATACTTGGACTTAATCGTGCTGTCCATCGCCTCTTTCCGTTTTGCAGACTCGGGGCCTACCATGGCTTCCTTGTAGTTGTTAGGTTCATCCAAATTTATCAATGCACTATAAATAATAAACTTATCACCTTCAGCTGTTATATAAAAACCATATAACATAGGTGGAACACTAACTCTAGTGGAACGTCACAGAGGTAAGGACTCGTTGACTGGTTCAACTGGAGTTTCCTCCTCAGGTTGAGTGCTAGTGTTGAAGATTCCTGTTGAAAAATGTTTTTGCATGTAACCTTGTATGTGACCATCTATGAAATAAGACGAACTGTTTTTATATTAGCTAACAAATATTATCAATTATTTCAGGTTGCATCAATGCGTGATCAACACGAAAAATACGAAAACGTGCGAAAGACGGAAAACGCATAAACAAGAAAATTTAGCTGTGTGACTGAACAGTTCAACAATATATATATATATATATA
Organism: Lactuca serriola; assembly: GCF_051521515.1. Classification (NCBI taxonomy): domain Eukaryota; kingdom Viridiplantae; phylum Streptophyta; class Magnoliopsida; order Asterales; family Asteraceae; genus Lactuca; species Lactuca serriola. The sequence continues at coordinate 21,015,827 of NC_136409.1, read as the reverse complement.
TATATATATATATATATATATATATATGTATGTATTATATATGTATATATGTATTATATATAGATATGTTGTGTTAAATAGTCAAAACAAAGGAAAAGTCAACAAATCATGGAAATAAGAAGCTAAATGAAGACCCACGTTTTTGCCTCCTACTCTACTAAAAGTTGCAGCCCCTTTACATCATCTACCAACTAAAAAACTCAAATGCATGAAGATGTTTGTTTCAACATATATGTATACGTGAGTTAAGCATGTGTAAAAGGGTGTGTTCATTTGTTATTTTGTAAGACTTCCTACAACCACCAAATACTCCCAACACCATCAACCATCTTCATCTTCTTCAAGAACAAGATAAATCCCTGGAGAAAGTGAAGAACACCAAGATCAACAAGCTAAAGGAAGAAAATCATCAACCATCTTCATCACATGTTCTTTATCAAACTTCAAGATCATCAACTTCACCACCTTTGTTCATCACACCACTTACCACCAAACACCTCTCTTATATCATCCTCTTTCCAACCTCCAAAATACCTCAAAATAGTCTTCAAACACCCTCCAAATACCCTCCTTAAACCTCCTCCAAAAGCCAAATCAAATCACCACAACCATCACCACCTTGCTGTTTTTCGACATCAGAATTTGCATGTTAGAAAATAAACAAAACCGAGCACAACATAGCCAAAATTCTACTAAAGAGATTTTCACCATCAATTCTTCAAAACCTTACCTACATCTATAAATTTTTCTAGACGATTTTGACCATGAGAAACTCCAAAGAGACGCTAGAGAGAATTGGCTATCCAAAGAGATTTCTGTTTTCGAGTACAAAATCTTCATGTTAGAAAATAAAAAATTGGGCATAACACAGCCAAAATACTACTAGGGAGATTTTCACCAACAATTCCTCAGAACCTTACCTACATCTTTGAACAAATATCGACCAGTCGCTCCAAGAGTCCCAATATCGACCAGTCGTTCCATCAGTCCAGTTCAGTCAATTTATTGACGAACCTACTTGATATATATTTATATACTTATACACTTTATTATAACTTTAAGTCATTTAAATATAGTCATTTATATTATTTATAGCTTTACGTCATTTAAATACAGTCCTTTATATTATTTATAGCTTTATGTCATTTAAATACAGTCATTTATATTATTATAGCTTTCAGTCATTTATAGCTTTCATATTTATACTTATTCTGCAATTATTATCCTTTATATATATCTACATCTTATATCTTGAACTTATATATCTATCACACATTAACTGGTAACCGAGCCTTTTGTGGTAGTGATCAGATTTTTATATTTCCAACAATTGGTATCTGAGCTGGTATAAAAGAATATTTTCCACCAATTGGTATCAAAGCTTGTGTGCTTTACCTTGAATTTTTTGTCGAAAAACTTTTGGTTATAGCGTTTATAAACCTTCCATAAGCTTTTCTTTAAATATTTCATTTTAATATCACTTGTTCAAAATCCTTTCAAAACTTTAAAAAAAAATGCCTTTGGCTAATTACTCCAACATGAACTATGTCTCCATTGCAAATAGCTTAGGATCTGGTTCACGGGCACTCTTGCTACAAATCAAGCCACTAAAGTTGAAATCACAAAAAATTAGAACTCCAAGCCAAAAAGGAACTTGTTTATGGAATACCTCACAGTATTCTAAGTCAAATGGATGACATTATATTGTTTACCGCAAATCAAATTTGGGAAAATTTGAAAAATCGTTTGTTTTGAAATAAAAGAATTATCGGAAACAAAAGAACATCTGTTTTAAATGAATTCAATAATTTCAAAATGCTTTCATCAGAAACCATCCATGATGCTCATGATAGGTTCAATTTTATTATGGTTAAAATGAACATTTTGGGTATCAAAAAGACACAACACGAGATAAATCTCAAGTTTTAAAACAATCTTTTCGAAAGATGGAAAATGATTAAACTCATTATTCAGGGAAATCCAACCACTACAGCTTTGTACAATTTGTATGGCGAACTTCAATCGTATGAATCCTCGATTGACCCACCAACCACTACAGCTTTTGGAGGACCACTTGCTCTTGTGTCCACAACTTCACAAAACGAAACACCTTTCAATGATCAAAACTTTAATCATTTTAATCAGGCTACATCTTTTCAAAACCAAACCTTCCAGTCTGATTCGAATGATGAAGCAGATTATCAACAATTGTGTGCGTTGGTTGCAAACACAAATCTCCATAGATTTATCCCAAGTCATGGTCAATTAAATTTTAGACCAAACTTTCAAAACAGACCATCTTTTGGACAAAATAACTCAGGTTTTTAACCAAGACCATCCTTTGGACAAAACAACTTAGGTTTTCAACCAACACCCTACTTTGGACAAAATTCTCAAAGAGCTTCTTTCCATAATAACTCAAACCAAAGTTTTCAAAACCAGGGATTTCAAAACGATCCCAACTCAGGTCATAATCACAGTCCAAACAACAATTTTCAAAATCAAAACAGAGGTTTCCAGAATCAAGGTTACAACAATCAAAACAATGGTTTTCAAAACAACCAAAATTTTGGATTCGAACAAAATATTCTCAACCTTCCCAACAAACCCAAACTCAATGACCTGAAAGACTTCTGGTTAAGAGTCAAAAGGATGAAAGTGATGAAGAAGTGATCATTTGTCACAACTGCAAAGGAACAAATCACTATGCTAGAGAATGTCGAGCCTAAAACAAAACCAAAATCAAAGACTCAACATACTATGCTCAAAGAGCCAATGAACTAAAGAAACTGGAAAACCAAGAAAAACAAAGAGCATTGATGGCAATCCATTAACCAAGCGTGGAATACTAGCCAACTTCTGATGACAAAGCTGACAATGAAAAAGCACAATCAAACTTCTGCTTCGTAGCTGGTGTTGATATACCTTTAAGAGCTCCCAATTTCATAGAACGGGTATGGTCTATGATCTTTGAACTTGGTTTTTCCAAAACAATTTTTGAGTCCCACATAACCAAAATTGAGACTAGTCTAGAAGCTGATCTCAAAATATATCATGACATAATGGTTAATTATGATATTTGCAAATCTGAGTTAAAAACATTGCAACTCAAATTTGGAGAATCAACAAGAACAAAGAGCAAATTAAAAAGAGACGTTGAAAGAAAATCAGAAGATTATAATCACGTCTTGGAACAATTAAATCAGACCCTAATTCAGAAAAGGGATTTGGAACTAAAAAATCAGTCAGTCATTTCTTCTGAAATAAAAGATGTTTTAGAAATGGAAATTATTCAGTTAAAACAAGACTTTCAAGAATCAACTGACAAATACAATATTTTAAATGAAAAACTGATTGATTCTTTAAAACAAATCAATTCTCTTGAAACTAAGAATAAAAGACTGATATGGAATATGGATTCTATCAAAGTTGCTAGAAAACTAAGTGATGATATTTTCACCAAGGCAAACACCTTAGGAACTGGCAAAATTGATACTAATTACAAACTGGGAATTGGAAGAGAATCCTTTGAAATTGAACAAGCAAAACAGGAAAACATGACGAATTGTGAGAACTTTGAATCCACTCTACCAGATCTTTTCACATTTGTTAATAAGGAAGATTTAGATGACAAAACAGTTATCACCTGTAGCCCAGATGATATTGCTTTCACTGTTTCAAAAAGGTCCTTCAAAGGAGTTGTGAATTCTGAAATAGACTCTGCTAGTTCTTTAACTCATCGAATCAAACATACCAACGGAACCACCAAACTAGAAAACCTTTTGAATGGAGATAATTCCTCTTATGAGGATGGTAGTGTTAGGTTATGAGCATTCTAACTCTCCTAAGTGTACATGCAACCCTACATACCTTGGATCTATGTTTTCTCTATTATACATGCAATTATGAACATCCAAGGTATTATCCTAATCTAGCATACAAAATAATGAATATAACAAGATAGAATACATACCTCTTTGATGTAGAATGTCTTCATGAAGCTTGAGTGCCTAGTGCCTCAAGTGTGACACCTCAAATGGTTCACACAACACCAAATACACTTGGAATAACTTGAGAGAAACTTGAACACTCCTAAAATCAGCTAGCCCTTTCTTATTATTCCTAGTGGCCGATTTTTCCCAAAGAATATGATCTTATATAGTTGTTACAATTAGGGTAAACCCTAATTGTCATGGCCTTCCATTTCCTTGGATCCCTGGGTTCAAATACACCGTGGAGCATCCATGCACCATCCTATGGGGTTTAGCCCAACTTGATTATCCATGGAGCATTAGCCCACTATACAAGTATGGATGATTTACACAATCAACCCATATATATTTAATTAGTCTTCTTTTGATCACTTAATTAATTCTAGATTAATTCTTGATCAATACTAATTAAATAACCCTATTAATATATTAGAACTTATAATATATTAATTAACCTTAAGTGTTATTTCTCTCATTATAGTCTATCCAAGTGCATGATGCCATGCAACCCAAATGGTCCATGCCGGCTCGGGTCAAGTCTTACCAATTATAGTTATGGACACAGACATTAATCCAATAGTCTCCCACTTGGATAAGTCTAAAACTATTATTGCGAATGACTTCAAGAACCGACCGACAATCGTAGCTCTCAAAAGCTTTTGTCGAACTCTGACCTTGCCGATGATCTCTGACCTTTGTCAATGACTTGTCCATTAGATAAGTGATCATACATTCCTCCATTCTAGATATCATATGGACTGAGACATGCATTATCAATCATTCTCTCTGTCCATTTGTTGTTTCCTGATTTCCGATTCATGATGACTGACTAATTAAACAAATCAAATCAGTCCTGGCTTGGCCAAGCACTCACATGTGTCATCATTAAATCATTGAGGGGCCCACAGATATCGCTTTTATCCCGAAGGTAAAACGAATGGATAAACTTCGACTCATATGGATTGTTCTACTGCTTGTTGAATCATACACAAAGGCACGTTTTATAACATCGAGTTACCAATGTGTTTTCGTGTAATGAATGTATAATCAACTCATAGTAACAACTCATATCTCTAGGTTTGAAGAATATAAGATATTATTGTCTCATGATCACTCGTGATAAAATCCTTGACATGATTCCAATGAGTGTTGTAGCCCTTTGTCCAACATCTTAGACCTCTACAAGCGAACTCATGATAGTCTTGATTCATATGTACTTCCAACATATGACCGACTGTGGATGGTTTGAATAACTTAGTCATCCAGAACAATGACCTAGTTTATTCTAGAAGTCAAAACATGCAAAATGAAACACAAGAATAATTGAATCTAATATGGTATCAAAACATATGTATATAAATAAAACACCTTTTATTTATCACCATATGATTACACATTATTCATTGTATACTGTCTCAGCTATCAACTTTATTCTTGAATTTAAAACACTAGTTGTCCTATGCTCCAAGCATGTACACTATGTTTTCTGTAAGTCCCCAAAATTGCTTGTGTATCAATCAGATCCAATTGATGGTGCGGATTCCCAATCAATTGGATGATGTCAGATCAATATAGAAGAGAAGGAGAAGAAGAAGATTAAGAATCTAATGATGTATTCAATATGAATGATGCTCCTTACAATAGATTCTCTTTCACACACACTTCTTCTCTCTAACTTTCTCTCTCTTCTCTATCCTTCTCTTTTTCCAACCATACACTCACATGCACTCCTCTATTTATATGGACCTCCAGCCATACACATGTGTATAGCCGCACACCCTATGTACGGCCGTACACAGGTTGTGCGGTCGTACACACAAATCGCAAACACATACAACATTACATAAAAATATATTTTCCTAGAAAAGCCAAGTATAAACCATATTTTTGGCCCAAAAATCTCCCCCTTGGTTTATAGCTTTCTTTTCTAATTGGCCCAACAAACTCCCCCTAAAAAGTAGCTGGCTTTTCTTGTAAATCTTCATTGGGAACTTGGCTTCAGCATTAATCTTCAAATTCTTCACAGCTTCAAGATGAACTTGATGAATCTTCAATGAATGGCTTCATATTGAGCGGTTGGGCTTTTCTTCAGCATTTGGCTTTGAGCGCACGTCAGGTAAGGAGGCTTGATGTATTGATTCTTGAAAGATAGCGCTTTCAGCTTGAGAATCTACAGAGAGAACATCAGAGAGAACAATTCTGCTAGATCACTTCAGCAGGTAGAAAGATAGCAGGAGACTGATTGAGGAGGATTCAATGCAATCTGTCACATATTCTTCAATTTCAGCTTCACCTTGCTTCTGGGGTTGAAGGATGCAATGTCGAAAGAATAATCTTCATTTCTTGCTCCTCCGAATGTGAATTCTTCGATGCTCACGGATGAAGCCTTGGCTCAGAAGATCTTCAATACAGTCTCCACGAATCTCATCTACACCTGAAATCACTTTTCAAGACAAAACAAAACTAAAAGAAAAATTAGCGTACAAAATAAAAATAGAAACAAAAATATTTTTTGTATTTTCTGATTTTTCTGAACAAGAAATAACACTATTTTTGGATTTTTAATTTTCTGATTTTTGTTTGATTTTTGAATTATTTTTAATTCTCCGCATAAAATTTATGCATAGAGGAAAACTATGAACAAATTTAACAAAAATAGAATGATATCTAACTTTAAGAATGATTTGGGATCAAAGTTTTTAGACAGCTTTTATCCACTTATCGGTACCTTTCATATTCACATCTTTGTCTGGTCGATCGTCGGTATTCTTGTCCACTTAAACACGAAAAATTGTGACAAATTTAGGACATACTATTTGTTACAAGACAGGTGAACTTAAGTTCCTAAAAATTCTATCTGGTCCTAATTTCTTAGATACTATATCTTAAGGACCATTAATCTGACGACGACTAGGGATATTGTTATCCACCTAAATTAAGTAGCGAGATCTATAGACAATCTGTATGTGTTCAATTTTAAGTGTACTAGAACGTGTTTCCCACTTCCTGATATGCCCCAGCCATCAAGAACTTCCAGAGTACTCCATACACCGGGTGAGTAGACAACCATTCAGAGAGAAGATAGATTTAGAATTCTATTACTTATTACTTATTACTTCAGAGGGGTTGAGAAGTAGAAGGTTGCATATGCTGTGTACCAGGTCGGATTAGAAGTCGCGCAGAGGAGACAACATATGGTAACAGATAAGAAGTCTTTCACATATATAACCTGCAGAGAAATAAAGTTGCATATGTTGTGTACCAGGTCGGATTGGAAGTCACGCAAAGGAGACAACATATGACTAACAGACGGAAAGAAAGAAAATGATATTCTACAGACCTAATTTATCGGAATTTACCAGTCACCCCATCCAACCGGAATTAAGGACATAATCCGCACATCGAGGAAAAGTTAAGCCACGGTTCCAAGTACAGGTTCAATTATTATGACGAGTAGATTCCCATATATATCTCCTGCTCAACCTATCCGAGCATCATATTGTCAGGCTGAACGGATCTAACTAGGTCAAGATTTTGTCAAGTCTATAAATTTCCTAAGTTCAACTCTCCCTAGTCAAGTCCATTTAAAAAAATTTCGTGCCTACCAACGCATCAAACCAGAGCATAGACCGTTCAACTTCGGGTACGTTACGCAAACTCAGGTTGCTTGTTATCACTTTATCATATCACTTCCCAGAACATCTCCCACAAGCAGCACATTTCATAACCAACAAATTTTTTTTTGATTATCTGATTTTCTAATGTTTTTGGATTTTTAAAATTTTCTAATTTTTGTTTTGTTTTATTTCTCCCCCTAAATTTGTGCATAAGAGAGAAACGAAAGTAAATGCGCAAATTTAAACTATCCTAAAACAAAAACTAGTTTCAAAGCGAATCAGGTTAAGAAAAACCCAGGAGTATAGAGAATAAAACGCAAACCGTAAGTCACCGATTGAATTTGCATCCAGAAGGTCTGAGAACAGCACGCGTAAACTCAGAACAGATCCGAAAATTCTTCATGTCGTTAAGCACAAACCCCGTTTGTGATCTCTTCCTTTCTTCCTTTCCCGCCAAGGACACATACTCTCAAACAAATGTCTGAATGTTGTACAGTTGAGAGATGTCCCCTATCAAGTGCCAAGAACAGCCACTACCAACAAACCGAAGTCTGATGATATGCCTCCATAGCTGCTCCGACATGGAGCGGGATCAGTTGGTCTTTGGAACCCAGTCCATTTTGAAATTGGGTCGACCTTTGTCATCCTTGCACGGTACTCTCTCCCATGTCATATCCTGTTTATCCTTGCACGGTACACAGAGCGGGATCAGTTGGTCTTTAGAACCCAGTCCATTTTGAAACTGGGTCGACCTTTGGAACCCATTTGTAGTTGGGTCTAACCCATTTCTTTTTCGATCTGATGGGTGGCTCAGCACTTGATTTTGATGTTGATGTCGGCCATTGAGATGACTTTGATTTTGACTTCATGGGAGCATCTCTTGGATTTGGCTTCTTGGCCGAGATTCCCTTCTTGATCTTGGGATTTAGATTGTTGGCCTTTTGGGTTTGATTATTGGCCTTCTGTGCATTCCAGTCATCATGGTCTGAACGTGACCTTGAGGGGTATCTTTTGGAGTATCTCCCTCTTGGCGCGTTTTGCCAGCCTTGTGCATAATAAGGAACGTATGCGCGATTTGGACAATTTCGAGCAATACGACCAGGTGTTCCACAGTGAAAACAAGTCTTTTTCTTCACTGGGAAATTGTTTCTTCTTGCCCCTGGTGGCGTATCCTTGCCTTGTCTCTTGTTGTTCCCACATTCACACTTGCAACAAGAACTCTGTTGCGTTGGAATTGGTGGCCTGTATTTACCAACAACAGGTTGATCAGAAGCAGTTGAGTTTGAAGCAACAGATTCAGAGTTCAAGGAGATTTTGGTTTGTGCAATGGTGTTCTCCTTGTTCTCATCCTCTGCTACTTTACCTGCACATGAAGTAGAAGCATTAGTATCGTTCAGCTCAGCACCCTCAGTTGGCCCTGATAGTTCAGTCTTAACTGAATCTGGAGCAGGGGTTTGGCCATACTGAGCATGCATTTCTTCCTCATTGGTTTCAAAGCATGGGTTATAATTGTGATTAAAAGGAGGTGGCACACTGTGATACCCTAGACCCTTGGTTTGATTATCTTTAAAAATCAATTGATTTTCTACTAAGGACTCGACTGTCTTACTTGATGCGGTATAATTTTTGAAACTAACATCAGTTTTTCCACACTTTATTTTCAAAGCGTCAAGTTCTTCAGTTACAACATCAAGTTTTTTCTTAATGTGATCATAATTTTCACACTTGTTGCTGTAATCTTCTTGTAATTTCTGGAAATCCTTGATTTTGGTTTCTAATTGAGCTTTTAACGGTTCCTATCCTTTCCTAAGAGTATAGCCTTCATATTTGAAGTCCTCATTTTCTCTTTTTAATAAATCAATTTGTTCACGAAGAAATTTAATCGTAGCTTTACAAGATGGAGTACATGAAACTTCATTTACTGGAATTGATGTGGAACTCATTTTCTTTTTTTTTTTTTTTTAAAATTTTTTTTATATATTTTTATATTTTTAATTGTCCTTTGACTTAAAAACCGAGAAATTCAACCTTAAAAGTCAAATTTAAAAAGTCAAATTTAAAAAGTCAAACTCAAAAGTCAAACTTGAAAAGTCAAACTTAAAAGTCAAACTGAAAAGCCAAATTTAAAAAATTAAAAGTCAAATTAAAAGTCAAAGGTCAACTTTTAAAAGTCAAAGTCAAAATTTTAAGCAAAAAGTCAAAAATAAAAGTCAAAAGTTAAAAATAAAATCAAAAAACAAAAAGTAAAATTTTTGGATTGAAAAAGGATTTTAAAAAATAAAATTTTGAATTTTTGGGTTAAAATTGTGAAATTTCGAAAGTTGAATCCGAGAAAAACTGGTTATGACTTAAATTTCGGAGGAGAATAACATCAACCAAGTTGGTCGAGATGGTAAGGCGCCGGTTGTGTAAGGGGAAGACCCTGGTTCGATTCCTGGCAGCTTCAATCCGTTTCCCTTTTTTTAAATGTGAAGGCTTCTGTGCGAGGATGGCTGCGAAGCGAGGACGAAGCTGCGAAGCCGATACCGATGCTGCTGAGCCGTGATCCAGATGCGAGACCGAGCCGTAGACCGAGGCGCACACTCAGAGCCGCACACCGAGCCGCACTCCTTCAACCGGGCCGCACACCATCAACAGATTCGCGAAAAAAACGACGTTTTTCACCCTTTTTTGCTCCAAAACTCGATCAAAAACTCATTTTTATGAAAAATGCAAAGAAGTAACCCCACTTATTTTTGCGATATCTATCAAAAAACGCTATTCTCTTTTCAATATAAGATCAAATAAGCTCCAGATCTGACAAAAATTGATTGATACAACCAAGCTCTGATACTAATTGTAAGTCCCCAAAATTGCTTGTGTATCAATCAGATTGTAACAGCCCGGATTTCCAGGTATCTTTTATGCTTTCAATTTTTGATGTTTTGTGAGGGAACTCGGCGAGTTGGAGCTCAGACTCGCCGAGTAGGGTCGCGATTCTGGACGCGGGTTTGCGCTTGGACTCGGCGAGTCCAAGGTATGGACTCGGCGAGTCCGCGCTATTTAATGAAACCCTAATTTCTCGGGTTTGGGACCTATTTAAAGGGCCTTATGGCCGTCATTTGTGCTCACCAGTCCCTTGAGTGAAACCCTAAACGAGTGTGAGCGTTTGGAGCAAAGTAGGAGGCCATTATTGATCTTGGAGGTGTCATCTTGTAAGGGAAAGGGAGGATCAGCTAAGGGAAAGCAAGAGGAGCCTGAAAGGTCAAGCCTTGAAATATGATAATGTTTAAAACAGACTCAGCGTCAGCACGTATCTCAGCATCAGCGCCAGCACCTCAGCAGCTCAGTTTGTAATAGTTTAGTTTATTCAGTGCTTTGTAACAAATCTTGTATTTATCCTATTTCCTTAGTTATCTTGATTTATTAGCTGGCGTATCCCTGAATTGTAGGGATCGTTTAGAATAGCAGTATATATTATTTTGTATAGGTTTGTGAATGGTTACGCCTTTCACAAACCCTAATCGTCGCTTTGTGCACACGATAATCTCTTTGTGAGATTATCTTTCTTAGTGAAAGTTTTGTCTTCGTGAATTTCTCTTGTTCTTATTCATAGTCATTGTTTGATATTTCGATTGATCTAAAGGCCTCTTCAATTGGTATCAGACCAGGTTTCTTTAATCAAACAAATGGCTTCATCTCCTTCTTCATCAAACTCGTCAAATCATCCTTCTGCTAAAATCCCTCCTTTCGATGAATCTAACTTTGCTATGTGGAAAATAAAGGCTCTATATGCCTTGGAGTCTGTTGATGAAGACATGCTGGACATCGTTGAAAAAGGTCCTTATGTTCCGATGTATCAGCCTCTTAAAAATAATGTTCCTGATGGCACTATGAAGAAAACTCCAAAAGAAAACTGGACGGCAGACGACAAGAGAAAACATGGTTTGGATGTTCGTGCTCGTGCTGCTATCAGCTACTCATTGCCATACAGCATCTTTGGGCTGGTTCAAAATTGCATCTCAGCAAAGGAGATGATGGATACGCTGACTGTATCTTTTGAAGGAACTGAAGAAGTCAAGGCTACTCAAATAAATGATCTTAACCGAAGGTATGAACATTTTTTTGCTAAGAAAGGTGAAACCTTGACTCAAACTTTTAACAGATTCAATACTCTTGTTAATGATCTTCGGAGACTAGATCAGTTGAAGCATAGAACTGTTCTAGTGCAAAAGTTTTTGGATTCTCTAGGTGCAGGTTGGGAGAATCATGTTGATGTGCTGAAAAATAGTGAGAAGATCCACTCTATGGACTTACAAAGTCTCTATGGAAATCTTCGATACTATGAAGAATCCAAGCTACAAAGAAAGGAACTGATGAAAGATTCTCAGCGTGAATCTTCTATAGCCCTGTTCTCCAACAAAAAGCTGGTGTCAGATTCAGACACTGAAAGTGATTCAGACACTGATTCATCTAAAACTGACACTGATGATCTTGAAAAGGTTGTAGCCAGTGCAGCTTTGATTGTGAAGACCTTTTGAAAAATCAGGTCGAAACTTCTCAAAGTTTCAAAAGAAGATTGGAGGAAAATTCTCAAAAGGGTCAAGAGCTGATAAAAGGCATGGTGCTGATAAGAAAGAAAAGGTTTAGTGCTTTAACTGTGGGAGCACTGATCATTTTGCAAAGGATTGTAAACAAAAGAAACAAGGCTCAGATGAATACTGGAAGCAGAAGTACAACAAGCTGATTGAGAAGCTGAAAGCTGAAAACCTGGAACATAAAGTGCTTGTAGCTGAAGAAGAAAAATGGAAAACTGATGAAGAGTCATCAGATGATGAAGTCAAGTGTCTCATGGTCAAAATAGAGGACCCGGATATTCCTGATAAAGACAAAAGTACTTTTGACACTGATATGTCTGATGCTGAAAATGTTGGATTAATGTCTAAGTCCATAACTATATTTGGTATGTACTTGACCCGACCCGGCATGGTCCATTTGGGTTGCACTTCACCGACACAATTTATATGGATAATCTTTTGAGAATAGTATTTTTATGATTAATATTAATATCTTATAAGTTCTAATATATTAATATGGAATCATATTATTTAATTAGTATTGATCAAGAATTAATTTATAATTAATTAAGTGATCAAAAGGAACTAATTAAATATGGACTCTTATATATATGGAATGGGCCAAGTTCATTTAGGTTGGGCTAAGCTTTCATGGATAGTCCATGGAGTGTTTAACCCATGGATCATATGAAATGAAAGGTCATGGGTTTAACCCTAGTCTCCATAGTATATAAAGATGTCCTTAGTTGGTGAAATTGGCACTAGTGTGGATACACTAAGAAGGGCTAGCCAATTTCACAAGAGAAAACCAAGTATCCATATTCTCTAAAGTATTCCAAGGTGTCTTGGTGATTTGTGATTCCACTTGAGGCTTCCAGACTATTGGGGCTAAGCTCTTAAAGCTTGAAGACATCAAGCTACATCAAGAGGTATGTATTCTATCTTGTTACATTCATAGTTTTTGTATGCTAGATTAGGATAATACCTTGGATGTTCTTATTTGCATGTATAATAGAGAAAACATAGATCCAAGGTATTTAGGGTTGCATGTACACTTAGGAGTGTTAGAATGCTCAAAACCCAACAGTGGTATCAGAGCCTAGGCTTGTTTTCTTGTTATACTTGCAAAAGGAGCTGAAAAAAAACGAGTTTTGATGCTGTCTGCCCAGCAGACTCGCCGAGTCCATGAATGGACTCGCCGAGTCCAAGGCAAAAAGCATCCAACTCGCCGAGTTGGTTCGTGCACTCGACGAGTTGGACCCCCAGACAGCATAAACCCGACTTTTTGGCTAGAAATGGACTAGGAACATTACCCTAAGTTGTTTTTGAACTTATAAACTTGTTTTTGATGTGGTAATGTTCATGCTAATCCATTTTCAAAGATAACTGTCAATAGATTCATGTTTTGTATTAGTTTAAGGTTTAGACTAATTACATGAAAAAGTTTGATTTGAATTATCTTGTTCTTATGAGTTGCTTAGATTAATAGAAATGTTGAGTGAAATAGTTGTTTTCAATCCATTTTAATCTAAGAGTTGAGTATAAAATGTGTTTGTGTAACTTGTCCTCAAGTTACATGAAGGGTCACATTAAAGACTTATAAAATTCATAAAAGTTGGCAATGGTTACAAAATGAAGAGTCTTGTGTCATTGAATAATTTTTTTTTATGACTCCATAACTTGTCCTCAAGTTATGGAAGTTCAAGAGTCACTTCATTAAAGAAAAATATGTAACTATAATTAAATCCATAAGTTATAAAATAAAGAAAAAGTTAGTTCTTTTATTAGTTTAAAGTCTACCATAACTTGTCCTCAAGTTATGGAACTTGAAGAGTTTTTGGATTAAAACTACTTTAAACACATAAGTTATGGAATTAATTAGTTTTGAATAGTTTCAAAACTTGCCCTCAAGTTTTGGAATTTGAAAAGTTTTCCTTATGAATACTTTAATTCCAAGTTAGCCCTTAGAATTTTAAAAGTTAAAATTCAACCCTTATACTTTATAATATTATAAGTTAATAATATATATATGTATAAGAGTAAAGTCAGTCTTACCGCTAGTACGCCTCATTCACGAAGCCGGTCTATAAGGTGGATATAAGGTTGTTGCCTATAAAATGGCAACTTAATGGGTGTCCACTCTCACCCACTTCTTGCTTGACCGGTGTAGGGTCGTTAGCCGAACGGGTTTGACAAGACTATAATTCTCCTTCATTAAAAGTATTAATGATAATACTAAGTAACTAAACTCTTAATAATACCCAATCTTAGTTATTTAGGAAAAATGTGAATAAGGTGCTAACCCATGAAATTACACTTTACACTTTGTCTAAGTCGTTAGTGGAGCGTGTGTGGTTAACCGGCACACTAACTTGGACTTAACAAGGTAGGTAAAGGGTGACTTAATATTTATCATAGTATCGATGGAGCGTGTGTGGTTAACCGGCACATCGATTGAGGGGTAATTTATTAAGGGTACCAAGTGATTTGCATGGTTACTTCACACCTTGTTTTGTGATCCTTGGCATCCCAGTCACAAAACCTGAAGGGCACACTCGAGATTGAAACATGCCTTTGAACAGTTCAATGAATCTCAAAGATCTAGGAGTTTCAAAACCAATTAAAACCTAATAATACATTTCGTTTATCTTGGTGGAAATTGGTGAATCGTCATTCACCTACCTTCAAATATTTTATAGCTTGGATTACGGCATACCTCTTCTAAGTTATAAAATAGTTTGTTGGGTCCTAGCCTTAATATTTCATATTGGGTGTCATATTAAGGACTTTAAAATCAACTATCTTGAATATCTCCCAAAAGATGTCTGGTTTAGACACCTATGATCTTCCCAAATCTCTTGAAACAAGCTTTCCTAAATGAAGATGATGTCCCATGGAAATCATACTTCTTTCACCTCCTCCAACTATTCTCACCAACCCACAAGTTCTTGAAAAGTTTAAGGTCACTCAAGCCCTATTGGCAAGGCAAGGTCTAGGTGTGATCACATCTTGGAGATGTAGTCACATATTGACAAGCCGGGAGAGTTGGGTGTCAAAGTCTTGAGAAAGTTGGCGGTTCAATCACTTTCTAAGTCACATAGTGAGTTCCTTTGGGACACCTATGAAACAGACTATGACAAGACCCTTAATGATCTTATCTATTTGTTAAGATCAACTTCCTTAAAAATTGATGGACAATGACAATAGTGACATAGGAAATCCCGGAAAGCATTCTCTTCCTAATGGAAAGGGATCGGACATAGTCAACTCGGTTGACCAAATGGTAAAGAGAAAAAGCTAAGTCTGTGATAGTCCTGTGTATCATTATCAAAGGGTCCATATGTTTGTATTGCCAAAGGAAGGGGCATTGGTTGCGAAGCTGCCAAAATTTACCTAAGGATGTTAAAGTCAATAAGTTTGACTCTACTTCAGGTAAAGTCCACTATCTAACTCTGCTAAGTTTCTATTATGAGATTCATGATACATGACGTGACTGGGTCACATGGTGGTGTTTTAAGAATCAAAGAAAAGTGAAGAAACTTAAAGAAAGAATATGCTGAATCTGATCGCATAGATGGATTTCTATCGCATAGTTTGAAAAATCGGATTCTTGAGCTACTTCTTAGGAGTTATGAGATATTGCTTAAGGAATAGATAACAACAAGTTTTCATATGGATTGTAAGGATAAGTTTTTCCGCAAAGTTTTAAAATAAAAGAAAATTTTTTGATTTTATTTATTTTAAAATATCCTTACAATGGCATTTAAGGAAAAATTGTTGCTTATATGATTCCATTAAGAGCAAGAGTGGAAATATGAAATTGATTCTTTCATTTGTGGTAATGTTTAGATTTACCAAATAAGGAAAGATTCTCATCACCCAAGTTTCAATTGGACCGGAACTTGGAATCATGCAAGTTGTATAGCATGATGAATGAGAACTTTCAAGTTTTGGAAAATTAAGACTAATTACTTGTTCACATGGATGTGTGAGTCAAGTAAAGAACTAAGGGATCGAGTACACATTCTTGTGCACTGGTCAAGTCCACCACAAAAAGATTGATAAAACTATTCGTCATAGTTTACTAAAGCACAATAAATATGATTATACTTACAAGCTTAAGTGTAATTCTGAGACATTGGAAAAGGGTTCCAATGTAAGGCAGAGCGAATAAGAAGAATCAAATTAGGCAGAAGGATAAAAGTTTCTCAAATCTGAAAAGATGGGAGAGTACTTTAGTATCAGTTTTTGTGATCATCTTAATGATTAAGAAACCATAGCACAATTAGTTCTCTAAGGAAGTCTTAGTGCATTCTCATGACTAAGAAGAGGGATCTTGAATTGTTGAAATGATTAAATCAAGAAGATGAGTCATACTTCGTTCCAATACAAGTCTTAGAGTCATACTCCAAGATTGTCATTTGAGTGACATGTCGTAAAGAAGGTTAAAAACACTTGACAAATGTAAGAGTAAAAGTTTTCTACTCATGTACATTTGAAATTGGTAAGTTGTGATGTTTTGGATAAAACAAAGACCAACTTAGGCCAAATGTGTGAAGTGTTTGTCTTGATTAGAATCCACACTGTCTCTTGGATGTTTGACAAGGGAGTCTTATAGGTCAAGAGGACAGTTTGAGTCTTAAAGGTCTTGAAAGTCTCAAGAACTAATCAAGAATAAAACCTGAAGGTCTTCCCTAGCACACGACTTGAGGTTTATAACCTATCGTGTTGACATATCTGTGCCCATTCCAGTTAAAGTTGGCTTTGCATATGAGTTCTTAGAGTTCTCAATTGGTTACACAACTACTTGGAAGCAATGGCAGGCCCTTGAACTGCCAAGTGGCAAGAAATTAAGATTGAGTTCAGTCCATATGAGTTCGGATTTGTCATTATCCTTGTGTTGTGACTATGATTTTGACAATTCACATGGATAAGAACACATACACCATTAAATCTAAGTGTCATAAGGTTTCTCTCCGATTCATGAAAATGATGGTGTGGAAACACTTTCACTAAGTAGATTTTAGCTAGATAGCAATTGTGATATTTGCATTCTCAAAGTCGTTAGTGGAGCGTGTGTGGTTTACCGACATACTAACCTGGACTTGTGAGAAGTGGCAAAAAGGTCTAACCATTATGATTACGACATACCTCTTCATAATTGTTTAGACACACAAGTGTGCTATCTAAGGGAAGGTGTATGATTTTGATAAAGTTTTATCAAAACAACCTAGCATCAGAAATCTGAACTTTGGTAAGAAAGTCAATGAAGTATTGATTTCTAGAAGTCCAGCTGATTTCTGAGTACATGTCAAAGCTAGTGGGAGCATAAGTGTTATGCTAATAATCATCATGTTAGTGGGAGCATGATAATGATGATAAGTATTGCAAGTTAGCAATGTTAATTATAGAAAACAAAAGTTTCAATTGGGAAAGAGTTGTTATGCTATAATTAAGGGAGAGAAAATTATACTTCATCTCAAATCTATAAGCTTAGATCATGAGGTTTTAATCATTTAGTCAAGGATATATATGAATTTCATGTTGGAATGGCTCAGCATAAGGAAATTCTGTATACGAGTCCATTATTTGCGTTCTTAAATTCGATTATGATTACGGCATCCCTTTTCATAATCTGAATTATGAGAAATTGGCAAATTGAATGGAAATATTATAGCAAAAGACTGGATTAGTCTTTATGTGAGACATCATGAATCGTGTCCCATATGCTTCGGATATAGGATCGATTACATGTGCTATAATCATCCGTTCTAAAATTTTCCAAATGCCTGGGGCATTAAGAAGGGAAAAGGTTTAGAACTGGATATGACTAAAAGGATTAAACAATTGTCGAGGACAATCTAAGGTTTATCAAAGATTGGTTACTCAAGGACAATTGGAAGTATAGTGATAATTCTGGAAGGACCATATTGACATAATCTGTAAGGAGGCAACTCTTGTTCAGAAGTGATAGTCAAAATGGATTCTGGAAATGTTTCAAAGTTAGAATTTTCAATCTGTGTAAGATTAAGGAAACTTAATGCAAGAAGGATGTTTCCAAGGATCTGATCTCCTTTGGAATACTCTGTAATGTTTGTTGTCAAGTCTTTATGACTTTGTGCATAATCATTACAAGAGGATCAATGCATATAAGTTTAGAATCTAACAGATTTCAGTAAATGGCATGAATTTGGAATTCTTGCATTTGCAGTAAGGATTTGGGAGTGTGAAAAGAGAATCATTGAAGCTATATTCAATTGATCTAGTTCACAAAGTAAAGATCATAGACAAACATAGTATGCATACTTGGTGTGTGGCATGACTAGTGTTTAAGAAAACATAGTGTACATGCTTGGAGCATGGGACAACTATTGTTTTAAATTCAAGAATAAAGTTGATAGTTGAAACAGTATACAATGAATAATGTGTAATCATATGGTGATAAATAAAAGGTGTTTTATTTATGTTCAAAGGGTTGATACCATATTGGATTCAATTATTATTGTGTTTCATTTTGCATGTTTTGACTTCCCGAATAAACTGGGTTATTCTTCCGGAATGACTAAGTTATTCAAACCATCCACAGTCGGTCATATGTTGGAAGTAGATATGAATTAAGACTGTCATGGGTTGGCTTGTAGAGGTCTAAGGTGTTGGACAAAGGGCTACAACACTCATGAGTGCTCATAAGTTCTGACTATTGGATTCAACCCGCGCTCATTGGAATCACTTCATGGATTTTATCACGAGTGATCATGAGACGATAATATCTTATATTGTTCAAACCTAGAGATATGAGTTGTTACTATGAGTTGATAGTACATTGATTGCATGAAAACGCATACGGTAACTCGGTGTTATAAAACGTGCTTTTGTGTATGATTCAACAAGTAGTAGAACAAGCCATATGAGTCGAAGTTTATCCGTTCCTTTTACCTTCGGGATAAAAGCGATATCTGTGGGCCCCTCGATGATTTGATGATGACAAATGGAAGTGCTCGGCCGGGCCAGGACTGATTTGATTTGTTCAATTAGTCGGTCGTCATAAATCGCAAATCGGGAAACAACAAATGGACAGAGAGAATGATTATAATCCATGTCTCAGTCCATATGATATCTAGAATGGAGGAATATATGATCCCTTATCTAATGGACAAGTCATTGATAAAGGTCAGAGTTCACCGACAAGGTCAGAGTTCGACAGCGGCTTTAAGAGCTACGATTGCCAGTTAGGTTTGAAGTCATACGCAATAATAGTTTTAGACTTATCCAAGTGGGAGAATGTTGGATTAACGTCTAAGTCCATAACTATATTTGGTATGTACTTGACCCGACCCGGCATGGTCCATTTGGGTTGCACTTCACCGACACAATTTATATGGATAATCTTTTGAGAATAGTATGTTTATGATTAATATGAATATATTATAAGTTCTAATATATTAATATGGAATCATATTATTTAATTAGTATTGATCAAGAATTAATTTATAATTAATTAAGTGATCAAAAGGAACTAATTAAATATGGACTCTTATATATATGGAATGGGCCAAGTTCATTTAGGTTGGGCTAAGCTTTCATGGATAGTCCATGGAGTGTTTAACCCATGGATCATATGAAATGAAAGGTCATGGGTTTAACCCTAGTCTCCATACTATATAAAGATGTCCTTGGTTGGTGAAATTGGCACTAGTGTGGATACACTAAGAAGAGCTAGCCAATTTCACAAGAGAAAACCAAGTATCCATATTCTCTAAAGTATTCCAAGGTGTCTTGGTGATTTGTGATTCCACTTGAGGCTTCCACACTATTGGGGCTAAGCTCTTAAAGCTTGAAGACATCAAGCTACATCAAGAGGTATGTATTCTATCTTGCTACATTCATAGTTTTTGTATGCTAGATTAGGATAATACCTTGGATGTTCTTATTTGCATGTATAATAGAGAAAACATAGATCCAAGGTATTTAGGGTTGCATGTACACTTAGGAGTGTTAGAATGCTCAAAACCCAACAGAAAATTCCAGGAAGCACAACACTGACTCTTCTTCAATGTACCAGTGTCAGGAGCATATTTGGTACTTAGACAGTGGTTGCTCAAGGCATATGATAGGATCAAAGTATCTCCTGGAAGATTATGTTAAGAAAACTGGTCCTACAGTTACTTATGGAGACAATGGAAAGGGGTTCACTAAGGGATATGGAAACATCAAATGCAATAACGTAGTTTTTCAAAACGTTTCATATGTTAAGGGTCTCAAACACAACCTTATTTCTATCAGTCAATTGTGTGATGCTGACTATGAAGTTCACTTTACAAAGAAAGAAGAGTTGTAAACACTGACAAGAACATCGTTCTCTCAGCAAGTAGAAAAGATGATATATATGTTCTTGACATGTTCTCAAGTGACAAGGCACTGATGCAATGTTTCTTTACAAAGTCTCAGACGAATCTTAGCTGGATTTGGCACAAAAGGTTTTCTCATCTGAACTTCAAGAATCTATCCAAGATATCCAATCAAGACCTAGTTAGAGGGATCCCAAAATTCAGCGTTGTGAAAGAGAAGATGTGTTCAGCTTGTGAACATGGAAAACAAACCAAGTCCTCATTCAAACCCAAGTCATGTTCCAGTATATCAGTCCCTCTTCATCTACTCCACATGGACTTGTTTGGACCTATTCCTGTTCGTTCACTAGGTGGAAATAAGTATACTCTAGTGGTCGTGGATGAGTTCACTCGATTTACATGGGTAGTCTTCTTGAAGAAGAAAAGTCATGCTGCACAGGAAATTATCTCACTGATTCGTAAAAATGAGACACTGACAGGTCTTAAAGTTAAGCAACTAAGAAGTGATCATGGCACTGAGTTCCGAAACTCAACTCTTGAAGAATTTTGTGATCATAAAGGAATTGGACAAAACTTCTCAGCTCCTCGTACTCCTCAGCAAAATGGTGTTGCTGAATGAAGAAATAGAACACTGATTGAGGCAGGAAGGACATTGATGATCCATGCTGGTCTTCCTATGTCGTTTTGGGCTGAAGCTGTCAATACAACATGTTTTACTTAGAATCGATCTCTAATTCACAGGATTCACAAGAAGACTCCATATGAAATGCTGAAAGATCGAAAACCAGATGTATCCTTTTTTCATGTGTTCGGATGCATTTGTTATATTCTAAATCAGCGTGACCCAAGATCCAAGTTTGAACCTAAAGCTGATAAAGGTATTTTTGTTGGGTACTCATCTATTTCAAAGGCTTTTCGTGTTTTTCATGTGAACAGGCAATGTGTTGAAGAATCCATTCATGTGAAATTTGATGAGGAATCATACACTGATGAAAAAGTCACTCATTCTCCTTCTATCTTTCAAGAGCTTCTCTCTTGTCCATTCGATGAAGCATCTTGTGCTGAAGAGATGACCGATTCTTCTGATCCTATCATTCCAGTTCCATGTCCCTTGAATCAAGATTCTGCAGCCACAACAACAGATAACTCATTAGGTGCTGATGAAACCCTTGAAGCTGAAGACTCTCCTGAAACTGATAATGTGTCAGTGTCTATCTCTCCGGAATCAGCATCAGTCATTGAACATCGAGATCATCCTGTTGATCGAATTATAGGGAATATTCATGATGGTGTCCGAACCAGATCTAGTGTACTTAATAACTTTTGCATGTATGTTAACTTTGTCTCAATGATCTTACCTGATAAAGTACACACAGCTCTTCAAGATGCTGATTGGATCAAAGCCATGCAAGAAGAACTGAATGAGTTTGAAAGGCACAAAGTTTGGTCTCTTGTCCCAAGACCATCCGGGAAGACTATCACTGGAACTCGTTGGGTCTATCGTAACAAGGTTGATAAAGATGGAATCATCACTCGCAACAAGGCAAGGCTTGTAGCTCAAGGGTTTACTCAGATTGAATCTATCGACTACGGGGAAACTTTTACCCCAGTTGCTCGCATTGAAGCTATCAGGCTGTTTCTCGCATACGCATCCTACATGAACTTCAATGTCTATCAGATGGATGTGAAGTTAGAAGAAGAAGTGTTCCTAAATCAGCCCCCAGGCTTTGTGGACAAAGATCATCCTGATTACGTGTACCGGTTAGACAAAGTTTTTTATGGACTGAAGCAAGCTCCCAGGGCTTGGTATGAGACGCTGACATCGTATCTGCTTGAAAATGGATACAGACGAGGAGCAATCGACAACACTCTCTTCATCAAAAACAAAGGCTCAGATATGGTTCTTGTTCAAATTTATGTCGATGACATTATTTTTGGCTCTCCAAATGAGACACTGAGCAAGGAATTTGCAGAGATCATGTCTCAAAGGTTCGAAATGAGCATGATGGGAAATATGACCTTTTTCTTAGGTCTTGAGGTTCAGCAACAAAAGACAGGTATTTCCATTTGCCAAAGTAAATATATTTCTGACCTGCTTGCTAAGTATTCTCTCACTGACTGCAAACCAGCATCTACCCCAGTATCTAAGACTGATAAGATACACGCTGATCCAACTGGAACTGATGTCAATCACTCTCTGTATCGAGGAATGATTGGATCCCTTTATATCTCACAGCAATTCGTCCTGATATCATGTTTGGAACCATTCTCTGTGCTCGATTCCAAGCTAATCCCAAAGAATCTCACCTCATGGCTGTCAAACGTATTTTTCGATACTTAAAGGGAACTCAAAACCTTGCACTGTGGTATCCTCGCGACTCAGCTTTTGAACTTTATGGATTCACTGACTCAGATTATGCTGGATGCAATTTAGACAAAAAGAGTACATCTGGTGGATGTCACTTCCTTGGAAATCGTCTCATCAGCTGGTCTAGCAAGAAACAAACATCAGTAGCCATCTCAACTGCAGAAGCTGAGTATGTTGCCGCTGGGAGATGTTGTGCTCAGCTCCTATGGATTCAAAATCAGCTTCTCGACTATGGGTTCAAGTTCTCAAAGACTCCCATCTATTGTGACAACACCAGTGCCATTCAAATCACACAAAATCCTGTTCAGCATTCAAAGACAAAGCATATCGAGATCAGACATCACTTCATCAGAGATAATGTTGAAAAAGGAATAGTTGTTCTTGAACATGTCAAGACTTCAGAGCAACTTGCTGATATCTTCACAAAGGCATTGGATTCTCAATCAACTGCTTACATTATTGGAGAACTAGGAATGATTTCCTTGTAATTAATTTTGATGTTTAATTGTGCTAATGTTTGATTTTGTCTTATAAGCTGATGTACATTGTGCTGATGATGACATACTGATGATATTTGCTACTGAGCACTTTGGTTTGATTTCTTATCTTTATCTCTTCTTCATGTCTTCTAAATAAAATTTGAATGATTCACTGTATTAAACCATACACTGATAACGACTTGAAACTCTTTGCCGATGGTTAGATCAAAAAACCAAGATCTATCACATGCAACTACCCCTTCTCACCAATCTTACACTGATTCTGTGATTTAGTGTGCCAAAACACATGCTGATGAGAGTCTAAAATCTTTGCCGATGGTTAGACCAAAACACCAAGGTTTATCACACGCAACAATCCATTCTTTACCCTCCTCTTATTCAGTGTCTAATGATTCAGTAAGATAAACCACTCACTGATGAAGTCACAACACTCTGTACCGATGGTTAGATAATGTAACTAGTATCTATCACACGCACCAATCTCCTTGTTAGCCCTGAATAAGCAAGTTGTACCTTGAATTGACGGAGAAATATTTTCAGCATGTAACTTTTGTGACACTGAGCTCAGCGCTTCCGCAAACACTGATTGACGTTTCATCTTCAGTCAACGGCTCTTTTATCCAACGGCTATTTTCTACTCTGACAGGTTGTTACGATGCGCCGTTATCCTTAATGACGATAATCAAGCAGATCAGAAGATAATCATCACCTTTTTAATGAAGATAATCATTACCTTTTAAAAACCCTTTTTATTCCATATTTAAACCTCTTTCTCCCTTGGTTTAATTTTTCCTTCCAAAACCTTGAACTTTTCTCTAAAACCCTAGAAATCTCAAATACTCTCTAATGGCGGCATCTCTGTTCACATACTCCTCGACCTCTCGAAGAGTCATTCCTGCCCCAAACTCTCCCCCACTTCTAATTCACATCAAGGCAACCAATGTCGTCTTCAACCCTGACATTCCAGAGGTTCATCGAGGTCTTGGACTCGATGATTTCGTAAATTTCTTGGCTTCTTGCCGCCTTCGATATGCTATCAGTGATGTCCCGTCCGAGTTCTTCCCTGAGCAAGTATGTGAGTTCTACTACACTGCAACCGTTAATGAAGAAAATAATGCCATCACCAGAACCATTGGCCATGGAAGACACTCCGTCTTCATCACCGCATAACTTCTCAGTGCTGCTTTAAGGTTACCTATTTTCGAACCCTTCTCTGAACCTCCAACTATTGAAAGATGTAAATGCATGTTTGATCAACTGGGCTATGATCACTCAAAGGCTGGTACTCGATCAGCTCTTATTTTGCGTCAGTGCATGACCCCAGGCTGGAAGTTTTTCAATGGAGCTCTATGCAAGTGTGTGGGTCACAAGTCTCGCAGTGGTGACCAATTGAGCAATTATGAGCAACAAGTCGTCTGCTCCCTTCTTCTCAACAAAAGGCTGGATTATGGGGGTCTATTCTTTGATCAGCTTGTTCAGCTTCTACGGGCAAATGTGCGTGCTGATCATGTTCCCTTTCCACGCTGGATTGCCCTGGTGTTCGACAAATTCTTTGCTGCTGACTACTTTTCTCACTCTGGGAATCCAATCCAATGCCCTCGAATGTCAGTTCGTATGTATCAGGATGATCCTTTGGATACTGACATTGGAATCTCCGATAGGATAAGAGAATGGATTGCCAATCCATACACTGTGCCTTCTCTCACCGCTGACATTAATGAAGGAGGTGCTGATGGTAATCATATGGATCATGCTGATCAAGAGGTGGAACATCATGATGGCGGTCATTTCTCCCCTCAACTGTCTCATCACCTCATCTCGGACTCTGGCAAAGCCTCCTCAGCACCACAGGATTCCATACCTCTGGAGGAGCAACTATCTCAGGGGGAGCATCCCTCACAGGGGGAGCATCAGTCTCAGGGGGAGCATCAGTCTCCAGCAGCTCACTACGTCTCTCCAAGGATGCCTCCTAGCTCTCCAGTTGCCCCAGGTACTTCAATGATTCAAATTCCAGCTTCAGCATTTTCTGAACTGATGTCACTGACTCGGGACATGAGTCAGCGTCTGCTTCGAATTGAGGCTGATGTTCATCAAATCAAGGAGGTTCTCTTACTTACTCCTCTCGCTAGTCCCAACTCTGATGATGTTCAAAAAGGGGGAGATACTGATGATGAGGCTGATGCTGATGATCATGCTGATGGTGAACCAAATGCTCATGCTGATGGTGAACCAAATGAGAAAGACACAGAACCTGTTGCTGACAACACTATCATTCAGCATGAATCTCCCAACCCCGTTCGTGAATCTGATTCTGCGGGGCATAATAGTCCAGCAGCTACTGAAAAATTGTTTGAAGATAGTGAGCATGATGAAGAGCATGATGAACCTGATGACGAATGTCAAATTCTTGACATGAACTTCATTGATCCTCTCATTCCAATTCAGCAAGAAAGCTCAGATGACCTTGAAGAATCTCATCTGATACTAGCTGATGATATTGCTGATCCCATCATTCCGGTCCAAGGAGAGGATTCAGACGTTGCCAGTGAAGAATCTCATCCGTTGTCTCGAAAGCGGAAGGTAGCAGATACTGACTTGGATCATTCTCAAACTGATACTTCTTCAACTGTGAAGAAACCCAAGTCCATTGTCAGTATTTCAAACCTTGCCACTGAATGGAACATGTCCCCTGATCAAGTCAAGCAAATTCTTGATGAAGCCAATCGAGCTCAACTTCTAAAGAACATTGCTCAAGCTGATGAATTCCTTATTCAACACAGACTTCAGGCCAAGGGATCTTTTGAAGCTCAGATGCAGAAGTTCCTGGAATTTCAGTCCAAGGCTCAGTCTTCTCAACCTCCTCCTAGCTCTAGCAAGCCTAAGACTGACAGCGTTCTTTACCGGATTGATCGAAAGAGATTTGAAGATGTTTTCAATCGGCGAATGTGTGGTGACAAGATCATCAAGGTCAAAGCTTCCAAACCTCAAAACGAGAAAATCCTTACGTTGCTGATTACTCGTCAAGGTCCTCAGCATTCATATTCTGAAGTTGTCAAAAGAGATGAGCTGATCAGATATGGGTATTCAGAATGGATGGAACTGCTCGATCTAGCATCCAAGCAAACCTCAGCTCACTCTTCCGAACTGATTTGTGCTCTTCATCTACTGATCAAGAAGGTTCAACATTTGGATCTTGTTCCTAAAGAACGACCTCAGCATCAAGGCCAAAGGTCGTCAGTTCCTAGATCTCGAAGGACCAAGTTTCATGTTGATGGTGAAGATGTATTGGTTCTAGACTTCGGTGCTGGTGTGATTAATAATTCTCTTCCCTTCAGTGTTGATCCGGTTCAGCATCAATTCATCTCAGCTCCTGAACACAGAATGTTCTACCTTGATAAAAACAGGAGGATGTGCTTTCAGCGCACTATTGAGATCCCAAAAGCTCCAACCACTCACCTTGTTGACTTAAGGAAAATGTGCATGAGTCATCAAGATCTATCAGGAGAATTTCACATTCTTATCGCCATGGAGCTGCTGAACAGAAGACAGGAGTTGTTGGAAAGTCCTTACTGGCCAGTTAAAATTGAAGCTGAAGCTGAGTATGAAGAATTCCTTTCCAGGGGTGTCTTAATTTAGTTTGTTTTGAACATCATCATATTGGGGGAGATTGAAAGGTCAAGCCTTGAAATATGATAATGTTTAAAACAGACTCAGCGTCAGCACGTATCTCAGCATCAGCGCCAGCACGTCAGCAGCTCCGTTTGTAATAGTTTAGTTTATTCAGTGCTTTGTAACAAATCTTGTATTTATCCTATTTCCTTAGTTATCTTGATTTATTAGCTGGCGTATCCCTGAATTGTAGGGATCGTCTAGAATAGCAGTATATATTATTTTGTATAGGTTTGTGAATGGTTACGCCTTTCACAAACCCTAATCGTCGCTTTGTGCACACGATAATGTCTTTGTCAGATTATCTTTCTTAGTGAAAGTTTTTTCTTCATGAATTTCTCTTGTTCTTATTCATAGTCATTGTTTGATATTTCGATTGATCTAAAGGCCTCTTCAGAGCCACTTCCTGAGAGTTTGGGGTCCAGAACATCACATTTGAGGTAATATCTTCGAGCTATCCTCTGCTATGTTGATGTTTACATTGATTTAGGGTTTATTGAGCCCTTTTGTGGCTAGATCTAGTGCTTCCTTGGTCCCTTAAGCGATTTAGACCATAGATCTGGACCCTTGGAGGTCCAGAGTGTCCCTTTGCCCAAGCTTTTTGTGAATCAATGGAGGTTTTGGATTGGAATCCTTATGCCTTAGGTCAAAATGCCATTTATGAGCCATGAGGTGTGTTATGAACACCAAGATAAGGACTTTACGTGATGAATAAGTCTAGGAGGGCCAGATCTATGAATTGTTGGAGCAGATCTGACCCTAGAAGCAAGTTGCAGTGGTTGCATGGCATGGACTCGCCGAGTCCGACGAACAGACTCGGCGAGTAGCTTGAAGATTGCCTTTAGTTCGCTCAGTGAGTGGTCCAGTCGAGTCATAGGTTGACTCAGTGAGTCAGGGTGAGTTAGAGAGGGTTGACAGGTGGACTGAGTCGAACTGGGACTCGCCGAGTTGTTCTTGAGACTCGGCGAGTTAAGTCGGGGTGGCCCCGCGATTCTTCCAGGCGGAACTCGTCGAGTCAGGGGAGTACTCGACGTGTCAAAAGGGAATCCTAGAGAGTTGGTGGAAACGTCTAGACTTGTCGAGTCGCCCTAGTGCACTCGCCGAGTCCGTTCAAAGTTGACCGTTGACCGTTGACCGTTGACCAAAGTTGACCTGTGTTGACTTCTTAGGAATAGTCAACCTTAGAGATAAAAGTGTTAATTAGAGACATATGGTGTTATAGGAGGATTAGAGCTCGGAGGATCGAGCACGAGGGATTTCCAGGATTCGTGAGATGTCGAGATACGCGAGGTGAGTCTTCTCACTATATTTTACCTTGAGTAGGTAACAAGAGTTATGTGATCAGAGTATTTGTATGCTATGTGTATGTGATGTGTTGTACTGCATTATTTCTATGTGATTTATGTTGTGCATGTTTATAGAGTTGGAACCGGAAGGTTCCCAGAGTTAGAACCTGAGGGTTCATAGAGTTTGGGTGCACGGACCCATAGAGTTATAGCCTCGAGTGGCTAATATGTGTTATGTGTGTGTATTTTGGGGAACTCACTAAGCTTCGTGCTTACAGTGTTAGTGTTGTTGTTTCAGGTACTAGCGATGACCGTGGGAAGACGCCAGCTTGATCTGTACACACGCAGGGGACTTTTGATATATATGTGATCTTGGGATTTTGTATGATACAAATTGGGAATTTTAAACTTAATGTTTTATGAAATAAAATGAGAAATGTTTTTATATTTGCGAAAAATTATTTTGAAAATTTACGGTGTTACAAGTTGGTATCAGAGCCTTGGTTTGAGGGATTCGAGTCACCTTCGGGCGTATTTGAACTCAAACTGAGGATTTGAGATTTATTTTCAAAAAGAGTAAAAGATTTTTTGAAAAAAAAAACGCAGAGCAGAGATGTGTGTACGATCAGTCCGCGCCCAAACGGTGATTTCCGAAAATACCTTCATATTATGTGATATTGATATTGATCTGATGTATCCGCATGCTAGAGTAGGATAGGTGTTACTATTAGGACTAGAGTGGCCTGATTTGTGATGCCTTAGCCTAGGAAGAGGTGAGCTGCTATGAGATGCTTGAGAGTGAGTAGGTAGCAGCAAGGGGCTTATGAGAGATGTATTAGAGAGTGGTCTACGCATGATAGAGTACTTGGAATTTGGGATCCGAAGAGGAGGACTTGGGGTGTATTCTGATACGGTGTGGACAGTAGTATTGGGCCTGTACTACTGAAAGCACCGGAGCAATGTGCAGCCCAGGTAAGAACCTTTGGAATACCAAGAATCAAGGAGGAAAGAGTTGACGAGTGTGAGTATGCTTGTGTGGGTTCTAATTTATCGTATGTTGTATTTCATAGGTAGATCATGGTGAGGACACATTTGATGCCCGAGAGCAGTGGTACCAGTGATGAGGAGATCCGCCGGATCATCTAGGAGGAGGTGGCTGCGGCCATCAGGGCAGAGATACCGGAGATGTTTGGGTCTATAAAGACCACACTGATTGAGACGTTTGACGAGCGTTATGCCGCTCTTTATGAGGCTGCTGTTGCAGCGGCTACCGCAGCGATTGCTGCTGCGAGGCCGCAGGGTGGTGATGTGTTGCTGTTCCGGGAGTTCAGCAACACCAAACCACCAGAGTTTGATGGGACCCAGGATCCGGTGGCAGCAATGAGGTGGATATCTGATATAGAGGGGTGCTTCTTCACTTGCTCATCTCCTGAGCATTTGAAGGTTCGGTTCGCGCTGAACCAGCTTCGCTTGGGAGCGAAGGACTGGTGGAAGTTTGTGACGGCGCATTATACGCCTGCTGAGCTTTCGGTGGTGACCTGGGAGAGGTTCACTGTCATGTTCCGAGATGAGTACGTTCCCCAGGTGGAGAGGGAGCGTTTGGCACAGGAGTTTCTGACCCTCAAGCAGGGTACTGAGTCAGTTACAGCGATCACGAGGATGTTCCATGAGAGGGCGATGTTCTGCCCTGAGCACGTGTCCACTGAGCAGGCACGTATGAGCCGCTACTTGAGCATTTTGAGGCGGGATATTCGGGTGTCCACTGAGCAGGCACGTATGAGCCGCTACCGGACATTTGCTGAGCTTCAGGAAAATGCCCGGAAGAGGGAGATTGAGCTTGAGACTCAGGCCAGGGAGGAGGCGGAGTCTCAGGGGAGGGATCGGCGACCGGCAAAGTCTCAGCCGGCAGCCAAGCGGGCCAAGCCCGCTATTCCCAAACCAAGGAGCCAGAAGGGCCGCACTTGCGGGAAGTGCGGCAAGGGTCATGATGGAGTCTGCCGAGCGGGATCTTGCTACAAATGTGGCAAGGAGGGGCATATGGCCAAGGACTGCCCCAAGGGGTTTGCAGTGTGTTTTCACTGCAACCAGACCGGACACCGGAAGGCGGAGTGTCTGCAGTTGCACGGAGCATCTCAGGGATCTGCTCTTGCCGCCATCAGAGCTACAGAGAGTCGGCCTATGAAGGCCGAGGCGCCGAGAGCTCGAGGGAGAGCCTTCCAGCTGACTACGGAGGAGGTCCGCGCTGCGCCCGATGTTGTGGCTGGTATGTTTTCTTCCATGTATTTATTTTGATGTCAAGATATTATGCTTATATTACGTTATGCGTAGGTACTTTCCTTGTAAACTCTGTACCTGCTTTAGTGTTATTTGACTCGAGTGCGAGTCGGTCTTTTGTATTCTTGTCCTTTAGTCAGCATATCAGTGTTAGTCGTGAGGCGTTGAGTCGGCCTCTAAGAGTTTCCATAGCTGACGAGAGAGTGATTTATGCCACGGAGGTTCTCCGAGGATGAGTGTTAGAGATTTTCGGTGTTGAGTTTCCGATTGATCTGGTTCCTATTGCGATGGGTGATGTCTGTGTCATTGTGGGCATGGACTGGATGAGCAGATTCGGCGCAGTTATCGACTGCGAGCATCAGTTGGTGACCATACGAGACCCTAGTGGGGGAGTTCTTTCGGTGTACGGCGAGGGTACACGTTCGGGATCGGCTTTTTGTTCGGCCGCTAGGGCGAGGTAGTGTCTACAGCAGGGCTGTAAGGGTTTTGTGGCGTATGTGATGGATACGCGAGTGGCTTCCGAGAGACCGAGTTCAGTTGAGGAGGTTCCGGTGGTGCGTGAGTTTTCAGATGTCTTTCCCAGGGAGCTGCAGGGTGTGCCTCCTATGAGGCAAGTGGAGTTTAGTATTGATTTGATTCTGGGGGCCACGCCTATCGCTAAGGTGCCTTATCGCTTTGCACCTCCAGAGATGCAGGAGTTATCCTCGCAACTTCAGGAGTTGCTGGGGAAGGGATTTATTCGGCCGAGCAGCTCGCCGTGGGGCGCACCTATTTTGTTCGTCAGGAAGAAGGATGGTTCACACCGGATGTGCATTGACTACATGGAGTTGAACAAGCTGATGGTCAAGAACCGTTACCCGTTACCGAGGATTGACGACTTGTTCGATCAGTTGCAGGGAGCATCTTGGTTCTCCAAGATTGATTTGAGGTCGGGATATCATCAGGTGAGAGTGCGGGATGAGGACGTCCAGAAGACAGCGTTCAGGACGCGATATGGGCATTATGAGTTTGTGGTAATGCCTTTTGGGTTCACCAATGCCCCGGCTGTGTTCATGGATCTCATGAACAGAGTATGTAGGCCTATGTTGGATCGGTCGGTGATTGTATTTATCGATGATATTCTGGTATATTCGAGATCTAGAGAGCAGCATGAGGAGCATTTGTGGGAGGTCCTTGAGGTCCTGAGATCGGAGAAGCTTTATGCAAAGTTCTCCAAGTGTGATTTCTGGTTGCGGGAGGTCCAGTTCTTAGGACATCTTGTTAACGAGGAAGGGATACTGGTCGATCCGGCCAAGGTTGAGGCGGTGATAAGTTGGGAGGTGCCGAAGTCACCCTCTGAGATCAGGAGTTTCCTTGCGTTGGCAGGGTATTATCGGAGATTTATCAAGGATTTCTCCAAGATCGCAGTGCCACTCACCAGATTGACCCGGAAGGGTGTTGCTTTTTCATGGGGTCCCGAGCAGCAGACCTCTTTTGAGACACTTCGCCAAAGGTTGCGCGAAGCCCCGGTATTAGCTCTCCCGGAAGGGGTGGAGGATTTTGTAGTATATTGTGATGCATCGATTTTGGGGCTGGGTGCGGTGCTGATGCAGAGGGGGCATGTGATAGCATATGCATCGAGGCAGCTGAAGCCTCATGAGATGAGATATCCCACCCATGAGCTAGAGTTGGGGGCAGTAGTGTTCACTCTCAAGATTTGGCGTCACTACTTGTATAGGGTTCGGTGTACGATATACACGGACCATAAGAGTTTGAGGTACTTGATGGATCAGCCCAACCTAAATATGTTGCAGAGGAAGTGGTTGGATGTGGTCAAGGATTATGATTGTGAGATCCTGTACCACCGAGGCAAGGCTAATGTGGTAGCCGATGCGTTGAGCCGCAGGGTGGAGAGCACTCCACTGCGGGATGTATGTTTGAGATTGACCGTGATAGCTCCGGTACTAGATGCCATTCGTAGGGCACACGCCGAGCCTGTGCAACCGGAGATGCAGAAGAAGGAGCGGGTCATTGGGTTGGTTTCGGACTTCGTTACAGATGGTCGAGGGCTTATGACTTTTCAGGGTCGGATTTGGGTACCGTTTGTGGGCGGTACGCGTACTACTTTGATGGAAGAGGCTTATCGGTCGAAATTTTTGATCCATCCGGGGGCTACGAAGATGTATTTGGATTTGAGGAAAGAGTATTGGTGGCCCTGTATGAAGAGGGACGTCGCATGGTTTGTTGAGAGGTGCTTGACCTGCCGTAGGGTTAAGGCCGAGCACCAGAGACCGCATGGCAAGTTGCAGCCATTGGAGGTTCCCGAGTGGAAGTGGGAACAGATCACCATGGATTTCATCACCAAATTGCCGAGGACTGTTAGAGGAGTTGATGCAATTTGGGTGATTATGGACAGGTTGACGAAGAGCGTTCACTTCCTTGCTACCAGTGAGAGTTCTTCAGCGGAAAAGTTGGCAGAGGTGTATGTGAGGGAAGTGGTATCTCGGCATGGGGTGCCGATCTCGATTGTTTTGGACCGTGATGTGCATTTCACTTCCAGATTCTAGAAGAAATTTCATGAGGAGTTAGGTACTAGACTGCATTTTAGTACCGTATATCATCCCCAGACAGACGGTCAGAGTAAGAGGACGATTCAGACACTTGAGGACATGTTCCGAGCATGTGTGTTGGATTTCGGGGGTAGCTGGGATGCGTATTTACCCTTGGCAGAGTTTTCCTACAACAACAGCCATCATTTGAGCATTGGTATGCCACCCTTTAAGCTGTTGTACGGGAGGAGATGTCGGACCCCTATTTGTTGGGGAGACGTTGGGCAGAGAGTGATGGGCAGTACAGAGATCGTGTTTCAGACGACAGGGCAGATTCAGCGGGTCAGACAGAGGTTGTTGACCGCCCAGAGCCGACAGAAGAGTTATGCGGACAGACGTCGATCCGATCTTGAGTTTCAGGTCGGCGATCTCGTTCTCCTGAAGGTCTCTCCTTGGAAAGGAGTGATTCGATTCAGGAAGAGGGGCAAATTGGGGCCCCGATATATTGGTCCATTCCGTGTGGTTGCGAGGGTAGGCCGAGTAGCCTATCGTTTGGATTTGCCAGCAGAGTTGGGGCAGATTCACGACACTTTTCATGTGTCGCAGCTGAGAAAGTGTATAGCCGATGAGTCGGCAGTGGTTCCATTAGAGGATATTCAGGTGGATGCGAGCCTGAATTATGCCGAGAGGCCGGTGGCCATCAGCGATCGGAAGATCAAGGTTCTGAGGAACAAGGAGGTACCCTTGGGGTTGGTTCAGTGGCAACATCCGAAGGGATCGGAGATGACCTGGGAGCCGGAGCGTGAGATGCGTGAGCAGCATCCAGAGCTATTTTCAGAGCGAGACTTCGAGGGCGAAGTCTAGTTCTAGTGGGGGAGAGTTGTAACAGCCCGGATTTCCAGGTATCTTTTATGCTTTCAATTTTTGATGTTTTGTGAGGGAACTCGGTGAGTTGGAGCTCAGACTCGCCGAGTAGGGTCGCGATTCTGGACGCGGGTTCGCGCCTGGACTCGGCGAGTCCAAGGTATAGACTCGGCGAGTCCGCGTTGTTTAATGAAACCCTAATTTCTCGG
The DNA here is from genome assembly GCF_051521515.1 of Lactuca serriola. Taxonomy (NCBI): domain Eukaryota; kingdom Viridiplantae; phylum Streptophyta; class Magnoliopsida; order Asterales; family Asteraceae; genus Lactuca; species Lactuca serriola. Next base: position 20,981,616 of record NC_136409.1, on the reverse strand, counting down.
GTTTAGGACATATTTAAAGGGCCTTATGGCCGTCATTTGTGCTCACCAGTCCCTTGAGTGAAACCCTAAACGAGTGTGAGCGTTTGGAGCAAAGTAGGAGGCCATTATTGATCTTGGAGGTGTCATCTTGCAAGGGAAAGGGAGGATCAGCTAAGGGAAAGAAAGAGGAGCCACTTCCTGAGAGTTTGGGGTCCAGTTCATCACATTTGAGGTAATATCTTCGAGCTATCCTCTGCTATGTTGATGTTTACATTGATTTAGGGTTTATTGAGCCCTTTTGTGGCTAGATCTAGTGCTTCCTTGGTCCCTTAAGCGATTTAGACCATAGATCTGGACCCTTGGAGGTCCAGAGTGTCCCTTTGCCCAAGCTTTTTGTGAATCAATGGAGGTTTTGGATTGGAATCCTTATGCCTTAGGTCAAAATGCCATTTATGAGCCATGGGGTGTGTTATGAACACCAAGATAAGGACTTTACGTGAAGAATCAGTCTAGGAGGGCCAGATCTATGAATTGTTGGAGTAGATCTGACCTTAGAAGCAAGTTGGAGTGGTTGCATGGCATGGACTCGCCGAGTCCGACGAACAGACTCGGCGAGTAGCTTGAAGATTGCCTTTAGTTCGCTCAGTGAGTGGTCCAGTCGAGTCATAGGTTGACTCAGTGAGTCAGGGTGAGTTAGAGAGGGTTGACAGGTGGATTGAGTCGAACTGGGACTCGCCGAGTTGTTCTTGAGACTTGACGAGTTGAGTCGGGGTGGCCCCACGATTCTTCCAGGTGGAACTTGTCGAGTCAGGGGGAGTACTTGACGTGTCAAAAGGGAATCCTAGAGAGTTGGTGGAAACGTCTAGACTCGCCGAGTCGCCCTAGTGCACTCGCCGAGTCCGGTCAAAGTTGACCGTTGACCGTTGACCGTTGACCAAAGTTGACCTGTGTTGACTTCTTAGGAATAGTCAACCTTAGAGATAAAAGTGTTAATTAGAGACATATGGTGTTATAGGAGGATTAGAGCTCGGAGGATCGAGCACGAGGGATTTCCAGGATTCGTGAGATACCGAGATACGCGAGGTGAGTCTTCTCACTATACTTTACCTTGAGTAGGTAACCAGAGTTATGTGATCAGAGTATTTGTATGCTATGTGTATGTGATGTGTTGTACTGCATTATTTCTATGTGATTTATGATGTGCATGTTTATAGAGTTGGAACCGGAAGGTTCCCAGAGTTAGAACCTGAGGGTTCACAGAGTTTGGGTGCACGGACCCATAGAGTTATAGCCTCGAGTGGCTAATATGTGTTATGTGTGTGTATTTTGGGGAACTCACTAAGCTTCGTGATTACAGTGTTGGTGTTGTTGTTTCAGGTACTAGCGATGACCGTGGGAAGGCGCCGGCTTGATCTGTACACACGCAGGGGACTTTTGATATATATATATATATATATATATATATATATATATATATATATATATATATATATATATATATATATATATATATGATCTTGGGATTTTGTATGATACGAATTGGGAATTTTAAACTTAATGTTTTATGAAATTAAATGAGAAATGTTGTTATATTTGCGAAAAATTATTTTGAAAATTCACGGTGTTACACAGATCCAATTGATGGTGCGGAATCCCAATCAATTGGATGATGTCAGATCAATATAGAAGAGAATGAGAAGAAGAAGATTAAGAATCTAATGATGTATTCAATATGAATGATGCTCCTTACAATAGATTCTCTTTCACACACACTTCTTCTCTCTAACTTTCTCTCTCTTCTGTAGCCTTCTCTTTTTCCAACCGTACACTCACATGCACTCCTCTATTTATATATACCTCCAGCCATACACATGTGTACAGCCGCACACCCTATGTACCACCGTACACAGGTTGTGCGGTCGTACACACAAACCGCAAACACATACAACATTACATAAAAATATATTTTCCTAGAAAAGAAAAGTATAAACCATATTTTTGACCCAACATTTCTAAACACTAGTCATGCCATACACCAAGTATGCATACTATGTTTGTCTATGATCTTTACTTTGTGAAATAGATCAATTGAACATAACTCCAATGATCCTTTTTTCATAGTCCCAAATCCTTACTACAAATGCAAGAATTCCAAATTCATGCCATTTACTTAAATCTGTTAGATTCTAAACTTATATGCATTGATTCTCTTGTAATGATTATGCACAAAGTCACAAAGATTTGACAACAAACATTATAGAGCATTCCAAAGAAGATCAACTCCTTGGAAACATCCTTCTTGCATTAAGTTTCCTAATCTTATACAAACTTATTGAACAACTTCCACCAATGGGATCATTTCCACATTCCCTTTTTGACTATCACTTCTGAACAAGAGTTGCCTCTTTTTAGAATATCTCAATATGGTACTTCCAACAATTAACACTATACTTCCAACTATCCCTGAGCAACCAATCTTTAGTGAACCGTAGATTGTCCTCGACAATTGATTAATCCTTTTAGTCATATCCAATTTTAGACCTTTTCCCTTCTTAATGCCCCAGGCATCTGGAAAATTTTAGACAGGATCAATATAGCACATGTAATCGATCCTATATCCGAAGCATATGGGACACGATTCATGATGTCTTATATAAAGACTAAACTAGTCTTTTGCTATAATATTTTCATTTCTATTTGTCAAGTTCTCATAGTTCAGATTATGAAAAGGGATGCCGTAATCATAATCGAATTTTTGAACACAAATAATGAACCCATATATAGAATTTCCTTATGTTGAGCCATTCCAACATGAAATTCAATTATATTCTTGACTAAATTTGATTAAAATCTCAATCTAATCTTTCAGAATCAAAATGAAGTATAATTTCCACTCCCTTAATTATAGGAAAAGAACTTTTTCAACCCTGTAGCCTCAAGAATTGAAACTTTTGTTTTCTATAATTAACATTGCTAACTTGCAATACTTATCATAATTATCATGCTCCCACTAACATGATGATTATTAGCATAACACTTATGCTCCCACTAGCTTTGACATGTACTATAAAATCAACTGGACTTCTAAAAAAAAAATACTTTATTGACTTTCTTTCAAAAGTTCAGATTTCTGATACTAAATTGCTTTGATAAAACTTTATCAATATCATACACCTTATCATAGATAGCTCATAAGCGTGTCTAAACAATTTAACAACTATGAAAAGGGATGCCGTAATCATAGTCTCAATTGTTTAGACCTTTGCCACTTCTCACAAGTCCATGTTAGTGTGCCGGTTAACCACACAAACTCCACTAACGACTTTAAGAATGCAAATATCACAATTGCTATCTAGTTAAAATCTACTTAGTGGAAGTGTTTCCTCACCATCATTTTCATGAATCGGGGAGAAACCTTATGACACTTAGATTTAATGGTTTATGTGCTCTTATCCATGTGCATTGTCAAAACCACAGTCACAAGACAAGGATAATGACAAATCCAAACTCATATAGACTGAACTCAATCTTAATTTGTTGCCATCTGGCAGCTCAAGGGCCTACCATTGCTTCCAAGTTGTTATGCAACCAATTGGGAACTCTAACAACTCATATGCAAAGCCAACTTTAATTGGAATGGGCACAAAATATGTCAACATGATAGGTTGTAAACCTCAAGTCATGTGCTAGTGAAGAACTTCAGGTTTTATTCTTGAATAGTTCTTGAGACTTTCAAGACCTTTTAAGACTCCCACTGTCCTCTTGACATATAATATTATCTTGTTAGATATTCAAGAGATAGTGCAGATTCTTTATCAAGACAAATACTTCACACAATTGTCATAGTCTGTTTCATAGGAGTTCCAAAGAAACTCACTATGTGACTTAGAAAGTGATTGAGCCACCAACTTTCTCAAGACATTGACACCCAACTCTCCCGGCTTGTCAATATGTGACTACATCTCCAAGATATGATCACACATAGACCTTTGCTAGCCAATAGCGCTGGAGTGACTTTAAACTTTTCAAGAACTTGTGGGTTTGGGGAATAATTGGAGGAGGTGAAAGAAGTATGATTTCCATGGGACATCATCTTCATTTAAGAAAGCTTGTTTCAAGAGATTTGGGAAGATCATAAATGTCTAAACCAGACATGTTTTGGGAGATATTTAAGATAGTTGATCTAAAGTCCTTAATATAACACCCAGTATGAAATATTAAGGCTAGGACCCAACACAACATTTTATAACTTGGAAGAGGGATGCCGTAATCCAAGATATAGAATATTTGAAGGTAGGTGAATGACGATTCACCAATTTCCACCATGAAAAACGAAATAAATTATTAGGTTTTTAATTGGATTTGAAACTCCTAGATCTTTTGAGATTCAATGAACTGTTCAACGGCATGTTTCAATCTTGAGTGTGCCCTTCAGGTTTTGTGACTAGGATGCCGATGATCACAAAACAAGGTGTGAAGTAACCATGCAAATTACTTATTACCCTTAAGTGTTTACCCATCAATCAATGTGCCGGTTAATCACACACGCTCCATCGATACTATGATAAACATTAAGTTAGCCTTTGCCTACCTTGTTAAATACGAGTTAGTGTGCCGGTTAACCACACACGCTCCACTAACCGACTTAAACAAAGTGCAAAGTGTAATTTCATGGATTAGCACCTTATTCACATTTTCCTAGGTAACTAAGATTGGGTATTTATAAATGGTTTAGTTACTTAGTATTTATCATTAATACTTTTAATGAAGGGAGAATTCTAGTCCTTGTCCTACCCGTTCAGCTAACGACCCTCCACCGGTCAAGGAAGCGGTGGGCGAGAGTGGACACCCATTCAAATGCCATTTTATAGGCAGTAACCTTATACCCCCTTATAGACCGACTTCATGAATGAGGCCTACTAACGGTAAGACTGACTTTCTCTTATACATAAATAAATATTATTAACTTATAATATTATAAAGTATAAGGGTTGAATTTTAACTCTGTAAAATTCTAAGGGCTTAACTTGGAATTAAAGTATTCATCAGAGAAAACTTTTTCAAATTCCAAAACTTGAGGGCATGTTTTGAAACTATTCAAAACTAATTAATTCCATAACTTATGATTTTAAAGTAGTTTTAATTAAAAAAAACTCTTCAAGTTCCATAACTTGAGGACAAGTTATGGTAGACTTTAAACTAATTAATAAAAAAAAAAAAATTTTTTGTTGTAACTTATGGAACTAATTAAGGTTACACTTGTTTTATTTATTATTTAATGAAGAGACTCTTGAACCTCCATAACTTGAGGACAAGTTATGGAGTCATAAAACCATTTAATTAGAACTAGACTCTTCATTTTGTAACCTTTGCCAACATTTATGAGTTTTTTGATTCTTAAATGTGACTTTTCATATAACTTGAGGACAAGTTACAAAAACACACTTTGGAATAAACTCTTAGATTAAAATGGATTGAAATCAACTATTTCACACAACTTTTCTATTAATCTAAGAACAAGATAATTCAAATCATCAATCTTCAAGAAATTAGCATGAACATACAAACTAATACAAATCTTGAAATTATGACAATTATCTTAGAAATTGGATTAGCATGAACATTACCACATCAAAAACAAGTTTATAAGTCCAAAACATCTTAGGGTAATGTTCCTAGTCCAATTCCAACTAAAACAAATGAATATATGTTGTCAGGCGGTCCAACTCGTCGAGTGCACGAACGAACTCGGTGAGTTGCATGAATTTTGCCTTGGACTCGGCGAGTCTGCTGTGCAGACAGCATCAAAACTTGATTTTTTCAGCTACTTTTCCAATTATAACAAGAAAACAAGCCTAGGCTCTGATACCACTGTTGGGTTATGAGCATTCTAACACTCCTAAGTGTACATGCAACCCTAAATACCTTGGATCTATGTTTTCTCTATTATACATGCAATTATGAACATCCAAGGTATTATCCTAATCTAGCATACAAAATAATGAATATAACAAGATAAAATACATACCTCTTTGATGTAGAATGTCTTCATGTAGCTTGAGTGCCTAGTGCCTCAAGTGTGACACCTCAAATGGTTCACACAACACCAAATACACTTGGAATAACTTGAAAGAAACTTGAACACTCCTAAAATCGGCTAGCCCTTTCTTATTAATCCTAGTGGCCGATTTTTCTCAAAGAATATGATCTTATATAGTTGTTACAATTAGGGTAAACCCAAATTGTCATGGCCTTCCATTTCCTTGGATCCATGGGTTCAAATACACCATGGAGCATACATGGACCATCCTATAGGATTTAGCCCAACTTGATTATCTATGGAGCATTAGCCCACAATACAAGTATGGATGATTTACACAATCAACCCATATATTTAATTAGTCTTCTTTTGATCACTTAATTAATTCTAGATTAATTCTTGATCAATACTAATTAAATAATCCTATTAATATATTAGAACTTATAATATATTAATCAAACTTAAGTGTTATTTCTCTCATTATAGTCTATCCAAGTGCATGATTCCATGCAACCCAAATGGTCCATGCCGGGTCGGGTCAAGTTTTACCAATTATAGTTATGGACCTAGACATTAATCCAATAGGTAGTACTTCTGTACCAACTACTTTTCCTACAATGAGTTCATCAATTGTTGGAAAAAGTAGTCTGGGAAAAAAATACTCCAAGAAACAACAAACAAGCAAAAAATCCATTGAAGTCATTAAAACCCCACTTATCAAGCCAAACATTTTTGAAAACCAACCAAAGAAACCAGTTCAACCCTACGTCATACCTCAAAAACAGGTTTCCAAACAAAGACCTTTTGAAAACCGTTTTCAAGATATTACTTTTAATCATTCAAGGAACTTTCAAAAACCATCACACTTGAAAGCTTCAAACCATCATCATCAAAAACCTTTTTAAAACCGCCCATCACATCCCAGATATGAAGAAAACTTTTCAAACAATCCTTCACATCTAGGATATCTTTCACCAAGTCACAGATCTTATCTACCCACATATTTTCAAAAACAAATCACATTTTGGGTAAACTTGATAAATCAAATCAAACCTCAACCATTCCATCCTCATAAACCAAACTCGTACAACAACACGAGGTTAAATGCTAGAAATTCATAAAGAAAAGAACCCAAAATAACAACTGACAAACCAGGACCCATTTAGATTTGGGTACTTAAACTTTCTGTCTGATTGCAGGTACTTAATGTTGGATAACCCAATGATGATACATGGTATATTGATAGTGGTTGCTCCAAGCATATGATAGGAAACCGAAACTACTTACGTGACTTCAAACCTATAGAAACCAATCAAGATGTTACCCTCGACAACAACATGACAACAAAAATCAAGGGTTATGGAAACATAACAAATGGTAATTTCACCATAAAGAAAGTTGCCTTCGTCGATGACCTGAAACACAACCTCATCAGTGTTTCTCAACTGTGTGATAACAATCTTGAAGTTCTATTCACCAAACAACGAAGCTTGATCAAGGATTCCAAAACCAAAGATGTTATAGTTGATTCTGACCGTGCCGGAAATATGTATCCACTTGACATGGATCTTATCTATGGTAAACCCGATATATGTCTGCTATCTAAAGCCTCAGCAGATATTAGTTGGTTATGGCACCGCCGCCTTTCCCATCTAAACTTTGGGTACATCAACAAACTGATCGGCGATGATCTTGTTCGAGGGCTACCACTTCTGAAGCTCGATAACGAAACTCTTTGTGCTGCATGTGAAAAAGGAAAACATTCCAAATCTACTCACAAAAGCATTTCAGAATCTAGTGTATCCGAACCACTAGAGTTGTTGCACGTAGACCTTTGTGGCCCTGCAAAAGCCCAAACTATACAAGGGAAGAAGTACATTCTCGTTGTCGTTGATTGTTTCTCGCGATTTACTTGGGTCTTTTTATTAAGACTAAAATCAGAAGCACTTGAAGAGATGATCAACTTCATCAAACAAATCGAGCTCAAACTCAAACGACCTGTTCGAAGAATCCGAAGTGATAATGGTTTTGAGTTCAAAAACAAGACTCTAGATTCATTTCTCAAAGACAAAGGAATTGAACATAACTTCTCAGCCCCATACATTCCACAACAGAACGGTATTGTTGAAAGAAGGAATCGAACTTTATGTGAAGCTGCAAGATCAATGCTTATCTTTGCTGATCTGCCACAATACTTCTGGGCATAAGCAATAGCCACAACTTGCTACACTCAAAATCGTTCCTTAATCCATAAACATCTTCATAAAACACCATATGAAGTCATTAACAACCGAAAACCAAACATCAAATTTTTCCATATTTTTGGTTGTCGATGCTTCGTAAAGAACAATAAAGATCACCTTTCAAAATTTGAATCAAGGTCGAACGAAGGAATTTTCCTTGGTTACTCGTTTTCCTCAGCTGCTTATCGAGTACTGAACAAACGTACCAGAGTAATTGAAGAAAGTACCGATATTCATTTCGATGAATTTTATGTCAGAAAATTGGATCGTGAACATTTTGGCTCTAAAATGATTGAAAATATTTTTCAAAATCAAATTCAACAAACACCTTCTCCTGACATAGACATTGAAATCGATCTTGATTTACTTTTTGGACAACCAAAAACCACTTAAAATTTTGAACTTCTATCTACTTCAATTGATCCTACAGGAACACCCACTGAAGGAACTCCTCAAACAAACCAAAATGATGCAAATCAATTCGAGGGGGAACCACCAACACATACTTCCTCTTTGGAACAAACACCAAAACCTCCTTTGAATACCCCATCGCCAAATAGCCAAAAACAATCCTGATGCATCATTTATGGGGGAACCTTCAAACCTATTCCAAGATGAAACACCCAGAGAAGAACAATGGGATATTGAAACTCCAATTATTATAGCGGAAGAAAATCGCTTAATAAAGTGGACCAGAAATCATCCTACAGACCAAATCATCGGAGATCCCAACTCAGGTATTCAGACTAGAGTAGCATCCACAAATGAATGTTTATTTGGAGCCTTCTTATCCACGACTGAACTCAAAACCATACATTCTGCTCTCAAAGATCCAGACTGGGTAAAAGCTATGCAATAAGAGCTAGCAGAATTTGAAAGAAACGACGTATGGAATCTAGTTCCTACTCCACCCAATGTAACTGTTATACGTTCAAGATGGGTATACAGAAACAAGACTGACGATCAAGGAATCATTTGTTGAAACAAGGAACGTCTTGTAGTCAAAGGATATTCACAACAAGAAGGAATCGACTACGATGAAACATATGCTCCGGTTGCTAGAATTGAAGCAATTTGCATCTTTCTTGCATATGTTGCACATAAGAGCTTCAAAGTATTCCAATTGGACGTTAAATGTGCATTCCTACACGGAGAGATAGATCACGAAGTATACATCCAACAACCACCAGGTTTTGAAGATCCCAAATTTCCAGATCACATCTTTAAATTGTAGAAAGCTGTCTATGACTTGAAACAAGCACCCCAAGCTTGGTATGCCACGTTGTCAACCTTTCTCAAAGAATTAGGTTTTAAAAGAGGTTCAATTAATCAAATCCTTTTTCGTAAAATCTTTAATAAACATCTGTTAATCGTACAAATATATGTTGATGACATTATTTTCGGTTCTACTGATGAATCTTTAAGTGTTAAGTTTGCAGATCTAATGTAGAGAAAATTTGAAATGAGCATGATTGGGGAGATGACTACTTTTCTTGGACTTCAAATCAAACAGTCAACTGATGGCATTTTCATCAACCAAGAGAATTATGTCAAAAACCTACTCACTCGATTTTCAATGGACAAATCCAATACCGCAAAAACCCCAATTGCTTTTGGATACAAAATCGATGCTGACTTAAATGGCAAACCCGTTGACCAGAAAAGATATCGTGGAATGATCGGATTACTCTTATACCTCATTGCCAGCAGACCTGACATCATGTTTTCTACATGTGTCTATGCCAGATACCAGGCAAATCCTACGGAATCCCATGTAGTTGCTGTGAAATGCATCTTCAAATACCTTAAAGGCACTCCCAAAGTTGGCCTTTGGTATCCAGCTAAATCCGATTTTCAGTTGAACGCTTTCATCGACTCAGACTACGGAGGATGCAAGATAGATAGAAAGAGTACATCTGGTAGCTATCAAATCCTAGGAGGTAGATTAGTGAGTTGGACTTCAAAGAAACAAAATTGTGTATCCACATCAACAGCAGAAGCTGAATATGTTGCTGCCGTCAGCTGTTGTTCACAAGTCATATGGATGCAAACTCAACTGCGTGACTATGGCTTCAAAATCTCACAAATTCCCATATTTTGTGACTCAACCAGTGCAATTGCTATTTCTCACAATCCCTCTCACCATTCCATGACGAAGCACATCGAAATTCGATATATCTTTATCAAAGACAACATTCAAAAGGGTCATATCGAACTACACTTCATCAACTCCGAAGATCAAATTGTCAATGTCTTCACTAAGGCTCTCGATGAAACAAAGTTTCAACACTTCCTAGGCCGTCTAGGAATGTTAAATCCAGATAAAATCCATCCTTAAACTTTTACTTATTGTTTGTACAAAAGTGTGTTTACTTTCATTCAAAAAGAAAATTCAAAAACATTTGAAAATTGCTTTCTTTTCAAAAATACCAAAACGCATTCAAATAACCAAGATTTCCAATAACATTCAGAAAAACAAATCTTCAAAAATAAAATAAAAGAATTTCCATAATAAGCTTTTATAGAACCTTGTGATTAATCGTCTATTGACTTAATTTTCAAATGCTTATGTCCGATGAAGATTTTCAGTCATATTGATTCTCAATTGGAGTGAAGGTTCAAAAAATCCTACTTTTCATAATGTATATAACTTTATTTCCTTCAATTTTATTTCATTATTGGTGATTCTAAAAAGGGGACATAAGGTTAGGAGGTTCAGATGAAAACAAAAACCCATGTGAGAATTTGTGCCTCGTCAATCTATATCACTGTGGAATTCATTTCTTATGAGCTTAGGTGTGTTACTATTGCTTATAAGGTATATCCAATTATACCTTGTCACAATCTCATTTTTGCTTAGATATCAAAATGACTAGGGACGATACATTTATTTGTTACATATTAGACAAACTGTCTTTTATGCCATCAATCCCCACCTAGATATAAGCCAACCAAAAATGAACTCTTGAGATCCCGTGATCCATCAACAAGAAAAGACGAAACGAAAAGGATTTCAACAATCACTTATCAAAGAAAAACAAAGATCTATCCACATCCAATCTTCAAAAACAAATCAAGATAAAGGTGAATTAACAAAAAAAGGCCAAATCATTCACCGAAGAAATACCAAAGAAAAAAAAAATATTCTACATTTTGTATTTTCAAACAAACTTTTCAACCAAATGGTTATTTCAAAACAAACGTCATAAGATTCCGTGATCTGTTTTTAACCATTTTTTCACAAAAGAAGATATCTTAATCCCGCAAGACAAATACTCTAAAAAAACCAATTTTCTCAAATGTAGCAAATTCTCGATGCTAAAACAAAATATGTTTTTACAATAAATCGATATTGATCAACAAATAGGATACCATCAAAGAAGAAGCTGCAACAACAATGGATTTACCGGGATACTATAGCCTTCATCACTGAAGAATCTTAGTTGCAAACTTCACTATGAAAATTACTAAACCCCTCTACATGTATTTCCCGACGGAGAGAGAGTGAAAGTTAATGGCATGAATGAAGAAACCCGCTGAGTAATGCCGAAACCAGTCTTATGTGATTGATTATCTAATAATGAGACTAAGTGACTTTCAAGAAAAGCATAGCTGAACACCTCCAATATGAGTGTGAGTCGTCAGAGAGAGATATCACTCATTTTTAGTGATCATTAACTTGATTAGCTGCCAGAACAACCAAACACCCAAGTGAAGTGTGGGCTATACCTATGAGTGTTCATCTGAATCGACCTGTTATATCAGTTGTCGTCATTAATAATGTTATATTATCTTAGAAAATTTCTTTAGATACATATATGGCTACCCATTGATAACCAAACTCGAGACTTTGATTCGGAAACAAATTTCGGAAAATCGTTTACCTAAGATATGTTAAAGCAAGTCACAAACTTTCAAAACAATCACTATGTTTTATATATCTTATCTGTTGACAAATCTTTTATCTCGAATCTTCAAAAGTTCAAAACTGTCAATATGATTATATGAGACATGTCCTTATTTCAGCAATGATCACATAGGGGAAAATTGTTGAAAAATGTTTTTGTATGTAACCTTGTATGTGACCATCACTAAAATAAGACGAACTGTTTTTGTATTATCTAACAAATATTATCAGTTAGGTTGAATCAATGCGTGACCAAAATGGAAAATACGAAAACGTGCGAAAGACGGAAAACGCATAAACAAAAAAGTTTAGCTGTGCGACTGAACAGTTCAACAATATATATATATATATATATATATATATATATATATATATATATATATTATACATATATGTATGTATTATATATGCATATATCTATTATGTATAGATATGTTGTGTTAAATAGTCAAAACAAAGGAAAAGTCAACAAAGAATGGAAATGAGAAGCTAAATGAAGACCCACGTTTTTGCCTGCTACTCTACTACAACTTGCAGCCCCTTTACATAATCTACCAACTAAAAAACTCAAGTGCATGAAGATATTTGTTTCAACATATATGTATACGTGACTTATGTGTGTGTAAGAGGGTGTGTTCATTTGTTATTTTGTAACACTTCCTACAAACACCAAATACTCCCAACACCATCAACCATCTTCATCTTCTTCAAGAACAAGATAAATCCCTGGAGAAAGTGAAGAACACCAAGATCAACTAGCTAAATGAAGAGCATCATCAACCATCTTCATCACATATTCTTTATCAAACTTTAAGATCATCAACTTCACCACCTTTGTTCATCACACCACTTACCACCAAACACCTCCAAACAACCTCAAAATAATCTCCAAACACCTTCCAAATACCCTCCTTAAACCTCCTCCAAAAACCAAATCAAATCACCACAACCGTCACTATCTTGCTGTTTTTCGACATCAGAATTTGCATCTTAGAAAACAAACAAAACCGAGCACAACACAGCCAAAATTCTACTAGGGAGATTTTCACCATCAATTTTACAGAACCTTAGCTTTATCTAGAAATTTTTCTGGACGATTTTGACCATGGAAAACACCAGAGAGACGCCAGAGAGTATTGGCTACCAAAGAGATTTCTGTTTTTGAGTACAAAATCTTCGTGTTAGAAAATAAAAAAACTGGGAACAACAAGCCCAAATACTACTAGGGAGATTTTCACCATCAATTCTTTAGAACCTTACCTACATCTAGAAATTTTCTTGGATGATTTTGGCCACAGAAACCTTAGAGAGATGCCAGAGAGAATTGGCTATCCAGAAAGATTTCTATTTTCGAGTACAAAATCTTAATGTTAGAAAATAAAAAACTGAGCACAACACAGCCAAAATACTACTAGGGAGATTTTCATCAACAATTCTTCAAACTCTTGCCTACATCTAGAAATTTTCGTGGACGATTTTGACCACGGGAAACCCTAAAGAGACACGAGAGAGAATTGGCTATCCAGAGAGATTTACTTAGAAAATCTACATTCATCACCACCAAAGCTCTTTCAACATCACCATCTTTGCTACCTTACACCACCAAAACTACAACATTATTACACTTCCTACCACCCTCTAAAAACCCACTCCAACCTCATCAAATCTCCTCAAAACATCTAATACCCGTATACAAATACATGACCCGTGTACTTTGCACTGTTTTGTAAACAACCCGTTTTACATAAAAACGAACTTTGTATTACTTATCAAATACTGGATTGATCTTTGAACAAATATCGACCAGTCGTTTCAAGAGTCCCAATATCAACCAGTCGTTCCAAGAGTCCAAATATCGACCAGTCGTTCCATCAGTCCAGTTCAGTCAATTTATTGACGAACCTACTTGATATATATTTATATACTTATATACTTTATTATAGCTTTACGTTATTTAAATATAGTCATTTATATTATTTATAGCTTTACGTCATTTAAATACAGTCATTTATATTATTTATAGCTTTACATCATTTAAATACAGTCATTTATATTATTATAGCTTTCAGTCATTTATAGCTTTCACATTTATACTTATCCCGCAATTATTATTCTTTATATATATCTACATCTTATATCTTAAACTTATATATCTATCACACAGTAACTGGTAACCGAGCCTTTTGTTATAGTGATCAGATTTTTATATTTCCAACAATCAGTATCTAAGCTGATATAAAAGAATATTTTCCAACAGTTCCTTCATAACTTAACTCTTGAAGCTCTTCAAGGTCACTTTTCCTCCCACTGGCCTCTTGGCATATGAGTTCTCTTTCAATGAAAACCCCTCTCCTTGCAACGAAAACAACATTGTCACTCGGTCTATAGAAGAGATATACAATGGATTTTTATGGGTAGCCGATGAAAATACATCGCTCACTACGAGGTTCAAGCTTGTTGTGAGTCTCTCGTCTTACGAAATCCTTGCAACCCCAAACATTGATATGTTCTAACGAGGGAACCTTCCTTGTCCACATTTTGTGAGGTGTATTGGCAACCTTCTTAGTTGGGACTTGATTAAGGACATGGGCAGTAGTCTCTAAGGCATATTCCCAGAATGAGATAGGTAACAAAGCTCGAATCATCATGGAACGAACCATGTCCAAAAAGGCTCGCTTACGCCTCTCAGTGACACAATTAATTTGTAGTGTCCTAGGTGGCATCAATTGCGAAACAATTCCACATTCCTTAAGATAGTCATGGAACTCGATACTAAGATACTCACCACTTCGATCGGGTCGGAGCATCTTTATCTTCCTGCGCAATTGATTCTCCACTTCATGTTTAAATTCTTTGAATTTATCAAAGGTTTCTGACTTATTCTTGATTAAGTAGAGATACCCATATCTGATATAATCATTAGTTAAAGTCACATACAAACGATTAGCATCCCTTGTGGCGGATCTGAAGGGTCCACACACATCAGTGTGTATGAGACCCAACAAACCCTTACCCTTTGCACAAGAACCAGTGAAGGGTGACTTGGTCATCTTTCCAAGCTAACAAGATTCACATGTGTCATCCAAATTTAAGTCAAATGACTCGAACACCCCATCGTTTTGGAGTTGAGCTATGCGCTTCTTTTTGACATGTCCAATACGACAATGCCATAAGCATGCTTTATCCAAACCATTGGACGAATCGATATGCAACACATTGTTTCCTAAGTTATCTAAAACCATCATAGTTTCATATATACCATTACAAGCCAATGCTTCAAAATAAATTTCACCATTATAATAAGCATTAATACCACCAATCTCATTATTAAATGAAAAAGTATATGTCACACCCCCAAACCCGAACGGTGGAAACATTCAGGGGTGGAGGACGTCGTATACAGTATCATAACAATGCACAATAGTAAAACAAGCAATAACAGCCATTGCATTAATAATATAGTTAATAGATGTGTGTTCTTTGAATAGTAGTATGGCACCAAAAATGTAAAGCAAAAAAAAGATGAGTCTGAACATGCTCCATCTTCTCAAAACCTATGCATGTGTACCTGTCTACTGCTCGCTGACAATACAAGTTATTTTGAAAGACAGTATCAGCATTTAAGTTGGTGAGTTCATAAGTATTTTAGTGCCATGTTTTTGCATTTGTTTCCTAAAAATGTTTGTATTTGTCTAGTGAAAATTTTTGTATTTGTCTAGTGAGAATGTTTGTATACTTCCTAAAAAACCCTATATTTTCTGCTTAAATGAAAAGTAGTCTTCTACCCAAGACCAAACTGTTTGTATGTTCTGTTATCCTGAAAATAGTGTAAAATGTATGTTTGTGCTTGAAATAGTATAAATGTATGCTTTCCATATTTGTAAATCCATCTTTACTAGAAAAAGAAAATAAAATTCTCATGAGAGAATATCACTGTAAAGTAGTCAAAACATTCATACTATTACTATGCATTGCAAAGTATTCTACACAAACTAACGCTCTCCCTCCAGGAGACGCTGGTTATAAAACGTGACATAGCAATAATATTGTTATGCCATGAAATAGTATCTCATATTTTAGTTATCTTGTTCTTGTTATAGTATGTAAGTCCCTTTTTGTTCTTGTAAATGAATAGAATACTTTGCAATGAATAGTAATAGTATGTATGTATTGACTCGTGTATGTTTCTCTTTACTAGAAAATAGTATGTATTGATCCTGTAAACGATACCTATTATAGTTTACTAGTATGTTTGTTTGAATTATAATTATGTAACACCCATAATCAGAGAGACCAAGATAGGAAAGGAAAACCCTAAGTCAAAGGAGGTTAACTCGTCGAGTCCAGGGTGGAACTCGATAAGTCCGAGCGGGATCCGGGTCGAAAAGTAGGTGACCGACTTGGCGAGTCGGAAAGTGGACTCGGCGAGTCCGGTCTGGATTAGGAAACCCCATGTTCGGGACTTGGTGCCCTATTTAAACCTCTCATTCTCTTCCCTAGGGTTACTTTATAGTCTCTCTCACCCAGAATACCGAACCCTAGCCACCATATCCATTTTGAGAAAGATCTAGCTTTGGTGAAGTGATTTGAAGCTTGGAAGAGAAGGAGGTTCATGGTGGTGCAAGAGGAAGCCTTGGATACAGAGTTGATGTGACTTTTCAGATCCCTTGAGGTAACAATCTGACCTTATTGCATTTAGATCTATCTTATGGTTGAGATTTGGGCATTTTGAGTATGGAGGAGGTTTAGTCCGAGTTTGGAGTAGATCTGAGGTTGCTACCTCAGATCTAGGCTATTAAGGATCCAGAAAGCCATAAAGTTTATGCCAATAAGTTGTTGGTGAAGCCCCTTGGTCACAAACCCTAGCCCTAGAGTGTTTTAAGCCCATATCTCTTTGGTTTCATGTAAAGTTTGAAACTTTACGTGAGAAATAGACTTGGGATGGGTGGATCTATGAGTTGGAGCCGCTGCATGGCTCAAAAAGCCATTGTATGGGTTAAGAACTGAATCGACTCGGCGAGTCTCATTGGTGGACTCAGCGAGTTGAATAAAGAGGGGTATGGACTCGACGAGTTGGAAGAACAACTCGGCGAGTCTGTTAAAGATTGTCAGGGACTCGACGAGTCTGTTCTTGGACTCGGCGAGTCAGGTCGTGAAACACTAACCCCTCCTGGTTAAGGCTCATATCAGTGACTTGAAGGGTGACCCAATGAGTTAGACAGGATGGGACTCAGAGATCGTTGAACTCGACGAGTCTTGGGGTGACTCGGCGAGTTGGTTCGCATTATGAGAGTTCTGAGTATATGTACTCGACGAGTCAAATGACTGACTCGGCGAGTAGAGTCAGCCAGAAAGCTTGGCTTTGACCAGAGTTGACTTAGTTTGGCTTTTAGAGTTCAGTTTGGAACTAAGTGATATATGTATATTGATATTGGCAGCTTGGGGAGCTAGTGGAGCAGCAGTTCAGAGAATTGTCGATCGGCAGTCAAAGGGTTATCAGGAAGTTCAGCAGTGCAGGTGAGTTTCCCTTTGTGTGAATGGGTCTACGGCCACAATGCCGACCCATGTATTTATTAGTAGGAAGACCCGGGGGTTAGCCCTAGGCACTATTTTCTAGTATGATATTTCGGACCAAGGTCCGATGTCGGGCGAGTACCCAAGGAATGGTTTGCATGATAGAGTATACTTGTTGTCTGTGTGATGCATGTATGTGCCTAGTGAGAAGGTGAGTGTGGGCGAGGTCCCATATCTCATCAATAGCAGAGTATGGATGGTGTTCTATATCTCATTATTAGCAGAGCATGGCCGAGGCTCGAGATAGGCATGGGGTGAGTGTGAGCGTGGGCTCGTATCTCACTTACCGTAGGAGCTTCGATGAGGCTCCATGACTCACTAGTGACAGGATAGGGGCGAGGCCGAAGACATGCGAGGCCTAAGGACAAGAATGCAGTAGGGTATGTTCAGTTATGAGTTATATGTTATTTTGTGTTATATGTGGTTAGCGGGCGGGGCCCAGAGGCAAGCGGGGCCTAAAAGAAACAGATGTGTATCCGAGTGGGGCTTGAAGCCAAGCGGGGCTGGAGCGGCGGGGGAGTTGTAGCGGGCGGGGCCCGAGGTAAGGGCGGGGCCCAAAATAGCGGGCGTGGTCCAGTATATGTTGTATGTGTTTGTGCAGGGTATGTGGTAGGTTGGGGAACTCACTAAACTTCGTGCTTATAGTTTTCAGTGTTGGTTTCAGGTACTTCCGGTAGCGGAGGGAAGAGCTCGAGGTGATCGCATGGCACACACAATTGATTAGTCAGCCTGGGATGTTTTACTCTGATAATGAATTATGTTTTGGAATTAATACTCTAAATTTATGTTATGACTTATGATATGTTTTTATGAATATGATTTTAGTAATATTTCAAAAGAAATTTTTACTCGGGATTTTTGGGTCGTTACAAACTAATTTTGAGAAAAGAATCAACTACTCAACATATGCAACTGAGTTAAGTATGTTCTTTGAAAATGGGTTTTAATATTCATGTATATATTTACCAAGTATATCTATGATTTAGCCGATAGTTGGACTAGTGATACTACCCTCTGCAATAAACCACACAAAGAACAGGAGTTACGGTATTTAGCAGTAGTCCTAAGTCTGTTAAAGCATACTTATACATAAATATGTAAATGAATATGATTTTGATATTAATAGAATTCTAAAAATAGTTATAAAAATGATTTTGACGGTACTTAAAGATAAGAAATCCAATTGTTTGTTTCCACATGTAAATGTCTAACATATATAAATTGTGTTCTATTTGTATACCCCCCCCCCTGTAAAAGCATTTAAAAAGGTAAATTGTAGGGGTATGAACTCACCTTAAGTAAGTGATTCAATTAAATGTTCGATATAGGATGTCTGATTCCACTAGTTAGCTCCCGGGACAAAACCAAGTCCTAAATAGCAATTCACACGATATATTGGCATGAAATTAGTGAATAGCAGCTCAAAGGTGTTAAGGAAACAACCTAGAATGTAAGAATTACTTACAAAAGAAGTGTTAGAAGAAAATCGAATGACTGCTTGGAGTTCACGACTGGGCTTCGGTGTTTACGGCTGCAAACGGTTCACGGCGACTTGAAGATTCAAGTGTTTTCGGTTGTAAACTCAAGTGTGTGTTCTTGGTGTTCTTGGTGAAACTAACGAGTTTCAAGGATTTATGGATGAGTGTTCTTGAGGAAATGAAGAACACTTGAAGATCTAAGCAAGATCCTAAGAATATTCAAAGGATGAAGGATGATCTTTGAGAAAGAAAGGGTGTTTGCAGTTGGGTGTTCTTAAGAGAGAAGAGATGTGTTTTTGGATGGAAATGAAGAAGTGAGGACGTTTTTGGCTCCCATCATATATATATATACATATATATATATATATATATATATATATATATATATATATATATATATATATATATATATATATATATAATATTGGACCGAAAACGTGATGGGACACATCATTGGTTCTCGTATCGAAGGGATAAGATCGGAGTTTACAGTCCAAAAGGAGTCTTCGGCCGTAAACCAAGTGTTTGCGGTCCGAAGAGTGTTATAGGCTGCGAACCATTTATGACTGTGAAGCTTTTGTGGTCTGAAGTCTTAGGCTATGCGAGGGTTCTTGGTTATATGTAATTCACTTCTCATTCAAGCAACACTTCTAATTAAAGGTTTTAAACCAATCTAGAATTTAAATCTAACTTAATAAGATAGATCAAATAAGAAGTTTGACATTTGTTCGACCAAGATTGACTTTTACAAGACTGAAATTACGGGTTGTCACAGTAAAACCTTGTTCATACAAAGCATGAAAAGAAATAGTATTTCTCGTAATACTAGATGAGTAGAAACAATTATTCAATTCTAAATATAACCAACTACTAAGCAATAAAGAATAAACTCCAATCTTGGTGACAGGTGACACTTTTCTATTCCCTATCATCTAGTTCATCTTCACGTGCTCCACATCCCTACTTCTTTTTAGACCCTTCAAATTAGAACAAATGGGAAACCGCATCCTGTATCAGGGACCCAAGAATTAGCATGTGACGAGTTATTAGACAGAATAGTGTAAATACCTGCGAAGGTGGGCTTGATCATCCCATCCTTTATGTCCTGCAAGTATTTGGGGCAGCTTCGTTTCTAGTGCCCGTTTTCATGACAATGGAAGCATTCTGCTTCCTTTGAATTGGAAGAGGGTTTAGAAGAACTAAATTTGGTCCCACTAGAAGAGGTTCCATCATGGAACTTTCCATTGTGGCTCTTAGAAGGATTCTTCCTCTTCTTTCCCTTCCCATGACCAATTGCCAAGACAGGGGCAGTAGTAGTAGGAGTAGGCACAATATATTTACCTTTTAAACTGCTTTCATTAGTTCTCAAAAGGCCCTGAAGCTTGCTTGGAGTGACTTCCTCCTTGTTCATCTGATAGGTCATTCTGAACTGATCATAACAAGGAGGTAAAGAGTGTAGGTAATGTCAATAGCCAACACTTCATCGAAGTTGGCATTCAACTTTAGCAAGCGGTCCACAAACCATTGCATCTTTTGCAAGTGCGTCGTGATGGACTCTCCATCCTTCATTTTTGTTCTGATCATGGATGCTATGATTTCATACCTTTCATACCGAGCACTTTGATGGTACCTTTCCATCAAATCTTGGTGCATCTCTTCGGGCCAAAAGTCCTCATAACACTTTTGAAGTTCAATAGTCATGGTAGCAATCAGGATAGACGACACCTTTGTTGTGTCTCCCTCACAAGCCTTATATGCAACAATCTGTTGGGGAGTGGCAGTGTTTTCATCAATCTCTTTTAGCTCTTTATCGAGGACATATTCCTTATCCTGGTAGTGAATGGACATGCGAATGTTTTGAATCCGATCATTGAAATTCGATCCATCAAAAATGACGCTCCCACATAAGTTCATGAGGGAGAAAGAGCTAGAAGCAGTGTTTGAAGTAGACATCTAAAAAGAAAGACAACGTTTAGATTAGATAAGATCCTTAATATAACACCCAAATGAAATATTAAGGTGATGATCTAACACGATTTACCAATTTCCACCATGAAAAACCAAAATGAAGATTAAGTTTTAAATGAATTGAAATTCCTAGATTCTTTGAGATTCATTGAACTTTTCAATAGCATGTTGAAATCTTGATTATACCTTTCAAGTTTGTGAGTGGGATATCGAGGATCACAAACAAGGTATGAATAACCATGCAAATGTGCTTGGTACTCTTAATGTTACTTATCACCTAATCAATGTGCCGGTTAACCACACACGCTCCATTGATCTATGATTAACATCAAGCTACCCTTTTCCACCCTTGTTAGTCCTAAATTAGTATGTGAGTTAACCACACATGCTCCACTAATGACTTAACAAGGTGCAAAGTGCAATTTCATGGAATAGCACCATTTTCACATTTTTCCTAAAGTAACTAAGATTGAGAATTTATAATAGTTTAGTTACTTTAAATATCATTATATAATGAGGATTAATTTCATATACTACCTATTCAGTTAGTGACCCTCCACCAGTCAAGTGGGTGACAGTGGATGCCCATTCAAACACCATTTTGTAGGCAATTTCCTTATACCCCCCCCCCCCTTTATAAACTAGCTTCGTGAATTAGGCTTACAAATGGTAAGACTGACTAGTCTTATACATCCATACACACACACACACACACATATATATATATATAAGTATTAAACTTTAATATTATAATAGTATAAGGTTGAATTTTAAACATTTAAAATTCTAGGGTTTGGAATCAAAGTTTCATAAATGAGACTTTCAGAATTCCAAAACTTGAGGGCAAGTTTTCAAACTCTTCAAAACCTCTTATGATTTTTAGAATTTATGTTACATAAATGAGACTTTCCAAGTTCCATAACTTGAGGAAAAGTTATGAACTCTTCAAGACCTTTGGATTTCTATAACTAAAAAAGTTAATGTTTCATGAATGAGACTTTTCATATTCCATAACTTGAGGACAAGTTATGAAACTCTTCAAGAAACATTTAGATCGATTTTCACTAATACAACTGTCATATAATTTATCATTTACCAATTTGATCTAATACTAGTTATATAGCAAAATAATTTCAAATTCTACAAATAATTAGTTTTTCACAAAATCAAGTAATTATCTTAAAATTTGACAATGATCATGTTATTGGATAAGGATAACCATTACCATATCATTAAAAATGAATTTTATGAACCAAAACAGTTTGTGGTAATGATCCTAATCCAAAACAGGCTAAAAACTCGAAAAATTTGCCAACTGATGTTCCAACTCGTCGAGCCATGCTATAGACTCGTCGAGTTTGTGGTCTGATGATCCAACTCGTCGAGTTCCATGATGGGAATCTCGATTAAGCAGTCAGACAATAAAAATCATATTTTTCTACTTTGAAAACAATAAAAATTGCATCTATATAAAAGAAAACACCCATGGCTCTGATAGTACTGTTGGGTTGTATGTACTCTAACATCCTTATGGTACACATACAACCCTAATTCTCTGGATCTAAGTTTTCTCTAATTATACATGCAATGTTTTTTTCCAAAGCAGGAAGCCTAACTAGCATGCAACATTGATATATGTATCACAAATAATAGTTACAAGATTACCTTTTGATGTAGCTTGTAGAACTTGGCCTTAAAAGAGCTTAGCACCCCAAGTGTGATGCCTTAAACAAGTCACATGTAACACCGTAAATTTTTGAAAACAAAATTCTCATTTTAAAACACACAAAACTTATATATTATATTTCCTAAACCAT
The DNA here is from genome assembly GCF_051521515.1 of Lactuca serriola. Lineage (NCBI taxonomy): Eukaryota > Viridiplantae > Streptophyta > Magnoliopsida > Asterales > Asteraceae > Lactuca > Lactuca serriola. The sequence continues at coordinate 20,958,610 of NC_136409.1, read as the reverse complement.
AAGTGTCTCAATGTCAACATAAATTCCCAACAAAAGTCAAATCCTAGAATCCTCAACATAATCATGAACAAGTGCCTACAATCACGCCAGCGCCTTCCCGTGATCTGGAGAAGTACGTGAAACACATAACACATAACACGGTAAGCACAAAGCTTAGTGAGTTCTCCAAAAATACGTCACATAACTCATTAGCCACTTTAGGCCATAACCTGGTAAGACCCTCCGATCGATGTGTCTCAGTGGGACCCTCCGGTCCCAACTCAGTAACTCAGAACAACAATATTCAACATAAATCACAAAGACCTAATGCAGAATATTAGTATAAACATATAAGCACATAAGACAACTCAATCACATAAGGATACCACTCTTGGTATATATAGTGAGAAGACTCACCTCGTAAACTAGCAAGTAGCAGTCACGTACTCGGAAATCCCGAACTGGCCTCTGGCTAACATATTAGATAAGCATCTCTAGTCAATACCCCACTCTTACTCAAATACACCAAAAGTTTCTCTTACTCTCTCTCTAACTATTGGAATGGATAAAAGACCATTTTACCCCTCCACGGTCTCAATTACTTATGTTGGCCAAACCCTAAAGTCGACAGAATTCAACTCGAGTCAACAGTCCCAGATTGACCTGACTCGCCAAGTGCACTCATGTGACTTGTCGACTCCAGTCATTACACAAAGGTCTTTTGAGGGCCCAACTCGTCGAGTTAACCCCTAACTGGCTGAGTAACAGCATAGACAGCTCATCGGGACAAACCCTAACCGACTCGGCGAGTCCATTCAGACTCTTTTCCCATTCAAACGATTTTAAGACAGAGAACCTTCCCAAACTCTAGATATACACTGTCAAGGCTCATTTACCACGTAAAGTCACAGAATTTTATGTCCATGAATGGCACATTGGGCTTGAAATGCCAAGAACATGCTCTAAAAATGGTTTTTCACTCAGAAATTCCATTAAGGCTAAATAAAGAAGGGACCTTTGGATGCTAGGGACCTTACAAGGTCCAGATCTGAAGTCCAAACCACCATATGAACTCAATACCCTCAAAGTCCCAATAATAGATAGAAAAGAAGCCCTAGTCACCAAAAATATGAGATCTACACAAACAAATGACAAAGGTACAAACTTTATACATTTAACAGGAGCTCTTGGATGGATTACAATAGATCTAACAGCCTCCTCTTACACCTTCCTTGAAATCCTTCTCTTATCTTCCAAAGATACACCAAAATACTCAATGTTAGCTCACACACTTTCTTTATAAGCTCAAAGGGAGATTAGCGTTTCTCTTAGGGAAGTATAGCCGCAAATGAGGCTATAAGTGCCTTTAAATAGGTCCCAAACCCGAGGATCTAGGTTTTCTCATCCCAGCGTCTACTCGGTGAGTCGGCTCTCAGACTCGTCGAGTAGGTCATTAATCCCACGTGGCCCATCGCGACTCTACTCGACGAGTTGGAGCACCGACTGGTCGAGTAGCTCAATAGTCCTCAAATAATTAAATAAATATATAAATAAACAAAATACCTAGAAGTACAAATGTTACAATCCTTCCCAACTAGAATCAGACTTCGCCCTCGAAGTCATGATTTGAAAATAACTTTCGATACTACCCTCGCATCTTGGACTATGACTCCCACGTCAACTCGGATCCTCTCCGATGTTGCGACTGGACCTGAACTAGGGGTACCTCTTTGTTCCTCAAAACCTTCACCTTTCGATCCATGATCACAATCGGCCTCTCAATGTAATTCGGGCTCGCATCCACCTGAATTTCCTCTAGTGGAATCATTTCCGTCTCAACAGCTACACACTTCCTCAGATGAGACACATGGAAGGTGATATGAATCTGAATCAACTCTGCAGGTAGCTCCAAACAGTATGCTACCCTACCCACTCTAGCGGTCACCCTGAAAGGACCGATGGATTGGGGCCCCGATTTGACCTTCTTCCTGAATCGGATCACCCCTTTCCATGAGGATACCCTCAGGAGGAAAAAATCTCCAACCTGAAACTCAAGCTCGGATCATCGCATGTCAGCATAACTCATCTGGCGATGTTGGGCCGTCAGTAACCTCTGTCTGACCTGCTGAATCAGCTCAGTCTTCTTGAGCACTATCTTAGTGCGACCCATCACTCGATGTCCCACCTCACCCTAATAGATAGGAGTTCGACACCTCCTCCCATAAAGAATCTCAAAAGGAGGCATACTAATACTGGAATGGTGGTTGTTGTTGTAAGAAAATTCAGCCAAGGGCAGATATGTGTCCCAACATCCACCAAGAAGTCCATAACACGTGCTCGAAGCAAGTCCTAGAGTGTCTGAATCGTCTGCTCACTCTGCTCGTCCGTCTGTGGGTGGTACGTTGAATTGAAGTGCAATCGTGTACCCAGCTCCTCATAATACTTCTTCTAGAACCTGAAAGTAAAGCGCACATCCCAATCTGACACTATCGATGTCGGCACTCCATGTCGAGCTACCACCTCTCTTACATATACCTCAGCCAGTCTCTCTGCAGAAGAACTCTCACTAATAGCAAGGAAGTGAGCGCTCTTTGTCAACCGGTCTATAATCACCCAAATCGCGTCAACACCTCATGCAGTCATCGACAATTTGGTAATAAAATCCATGGTAATCTATTCCCACTTCCACTGGGGAATCTCTAGTGGCTGCAACTTGTCATGAGGATGCTGGTGCTTGGGCATAACCCGACGACATGTCAAGGTCCTCTTGACTACGTAAGTCGCCTCCCTCTTTATACATGGCCACCAATAACCTTTCTTTAGGTCCAAGTACATCTTAGTGGCTCCTGGGTGGATCAAGAATCTCGATATATGCACCTCCTCCATCAGCAGATGGCGAGCTCCACCAGTATAGGGCACCCACATCCGCTCTCGAAAATGATGAGAATTAATCTATAAATCATTTAGATCCTTCACAGGTATATTGATAAAAATAAACAAACAATTCAATCACAATACGATTAAGGACATAATGTGGAATCAATATGAAGCTTATGATTCAAATATAGTCACGCCTCAGCAAAGCTTGATAAAGAACTTCTAATGTAGAGGCGAGCTAGGGTTTATAATACTTTTATAAATAAAATAATTTTAGCATCTTTTACAAAGGATGCATGCATGCACCTTAAATACTAAAACCCTAGAATAATAAAATGCACGGTTGGACAGGCCCAAACCGGCTGCAAAACTGGGCTAAGGACCATGCCCATGACGCAACACTTATACAATGCAATAGAAAAGTTATAAGCCCTCGACTATCTGTTGCAAACTCGAACACCTGTCCAATCACTCGCTCCGTCTTGCGGTTCTATTGTCTCATGGCCTCCACCTGGGCCTATCGAATGGTATCAAAGACTGGAGTTGTCACCGTCATCCTCATACACATATCTCGGATCGGAGCACTCACGACTCTACGACTCAGGGCATCGGTTACCACGTTAGCCTTGACCAGATGATACAGAAACTCATAGTCATAGTCTTTCACCACGTCCAACCATCTCCTTTGTCTTATATTTTGGTTGGGCTGATCCATGAGATACTTCAGACTTTTGTGGTCTGTGTATATGGTACACGAATACCATCAAGATAAAGGCACCAAATCTTGAGGGCGAACACCACTGCCACCAACTCCAAATCATGGGTGGGATACGTCGTCTCGTAGGGTTTCAGCTGCCTCGATGCATATACTATCATGTGACACCTTTGCACCAAAACTGCACCCATCCCTGTGATTGACGCATCACAATAAACCACAAAGTCCTCCACACCCTCTGGAAGGGCTAACACTGTAGCTTCGCACAATCTCTCGCGAAGAGTCTCGAATGATGCCTCGTGCTCAGGCCCCCCAAAAAAAAAAGTAACACCCTTCCGGGTCAACCTGGTGAGAGGAACCGCAATCTTGGAGAAATCCTTGATAAATCTCCGATAGTAGGTGGCCAATCCCAAAAAACTCCTGATCTTGGATGGAGATCTCGGTACCTCCCATCGCATAATCGCCTCAATTTTGGTTGGATCGACCAAAATCCCGCTCTGATTAACGAGATGTCCCAGGAACTGGACCTCTCATAACTAGAAGTCACACTTAGAGAATTTGGCATACAGTCTCTCTGATCTCAATACCCTAAGAACCTCTCGTAGGTGCTCCTCATGCTGTTCTCTGGATCTAGAATACACTAAGATGTCATCGATGAACACGATCACCGACTGGTCAACATAGGCCTGCACACTCGGTTCATGAGATCGATGAATACTTCAAGTGTGTTAGTGAGCCTGAAAGGCGTCACCACGAACTCGTAATGCTCATAACGAGTTCTAAAGGCAGTCTTCTAAATATCCTCCTCGCATCCCCTCATTTGGTGATATCCGGATCGCAGATCAATCTTGGAAAACCAAGATACCCCCTGAAGCTCATCGAATAAATCATCGACCCTTAGAAGTGGATAACGGTTCTTGACTATCAACTTGTTCAACTCCCGGTAATCAATGCACATCCAGTGTGAACCATCCTTTTTCATGACAAAAAGGATCGGCATTCCCCACGGCGAGCTACACGGTCGAATAAATCTTTCCCCAACAGTTCCTGATGCTGTGGGGATAACTCCTGCATCTCTAGCAGTGCAAGGCAATAAGGTGCGTTGGCGATAGGCGCCGCTCTCGGAACCAAATCAATCCGAAACTCCACCTACCTCTCGGGAGGCACACCCGGTAACTCGTTGAGAAAAATGTTAGGGAACTCTCACACTATCGGAACCTCAGAGACAGACCTCTGCCTCTTTAACACAGTCTGCAAATCCGTCACATACACCAGGAATCCCATACACCCCTGTTTGTAAACTTTGCCATGCCCTGGCGGCAGAGTAGAAAGCTGACCTAGATCCGGTACCCTCGTTATACACTATAAGCACTCCCCCACTAGGGTCTCGTATAGCCACCAACCTGCGCTCGTAGTTAATCCATGCCCACCATGACGCAGACATCACCCATCGCGATCGGTACCAGGTCAATCAGAAACTTGACACCAAAAATCTGCAGCACACATCGTCGGAATACCTCAGTAGCAATAATTGCATGCTCATCTGCTATAGAAACCCTAAGAGGTCGACTCAACGTCTCACGTCAGATACCGATGTGACGACCTAAGGCTAGAGACATGAAGGAACAACTCGCACCTAAGTCAAATAACACAAAAGCAAGTATATGACTCACACAAAATGTACCTAAATATAGCCCAGAATAATCACACCAAGAGAATATCAGAATAAATGAGTAAGGAAATACGTACCAGCCATGATATCAGGTGTTGCGCGGATCTCCTCTGCTATCAGCTGAAAAGCTCTCCCACGAGCCTTCGGAACCTTGGCCTTCACCAGCCGAAGATCAGAAGCAAGCAATGCAGTAGGACTGGAACCCTAGGCTAATCTGTGAACAAGATGAGGGCACCCGACCATTCGATGGCCGGTCTGATTGTAGTGGAAACAGACTGCAAAACCCTTGGAGCAATCCTTCGCCATATGCTCTTCCTTGCCACATTTGTAGAAAATCCCCACCCAGAAAGCTCCCTCTTGACTCTTGCCGCACTTGCCACAAGTGTGGCCCTTCTAGCCTCCTAATCGCGAATCAGTGGTCTTAGCCTGATTGGTTTCCAGCTGCGACTCCACATCCTCCCTCGAACTCCCGAATATCCCTCCTCAAACTGCTCAAGTACCGAGTCATGCGTGCCTGCTCGGTCGCCACATACTCAGGGCAAAACAACTCCCTCTCGTGAAACATCCGCGTAATCACAGTCACCGATTATGTCTTCTGTCTAAGAGACAAAAACTCCTGGGCCAACCGTTCCCTCTCCACCGGGGGAACATGCTCATCTCGGAACATCGCAACAAACCTCGCCCAAGTTAATGATGCATTCTCTGTAGGAGTAAAACTGGCCGTCACAAACTTCCACCAGTCCTTCGCTCCCAATAAAAGCTGACTCAGCGTGAACCGCACCCTCAAATGCTTTGGGCATAAACATGTGCAAAAACAACCCTCGATATCAGAGATCCATCTCATCGCAGCAATCAGATCCTAAGTCCCATCAAACTCCAGTGGCTTCGTGTTGCTAAACTCCCGATATAGCAACGAGTCACCTCTATGTGGCCTGGCAACAGCGACAGATGCGGTGCTTGCAGAAGCAGCCGCCTTAAAAACTGCAGCATATCGCTCGTCGAATGTTGCGATCAAAGTTGTCTTAATAGAGCCAAACATTTCCGGAATAGCCTCATGTATGGGTGTGGCCACCTCGTCGTGAATCATCCTACGAATCTTATCATCACTAACGCAACTGCTCTCTGGGTGTGGCGTGTACCTACCATGATATCTCTGAAACACAACACAAAATCATCAAAAACTCGCTCAATCATACTCATACCCGACTACTCCTCCCCACTTGCTCCTTAGCATCCCAAAGATTCTTACGTTGATTGCTCACAAACTGGGTGCTTTAAGTAGTATAAGCCCAATACTATCTTCTATACCTCATTTGTAGTCACCCCAAGTCCTCCTCCTAGGATTCTAATTCACAAATACTCTATGTCTCACGAATCGCCAGGTACTCTCTCAGTAGACCCCTCTCTTAATCTATCTAAGTATCTCTTCATAGATCATCTCCCGACTTAGAACTCAACACATACTCAAGCAAATAACAGATAACATTGATCAAAACATCTCCTAGGCTAAGGCATCACAAATCAGGCAACTTTATCCCTAGAATATGGAATACCTAGCCTACCCTCTAGCATGAAATCTTAACATAATATTTCATTGTTATCTTACAACATAAATGTAAGGGTATTTTGGGAAATCACTGTTCGGACTCTGGCTGATTGTACACACCGCTTCCACTTGATTTCTCTTGAAACTTTTTCTCGTTTTGGAATTTTTTTTTTCTTTTGAAAATTCTTCTCAAATCCTCAATTTGAGTCCAAACACACCCGGAGGTGCATCCGAATCCCTCAAACCAAGGCTCTGATACCAACTTTTAACACCGTAAATTTTTAAACCAAATTTTTCATTTTAAAACACAAACAACTTAAATATTATATTTCATAAAACCATTAGTGTCTCAATGTCAATATAAATTCACAACAAAAGTCAAAACGCAGAATCCTCAACATAATCATGAACAAGTGTGTACAATCATGTCGATGCCTTCATGTGATCCTGAGAAGTACCTAAAACACATAACACATAACACGGTAAGCATAAAGCTTAGTGAGTTCCCCAAAATACCACACTCAACTCATTAGCCACTCTAGGTCATAACACAGTAAGACCCTCCGATCGGTGTGTATCAATGGGACCCTGCGGTCCCAACTCAGTAACTCATAACAACAAAATTTAACATAAATCACAAAGACATAATGCAGAATATTACAATACACAGATAAACACAGAAAACAACTCGATCACATAAGGATACTACTCTTAGTAAGTATAGTGAAAAGACTCACCTCGTAGACTAGCAAGTAATAGTCACGTCCTCGGAAATACCGAACTAGCCTTGTCACACCCCAAAACCGGAACGACGAAAACGTTCTGGGGTGGAACGTCTTAAGATGGATAAAACAGTTATCATGCAAAAATCTATTTTGCAATAAAGTTATTAATCACATGTAATTTATCTAATAACTGTATAGATCAACTTGTATTCCCCCCTATAAAAGCAGTTAAAATCATTTAAAAGGTTAATTCAGGGGTATGAACTCACCTGCTGTAAGTGGATCAGATGGAGGTGTTGGTTGGGTGCTCAGTGTCAAGTGAACACTTGAACACACTTAATGACCTAGTAACATATGAACGCATATACAATTAATGATTATAATATTAATTTAACACGTATAATCATCCTAATGTGCGGAAATGTGACACCCAATTTTTTTTTTTTTTTGCAAAAATTTTAAACTTTTAAAACCCATCTTAAATTAAATTAAAACAACTGAAATAGTCATAACATAATCCATCAACTTAATAACCATATAAAATAAGTGCGGAAGTAATAATAATAATAAGGTCCCAACAAAATAACTAGTAGCGATGTCCCGATGCTCCATGTCAAGCCTTAGCCTCTTTAATCTTAACACCTGAAAAGTTATAAGGGAAAAACGTAAGCACGAAGCTTAGTGAATTCAAACACAGACATTGTACTAACATTCATATTTACTAGCCCTAATCCATTTTCCAATTATAATGATAAAGACAAAGAACGAATCAATGTCTATATTACGAGAAGGACTTGTAGGTTTGAACCGCACCGGGAAGATCCCGTATCATTTGGCCCTAATCACTGCACCTCACGAAGAGTATTACGTTGGTGATCTTACCTACCCACCGCACCGGTAAATCCGTATCCTTTGGTGGTGTCCCCATATCCATAATTAGTTACATACAGTGCACATGTACGAATTAAAACAATACTTATATAGCATACTTTTATAATAAATTCAAATAATCACACACGAGCTAACTAGCAAACACAATCATCAATACAACGATGTGAGAGAACTCACCTTGAGTGAGTATTAAGGATGGCTAACAATCAAATAATGCTACCAAGCTTGAGAAAACTTCAAAACCTCGCCTAAGAAGGACTAAAGGTTAGAAACGAAAAGTAATGAAGCTATGAGTTGAAAAAAGAGTAATCACAACAAGGTCTCTAAAACAGACCTGCTGTTCAAAACGGATTTACTCTAAAATCTAAAACAGAAACATAGTTTTAACTAAATTTTATAGGAAACTATGATTGCTCAGGATTCCATAACTATAAAGAACTCATTCTAACTCCAAAAGATGAATTAAATATGAATTTTACAAAATGGTGTATCACTTCTGTCTCCAACAATACAGTCAAGTGATGTTGGCCAATTCTACCCAACTTGTGAGTAGAATTCGTCCAAAAGAAAATTAAGAGAAGTAAAGGACATACAAGTGAAAGTCTCAGAGTTTGAATTGAATGAAAAACATCTCTCAAACTCCAGATATAAAATTCACATTGTGGACAATCACAGCACTAGCAAAAGCTGGTGACTTCCCACTGACCTGGAGTGTGGATCCATTCTAACCAATTTATAATTGGAAATAACACCCCATATTCTCCAGATCTTAAATTCATAATATATGGAACATATATAAACTTGGAATCACTCTGGATCCTTTTCCAAGTCTTAGAAATGATGAAAACAAAATGACATATCAGAATAGACCCGGATCAGACCTAACAGCAAAGATGCCATTCTTTCACATAGATAAAGCCCTTATCAGTGAGGTTGGCCTTCTTAAGAAAGTTAGCCAACTCAATTTGTGAACTTTTGGAACTGGCTTGGGGTCCGTTTGAGTTCTAGAGCTCCAGATATGATTTTTACAAAATGACTACAGATCTGATGGAAAACAGAATCGTAGCCACCCGTGATTCCTTTTTGGCTTATCCATCCTTCTCCTTTTGAAACACATTTTAAGATGTGTTCATCATCCCAATTCAGTCCCCATGATAATGGTGGTACTAAAAAGGGTTAGGGATCATTAGGATTTCATTTAGCCTCAAGGATGTAATAATAATCAACATGAAAATAAACATAAGCACATAAAATCATCATTCTCCCTTTTAGGGTTTCCATGATCTTTTGCCACATGTAATCCCCTAGATCCATCATCCACCATATATGGGGTGAAGATAGGATCTTGAGATGATGTATAACATACAATTACAAATAAAATAAGAAGGAGAAGAGGTGAAGATGAAATCATAAGGCTAGAACAAGGTTATGAATCAAGTTGTAAGAAAGGATAAGGAGGTTCATACCAATACGAATCAAGGCTGGAAATGAACAAGAATTAAGCTCCAAACAGCCCCTTGGCTGCTCTTGATCCCAAAGAGAGAGAGAGGGACGATTTTTGAGAGAGAGGGAGGGTTTAGAGTGTTTTCCTTGTGTGTGTTCCAAATGATTCAATTTACACATTAAGTACTATTAACTAGATGGACATTGCAAATAGGCCCATAGCCCATGGACTTCAAAAAGGAGTTTACAAGATGATCAAAAGAGTCCAATAACATAAGAAATCAGACATTGGTTAAATAAATTAACCCAAGGTTACAAGGATAATTAAATTAAAATAACCAAACGTACCGAGAAAACCCGGGGCGTTACAACTCTCCCCCACTAAGAACGGACTTCGTCCTCGAAGTCAACACCTAGAAACAGATCCGGATAATGAGTCCGCATCTCGCATTCCGGTTCCCAAGTCCATTCCGAACCCTTCCTATGTTGCCATTGCACCTTAACCAGGTTTATAGTCTTGTTGCGGAGAGCTTTCGTCTTTCGTTCTAAAATAGCGATTGGTTTCTCAACATAATTGAGACGCTCGTCAATTTGTATGTCCTCCAGTGGTATCACAGCGGTCTCATCAACAACGCATTTTCGTAACTGAGACACATGGAACGTATTATGAATTAGACTAAGCTCGTCAGGAAGCTCTAAACGGTAAGCCACCTTCCCCACACGAGCTATGACCTTGTAGGGTCCAATGAATCGGGGTCCGAGCTTTCCCCGCTTTCAAAATCGAATCACACCTTTCCAGGGGGAGACTTTAAGCAACACATAATCTCCCACGTGGAACTCAAGATTGGAGCGTCTTTTGTCAGCATAACTTTTCTGACGACTGCTCGCTGTGACCAAATGATCCCGAATCACTTGGATTTTCTCCGTAGTCTGTAGCACGATATCAGTACTCCCAAGTACCCTCTGCCCAACCTCGCCCCAACAAACGGGCGTCCTGCACTTCCTCCCGTACAAGGCTTCATACGGAGGCATTTTAATGCTCGAGTGATAGCTGTTGTTATAAGAAAACTCAGCTAGATGTAGATGGTCATCCCAACTACCCCCAAAATCAATCGCACACGCCCTAAGCATGTCCTCCAAGGTCTGAATCGTCCGCTCACTCTGCCCGTCTGTCTGCGGATGGAAGGCGGTACTAAAATGTAATTGTGTGCCCAATTCCTCTTGAAACTTCCTCCAGAACCGAGAGGTAAATCGGGTGTCTTGATCGGAGATGATAGAAACGGGCACCCCATGTAATGAGACAATCTCCCGAACAAAGATCTTGGCTAATTTCTCCGCCGATGAGCTCTCCTTTATAGCCAGAAAGTGAGCACTCTTAGTCAAACGATCAACAATCACCCATATCGTATCTGATCCTCGGGCAGTTCTAGGAAGTTTTGTAATGAAGTCCATGGTTAGATGCTCCCATTTCCATTCAGGAATCTCCAATGGTTGCAACTTCCCATGCGGTTTCTGGTGTTCCGCCTTGACCTTTCGACAGGTCATACATTCTTCCACAAATCGAGCCACATCATTCTTCATTCCATGCCACCAGTAAGCCTCATGAAGGTCCCGATACATTTTAGTAGCACCAGGATGGATAGAAAATTTTGACTTATGAGACTCATCCATTAGGGTTTTCCGATTTCCCCCGGTATATGGAACCCAAATCCTACCGTAACGAGTCAGCAAACCACGCCCGTCTCGTTCCATGTTAGGCAACTCTTTCCCAATCTTCTCACGCCTGATGTTTTCCTCCAGTATTGCCGTCTTTTGGGCGTCCCGGATTAGATCTAACAAAGATGACACCATCGTGACCCGGAGACACTTAGCTCGAATTGGTTCGGCAGATTGTTTACGACTAAGAGCATCAGCTACCACATTAGCTTTACCGGGGTGGTAGTGAATTTCACAATCATAATCTTTTACCACATCTAACCATCGGATCTGCCTCATATTCAAATCCCGCTGCTCGAACAAATATTTTAGACTCTTATGGTCAGTGTATATGATAAACTTCACTCCATAGAGATAGTGTCTCCAAATCTTAAGAGCGAAAACAACAGCCCCAAGCTCCAAATCATGAGTGTGGTAGTTTCGTTCGTGGGGTTTCAGCTGTCGGGAGGCATAGGCTATCACCCTATCTCGTTGCATTAACACGGCACCAAGACCTTGAAGCGATGCATCACAGTAAACCACCATATCCTCAACCCCATCAGGTAAGGCCAAAATCGGAGCTTCACACAATCGTTTCCTTAACTCATCAAACGCCAGTTGCTGCTCCCGGCCCCAAACGAAATTCATTGATTTCTTGGTCAATCGGGTGAGTGGTAAGGTGATTTTAGAGAAATTTTCAATGAACCTCCGGTAATAACCGGCTAAACCCAAGAAACTGCGAATTTCAGAAGGTGTTTTCAGAATCTTCCATTGTTTAACCGCATCAACCTTGGCTTGATCGACCTTGATACCTTGTTTGTTTACCACATGCCCCAAGAACTGAACTTCTTCCAACCAAAATTCACATTTTGAAAATTTAGCATAAAGCCTTTCTCTTGCCAGAGTTTCCAGAATCTCCCGAAGGTGTTGCTGATGCTCCTCTTTGCTCTTAGAATAGACTAAGATATCATCTATGAACACTATGACCGAACGGTCAAGCATCAGGCTACACACCCGGTTCATGAGATCCATGAAGGTTGCGGGTGCATTGGTGAGCCCAAAAGGCATCACTACGAATTCAAAGTGCCCATATCGAGTACGGAATGTTGTTTTCTCAATGTCTTCTTCACGAACACGCATCTGATGGTAACCGGAACGTAAATCAATCTTGGAAAACCAAGATGCTCCCTGAAGCTGATCGAAAAGATCGTCAATACGTGGCAACGGGTACCTATTCTTTATCGTGCGCTTGTTTAGCTCCTTATAATCAATACACATTCGCTGGGATCCATCTTTCTTCTTCACAAAGAGAATAGGAGCACCCCAAGGCGAGCAGCTTGGCCGTATAAACCCTTTATCACTTAGATCTTGAAGTTGATCTTGGAGCTCTTTCATTTCAGGTGGTGCCAAGCGGTAAGGAGATTTTGCTACCGGAGTCGCACCTGGCACCAAATCAATGCGAAACTCCACTTGCCGAACAGGTGGCAAGCCAGGGAGTTCCTCCGGAAAGACATCGCTGAAGTCGGAAACGATAGGAACGTCGTCTAGTGCTATAGCAGAAGAGCAAGAAGCCATAGCCAGGCGGGGAATGTCCCCCTGAATAATAAGTTCTCCACCTCTAGGGTTTCGAACACGAACTTGCTTCTTACGACAGTGGATTTCCGCATCAAACGCATCAAGCCAATCCATGCCTACGATAACGCAGAGCTCTCGCATCGCAATAGGGATAAGATCAATAGGGAATTCAACTCCAGAAAACTCGAGAGTGCAACCCCGATAGACATCGGTGACATAAATAGTGCGGTTGTCGGCAACTTCGACAACCATTGGGCGAGCCAATTTTCCGATACTACACCCCAGACGATTAATAAACGTGCGAGATCAAAAGAATGGGTAGCACCGCTATCAAACATAACAACAGCAGGCTCGGAATCTAGCAAATAAATGCCTGATTTACCACATACAATCATGTAAACAATTCTAATTACCATTTATTAAATAATGGCAGGAGAGAAAAGAAAAAAAAATTACCTGCCACTGTCGCGGTAATCACCGGCTCATCCGCAGTCATCTGGTGAGCACGACCTCGTGTCACCATAGTGGGTCCCTTAGAAGACGATGCAATTGCAGGATTTGTACCCCCGCTTCCTTTACCAGCCTTCAACTTCGGACATTCGGGCTTCTTGTGTCCCGTCTCGTTGCAGTGATAGCAGACGGGAGCAGCAGAAGTAATCTGAGGAACTGCACTCGCAGGGGGAGCCCTACAATTCTTCCAATGATGCCCTGGCTTTTTACAGTTGTAGCATATCAACGGATTTTTCTCGCCCTGACCTGAAAACGGCCTGTACTCATACCTTGACTTACCACCCTGCTTTTGCTTTTTCTGGGCATCTTCGGATGTCTTGGAGGAGGTGTCATTGGCCTTCCTCTTGGTCTGGGCCTGCAACTCGATTTCCCTCCTCCTCGCTGCATCCATGATCGCGGATAAAGTCGGGAACTCCCGCATGCTAACGAATTCCCGAATCTCGGTACGTAGAATGGTAGTGTATTGGCTGACCAACCAGGCCTCGTTCCCAGAAAATGAGGGACAAAAAGATAGCATCTCCAAGAACTTGGCGTTCAGGTCGCTAACAGACTCGGTAGTTTGCTGTAAGGCCATGAACTCTTGCTGCATCCGCTGCTGCTCCACCTTGGGCACATATTGTGCCTCGAACCTCTCCACAAATTGGGCCCAAGACATGGCCCTCACTTCTTCCTCGTTTAATAGAGCGGTGATGGTGTTCCACCATGTCTTTCCCCTTTTTCGCAGCTGATTCATGGCGATCACAACTTTGTACTGGTCCGGACACCCAACAGTCATGAAGGCGCCCTCAACATCTGACACCCAATGCTTAGCAGCAACTAGGTCGGATTCACCGTTCCAAAGAGGAGGGCTACACTTGCTGAACTTCTCGAAGTAGTATGCCGAATCCCAAACGGGCGGAGCCAATAACGCTCCCCCGGGAATAGCTGCAAGGCGCTCATCCAGAAGAGCTTTGACCTGGTTGATTATGTCATTGGTCACGCCCGGGATTAGTTCATTGAAAGCGTTATTGAATTCCTCAGCGACAATATTCCTAACTTGCTCCATTTGGAGTTGATTAAGGCGAGCAGGCGGAGCCATCTGTATCCGTAGAAGGAGGAAAATATTTAGAAATAATTCAGCCTAGATATTTCTAGGAAGACGAAACACTCAGCTTGCCGAAAATTTCTCAACCTTGTCCTGACCCGAAACCGGCACCGATGTTTCAAATAGTAGGGGGCCTTCTACTATCTTCCACACAAGTTCCAATTTCGCAATCACGTCTAGTTTCAAAATTTCCAGCTCGCTCTAGCCGTTAATTTTACATCTCTCTCACGTGTTAACATTAAATAAGTGTGTAATCTAGCATTTTAAGACTAGTAGAATCCAATTCATAGTCAACAATTTAACATAAACATTTAACATAAGAAATAACGCTTACTTGGCAGGCCGACTGGCACACCGCGACATCTTTCACTACTAGTCTTCAGAAAGTTTGAAAAATCTTTTAAAAAGAGAATAAACTATTATAGAGCCTCAAATTTGAGTCTAGAACATCCACAAGAATGCCTAGTTCCCTCAAACTGTGGCTCTGATACCAACTTGTGACACCCAATTTTTTTTTTTTTGCAAAAATTTTAAACTTTTAAAACCCATCTTAAATTAAATTAAAACAACTGAAATAGTCATAACATAATCCATCAACTTAATAACCATATAAAATAAGTGCGGAAGTAATAATAATAATAAGGTCCCAACAAAATAACTAGTAGCGATGTCCCGATGCTCCATGTCAAGCCTTAGCCTCTTTAATCTTAACACCTGAAAAGTTATAAGGGAAAAACGTAAGCACGAAGCTTAGTGAATTCAAACACAGACATTGTACTAACATTCATATTTACTAGCCCTAATCCATTTTCCAATTATAATGATAAAGACAAAGAACGAATCAATGTCTATATTACGAGAAGGACTTGTAGGTTTGAACCGCACCGGGAAGATCCCGTATCATTTGGCCCTAATCACCGCACCTCACGAAGAGTATTACGTTGGTGATCTTACCTACCCACTGCACCGGTAAATCCGTATCTTTTGGTGGTGTCCCCATATCCATAATTAGTTACATACAGTGCACATGTACGAATTAAAACAATACTTATATAGCATACTTTTATAATAAATTCAAATAATCACACACGAGCTAACTAGCAAACACAATCATCAATACAACGATGTGAGAGAACTCACCTTGAGTGAGTATTAAGGATGGCTAACAATAAAATAATGCTACCAAGCTTGAGCAAACTTCAAAACCTCGCCTAAGAAGGACTAAAGGTTAGAAACGAGAAGTAATGAAGCTATGAGTTGAGAAAAGAGTAATCACAGCAAGGTCTCTAAAACAGACCTGCTGTTCAAAACGGATTTACTCCAAAATCTAAAACAGAAACATAGTTTTAACTAAATTTTATAGGAAACTATGATTGCTCAGGATTCCATAACTATAAAGAACTCATTCTAACTCCAAAAGATGAATTAAATATGAATTTTACAAAATGGTGTATCACTTCTGTCTCCAACAATACAGTCAAGTGATGTTGGCCAATTCTACCCAACTTGTGAGTAGAATTCGTCCAAAAGAAAATTAAGAGAAGTAAAGGACATACAAGTGAAAGTCTCAGAGTTGGAATTGAATGAAAAGCATCTCTCAAACTCCAGATATAAAATTCACATTGTGGACAATCACAGCACTAGCAAAAGCTGGTGACTGCCCACTGACCTGGAGTGTGGATCCATTCTAACCAATGTATAATTGGAAATAACACCCCATATTCTCCAGATCTTAAATTCATAATATAAGGAACATATAGAAACTTGGAATCACTCTGGATCCTTTTCCAAGTCTTAGAAATGATGAAAACAAAATGACATATCAGAATAGACCCGGATCAGACCTAACAGCAAAGATGCCATTCTTTCACATAGATAAAGCCCTTATCAGTGAGGTTGGCCTTCTTAAGAAAGTTAGCCAACTCAATTTGTGAACTTTTGGAACTGGTTTGGGGTCCGTTTGAGTTCTAGAGCTCCAGATATGATTCTTACAAAATGACTACAGATCTGATGGAAAACAGAATTGTAGCCACCCGTGATTCCTTTTTGGCTTATCCATCCTTCTCCTTTTGAAACACATTTTAAGATGTGTTCATCATCCCAATTCAGTCCCCATGATAATGGTGGTACTAAAAATGGTTAGGGATCATTAGGATTTCATTTAGCCTCAAGGATGTAATAATAATCAACATGAAAATAAACATAAGCACATAAAATCATCATTCTCCCTTTTAGGGTTTCCATGATCTTTTGCCACATGTAATCCCCTAGATCCATCATCCACCATATATGGGGTGAAGATAGGATCTTGAGATGATGTATAACATACAATTACAAATAAAATAAGAAGGAGAAGAGGTGAAGATGAAATCATAAAACTAGAACAAGGTTATGAATCAAGTTGTAAGAAAGGATAAGGAGGTTCATACCAATACGAATCAAGGCTGGAAATGAACAAGAATTAAGCTCCAAACAGCCCCTTGGCTGCTCTTGATCCCAAAGAGAGAGAGAGGGACGATTTTTGAGAGAGAGAGGGAGGGTTTAGAGTGTTTTCCTTGTGTGTGTTCCAAATGATTCAATTTACACATTAAGTACTATTAACTAGATGGACATTGCAAATAGGCCCATAGCCCATGGACTTCAAAAAGGAGTTTACAAGATGATCAAAAGAGTCCAATAACATAAGAAATCAGACATTGGTTAAATAAATTAACCCAAGGTTACAAGGATAATTAAATTAAAATAACCAAACGTACCGAGAAAACCCGGGGCGTTACAACTTCTCTCACATCGTTGTATTGATGATTGTGTTTGCTAGTTAGCTCGTGTGTGATTATTTGAATTTATTATAAAAGTATGCTATATAAGTATTGTTTTAATTCGTACATGTGCACTGTATGTAACTAATTATGGATATGGGGACACCACCAAAGGATACGGATTTACCGGTGCGGTGGGTAGGCAAGATCACCAACGTAATACTCTTCGTGAGGTGCGGTGATTAGGGCCAAATGATACGGGATCTTCCCGGTGCGGTTCAAACCTACAAGTCCTTCTCGTAATATAGACATTGATTCGTTCTTTGCCTTTATCATTATAATTGGAAAATGGATTAGGGCTAGTAAATATGAATGTTAGTACAATGTCTGTGTTTGAATTCACTAAGCTTCGTGCTTAGGTTTTTCCCTTATAACTTTTCAGGTGTTAAGATTAAAGAGGCTAAGGCTTGACATGGAGCATCGGGACATCGCTACTAGTTATTTTGTTGGGACCTTATTATTATTATTACTTCCGCACTTATTTTATATGATTATTAAGTTGATGGATTATGTTATGACTATTTCAGTTGTTTTAATTTAATTTAAGATGAGTTTTAAAAGTTTAAAATTTTTGCAAAAAAAAATTGGGTGTCACAGGAAAACACTTTGGTCAAGTGCTAGGAAGCTATTGGGTGGTGTGTTCTTGGATGATTTAAGGTCTTATATTACTCGTAGAATTAGGCTAGGTTCAAATCTAGGGCATATGAAGGATTTAGGCTCCAAATGAACCATTTAAGGGATGTTACGGCTGTAAACATAGAGTTTATGGCCGTAAACTCTCACTTGGTCCTTAAACTCATGATTTTAGGTCTTAAATGAAAGAGTATAAGGTTCTACGCGTTTTTCCAAGCGAAGGGGGAAGTTAGGGCATTATTTGGCTTCATTAAGGGAATTTACGGCCCATGGACCAATCCTTGGGGGGTTTACGGCCATAAACTCCTAAGTCTATAGTTTCCTTGATTTTTAATGCCCCTACTTCATTTGTGGTTGATTCTAGACATTTACCCAAGCCTTAGGAGGTGTTTAAGGGCAAATTTAACACCTTAAATGGTGTTCATGGCCAAAGAAGAGGGGTTTACTGTCTAAGAGTGTTCTTGGGCCGTAAACTCATGTTTAATCTCCAAATGATATGATTTTGGGGTTTTAAGCTCATACATGCAAGTCCACAAGTCATATCTAAGCCCTAGGAGTGATTTAGAAGGGTTTTTGGGCTTCAAAACCCCATCTATGAGTGTTTGCGGCCCAAGAGTTTTCTTGGGCCGTAAACACATGATTTTGAGGCTTTTGGATGATTTAAACACGAATTTGCATGTATATCAAGCTACACAACAATCTAGGATAGATTACTTATGATTATGGAGCTCGAAAGAGGCGTTTTTAGATCGAAGGCAACTTGTAGAGAGAGAGTGTAGAGAGAGGGTGGAAAGGGTGTAATCAGGCTCTCTCACCCTTATATAGGGTTTGAGCTTGTGGCTCGGTGGAAATCTACCTGATACTGACGTTAAAGGGGGTTTTGGTCGCACCCGATTAAATGGTCGTAATTTGACTTGGTTGAAACTAAAAAATTTTCAAGGGAATATTGAGGGTGTTTCTAATTTGTTCCAACCCTTATGAAGTCATAAAAAGTCCCAATTTAATTAACCTAATCCAAAAAGGTTAACAGACAATTTAATAAAGCGAGTTTTATTAACGGAAGGAGAGGTTAAAATGACGGGATAAATTTCGGGTTGTCACATCATCCCCCCGTTAGAGGGAATTTCGTCCCGAAATTTGGGCTTAGGAAAAAAAGTGGCATGAACAATCAGGGAGAGAGATGAGGGTACTTCCTATTCGGTTGGTATTTGCGCTCCCAAGCAAACTCTGGCCTTTGCTTGGCGTTCAAACAAACTTTCACTTACGGGGTGCGGATTCCATTTCGTTCAGTTAGCGATTCCTACAGGTTCGATTACGAAGTTAGGGTTCCCAATGATTTCTATCAAGATGAGTGGGATACAAAGAGGGACATCGGCAACCACTTTTCAAGTCAAGGAAGTGGATTGATTCAGGGTGAAACTTATGGAATTTCCGAAAGTAGTCATGGTCTGACGAGGGTTGGAACAATTTTTGTAAAGAATCTCGGATGGTCCTAAGCTCTCGGAAAGGTAGAGCTTTTCCGTAATTAGAACATAGTGTACTTCTATGGTGAGATCATCACTGGCGCGATCGCCATTCTGAAGTTCCAAACGTTCTCTCATACTGGGAGTGTAGTCCTTCAGGTTGGTTCTTAGAAGGTTCAGGTTATCCTCGGATTCGTGTTTCCTGCTGATTGGCCCTCAGAGGTTTTTTTCTAATTCATCAGATGTATCGGCTACACTCTGACATCTATTGGTTACGGGACATCAATCTTGATTTAGTGCAAAGATGGACCTACACTCTAACTCTTGAGGTGTTTCTAACGAAAACCCTCGTAGTCAGTGAGATAGGGTTTTGCCAGACGAGTGTTTAGAAAGTTTTTAACCTTTTCATCATCTTCTAGTTGACGCTTTCTCATTATGATTCTTATCGGGAAAGAATCATGCTCTTACTTTCTTTGCTATTTCATGAATAGCAAGCTCTGCTCAGGGCTAACTCAATCCCTAGAGATTTTCTGAAGTGTTGGACTATCTCGGGAGGTGGTTCTACTATTTCTGTGTGAGATAGTATTCTTGGAACACCTAGTAGTCTAATGGATCTCTAAGACATGCCGTATTCTCCCAGGTGTCAGTTCATTCGAGTTCCAGAAAGCACGTTTTCTTGTATAGCCCATTGACTAACACCTAGACTGGTGTTGAGTCTAAAGTCTCTTCAGGATTTGGGTTACGAGGCTTAACGCAACTTAGTTTTGGACTTTATTCAAGTATTCTTGGCTGCGGAGGTTATCCTATGGTTCTTGGCGTTCTAGTATTCACTTCTGAGAATGCCGTCTATCATCTACAGGGCGACGGTGACTCCTTTCACGTGGGGAGGCAGAGTGTCCTAGGCACTACTTGTCAGCAACAGAGTGGACTAAGTGCTTGAGTAGTGCGAGCATCTTCTGCAACTACTCTTTTGGTGGTTCTGAGTTTCCGTGATTTAGATTAAGTCTAGAAGTATAGGGTTCCGTCACTCGAAACTTCTAATTTTCTCATCCACTCTTCTTAGAGCTTATCTTATCGCAGCTTCCAGGTTTCAGGGATATCTTGTGAGATGCTTAATTCTTGGGATTAAGCATGAATGGATGGTCGTAGTCAATGTCCTTGACTCTTACGACTTAGACTTCTTTACTAACTGAGGGTGTTGGCTACTATATTGGCTTAACCGGGATGGCAACAATTCCGAATTTGTAGTCATTATAGTAGCTCAACCCGCATTGGTTCTCTTGACTCTATTTCCTATTCTATGGGATAGGATGAAGGGTTTTACTATGAGGTTCGTGGTAGAGCTCATTCTTGGCTTAACCACTAATACTTGATGTATGCAAGCCGTATATAATTAAGGTCGGCAGGATGTTCAGTTGTACGAATCCACCCCAGACCCACAACCACACGAGGAACAGAGACTAGGGAGGAAGGACACATCTTAAATCTTTTTTATTTGAATTATATACCACTCTTATGCATATACCCAGTTAATAGTAGTCAATCCCATGAGTTCTTTCCTCTTGATTCACGAACTTGATTGGGAGGTGCTAAGGGTCTGTCTGGGGGATCTACGGAGTAGGTTTCGGGTGGTTATCGTCTTCTAGAATGCCTATAGTGTCTTTCGCTTCGGGTTCTATTTTTAGAAGGAAGGGTTGGTTAACAGCGCGTGATACCCTACTCAGGGGTATTTCGGAAGGTTTTAGATAACAAAGGCGACAGGCGGATCGCATTAGATTTTATTATTAAGTTCGGAAGAACTTTTATTTGTATGAATGGCTTCGGTGAAAGTTCTTTTTACAGAGCACTAGGAATTTACACATGGTTGCAATGAGTCGAAACATGATTGATAGAGGTGTCGAAGTTGGCATACATCGACATGATATAGAATGAGGGTCGATAGGGCCATGTGCTGAACGGGCACACAAGTTCTTGGTGTCTCGGATTTCATCCCGTGTATCATTGTCGCGGATACTTGGACTGATAGAGTCGACGTACAAACTATAGAGGGTCCTGAGGTTTCGGAATAATGTACTTTTCATGAATGGATTCTCACGAGATCTCTCTATAATCACTTCGCATATACTAGTCATGTATAATTAAGGTGGGAAGGACTGTTGACTAAGCGAGTCCGCCCTAAATCCACAACCAAACAAGTAATAGGAAATGAGGCAGCATCACTCACTCGAGGTCTATCCATCTTGATTATACATGGCTTTAATGTATATACCGAGCCATTATAGCTTTACCTGATGAAATTTGAATTATTACAACAGTGCTGCGACTTTCGCCTTAACAGGAGAGTAATTACATTTAGAATTAGACTTTTAATGTTTTCGGTTAGTTATCTAAGATTGAGAGACGTACCAAAATTTTACAGGGTTCATTGATGCTTCTCCTTGGTATTAGGGTTAGACTCCTCCTGTGCCTTTGTTGCTTCTTTCAGTTGGGTAGTCCCGCTTGAAGTGCCCAATTTCACCACATAGATGGAAAACTGGACTAGACCCCACATTGGTGGTTGATGTAATGAACTCAACCAGGGCTCTGCAGGTACGAGAGGTATGCCCCTTCCTGTTGCACCTAGCACAAAAGAGTTCTCGACATATACCATGATGATGGTAGCTGCATTTGCTGCAGTAGGGAAGGTTTCCTCGGTATGGTCTTCCAGGTGTCGGGATGGAAGGGTTGGCAGGGGTATTGGCTGTCTTAGCTCGTTGCCCTTCGGAAGGTCCTTGAGTCGAGGTACTTCCCTCTTTGTTCTTAAACTTTCTCTTCAGTGGTGTTGGTTGAGGTTCTTGGGTGGCTGGGTATGCAGGTGTTGGTTGCTGCTGTCCATTACTTACCTCGGGAATTCTGTTAGGCCTCTTGCTAACATTGGCATTGTTAGTATTCAGTTGAGTCGTGACAACGGCTACAGCTGTCGATACTGTAGCTTGGAACGTAGGTTCATCGAATAGATGAGTCGGTGTTTTGCTAGCAGGACCTGTTTCCACTTCTTCGGAGGCATGGTTTTACTACACGGAAAGGATCACAAACTGATGAGAGATGATGGTTAACCCTAGACGTATCTATCTCTCCTATAATAGGCAATAATTTTTCTTCCTGTGCCTTGGATATTGGTTATCTGAGTGTCGACCTACATCCCTATGATGTAGTCCGGGTTTCAAGGTAGGAGTAAGAGTATCGAAAAGTCATAAGATGGGAGTCGTTCCTACTAAGTTACCTTTATGTTGGAAAGGTTCACTCTCCGGCTTGGAAAGATCTGAGGACAGTTCGGAATGAAGATCGCGGGAAGAAAGGCTCATGAAGACTTATGGCTAAACACTCTCAATCGAGGTGTTGGGATCCGATCTAATCATATTACTTGCAACGGGAAAAGGCGATTTACCTAACACATAGCTTGAGTAGTGTAATCACTAACTCACTAAATTGTATTATTTTATGGGTGTATTAGCGCGACAATAACGAGGAAAAGACACTTCTTGGGTTCCATGTATTGGCTCCCTCTGTCTACCTCTTATCGTTGACTGGGACCGGCGTTGGTTCTCCTCGGGTAGTTACCTAGATTTCTCATCTCTTGTAGACATACTAAATCTCTACTCCGTCTTACTTCCGATTCAGACTCTGAGTGTCATCGCTGCATGGTGGATGACTCGAAATCTCGGATGTTCAGGCGGATTTCCCACCGGTGTCCCTAAAGGTTATAGGCACTTGGTGGTTTCAATAGTCTCGTCCTAGTTCATTTATTTTTGAGCTGGAAATCTTCTCAATGAACTTCTCTTGGATCTAAATCAACTCTTCTGTGTAACACTGAAGTGGATAGGTTTTTCTACAAGGTTCGTGCGAGAATGGAAATGTCTAAAGAATCCTAAGAGATTATTAAAACTCATTACTTGGTGATCCTTATCGAGTCCTACTACAATTACATAGGGTACACAAATTATATATAGCTTAGATCTGATACGCCTTCGAATTGTGATACTACTCTACATCCACATCCCAACGAGGAAAAGTAAGTAGAGCGAAACCACACATTCTTAGTCTATGGGATCCTTATTATATATAACCTTGGGAGTATACCCTCTGTAATCGTAGGTATATCAATAACGATATTTTTAGTTTTTCACACAAGGTTATCTATGGATCCTAAAATGCCCCTATGGTATTTTAATTTCTTGTTTGATTCTTAACTTCTGAATATGATTCTGGGATTAATGTGAGTCTTTTAGTATTCCAAAATACTCCCATAGTATTTTAAACTTTATGTTTGGCTCTAGCCTTCCTATTTGGTAATTTTCAGACCTGTTGCAAAACCACCATCACTCCTAAGCACACATTCATCGCATCTCGAATAAATGTAGTTGAGCGGGTTACATTTATTCCAGCTTACGATTACATAACTGCCCAGGCTAGACGGTTATGCTCAACATTCGAAGACTTTTATTTGTTCTTCGTGTGATACTTTTGTTCGAGTGTTTAGATTCTGGATGTTCTTATACTTTGGTAAAATATGGTTATATTTTAAAGAATACTTCTTGGTCAGAGTATTTTATCCCAATGTATTTATAGGTTGTATATCTTTTATGAATTGATATACTGAGCTCACTATAAACAATGCTCTGATACCAATCTGTCACACCCCAAAACTAGTACGGCGGAAACGTTCTGGGGTGGATGACGTCATGTCAAGTATCACAACATATGCAGTATAGTAATCAAAGTACAACAACCATTGCGTTAATAGTAATAGTTTTACATAGGTTACATTTCATAGCAACATCAAAGTAATACAAAGAATAACATAGATGCAGCTCGGTTCTAGGCTGACTTCGCAAAAGCTCCCGGGGTGTACCTATCTATCACTGACCTAAGAATACAAGTTATTTTGAAAGCGAGTATCAGCATTATATAATGATGGTGAGTTCATAAGTACTTAGTGTCATTTGTATAAATACGCATTCTTATTCAAAATAACTTTATGTAAGATAGTAGTTTAGAATCTACGGTGTATTAGCGTTCTATCCAGAAAATCCTATATTTTCTAAATAAAAGAAGTCTTCTACCAAGACCTGATGGATTTACGTTTTAAGGAGTAATTTTCCCCAAAAATACTATCATTATCAGAATACAGTATTGACTTTAAGGAATAATGAGAAAATCACAAGTAAAAATACCAGGGGAAAATAACATATACCTCAGCAGTAATACTGCTGACTAAAACAAAAGGTAAAGTAGTCTCCAGGAAAGTATCGTATGAATAATACAGCTGGCTCAGTCTAACACAAGGAAACACAGACTCCAGACAGTATCGAATGAACGATACAACTAGCAAAGTCTAAAATAAGAAAATACATACTCTAGACAGTATCGAATGAACGATACAGCTAGCAAAGTCTAAAATAAGGAAATACAGTGATAATTCTTGTTACCTTAAGGCCATGAATTATAAGGTAAACATGGAGATACTCGTAACCATACTGATTGACAATAGAGTACTTGACGCCCTGCAAGCGTTGGAATGAATGTGACATTTGTCACCCCTTGGCTTGGTCGGTCGGGGACTGTAGATAGCAATCAGGGTGGGGGATTGTCAGTCCTGTATAGATCTATACACACAATGCCCGCTCTCCCTCCAGGAGACTCTAGTTACCAACTTGACAACGGGGAAATCCGTGTCTAGAGGAAGCATCTCGTAATTTCGAATTCTATTATAAGTATTGGAATAATGATATAGACTTACGAATGAACTGACTCCTTTGGAATTCTCGTACTAGAAAGAGTAAATAGAATCTCCTAACTATTCCTATAATAGTTACTTATGTTTCAGGTCTATGAATGATGAATGGAAGGTTGCCCTTGCTACCCAAGGGAAATGAACTAGTCGATGGAAACCTTTATGTCGATATATGTATACATAATATATAACTAACGTTTAAATGACCTTCGGACGGATAACCGATACCCACCAGACCACATCCCAATGAGGAAAAGGAAATAGGGCGAACTAGCGTTCCTAAGTCTTTTAAACATTATTTATATAACTATACAAATGCATTCATGCATTTAACAAGATGTCTATGAATGATGAATGGAAGGATGCCCTTGCTACCCAAGGGAAATGAACTGGTTGATGGAAGCATTTATGTCTATATATATATATATATATATATATATATATATATATATATATATATATATATATATATATATATACATAATATATAACTAATGTTTAAATGACCTTCGGACGGATAACCGATACACACCAGACCACATCCCAACGAGGAAAAGGAAATAGGGCGAACTAGCCTTCCTAAGTCTTTTAAACATTATTTATATAACTATAAAAATACAGGAATGCATTTAACGAAATAAAAGCATAGAAGAAAACTATGATGAAAACTTTGGAAAACCTTTACACATATGAAATTTACGACTTGATGTCAGTTTGTAAAACAAGTTTTGAAAATCTTTGGAATCCTTTAAAAAAAACTTTCATAACAACTTTGAAAATTATTTTTATAAAACAGATTAAGTGACGAAATCCTTTGGAAAACCTTTAACAAGAGCTGAAAGAGAGATTGGAACGTCTTAAGCTAGATAAAATAATTATCATGCAAAAATCTATTTTGCTATACAGTTATTAATCACATGTGATTTATCTAACAACTGTATAGATCAACTTGTATTCCCCCCTATAAAAGCAGTAAAAATCATTTAAAAGGTTAATTCAGGAGTATGAACTCACCTGCTATAAGTGGATAGGATGGAGGTGCCGGTTGGGTGCTCGGTGTCAAGTGAAGACTTGAACACACTTAATGACCTAGTAACATACGAAGGCATATGTTTTCATACAATTAGTGATTATACTACTAATTTAACACGTATAAGCATCCTAATGTGTAGAAAACACTTTGGTCAAGTGCTAGGAAGCTATTGGGTTGCAATAAGGAAGTGTATGGCCTAGTTAGGGAGTTTACTCTTCAACAGTAGACTCTTTATGGAGATTTCTGCCCTAAGACCATATCCCCATGAGTTTACGGCCGTAAACTCATGGGTGGTATCTTCTTGGATGTTATAAGGTCTTATATCACTCGTAGAATTAGGCTAGGTTCAAATCTAGGGCATATGAAGGGTTTAGGCTCCAAATGAACCATTTAAGGGAGTTCACGGCTGTCAACATAGAGTTTACGACCGTAAACTCTCACTTGGTCCTTCAACTCATGCTTTAAGGTCTTAAATGAATGAGTATAAGGTTCTATGCATTTTTCTAAGACAAGGGGGAAGTTAGGGCATCATTTGGCTTCATTAAGGGAGTTTACGGCCCATGGACCAATCCTTGGGGGGTTTATGGCCGTAAACTCCTAAGTCCATAGTTTCCTTGATGTTTAATGCTCCTACTTCATTTGTGGTTGATTCTAGACATTTACCCAAGCCTTAGGAGGTGTTTAAGGGCAAATTTAACACCTTAAATGGTGTTCACGACCCAAGAAAAGGGTTTTACGGTCCAAGAGTGTTCTTGGGCCGTAAACTCATGTTTACTCCCCATATGATATGATTTTGGGGTTCTAAGCTCATACATGCAAGTCCACAAGTCATATCTAAGCCCTAGGAGTGATTTAGAAGGGTTTTGGGGCTTCAAAACCCCATTTATGAGTGTTTGTGGTCCAAGAGTGTTCTTGGGCTGTAAACACATGATTTTGAGGCTTTTGGATGATTTAAACATGAATTTGCATGTATATCAAGCTACACAACAAGCTAGGATAGATTACTTACGATTATGTTGCTGAAAGTGGCGTTTTTGGATCGAAGGCAACCTGTAGAGAGAGAGTAGAGAGAGGGTTGAAAGGGTGTAATGAGGCTCTCTCACCCTTATATAGGGTTTGAGCCTGTGGCTCGGTGGAAATCTACCTGATACTGACGTTAAACGGGGCTTTTGGTCGCACCCAATTAAATGGTCATAATTTGGCTTGGTTGAAACTAAAAATTTTTCAAGGGAATATTGAGGGTGTTTCTAATTTGTTCCAACCCTTATGAAGTCATAAAAAGTCCCAATTTGATTAACCTAATCTAAAAAGGTTAACGGACAATTTAATAAAGCGATTTTTATTAATAGAAGGAGGGGTTAAAATGATGGGATAAATTTTGGGTTGTCACAAGCCTACGCCTAACATATTAGATAAGCATCTCTAATCAATACCGCACTCTTACTAAAATACACCAAAAGTTTCTCTTACTCTCTCTCTAACTCTTTGAATGGATAAAAGACCATTTTACCCCTCCACGATCTCCGTTACTTATGTTGGGCAAACCCTAAAGTCAACAAAAGTGAACTCGAGTCAACAGTTCCAGATTGAATTGCTCGTCGAGTGCGTGCATGTCACTTGTCGAGTCCATTCGTTATACAAAGGTCTTTGTGAGGATCCGGCTCGTCGAGTTAACCCCTAACTTGTCGGGTAACAGCGTAGACAGCTCACCGGGACAAACCCTAACCGACTCGTTGAGTCGGCTCCTTAACTCGCTGAGTCCATTCAGACTCTTTTCCCATTGAGACTATTTTAAGGCAAAAAATCTTCCCAAACTCTAGATCTACACTCTCAAGGCTCATTTGTCATGTAAAGTCACAAACTTTATGTCCATGCATGGCACTTTGGGAGAGGTACAAACTTTATACCTTTAACAGGAGCTCTTGGATGAATAACAACAGATCTAACAACCTCTTATTTTTGTTTGCTTGAAATCCTTCTCTTCTCTTCCAATGATACACCAAAATATTCAATGTTTCCTCACACACTCTCTCTATAAGCTCACAGGGCTATTACGGTTTCTCTTAGGGAAGTATAGCCACAAATGAGGCTATACGTGCCTTTAAATAGGCCCCAAACCCTGGGATCTAGGGTTTCTCATCCCACCGTCTACTTGGCAAGTCGGCTTTCGAACTCATCGAGTAGGTCATTAATCCCACGTGGCACATCGCGACTCTACTCGACGAGTTGGAGCACCGACTCGTCGAGTAGCCCAATACTCCTCAAAATAATTAAATAAATAAATAAACAAAATACCTGGAAGTTTGGATGTTACATCACAAACACCAATAAATAATTAGATGAATGTAAGAGAGGTTTAGGAGACACAAAATTAGCTAGCCCTTATTGGAATGCAAGTCGTGTCCGATTTTAGAGCTTAGGGTACACATATATAGTGTAGAATACTAAGAGTCTTTTGTAACCCTAATTGTTACACTTATGCTTATGATCCAACAATTGATTTTGATTATCTCTTAGAGGACTTTCACATAAGCTTAGTCCAACAAAAACTAATCATGGATCATTAGCCCAAACCATATGTTTCACTGATTTACATAATTAGTCATGTATATTTAATTAGTCTCTTTTGATCACTAAATTAATTCCAAAATAATTCTTGTTCAATACTAATTAAATAATACGATTTCTCAATTAATATATCATTCTTATAATATATTAATACATCACAAATAACCTCTTTCCCAAATATCTATTTTGTTAAATTGTTCTGGTGAAGGCAACTCGAAATGGACCATGCTACTATCGGGTCAAGTACATACCAATTATAGTTATGGCCTTAGACACCTAATAGAACACTTTCCAGATGTCAGGTATCAACATATCGTAGTACCAGGTCTTCCTTATCTCCGCATCACTCATGTACTGAGGCACCGGTAAGGACCTATCCCTAAACATGGTGGTAATCTCCTCCACTAACTCAGTTGTATGTCTCATATCAAGAAACTCCTAGGCCAGCTGCTAAATTTCCATAGCTGGCGCAAACTAAACCCTAAACTTTGTCATAAAGTCCGACCAAGTCATAGCCTCGATGGTTGGGGCTCCCAACGTGTCACTGACTGCCTCCCACCAGTCTCTAGCTCTGTTTATCAAACATCCCGCAGCATACCGGACCTTCGACTCCTCAGGGTAGAAGTTCGTCAACTGTGCAGACTCGATGTCTATAATCCACCTCCTGGACACAATGGGGTCCTTCACCCCATGAAAGTCTGGTGCACCACATCCCCTAAAATCCTTGAAGGAGAGTGTGTGCATCCCTAACTGGCCAGATGCCATGTCACTCCTGAACACCCTGAGGCGATCCTCCATCAGCTCAATGATCCCTTCCTTGATCGACCCGAAAATCATCGGGGTCGCCTCAAGGATGCCTCTCATAATCTTAGATGTGATGAACTCGTGCAGTCCATCATCAACCAGCTCAGAACCTGCACCCGAACCTGAACCTGAACCTGACCCAAACCCTAAACCTCTTGCTCCGTGACATGTCACCACCATTCTGAAACAAAACACATAATTTTTAGGGTCATACATAACCTCGAGAGGTCTCACAAACTCTACCAGTTCCCTAGTTCTATCTCATCCCTCCTTGATTCGAGTACAGATCCTCTACTTTCAGTAGTACGGGCCCATACTACCTTCCACATATATCCGTATTTTCCTCAAGGATTGCCTTGACTTCACGTAGTCCCTTTCACTACTACTGCTCGCTGTACTAATTCTCATTATAGGCTTACCCTAGGGTAACCTCCAACCCACTCTCCACCATCAGCTGCATAAGAAGTCCCTGCTACCTCTCCCTAACTAGCTCATGAATACCATTACATATCACTAAGACCAGATAATTCTTCGAATGAAAGGTCTTTCCCTACAACGGCTAGACTCAAACGAGAGTTGAAAAAATAGGGCTAAGCCTAACCTTCTAAAATTATTTAGTTATCGTAATATGTAACTTAACATATTCGTTTACTAGTTAGTTAAAGATAAGTAGGACCCCTAAGAGCACAAAGCACACACCATTCGGGCATTAAGAAACTCAAACCAATCATATCCTAATCAGGCTATCATATCACTGACTAATCAGTACTATCATGCAGCTTAATAAGCACATGTAGTATGCATGTAAGGCATCTTCTTAGATCCTTAGCCCTAATCTACTATGCAGTTCTCATACACATATAGTAGGCAGACAAGGCATTATTTCTAGATCCTTAGCCCTAATCTAGCATGTTGTTCTCATAATCACATCATATATCATAAATAAACATGTATGGGTATCTTGGGGAAAACTTACTTGAGCTCAGCCGATTGCACGCATCACAGACCTTCTTCTTTCACAAAAATCTTTATTTTAATTTTTAGAAAAATTATTTTCTTGTAAAAATCTTTCAAACCCTCGATTTGTGTCCATAAACTCCCGAAGGTGTGCCCGAATCCCTCAAACCAACGCTTTGATACCAACTTGTAACATCCCAATTTTCAAGAACAAAAATTTCATTGTAAAGTTAAAGATTCATAAAACAGATTACTGAAAACTCCATCAGTTTTATCTCATATCATGAAAATCATAAGTCAACCATCTCAAAAACATATCATAGGAAAGTAATGCCA
Source organism: Lactuca serriola (assembly GCF_051521515.1). Classification (NCBI taxonomy): domain Eukaryota; kingdom Viridiplantae; phylum Streptophyta; class Magnoliopsida; order Asterales; family Asteraceae; genus Lactuca; species Lactuca serriola. The sequence continues at coordinate 20,927,512 of NC_136409.1, read as the reverse complement.
GAGTACCAATCCCAAGAATCTCATGCGTGGAAAATCATGTGTGTGATGTGATGCTATTGTACCGGATCCTTTCCCTTTGAAGAAGAAGGACCTAAAACAAAAACTGAAAATTGTAAACACAAAGCTTAGTGAGTTCCCCCATCATACCACATACCATAAAATAATGATATTGTCTAACATATTCGGGTACTGGACTACCCCTTCGGTCTCTTTCATCCGATAACTACCTAGCATATCAGGGTGCAAGTCTACCCCTTCGGTCCTTCCGACCAATAACTTGCCTAGCTTATCAAGGTGTTGGCCTGCCCCTTCGGTCCTTTCAACCGGTAACTCGCCTAGCATATCAGGGTGCTAGCCTACCCTTTCGGTCCTTTCGACCGATACTGGGGACTATTTCACCTCTACTTCTAACATATAACATACTAGATCATAAACACATAAGTCGTAGACTGCCTAGCTTATCAGGGTGCTGGCATACCCCTTCAATCCATTCGACCAGTATTGGGGCCTATCCTACCCCTCCTACCACTGTCACATAATATCATAGCATACTAGCATGTAAAGCATAACATATAATGATGTACTAGATAATCATCACAAAGACAATCATCTCCACTATAACTCTTACTAGTAGGCCGACATTGGTGCCTTCGACCCACTTCTACTAGAAGGTAACTCACCTCGATAATTGGGAAATAGCTGCCAAAGCTCCTACTCTTAAATCAATCCCCCTTTAGACTCCTACACATAAGAATTTCCTTTAATTACCCTTTTCATACTCATAATCCTTCTAAGGGTAAACTTTGGTCAATGGTCAAAGTCAAAGTCAACATCCCGGTCAAACTCAACATCCTGGTTGACTAAAGTCGCCAAATTGGTCCATCAACTCACCGTGTTCCATGATCCATACGACCCTGGAAATCTCTATCCAACTCATCAAGTTCTTTCATGAACTCGTCGAGTTCCTCCTGATACAGAGTCGTGACATTTTTCTCAGAACTCGTCGAGTTCCTCCTTGAACTTATCGAGTTCTTCAATCTTCAAAACTCAAAAAGCATGTCCAGCTCGTTGAATCATCTCCTAGACTCGATGAGTTTTCCCAGTAAAAGAAAAGGTCGGGGAACCACGACCCAACTCGTTGAGTTGCATGAACAACTCATCGAGTCCCCCGTAGTCTAAACTCATTCAGTCGTTTCTAGTTGGGTTTAATGCTTCCAAACCATAGATTTGGTCGCTTAGGACTAAGTTACCACGTAAAGTTGCTAACTTCATGTTCATTCATGGTGTCATGAAGCTACAAACACCAAAACTAAGCTATATAATAGATCTAGGGCATGGGGAAGTTCCAAGGCTTGATAATGCTGGCACCTTTAAGCCTCATAAGCTCATAAGTGCCTAGATCTGAAGTCAAAACCTCATGCCGCACTCAAATCCCAAAAATAACATCAATATGGCTCAAAAGTAAGAAAATACTACCCTAAATGAATATCTAAGAAATGGAAAGCCATGGTATCACCTTTATGATGGGTCTTATACATAGCAAACAATCCTATGTGTGCATGCAACCCTAATTTGAAGATCTATGTTTTTCACTATTAGACATACAAGCATTGAACACAAAAGCTAGAAAACCCTAGGAGGCACATGTAGTTTTCGAAATTAACATATAATTATGGTTAGGACACATACCTTGATTGTTATATTGTAATAACAATCAAATCCTTGAAGATCTTGAACTTTGGTAACAAGCGCCACAATTGTCGCGCCTCTAATGGCTCACAAACGAACCTAGCAACCAAGGATTACTATGGAGAGAGAAGGGAAGTGGAAAATTCGGCTCTAAGCCTCTCTTGGAGTGCCTTAGACTAAATTCAACCCTATAGGGGTTTATATAGGCGATAAGGAAGGTTTAGGATAAGGCAGGTGTATCTTAGATAACCCTAATCCCTTAACTTCCTCCCTAAGGCTTCCAAGGCACCCTTAGAGCCCAAGGAAACCCTAGGATACTCTAGATTTCGTTCACCACCTCTAAGGGAGGTTCTAGAATGCTCTAATGCTCAGCTTTTGAACATTGTCACCTTTAGTCCCTACTGTTCAATTAATTCCTTTAATCCTAAAATTAATTCCAAATTAATTTTTGATTAAATATTAATTAAACAATATGATTTCTATGAATGTATTATATCCATAATACATTTATAAATCATTTATCTTGATTTCAAATTAATTTTTTAACCAAGTAATAAATTAATAAATCATTCATCTCTCTCGAACAATTATCCTATTCCATTGCCAGGTTTGAACGCAACCGAAAAGGACATTGCTACTGTCAATTCAAGTACATACCAATTATAGTTATGGGCTTAGACACCTAATCCAATAGTCTCCCACTTGGATAAGTCTAATAACTATAGTTGCAAGTATAACTTCAAAAATTGACTACCAAATTTTAGCTACCAAAAGCCGTTGTCAAACTCTGATCTTATCAGTGACGTGTCCTTTAGATATGGGATCATATATTCCTCCATTCTAGATATAGTATGGACATGAGACATGGATTTTGATCATTCTCTCAGTCTGTGTTCTGTTTCCCGATTTCTGATTTATGACGACCATAACTGATTGAACAAATCAAATATGTCGAGGCTTGGCCAAGCACTTTAGGGTATCATCACTAAATCATCGAGGGGCCCATGGATATCGCTTTTTATCCCACTTTGGGTAAAAGGAAAGGATAAATTTCAACTCAAATGTTTGCTTGCACATACTGATTGAATCACACACAACAATAAGTTTTATAACACCAAGTTACTAGTACATTTGTAATGCTCGGGTTCCCTGGTACATTAATTTATATTATAATTTGAGTTGTGTTGAGTGACTCGACGAGTTAGTGCTTAGACTCGATGAGTCGGGTCGCGAATGGGTGACGTGGAGAATAATTAGACTCGACGAGTCAGGGGAGTGCACTCGTCGAGTCAGAGATGATGAAAGAAACCCTAATTTCTCGGGTTTGGGACCTATTTAAGGACCCTTATAGCCACCATTTGCGGCTACCAGACCCTTGAGAGAAACCCTAAGACTGCTTGAGCGTTTGTGAGAGGAAAGAAGCCATTATTTGATCTTTGTGGGTTGGTTTTGCAAGAAGAAGGTGGTTCCAGCTTAGAGAAGACCAAGGAGGTTGCGTATTTGTGGATCACAAGAAAAGAATATCTTCCGTGAGGTAGCATATTGATCCTTATATGTTTTGTTGAAGAATCCATGGACCTAGGGTTTTCTATACCCCTTTATTGGGATGATTTGTTGGATATATGGTCCCTTATCATGTTTAGACTTCGGATTTGGACCCATAGTGGTCCAGAGAGGTTTATCCATTTTGCTTTGTGATGAGTTATGGAAAAAATGGACTTAGGATGTTGCATTTGGGGCTAATTCATCAAATAGGGTTGTTTGGACGTTACATGAGTATCAAGATTGAACCTTTACGTGGTTAATGAGCTTAGGAAGGTCAGATCTATGGATTAGACGAACACACCTGACCTCAGAAGGTCTTTTGAATTTGAGCATGGAATGAACTCGCTGAGTCCATGAGCAGACTCGACGAGTCGGACCGGGTTGTCCCGTGACTCAAACAGTTGATGACTCACCGAGTTGGGAGAGTGACTCATTGAGTCAAAGGGGGCTTTAGGGGACTTGAGTTCACGTCTGAACTCGCCGAGTCAGTGCATGACTCGACGAGTTGGGTCAAAGGGTGGCCATTGACCAATGTTGACCAGAGTTGATTTGTGTTGACTTAAGGGCATTAGTCAAACTAAGTCAGGAAGGTATTAATTAGAGATGTATTTATGCTATAGGAGGAAGCTAGGTCGGAGGATTGAGCGTGAGTGATTAGCCAACATCTTCGAGGTGAGTCTTCTCACTATACTTTACCTAGAGTGGTAATCAGATTTATGTGACAGTGTATCTCGTATGCTATTTATGTGTTGTGATTTCTATGTGATATATGATATGCATGATTCAGAGTTTACAGAGTTAGGACCAGTGGGTCCACAGAGTTATGGTACCAAGAGGGTCCCACAGAGATATTCGACCAGAGGATCATCAGAGTTACTGCCTTGAGTGGCTAATACGTGTCTATCTGGTATTTTCAGGGAACTCATTAAGCATTTATGCTTATAGTGTTTTGTGTATATGTTTCAGGTACCAATGATGATCGTGAGAAGGCGTCGTCATGATCAGTACACACTTGCAGTGAAGAATTTTGGGATTTTGGGGATTGTGATGTGTACTTATGTTCAGTGAAAAACCAATGATACATGTTTTTGAGAATATGTGATTGGAGTATTTTTATTAATTTGAAATGAAAATTTGTTTTGAAATTTCACGGTGTTACGATTTGGTATCAGAGCCTTGGTTTGAGGGATTCAGATCCACCTTTGGGTGTATTCGAACTCAAACTAAGGATTTGAGAAAGTTTTCATAAAATAAATGTTTTTCCTAAGAGTAAAAGGATTGAGAATAAAACAGAGGAAAGTAGTGTGTACGATCAGCCAGCGCCCGAACGGTGATTTCCCAAAAATACCCTCATATTATGTGTCATGAGATATGTTATGATTAATATGCATGCTAGAGTAGGCTAAGTATTCTTATTAGGACTAGAGTTGCCTGATTTGTGATGCCTTAGCCTAGGGAGATTACTGCTATGAGATGCTTGAGAGAGAATAGCTAGCAGTGAAAGTAGCTTGTGTATGCAACAAGAGATAGAGTACTTGTGATATGGGATCCGTGGAGCGGAACTTGGAATTAATACTGATGCAGTGTGTAAGGTAGTATAGGTCCCGTACTACTGGAAACACTGGGTCAGTGAACAGTCCAACTAGGAATCCTTAGGATGTTGGGGAGCAAGTAGGGTTGAGTTATCAAGTGCGAGTATGCTCAAGCGAGTCTTTGATAATTTTATGTTGTGTTTCAGAGACATCATGGTTGGGACACTCCACAGGCAAGGGACTAGCAAGGGGGTTGCGAGCGATGAGGAGCTCCGCCAGATGATTCATGATGAGGTGGTTGCTGCCATCCGAGCTGAGATTCTTGAGATGTTCGGGTCTATCAAGACCACTCTGATTGAGACTTTTGATGAGCGGTACGCTACTCTTACTGATGTTGTTGCTGTTGTAGCCATTGCAGCCGTTGCTGCTACCAGGCCTCAGGGAGGTGACACGTTGTTGTACCAGGAGTTCAGCAACATGAAGCCACTAGAGTTCGATGGGACTCAGGATCCAATAATCGCGATGAGGTGGATCTCTAATATTGAGGGGTGCTTCTACACATGTTCATGTCCAGAGCATCTGAGGCTACGGTTCGCTTTGAACCAGCTTCGCTTGGGGGCGAAGGATTGGTGGAAGTTCGCGACAGCACCACTTCACTTCTGCAGAGCTTGTTGCGGTGACTTGGGAGAGGTTTACCTCTATGTTCCAAGATGAGTAAATTCCCACGGTGGAAAGGGAATGGCTGGCCCAGGAGTTCTTGACACTCAAGCAGGGTAATTAGTCTGTTACCACGATTACCAGGATGTTTCACGAGAGGGCGATGTTTTGCCTTGAGCAAGTGTCCACAGAGTAGGCACGCATGAGTCGATATCTGAGTATTCTGAGAAGGGACATTCGCGAGTTCGTGGCGAACACGACGTACCGGACATTTGCCGAGCTTCAGACAAATGCTCGGAAGAGGGAGATCGAGTTCGAGACACGGGCCAAGGAGAAGGCCGAGTCTCAGAGGATGGAGAGGCAACCAGCTCAGTCTCAGCCGACAGCCAAGCGGGAAAAGCCCGCTGATGCGAGGTCAGAGAGCCAGAAGGGCCGCACTTGTGGTAAGTGCGGCAAGGGTCATGAGGGGGCATGTAGATCTGGATCTTGCTATAAGTGTGGTAAGGAGTGTCATATGGCGAAGGACTGCCCCGAGGGATTTGCAGTATGTTTCCATTGCAACCAGAATAGCCATCGGAAGCCTAAGTGCCCACAGCTACGGGGGTCGGCATAGGGAGCACCACAGAGATCTGCCCCTGCTGTGGTGCGAAATATAGAGAGTCGTCCAGTGAAGGCTGAGGCACCCAAGGCTCGCAGGAGAGCCTTTCAGTTGACAGCGGAGGAGGTCCGCGCAGCGCCTGATGTTGTGGCTGGTATGTATCCTTTCATTTATTTATCTTATGCTTGAGATACTGTGTTATATTATGATATGTGTAGGTACTTTTCTAGTGAATTTTGTACCTGCTTTGGTGTTATTTGACTCGGGTGCGAGTCGGTCATTTGTGTCTTTAACGTTTAGCCAGCACATCAGTATTCAGTGGGAGGCGATGAGTCGACCTCTGCGGGTTTCTATAGCCAACGAGTGAGCGGTTTATGCCAGGGATGTGATTCGGGGATGTGTGCTTGAGATCTTTCGTGTTGAGTTTCCGATAGATCTAGTTCCGATAGCGATGGGGGACGTGTGCGTTATAGTGGGCATGGATTGGTTGAGCCTATTCGGGGCTATTATTGACTGCGAGCGACAGTTGGTGATGAGACGAGACCCTAGTGGGGGAGTGTTGACGGTATGTGGCGAGGGTACCCGAAGTGATTCAGTGTTTTGTTCAGCCGCTAGATCCAGACAGATACTTCTGCAGGTTTGCAAGGGGTTTGTAGCCTATGTGTTGGATACCCGAGTAGCCGCGGGTAGGCTGAGTTCGGTTAATGATGTTCCAGTGGTGCGCGGGTTTCCGCATGTTTTTCCTGAGGAATTACCGGGTGTGCGTCCTGAAAGGCAGGTGGAGTTTCGCATTGATTTGGCTCCGGGATCAGCGCCTATCGGAAAGGCGCCTTATCGTCTTGCGCCGCCAGAGATGTAGGAGCCATCCTCACAGCTTCAGGAGCTGTTGGGGAAAGGGTTCATTCGGCCGAGTAGCTCGCCTTGGGGAGCTCCGAACCTTTTTGTCAGGAAAAAAGATGGTTCACACCGGATGTGCATTGATTACCGAGAGCTGAACAAACTGACGGTCAAGAACCGTTACCTGTTGCCGAGGATCGATGATCTGTTTGATCAGATGTGGGGGGGGTCTTGGTTTTCCAAGATAAACTTGAGGTCTGGATATCACCAGATGAGGGTACGTGATGAGGATATCTAGAAGACGGCTTTCAGGATGCGTTATGGGCATTATGAGTTCGTGGTGATGCCTTTCGGGCTCACTAATGCACCAGCAGCGTTCATGGATCTCATGAACAGGGTATGCAGGCCGATGCTGGATCGGTCAGTGATTGTGTTCATTGATGATATTCCAGTGTATTCTCGATCCCGAGAGCAGCATGAGGAGCATTTGAGGGAAGTCCTCGGTGTGTTGAGATCGGAGAGGCTTTATGCCAAATTCTCCAAGTGTGATTTCTGGTTTCGAGAGGTCTAGTTCTTGGGGAATCTTGTTAATTAGAATGGTATATTGGTCGACCCGGCCAAGATTGAGGCGGTGATGAGTTTGAAGGTGCCAAAATCCACTACCGAGATCAGATGTTTTCTGGGATTGGCTGGTTATTGTCAGAGATTCATCAAGGATTTCTCCAAGATTGCAGTGCCACTTACCCGGTTGACCCGAAAAGAATTTGTTTTCTCATGGGGTTCGGAGCAATAGACCTCGTTTGAGACTCTTCGCCGGAAGTTGTGCATAGCCCCGGTGTTATCCGTTCCAAAGGGAGTTGAGGATTTTGTGGTATACTGCGATGCATCGATATCAGGGTTGGTTGCAGTGCTTATGCAGAGAGGGCATGTGATAGCATATGCATCGAGGCAGCTGAAGCCTCATAAGGCAAGGTATTTTACTCACGATCTGGATTTGGGAGCAGTAGTGTTCGCTGTCAAGATATGGCACCACTATTTGTATGGGGTTCGGTGTACCATTTACACGAACCACAAGAGTTTGAAGTAGTTGATGGATCAGCCCAACCTGAACATGCGGCAGAGGAGATGGCTGGATGTGGTAAAGGATTACGATTGTGAGATCCTGTACCACCCGGGTAAGGCAAATGTGGTAGCTGATGCCCTGAGTCGGAGGGCAGAGAGTGTTCCGATACGAGGTATGTGTAAGAGAATGACTGTGATGACTCTGGTGTTAGATACCATTCGTGAGGCCTAGGCATAGGCTATGAGACCGGAGAACCACAAGAAGGAGCAAGTGAGTGGGCAGGTATCTGAGGTGGTGACTGATAGCTGAGGGCTTATGACTTTTCATGGTCGGATCTGGGTGCCGTTTATTGGCGGGGCACACCATGTTTTGATGGAGGAGGCGCACAGATCGAGATTCTTGATCCATCCCGGGGCCACTAAGATGTATTTGGATCTGAATAGAGACTATTGGTGGCCTTGTACGAAGAGAGATGTTGCATGGATTGTAGAGAGGTGCTTGACCTGTCGTCAGGTTAAGGCCGAGCACCAGCGTCCGCATAGCAAGTTGCAGCCACTTGATGTTCCCCAGTGGAAGTGGGAACAAATTTCTATGGGTTTCATCACCAAACTGCCAAGAACCCCAAGGGGTGTCGATGCAATTTGGGTGATTATGGATCGATTGACGAAGACTGCTCACTTCCTTGCTATCAGTGCGAGCTCTTCTGCAGAGAAGTTGGCAAAGATATATGTGAGGGAGGTGGTGTTTTGGCATGGAGTGTCGATCTCGATTGTGTCAAATCGAGATGTACGTTTACATCCAGGTTCTGGAAGAAGTTTCATGAGGAGTTAGGTACGCAATTGCATTTCAGCACTGCTTATCATCCTCAGACCGACGGTCAAAGTGAACGGACTATCTAGACACTCGAGGACATGCTTCGGGCATGTGTATCAGACTTCGGAGGAAGTTGGGACACGTATCTGCCTTTGGCTGAGTTTTCCTATAACATCAGCCACCATTCGAGCATCGGTATGCCTCCCTTCGAGCTGTTGTATGGAAGGAGGTGTCGGACTCCCATTTGTTGGGGAGAGGTAGGACAGCGTGTGATGGGTAGTACGGAGATAGTGCTCTAGATGACTGAGCAGATTCAGCAGGTCAGGCAGAGGTTGCTGATGGACCAGAATCGCCAGAAGAGCTACAATGATAGGCGTCGCTCAGAGCTCGAGTTTCAGGTTGGTGATTTCGTTCTCCTAAAGGTATCACCTTGGAAAGGTGTGATTCGATTCAAGAAGAGAGGCAAGTTGGGACCTCGATATATCGGTCCATTCAGGGTGACAGCTAAGGTGGGGCAGAGTAGTGTATCATTTAGAGCTACCTACCAAGCTGAGTTAGATTCATGATAACTTCCACGTGTCTCAATTGAGGAAGTGTATTGCCGATGAGTCGGCAATGGTTCCATTAGAGGACATTCAGGTGGATGCGAGCCTGAACTATGTTGAGAGGCCGATCGTGATCCGAGATAGGAGAATCAAAGTTCTGAGGAACAAGGAGGTGTCCATGGTTTAGGTCCAGTGGCAACATCAGAAAGGGTCCGAGCTGACTTGGGAGCTGGAGTGAGAAATGCGGGAGCAGTATCCAGAGTTGTTTGCACAGCGAGACTTCACAAGGGCAAAGTCTGATTCTAGTGCAGGAGAATTGTAACGACCGGGTTCCCAGGTACATTAATTTATATTATAATTTGAGTTGTGTTGAGTGACTCGACGGGTTGGTGCTTAGACTAGACGAGTCAGTTCGCGAATGAGTGATGTGGAAAATGATTAGACTCAACAAGTCAGGGGAGTGCACTCGCCGAGTCAGAGCTGATGAAAGAAACCCTAATTTCTCAGGTTTGGGACCTATTTAAGGACCCATATAGCCACCATTTGTGGCTACCAGACCCTTGAGAGAAACTCTAAGAGTGCTTGAGCATTTGTGAGAGCAAAGAAGCCATTATTTTATCTTTGTGGGTTGGTTTTGCAAGAAGAAGGTGGTTCCAGCTTAGAGAAGACCAAGGAGGTTGCATATCTATGGATCTCAAGCAAAGAACATCATCTGTGAGGTAGCATATCGATCTTTTTCTATTTTATTGAAGTATCCATGGACCTAGGGTTTTCTATACCCTTTTATTGGGATGATTTGTTGGATATATGGTCCCTTATCATGTTTAGACTTTGGATCTAGACCGATAGTGGTCCAGAGAGGTTTATCCATCTAGCTTCATGATGAGTTATGGAAGAAATGGATTTAGGATGTTGCATTTGGGGCCAATTCATCAAATAGGGTTGTTTGGATATTGCATGAGTCTCAAGATTGAACCTTTACGTGTTTAATGAGCTTAGGAAGGTCAGATCTACGGATTAGAGGAACAGATCTGACCTCGAAAGGTCTTTTGAATTTGAGCATGGAATGAACTCGACGAGTCCATGAGTAGACTCGACGAGTCGGACCGAGTTGTCCCATGACTCACACAGTTGATGACTCGCTGAGTTGGGAGAGTGACTCAGTGAGTCATAGGGGGATTTAGGGGACATGAGTTCACGTATGAACTCGCCGAGTCAGTGCCTGACTTGACGAGTTGGTTCAAAGGGTGGCCATTGACCAATGTTGACCAGAGTTGACTTGTGTTGACTTAAGGGCATTAGTCAAACTAAGTCAGGAAGGTATTAATTAGAGATGTATTTATGCTATAGGAGGAAGCTAGGTCGGAGGATTGAGCGCGAGTGATTATCCGACATCTTCGAGGTGAGTCTTCTCACTATCTTTACCTAGAGTGGTAATCAGAGTTATGTGATAGTGTATCTTGTATGCTATTTATGTGTTGTGATTTCTATGTGATATATTATATGCATGATTCAGAGTTTATAGAGTTAGGACCAGTGGGTCCACAGAGTTATGGGACCAAGAGGGTCCCACAGAGATGTTCGACCAGAGGGTCATCAGAGTTACAACTTTGAGTGGCTGATACGTGTCTATGTGGTATTTTTGGGGAACTCACTAAGCATTTATGCTTACAGTGTTTTGTGTATGTGTTTCAGGTACCAATGATGATCGCGGGAAGGCGCCGGCATGATCAGTACACACTTGCAGTGAAGATGTTTTGGGATTCTGGGGATTGTGATTTGTACTTATGTTCAGTGAAATACCAATGGTACACGTTTTTGAGAATATGTGATTGGAGTATTTTTATTAATTTGAAATGAAAATTTGTTTTGAAATTTCACAGTGTTACAATTTGGTATCAGATCCTTGGTTTCAGGGATTCAGATCCACTTTCAGGTGTATTCGAACTCAAACTGACGATTTGATAAAGTTTTCATAAAATAAATGATTTTTCCTAAGAATAAAAGGATTGAGAATAAAACAGAGGAAAGTAGTGTGTACGATCAGCCAACGACTGAACGGTGATTTCCCAAAGATACCCTCGTATTATGTGTCATGAGATATGTTATGATTAATATGCATGCTAGAGTAGGCTAAGTATTCTTATTAGGACTAGAGTTGCCTGATTTGTGATGCCTTACCTAGGAGATTACTGCTATGAGATGCTTGAGAGAGAATAGCTAGCAGTGAGGGTAGCTTGTGTATGCAGCAAGAGATAGAGTACTCATATGAATAGTTGACTCAAACTTGAATCACACAGAAAAAAGATTATGTCAACACGATAGGTCGCAAACCTCACGTCGTGTGCTAGTGATTAACTATCGGTTTATTCTTGATTTAGCTCTCATACTTTTCAAGTCAATTGATACTCCCACTGACCTCCTGACATATATGATTCTCTTGTCAATGACCTTTCCTTGACAAAACAAATATTCAAGAGTTAGTGTGAAATCCTATCAAGATTATCACTTCACTTAATAGGTTCTGGTTGGTCTTTGTCATCAGGAAGACATCACAACTTACCAATTTCAAATGTGTAGGAATAAGAAACTTTCCTTATTCCACATTTGATAAGTGTTATAAACCTACAAAGTGTGTCACTGAATGTCGCCATCTTAACTCTAAGACTCGATATTAGAACGAAGTATGATCAACTTTTATGATTTTAACCATTTCAACAATACCAGTTTCTCTTCTTAGTCATACAAATGCACTAAGACTCACTTAGAGGATCAATTGAGCTTTGGTTCTTAATCATTAATTCAATCATAAAACATGATAAAAGGTACTCTCCCCTCTTCTTAGAATGGAGAAACTTTTATCTTTCTATCTTATTGATCCTTCTTATTCGTCCTGCCTTTCATTGAGACCTTTCCAATGATGCAGAATTATACTAAAACTTGTAAGCATAACCATATTCACCAAGCTTTTGGCAAATCATGAAGAATCTATTATTTTTCTTTGTGGTGGACTAGACCATTGCACAACATTGTGATCTTGATCTCTTAGTCCTTCATTTGACTCTTTGTCAATGAATTAGTCTTAAATTTTGAAACATAAAGTTTCTCATTCATCACACAAACCAAGTTGTGCGATTCCAAGCTTCTGCCCAATTGCAACTTAGGCGATGAGAATCTTTCCTAATTTGGCAAATTCTCGACATTTCCACAAATAACATAATTAAGAATCGAATCCATTATTGCTAACAATAGAAATATACGAACATCAATTTTTCATACATGCTATTGCAAGGATAAATAAATAAGACAAAAACAAATTTTATTTTATTGCTTAAAAACTTTCTCCTTACAATCCAATTCAAATGAAAAACTATGCTATTACATATCTCTTAGCAATCTACCCTAACTCTAAAGTAGCAGCTCACAAATCTGATCTTCGAATCTGTGTGATCAAAATCCATTTCTTCATGATCAGATTCAACATGCTTCTTCCTTAAGCTTCCTTTCTTTTCTTCGATCTTGAAGTAGAGCCATATGTTTTGACTCTCCCATATCTTAGATCTCTCAGGTAGTCAGGGCAGCTTCGTCTCCAATGCCCCTTCTTTTTGCAATAAAAGCAAATAGACTCCTTTGGCTTAGCATATGGGACAATATCAGCCTTTTCTGGACTTCCAATTTTGCGAATCTCCAATGCAGTTTGGGAGTTCGATTGACCAATCAAGTTTGCTTTACCAGTGCACCCAATCATCACTGATTCGGCCGCAATTAGCAAATAGGTTATAAGAATATAATACTCTATTACGAACTCACTATATGAGTCAAGAAGTGACTGAAGAACCCAGTCTACAGCCAACATCTCTGAGAAAGCAACACCCAACATCCTCAACCTGTCAATGTGTGACTTCATATTTAAGACGTGTGTACACACATGTTTTCCATTTCATGTTTCATTGCCATTAGGGCTTCAGTGAGCTTGAACTTTTCAAGCCTTCGTTCATGTGGGTTTGGGAGAACAATAAAAGGAGGTGGAGGAAGTGAAGCATGACTCTCATTTCCTTGATCGTATCGTGGAACGTCATCTTCATTTGGAAAACTTGTTCCAAGGGATTTGGGAAGACCATTGTTAGATTTAGACATATACAAAACGGGAGAAAATTCAAGTCAGGTTAAAAGAATCCTTGATGTAACACCCAAAAGAAACATCAAGGCTAGGATCCAACACAATACTCTACAACCTAGAAGAGGGATGTCGTAATCTAGTTGCAAAATATTTGAAGGTAGGTAAATGACGATTTACCAATTTCCACCATGAAAAATGAAAAAGAAATTTAAGTTTTAAATCTATTGAAAGCTCCTAGATCCTTTGAGATTCATTGAACTTTTCAATGGCATGTTTAATCTAGATTATGCCCTTCAAGTTTGCGACTGGGATGCCAAGGATCACAAAAAAGGTGTGAATAACCATGCGAGTCAACATGGTGCACTCAATGTTACTATCACCTAATCAATGTGCCGGTTAGCCACACATGCTCCATTTATCTATGATAAACATCGAGCAACCCTTTGCTGCCAATGTCATTCCCAAATTAATGTGTCGGTTAACCACGCACGCTCCACTAACATTTGACAAGGGTACGAAGTGTAATTCCATGGACTAGCATACAATTTCACATTTTGCATAAATTAACTATGATTTGGGAATTTGTAAAAGCATTTAGTTACTTTGTTCTTCATTATACTTATAATGGAAGGTTGTGTCCTATCCTACCCGTTTGGCTAACGACCCTCCACTATTCAAGAGTGCGGTCGGTATGAGTGGATACCCATTCAATCGCCATTTTATAGGCAATTTTCTTAAACAGCCTTTATAGATCAGCTTCGTCGATGAGGCCTACTAACGGTAAGACTGACTCTTTACTCATACATATATATATATATATATATATATATATATATATATATATATATATATATATATATATAATATTAGACTGTTAATGTTACATATAATATAAGGGTGTATTTTATACTTTTAAAATACTAGGGTTTTAATCATATTTAACTTTTTCGAAAATTAAAACTTTTTAATTTTAAACTCTTAAATATTAAAATATTGATTTAATAATTATCCAAAATTAAACAATTAATTTAAAATTATTAAATCTTGTAGGATTGTCTATTAAATTAAACAATTAATTTAATCTAATCCCATATCCCCTAAGATTTGAAAATTTTATGGAATGGGATAATTCATAAGATCTTTAATTATCTATTTAAGGAATCAAGGATAATTACAAGATACGACATTATCCAAATCCATAAAATTTGGGAATCCAATCTAGGGGACAAGGAAAATTTTGAAATTCTAGGGTTAGACAAACCTGAAATCGAAATATTAGGGACAAAGGAAAGGGTTTAGGAAACCCTACAAATATTTCGAAATCTAGGGTTCAGAAACCCTAATTTCAAAAATCAAGCCTCAAGGATTTCTTAGCCACAAACCCTAATTTTCATATTCATACATATGTATTAAATCTAATTGAAAACAAAAACATAAGGCTCTGATACCACTGATGGGTTTTATACATAGCAAACAATCATATGTGTGCATGCAACCCTAATTTGAGGATCTATGTTTTTCACTATTAGACATACAAGCACTGAACACAAAAACTAGAAAACCCTAGGAGGCACATGTAGTTTTTGAAATTAACATATAATTAGGGTTAGGATACATACCTTGATTGTTATATTGTAATAACAATCAAATCCTTGAAAATCTTGAACATTAGTAGCAAGCGCCACAAGTGTCGCGCCTCTAATGGCTCACAAACAAACCTAGCAATCAAGGATTACTATGGAGAGAGAAGGGAAGTGGGAAATTCGGCTCTAAGCCTCTCTTAGAGAGCCTTAGACGAAATCCAACCCTATAGGGGTTTATATAGGTGATAAGGAAGGTTTAAAATAAGGCAGGTGTATCTCAGATAACCCTAATCCCTTAACTTCCTCCCTAAGGCTTCCAAGGCACCCTTAGAGCCCAAGGAAACCCTAGGACACTCTAGATTTCGTTCCCCACCTCTAAGGTAGGTTATAGAATGCTCCAATGCTCAACTTTTGAACATTGTTACCTTTAGTCCCTGCAGTTTCAATTAATTCCTTTAATCCTAAAATTAATTCCAAATTAATTTCTGATTAAATATTAATTAAACAATATGATATCTAATCAATATATTATATCCATAATACAATAACAAATCATTTATCTTGATTTCAAATTAATTTTTTAACCAACTAATAAATTAATAAATCATTCTTCTCTCTCCAACAATTATCCTATTCCATTGTCAGGTTTGAAGGCAACCCAAAAGGACATTGCTACTATCAATTCAAGTACATAGAAATGATAGTTATGGGGTTAGACACCTAATCCAACACTTTATACCTCAAATGAGTTAGAAATGCAGCTCAACTTTTATATCTACTCGCTTCCTCCTTAATCCTCAAGCTTCTCCTTCCTTCTTAAGCTTCAAAATCACCAAGAACACACAACAATGGATCAAAAACACTCAAAGGTGGATTAGGGTTTTGTAGTTAGGGTTTGGGGTGATGGAGGTTGTAGTTAAGGCCACCATTTGGAGGTTAAGGTGCGTAAATAGGGTGCAAACCCTAAAAATTAGGGTTTCACTCTGGAAGCCCTACTCGTCGAGTTGAGGCTCTCAACTCTTCAAGTAGACTTCCAGTCCCTCGTCCGAATTCCATTCCTACTCGACGAGTTTGGGGCCACCAACTCGTTGAGTCCCTTTTGCAAAAATGAATAAGTTGGTTTAAAATACATACTAGGATCCGGGCGTTACACGCCTACTACATCAGCTTTCATTCTAGCATTGATGCTCCACCCTTCGAGTTGTTGTACGGGCAGAGATGTCGTACCCCAGTCTGTTGGGGCGAGGTTGGTCATCGGGTCATGGGACGGACCGAGGTGGTTCTGCAAACTACCTAGAAGATTTAGCAGATCAGGCAGCGATTGCAGATTGCTCAGAGTTGGCAGAAAAGCTATGCCGACCAACACCGATCCGAGTTGGAGTTTTAGCTTGGCGATATGGTGTTGCTGAATGTCTCAGCCTGGAAGGGTGTGAACCGTTTCTAGAAGAGGGGAAAGTTGGGTCCCCGGTATATTGGACCCTATCGGATTATTGCCAAGATTGGCAAGGTGGTCTATAGACTGGACCTTCCGGAGGATCTCCGTAAGATTCATAGCACTTTCCGTGTTTTGCAATTGCGGAAGTGCATAGTAGATAAGGATGTGGTAGTGTCATTGGATGATATTCAGGTCGATGAACACATGGATTATTGTGAGAAGTCGATGGCTGTCTTCGAAAAGAAGATAAAGGTTTTGCCTAAGAACGAGATACCTTTGGTAAAAGTACAGTGGCAACATCGGAAGGGATCCGAGTGGACTTGGGAGACAGAGGCCGAGATGCGGGATCATTATCCAGATCTGTTTGCTGCAACAGACTTCGAGGACAAAGTCTAGTTCAAGTGGGGGAGACTTATAACATTCCGAATTTCTGGTATCTTTCAAATCCTTCCTTGGTATTTAATAAGTTAATTTCGGCCTCTGATATTGGTTTGGACCTAGCCCTACGGGCGAATGGGTAACTTTTTGAATGTTGAGTAGTACGATGGGCGTACATTTGGGAACGCCATGCATATTAGGGCACACCCTAGTACTTTAGGTGTACACTCATGTACGTCGGGCATACGTGTGTCCGGATAAGAACCTAATTTTAGTGTTTGTGGGGTATTTAAGCAACATTATGGGACATTGTGGCTCACTCTTTCAACCTCCAAACCCACCTTAGTTGTCTCGAGAGAACCCTAGCCTCACATTGAGCATTTTGAGCTTATAAGTGTGTTTTATGTTCCCTAAAGGAGAAGCTGGTTCATCATTTGTTTTGGGAGCTCCAGAAGGTATAAAGTTGCTACCTTTGTGTTTATCGCTTCTAGATTTCTCCTTGGTAGCTTATTTGCATTCTTTTGTCCCACAAAGTCCCATTATGATGCATGATTCGTTTTTGGACGTTTTGAGTTGTCTTTTCAGACCTTAGGAAGGGTTCTAAGTCATAAAAGGAGGTCCTTTTGGCTAGTTTGGTTTTATATTGCTTATAGGAGATCTTAATGGATTGAGACCATGTATTAAGGACTCTTAAGATGTCTAAAGTCTTAAATATTGAGACTTTATGATTCTCATAGGCATTTGGTCGATGGATCTAGAGTTTGGGCTTAAGTGCTAAAGCCATTAAGCACTTATTAGAGTTTTGGACTCTGCAAGAGTACGCCCATCATAAATGGAGTACACAGTCAGCGCCCCAGTTTTCCAGTCAATGTGAGGCTCGCGTACGCCCCGCGTAGCCTCAGAGTACGCCCAACGTACGCCTTTTGTTGGGCTTTTTCGATTTGGGCTATCACTGAGCCAGTTTGGCTTGGGCCCTTGCTGGACTTTCTAAATAGAGTTTTTGTGGGCAAATTATGGAAATGGACTTGAGGATGCGGCCTAATTAAAGAGTTGGGCCCAATGTTGAAAATCGGGCCAATAATGGGCCTTGTATATTTGGACTTTTGGATCAAGGATTTGGAGTTGGGCCTTGGCCCAAATTAGGGATAGGGTAAAATGGACTATTACCCTATGGTTGGGCCCTTAGCCAAGATTGATATTCCAATTGTTAATTGGTTTTCGTTTATTATGATAGTTTAGATTTTTGGTGAGTTAGCAGCCGAGGGTTTTTAATTCAGTTCGACATTGTGAGGTGAGTCTTACTCGTTGTACTGATGGGTTAAAGGAACCAATGTCGACCCTTTTAGGATTATTATCCTGGTTCATCGTATTCTTGAATGTTGTAGTGATCTGTTAGATTGGTATCCTGGTAGATAGGATGATGTTATACTTAGTGATCTGCAAGATCTGGCGTTTGTATGTTGACTGGTTATATGTTTACTGTTATGTATATGTCGACATGTGTGTATGTGGTTGGGTTGAGGCGGTCTTGCTTTGTGTTGAAGGCCATCAGACCCAGGGCAGTCCATATATATTGAAGGCCCTATGAGGCTGTCTAGTTAGGCCGAAGGCCCGACGAGCGGTCCATATAGGCTGTAGGCCCTGCAAGGCATTCCAGTTATACTGAAGGCTCGGGAGCGGTGCAGATAGACTGAAAGCCATGCGAGGTGGTCCAAACAGGCTGAAGGCTCAGTATGCATGTTTTTTATCAGTTATTTTTATGAGGTGGTATTTTGGGGAAGACTCACTACGCTTTGGGCTTAAATTTGTGGATTTTGTTTCAGGTACATCGGATGGTCGCGGGAAGGCACAGGCTTATTGTGCACCTGTTCGTTTTTCATGTTGTGATTTCTGGGAAAACTCTGATATTGGATTAGGTTGAAAACAATTTGTAAACAATAGATGGTTTTGGAATGTTTCAAAAGTTAAAAAATTTTAAGAATTTTATGGATGTTACAAGCTAGGAGCTTTTTGTTTGATTTTATCTAATCTAACATTCCTATGGTGCACATATAACCCAAATGTTTTGGATCTAATTTTTCTCTAATTATATATGCAAAAACATTTTTGCAAAGCATGGAGCCTAAACTAGCATGCAAGGTGATATTAGAATCATAAAAACTAGTTCGAATATTACCTTGTGTAGTAGATTTAATATCTTGGCCTCTAGAAAGCTTAGCACCACAAGTGTGAGCCTCAAATAGAATGACAAAACACCAAGAACAAATTAGGATGAATATAGAGAGGTTATCGAGACTAGATATTGGATTATGCTCTTCAAATACAAGTGGTAGTTGATTTTGGACTTAGATATACATATATATATATATATATATATATATATACATACACACACACACACACATATATATATATATATATATATGTATGTATGTATGTATATATATATATATATATATGTATATATATATATATATATGTAGAATATCAAGGGTCATGTGCAACCCTAATCTATACACATTAGCCCATGACCCATCCATTTGATTTGGATAAATACTTCATGAATTAATCCATAAGCCCATCACAAATCAAACCATGAATCTTTATCCCAACTTATATGTATCATTTTAATTAGTCTGTTTTGATCACTAAATTAATTCTTAAATTAATTCTTGATCAGTAGTAATTAAATAATATGATTCCTCAATTAATATATTACACTTATAACTTATTAATAAATCATAAATAGCCTCTTACTCAAACATCCTTCCTAACATATTTCTTTGATGAATGCAACACAAATGGACCATGCTTTTATCAGGTCAAGTACATACCAATTATAGTTATGGCCTCAGACACATTTTAAAATAGTCTCCCACTTGGATAAGTCTAGTAACTCTACTTGCCAATGTAACTAAAAATCCAATAAATAATCGTAGTCCCCAAAAATCCGTTGTCTAACTCTGACTCGTCCATTAGATAACTGATCTTATAATCCTCTATTCTACAAGATATCATGCAGACAAATACATGAAACATAGTCGTACTTATTGTCCTGTAGTTTGTTTCCCAATTTCCGATATTTCTGACATAGAACTTAATTGAACACATCAACAGAGTTCTGACCGGTCCCGACATATAAGTCAAAACAAAATCATCGAGGGTTCCAAGATGTCGCTTCTAATCCTCTTAGGATAAAAAGAACAAATAAACTTCGACTTATATTCTTGTACTAACTATTCATTGAATCATACATAACAGCACATTTTATAACATTGAGTTATTCATGCATTTTCGCACTATTAATGTGCAATCAAGAAATAATCGCCAACTCATATATCTTGGTTTGAAGATTATACAATATTATCGTCTCACAATCACCCGTGATAAATTCCATGAAGTGAGATGTGAGTGTGGGTTTTGTCCAATACTCAAATCTTATTTCAAGAGCACTCATGAACGTTTCTAAAATTAGTTTTCTACGTATAACACCTTATGCATAATGGATTAGATGTCTAAGCCCATAACTTTTGTTGGTATGTACTCGACCCGAGAGTAGCATGGTCCATTTGGGTTGCATGGCATCAGAACAATTGGATAGACAAGTGAGAAAAGGTTATTTATGATTTATATTAATATATTATAAGTTCTAATATATTAATATGAAATCATATTATTTAATTATTATTGATCAAGAATTAATTTGGAATTAATTTTGAGATCAGAAGAGACTAATTAAATATATGGGGATTGATTATGTAAATCATTCATTCTTATATATGTGGGCTTATGATCCATTGTCCTTCATGTTGGGCTTAACCCATGTGGTAACTCATGGATACTCCATGGAGGTTAAAACCCATGGATCATGAAGGAAATGGAAAGACATGCACATTAGGGTTTACATGGTGTAACCCTAATGAGCCACACTATATAAAGGATCCCATGGTTCATGAAATGGAACTAATGGATACACATAGTAGGGCAAGGGCCGATTTCATAAGGAGAACCAAAGTAACCTTCTTGTCAAGATATTCCATTTGTTGGTGGTGTTGTGTGATTCCAGTTTAGGCTTCCGCACTATTGGGGCTAAGCTCTTAAAGGTTCAAGATTTAATGCTCCATCAAAAGGTATGTATTCTAACTAGACTTTTGTAGTATAGTTGCTCAATAATATGCTATTTAGGATGATGCTTTGGAATTTTGTATATTTGCATGTATAATAGTGAAAACATAGATCCAAGGCACATAGGGTTGCATGCTTACCATAGGAGTGTTAGAATGCTCATAACCCATGACTGGTATTAGACCCTAGGCTTGGTTTTCAATTATACTTGATGCAATTGCTAAAAAAATTGAAAGCCGGCTTTCTGAACAGTGGACTCACCGAGTCCTCTGGTGGACTCACCGAGTCCAAGGCAAAATCTGACTAACTCGTCGTGTTTGTTCATACACTCGACGGGTAAGAGGCCTAGAGCGCAGATTTTCGACTTTTGAGGCTGGAATTGGACTAGAATCATTACCATAGGCTGTTTTCAAACTTATAAACCTATTTTTGATGAGGAAATCATCATTCTAATCCAATTCAAATTATAATTGGCAAAAGTTTCATGTTTTGTAGTAGTTTAATGGTTAAGCTAATTACATGAAAATTATTTGATTTGAATTGCCTTATTCATATGAGTTTAATCGAGATCATAGTTTTTCTTGACATGTTTGTTTGTTTATTAGATGATCTAAATGGCGTTTAATTGATTCCACAACTTGTCCTCAAGTTATGGAAAACCAAAAGTCTTTCTTGTTAATGAGTCTTTAAAAAGTCACGAGTTATGGTTTTAAAGAGTTTTTTTCCCATAAATTGTTTTATGGCATCCATAACTTGTCCTCAAGTTATGGATTTTCAAGAGTCTTGCCATTAAAAGCCATATTAAACTCATATGTTATAGATTCCAAAAGTTTTTGAATTGTTCAAAACTTGCCCGCAAGTTTTGGAATTTGTAAAGTTACAGTTTTGAATACTTTTGTTCCAAACCTTAGAATTTTAAATAGTTTAAAGTTCAACCCTTATACTATTATAATATTATCGGTTTAATATTTATATATATATATATATATATATATATATATATATATATGTATAAGAGTAAAAGTCAATCTTACCATTAGTAGACCTCATTCACGAAGTCGGTCGATAAGGGGGGTATAAGGTTACTGCCTATAAAATGGTTATTTAATGGGTGTCCACTCTCACCCACCGCTTCCTTGACTGGTGGAGGGTCGTTAGCCGAACGGGTAGGATAGGACTCTAACTCTCCCTTCATTAAAAGTGTAATGATAAATATAAAGTAACTAAACACTTATAAATTCCCAATCTTAGTTACCTTAGGAAAATGTGAATATGGTGCTAACTCATGAAATTAAAGTTTGTACCTTACCAAGTCGTTGGTGGAGCGTGTGTGGTTAACCGGAACACTAACATGACTTGTAAGAGTGGCAAAGGGTAACTTAATGTTTATCCTAGATTGGTGGAGCATGTGTGCTTAACTGACACATCGATTAGGTGATAAAGTTAAGGGTACCAAGTTAATTTCCATGGTTATTCATAACTTGTTTGTGATCCTCGGCATTCCAGTCACAAACTTAAGAGGGCATAACCGAGATTTAAACATGCCATTGAAAAGTTCAAAGAATGTCAAAAGATCAAGGATTTTCAATCCAATTAAAACCTAATACCTTTCATTTTTATGGTGGAAATTGATGAATCTTCATTCGCCTACCTTCAAATATTTTATAGCTTGAATTACGGCATCCCTCTTCCGAGTTATAAAATATTGTGTTGGGTCCTAGCCTTAATTTCATATTGGGTGTTATATTAAGTACTTAAATCAACTAACTTGAATTTCTCCCATTGTAGATGTCTAGATCAGACAACTATTATCTTCCCAAATCCCTTGGAACAAGCTTTCCTAATGAAGATGATGTCCTGGAATTGGATCATGGAAATCATACTTCTCTTCCTCCAACTCCTCCAATTATTCTCCCTGACCCACAAGCTCGTAGTCCTGAAAAATTCAAGGTCACTCAAGCCCTAATTGCAATGAAACAAGAAGATGGAAGGCATGTGTGTACTCACGTCTTGGAGATGAAGTCATATATTGACAGGCTGAGAGTGTTGGGTGTCGAAGTTGCAAGGAAGCTAGTTGTTGACCAGGTTTTTCTGTCACTTACTCAGTCATATAGTGAGTTCATTAAGGACTACTATGTGAAAGACCACAACATGACCCTTATTGATCTTACCTATTTGCTTGTTTTTGCTGAATCCATAATGTTTTGGCGCACTGGAAAAGTAAATTTGGGTGGAAGATCTACTTCTCAAACTTCCATGGAAATTGAGAATGGTAACATTGGAAGTCCATAAAAGTTTTCTCTTCCCAACGGAAATGGATTGGCCATGGTCAACCCGGTTTATTAAATGGCAGAGAGAAAGGCTAAGTCTGTGATAGTCCCATGTACCATTCCGAAAGAGTCTGTATGTTTCTACTGTCACGAGAATGGACATTGGAAGTGAAGCTGCCCTGACTACCTACCTGAAAGATCTGAAAGAAAGTAGGGACAAAATGTTTGACTCTGCTTCAGGTAAGTACAATATCTGGTCGCGAAAAGGTTGATTCTTAATACATGATGCGACAAGGTTGCATTTTGATGCTTGGCAGGATCAAGCAAAGTGAAGGAAGCTTAAAAGAAGGGTATGTTGAATCTGATCGCGATGATGGATTTCAATTGCATGGTTCGAAGATTGGATTTTTGAGCTACTGCTTGGAAGTTATGATAGATTGCTAGGAAATATGTAATAGCATAGTTTTTCACTTGTAATTGCATTGTAAGGAAAAGTTTTTCCGCATTTTATAAATAAATAAAATTTTGTTTTTGTTTTATATCTCCTTTCAATGGCATTTATGAAAAATTGTTGTTTGTACGTTTCTAGCAATATTGGAAATATGAATTTGATTCTTTCATTTGTGGTAGTGTCTAAATTTACCAAATAAAGAAAGACTCTCATCACCCAAGTTTCAGTTGGATAGAAACTTGGAATCATGCAAGTTGTATTGTATGATGAATGAGAATTTTCATCTTTGGAAAATTAACACTAATTCCTTGCTCACATGTATATGTCAGTGAAGTGAAGGAGTAAGGGATCGAGTACACATTTTTGTGCACTGGTCAAGTCAACCACAAAGATTGATAAGACTATTCGTCATGATTTACTAAAGTTTAGTAAATATGGTTATACTTACAAGTTTAAGTATAATTCTAAAACAATGTAAAAGGTTCAATGTATGGTGGAATGAATGAGAAGAATCAAATTAGGCAGAAAGATAAACGTTTCTCAAATCTAAAAAGATGAGAGAGTATTTTAGTATCATGTTTTATGATCATCTTAATGATTATGAAACCATATCACAATTGATCCTCTGAGGACATCTTAGTGCATTCTATGGCTAAGAAGAGGAGTCATGAATTATTGAAGTGGTCAAATCAAGAAGATGAGTCATACTTCGTTCCAAAACAAATCTTCAAGTCATACTCCAAGATTGTAACTTGAGTGACATATCTTAAAGAATGCTTATAACACTTGTCAAATGTAGAGTACAACGTTTTCTACTCTTGTACATTTGAAATTGGTAAGTTGTGACGTCTTGGATAAAAACAAAGACCAACTAAGGCCAATTGTGTAAAGTATTTGTCTTGATAAGAATCCACACTTGTTGGATTAATGTCTAAGTCCATAACTATTTTGGTATGTACTTGACCCGATTATGAGCATGGTCCTTTTGGGTTGCCTTCACCATAGCAATATGTAGGATGATTTAAGGAGAGAAAGGTTTAAATATGATTTATTAATATATTATGAGAATAATATATTAAAGGAGAAATCATATTGTTTAATTAATATTAGTCAAGAATTAATTGATAATTAATTTTGTGGCTAAAAGAGATTAATTAAACATAGGGGACTGGACTGCAATTATTGGATAATTGAGTTATTGGGCTAAGGAATACTAAAGGAATAAGGGGTGAACGAAATTATGATGGAAGCCCATCATATTTTCGTCCATGGCCTTATCCAGAAGGTTCCATGGGCTGCTTAGAGTTTAAGCTGTCCATTAGGGTTTTGACTGAAACCCTAGCAGCCCACACAAGTATATAAAGGACCCCTTAGGCTCCAAAAACGTGTACAACTGATTCTCTAGGGTTTCCAGCCGTTTTTGGTGCCTCCCTTTCTTCTCCTCTTCATCCAAGTTGCATAAGGTGTTTGTGACTCCATTAGAGGTGCAACACTTGAGGCACTAAGCTTTCTAAGGCCAATCCAAGCAAGGAATTGATTGTTAATGCTATATAACAATCAAAGGTAATTCTTTAAACCCTAATTCAGTTTATAATATGTTAGATCTAAGTTTGTTAGTCTTGGATTCAAAGCATGTACAAGAGAGAAACCTAGATCCAAGCATTAGGGTTTGTATGAGCACATAGGATTGTTCTTATGCATAAAACCCATCAGTGGTATCAGAGCCTTGATTGGTTTCAGTTGTATGTGATGCTTAACTGCTTTATTTGATGAAAATCGAGTTTCTTGGCCTCTGCCCGACCTGACTCGGCGAGTCAGTGGATGAACTCGGCGAGTCTGTCTGACTCGGCGAGTCCAGTCCCTGACTCGGCGAGTCCAGGGGTCAGACAGAGGGAATTTCGGGTTTTTGCTGCTGTTTTGACTTGGATTTGATGCCTAATTCGTTTTTTGAAGTTGAAATTCGTTTTTTATCTTATATTAGTGATTATCCTTGCCAAAACAATAGATAATTTCAAATCTTTTAAATAATAGTTTCTTTATAAGATAAATATGGATTATTTAAATTTTTGGTAATTATCTTATGAATAAAATAAGATTAGGTCAAATATAGATAATTATGAAATTAATTTTTTTTTAATTTGAATTATTTGTTATTTGATCCCTAATGTTTTGAAATGTTTCAAAACTTGCCCTCAAGTTTTGGAATTTAAAATTTGACTAAAAGTTTAATTTTGAAATATTAAATTCTAAAACCCTAGTAATTTGAAAAGTTCAAATCACACCCTTATGGTTTTATTAATTAATTAAAGTGTATAATTAAAAGTGATTTAATAAGCCCATAAAGTTTTGGTTTACATTTAATTAAATTAAAAGTATAAATTTACTAAATTAAACCACCTAGTATTTTAAAAGTGTAAAATACACCCTATACTATATATAACATTAAAAGTCTAATATTATATATATGTATGAGTAAACAGTCAGTCTTACCGTGAGTAGGCCTCATTCACGAAGCTGGTCTATAAGGGGTGTTTAAGGAAATTGCCTATAAAATGGCGATTGAATGGGTATCCACTCTTACCCACCGCACTCTTGACTAGTGGAGGGTCGTTAGCCGAACGGGTAGGATAGGACAGAAACCTTCCATTATAAGTATAATGAAGTACAAAGTAACTAAATGCTTTTTCAAATTCCCAAATCATAGTTATTTTAGGAAAAATGTGAAATTGTATGCTAACCCATGGAATTACACTTCGTACCCTTGTCAAATGTTAGTGGAGCGTGTGTGGTTAACCGGAACACTAATTTGGGGATGACATTGGTAGCGAAGGGTGACTCGATGTTTGTCATAGATTAATGGAGCGTGTGTGGCTAACCGGCACATTGATTAGGTGATTGTGGCATTGGGTGCACCACGTGATTCGTATGGTTATTCACACCTTTTTTGTGATCCTCGGCATCCCAGTCACAAATAGTAGGGCATAATCGAGATTAAACATGCCATTGAAAAGTTCAATGAATCTCAAAAGATCTAGGAGTTTCAATTCATTTAAAACTTAATCTTCTTTTTCGTTTTTCATGGTGGAAATTGGTAAATCGTCATTTACCTACCTTCAAATATTCTGCAACTAGATTACGGCATCCCTCTTCTAGGTTGTAGAATATTGTGTTGGATCCTAGCCTTAATGACTCATTTGGGTGTCTTATTAAGGACTCAATCAACTTAACTTGAATTTTCTCCCGTTTTGTAGATGTCTACATCTTACAATGGTCTTCCCAAATCCTTTGGAACAAGCTTTCCAAATGAAGATGACGTTCCGAGATACGATCAAGGAAATGAGAGTCATGCTTCACTTCCTCCACCCCCTCAAATTGTTCTCCCTGACCCACAAATTCAAAGGCTTGAAAAGTTCAAGCTCACTCAAGCCCTTTTGACAAGTAAACAAGAAGATGGGAAACCTGTGTGTGCGCACGTCTTAGAGATGAAGTCACACATTGATAGGTTAAACATGTTGGGTGTCGAGATTTCAAGTGAGTTGGCTGTTGACTGGGTTCTTCAGTCACTTCCTGAATCATATAGTGAGTTCGTTAGAGAGTACTATATGATGGACCACGACGTGACCCTAATTGATCTCACCTATTTGCTTATAGCTGCTGAATCAGCAATGATTTGGCGTGCTGGTCAAGCAAATTTGTCTGGTGAATCAAACTCCCAAACTTCAATGGACACTGGCAACATTGGAAGTCCAGAAAGAACTAAGTCTGTGATTGTCCGATGTGCTGTGCCAAAGGAGTCCATTTGCTTTTATTGCCAAGAGAAGGGGCATTGGAGACGAAGCTGCCCTAACTACTTGAAAGATCTAAGAGATGGGAGAGTCAAGATGTATGGCTCTACTCCAGGTAAAATCCATTACCTAACTCTTTTGAGTTCCTATTCTGGATTCTTAATACATGATGTGATAAGATTACATTTTGATGTTTTGTAGGATCGAAGAAAAGAGAGGAAGCTTGAGGGAAGAAGTGAGCTGAATCTAATCATGAAGAAATGGATTTTGATCGCATTACTTAATGAATGGATTCTTGAGCTACTACTTGGAGTTAGAATAGATTGTTAAGAAATATGTAATAACATAGTTTTTCAATTGAATTGCATTGTAAGGACAAATTTTTTCCGCAATAAAATGAATTTTGACTTTATCTTATTTATTTATCCTTGCAATGGCATGTATGAAAGAATTAATGTTTGAATGTTTCTATTATTAGCAATAATGGATTTGATTCTTAATTGTGTTATTTGTGGAATGTCAAAAGTTTACCAAATAGGGAGAGTTTCTCATCACCCAAGTTTCAATTGGACAGAAACTTGGAATCATGCAATGTGCATTGTATGATGAATGAAAAACTTTCACATTTGGGAAACTTAGACTAATTCTTTGGCAAAGTGTCAATTGAAGGACTAGGAGATCGAGTACACTAGGTCGTACGTTGATCAAGTCTACCACAAGAGTGAAAAAGATATTCGTCATGATTTACTAAAGTTTAGTAAATATGGTTATACTTATAAGATTGAGTATAATTCTGAGTTAACTGAAATAGTTTCAATCAATAGCAGAACGAATAAGAAGAATCAAGAAGGCAGAAAGATAAAAGTTTCTCCATTCTAAGAAGAAGGGAGAGTACCTTTTATTGTGTTTTATGATCAAGTCTTAATGATTAAGAACCATATCTCAATTGATCCTCTAAGTGAGTCTTAGTGCATTTGCATGTCTAAGAAGAGAAATCAAGAATTGTAGAAATGGTTAAATCAAAGAGTCAATCGTACTTCGTTCCAATATCAAGTCTTGGATTCATACTCCAAGATTGTGACATTGAGTGAAAAGTCTTAAGTAGGTTTATAACACTCATCAAATGTGGAACTTGGAAAAGTTTTCTTATTCTTGCACATTTGAAATTGGTAAGTTGTGCTGTCTTGGATAAGACAAAGACCAACTAGGACCAATTATGTGAAGTGTTTTGTCTTGATAAGAACTACACTAACTCTTGAATATTTGCTTTGTCAAGAAATGTTTCTTGACAAGAGAATCTTATATATCAAGGAGTCAGTGGGAGTCTTAATGGTCTTGAAAGGTTTCAAGAACAAATCAAGAATAAACCTTATCGATCATCACTAGCACACGACTTGAGGTTTACAACCTGTCGTACTGACATTATCTTGTTTCTGTGCCATTCCAATTGAGTTAGTTGCGTATGTGAGTTCTAAGAGTTCTCATTTGAATGCATACTAGAGCCTTAGTCGATGTAAAGTACATTGATATGTAAGGTCAAGTTACTAAACTACTTGGAAGACATGGTGGGCACTTGTCACACCCCAAAACCGAGAACGGCGGAAACGTTCTGGGGCGGAGGACGTCATGTATAATATCAACAACAATGTAAAGTAGTAAACAAGCAACAACATCATCCATTGCATTAATAAAATAATTATTATACAATTGTATTCTATCAAATTTTTATAAACACTAAAGCATAAATCAAAATGAAAGATAAGTCTTGAACAAGCTCCGTCTTCCTTTCTCCTTCCATCGGTACCTGTCTATGATGACCTGAGGATACAAGTAATTTTGAAAGCGAGTATCAGCTTTGAATCTGGTGAGATCATAAGAATTTAGTGTCTTAATTTGTATGTAAGAATTTGTAAGTCTATGTATTGTAAGAATTTGAAAGTGTATATGAATTGTAAGTATTTGAAAAAGTTTGAATCTCTCAGAAAAACCTATATTTTCTATTAAAGTAGCCTTCTACCAAGGCTTAACTATTTTGTATGCTCGTTTGATGTAAAAGTGTGTAATTTCCCAAGTGTAACTATCTTTTAACAAAATATAGTTTGTACATTAAAGTTTAAGTGAGGTTATCACTAAAAATGTAATGGATAAATCATTGTAGTACTGTAATTTTGTATTATAGGAACTACTGTTGTACTAACTACCTTAAACCGGATTTATATTAAGGTATAATGTGATAATTCCACCATACTATCGACTGATAACAACGACATAAAGAACGGTCGTAATAACGGAATGACGTTTGGCACCCGCAGACCTGCAGGTCCGGCTGTAGCTAGCGGCAAGGTGTAGGATTGTCAATCCAGTATAGATCTATACGCAAACTCAACGCTCTCCCTCCAAGAGAATTATGGCTACAACTCGGGCCATGACATTTAAGGCATGCTCCGATACAGTGGATCACAATTGTTAACGTATTAATGTAAGGGTCATGTTTCTCATTCTAGTATAGTTGTATATGTTCTCTTCCTAGCATAGTTGTATATGTAATGTTCTAGAAAGTATGGACTCATGAATGAACTGACTCATTGTATGATATCGCGTTCTAGTAACGGTTCTAGTATATTCCTAAACTACCCATATGGTAGTTTACTAGCAGTCTAACTGGTACGTATGGTCATGGAGGTATACCCTTACTAACTAAGGGCATGGGATGAACTGGAAAGACCTTTTATGACTATATATGTACACATGATATATAACTAATATTTAAATGACTTTCGGACGAATACCCAATATCCCACCAGACCACATCTCAAGGCGCGAAAAGGAAATAGGGTGGATAGCCTTCCTAAGTCTTTTAAACATTTCTTATATAACTATACATATAGAGGCATGCAATTTATAATATAAAAGCATAAATAAATTTTGTAAGACATTTGAAACACAAATATTATTTTAAGAAAAGATCGACTTGATGTCGATCTACAAAACAATTTGAAGGCATAAGTATGATAAAACAGTTTTGAGTATAAGGAAACATTTGATTGAAACACAGTTGTAAATAAGTTTGAATGGTAATGTACCGAGTAAGATGTACAGTGTAATAAGTAGTTTAAAACATATAAAATGTTTATAAAAATCATTTGAAGGAAACTATTTGGTAAAATGGCTAATGAGTAGCCAAATCTTTTGAATGCTGTATATTAATCACATGTGATCGAGGTAATAACTAGCGTAATTCTACTTATTAATCGCATGTGATTGATATAATCCTAGCATGATTCTACTTGTATTCCCCCCCCCCCCCATAAAACATTTAAAAGTAGTTTAAAACATTAGTTAAGGGGTATGAACTCACTTGATTGAAGTGGTTGATTTGAAATAGTCTAGAGAAGAATCGAGCAGAACTTCGACAGGAAGAGTTGAAAACGCGGGAAAATCTCGGGAATCTAGGAAATCTCGAGAACACAAAACCTTCCTTCAGGACTTGAAGGTGAAAACCGGGGCTTTGGGAGGGTCTCGGGGGCTTAAACGCAGAGTTTCGGCGCGAGAAAGAAGGGAACTGAGCAATGGAACTCGGAGCCCTTGAAATCTATTTATAGGGGCATTTTTGGGGTGTGCCACGTCGTGGCAAGTGATGGCCACATCGTGGGGAGTCAAACCTATCCTCTTCCATTGATTGGACGCCCTCAGTCACTTGACGGGTTGCGGCAAGCTTGTGCCACGTCGTGGGGGCCTGACAGCCTCGGATTTTGGACCCCGAACTTGTAAAATTCATAACTTTCGTGTACGAGCTCCGTTTTCGACGTTCTTTATATGCACGCGTAGCTAAAAACATGATCTACAACTATCGTTTAGACTTCATCGGCAAATTCTGACTTTATTTTTAATTATTTATTTTTAACGGGCCAGGACGCGATAATTCCGTTAAAAATCCATAACTTCTTCATCCGATGTCCGTTTTCGTCAGACTTTTCGCCGTTGCGCTACTAATGTTGAGACCTTAGATTCTCATTTAGGTTTTTTTGGTCAAAAGTGTCTCGAGCTCTATTTCGAGTTTTTAGCTGTCTACTGCTATACCCGAATCTTGGAAAAATCATAACTTTCTCATACGAAGTCAGATTTGGACGTTCTTTTTATGTATGCTCACGGTTTGAGGTTATCTATAAATTTCATTTAGATACTTAAGGCTAAAAACTATTGTATTGAAACTTCACGTTTTTCGTTTATTCGGTGATGCCGGTTTTTCCGAGAATCTTCGGTTGGTCATAACTTCTTCGTTATAACTCGGATTTTTGGGTTCTTTATACGTACGAAAACGTTGATACGATTCCTACTACTTTATTTAACCCAAATAAGATTTTAGGAAAGTTATATTTTGACCTAAATTTGATTGGTTTTACATTACATTGTCTCGAAATATCGGGTTGTCACATCATCCCCCCGTTAGAAGGAATTTCGTCCCGAAATTAGAATTTAAGCATGGAAGTATGCACGAATGATCGAGTCGTGAGGAGGAAACTTCCTTATCGATTGGTTCTAGCGCACCTAATTGATCACGGGTTCTCGGTTGGCATTCCAACGAACCTTCACTAACTGGCGATGGCGTTTCTTCGTCCGCTTGACCTCTCGGTCGAGGGTCACTACGGTTCTAATACGAAGGTGAGGATCTCGACGAGTGGACTTGTAAGAGTCCTAACGGAAAGGTATGGTTTCATGATCGAGATGCGAAGAGTAGAAAGTACATTACTGAGTTCGTGGTGTAGGTCTAGTTTCTGCGAGGCACAGGACCGATTCTGATAAGAATTTCGGAGGTCCTGTCAAATTTGGATTTAGCTTTCCACGCTTTACGAAGCGTATTAAACCATTCTCAGAGTGAGTTATCCTAAAGAACTTGGTCACTCACTTGGAATTTCAAAGGTTCCTTTTCTTGCGTAACTTCCCAGTCAAAGGCCACCCCTTGCTGGGTCAAAGTCGTACGAGTTTTTGTAGCTTGCGAGGAGTTCTGGATGAACTAAGGCGGTAGGTCGGTAAGACCTAGAATTTGGCGAAAACTGTCAGCGTCTCTGGTGTCAGTGAATGCTTAATGGTTTTGGCAAATTGAAAGAGTACTCAAAATTTCCCACATTACCAATAGTGTGTCATAGAAATTTGACTCTTCAATTTCCAAATCTCGTGCCTAGGGAACTTTGCTAAAAGTTCCTCTGTAGGAAATGTTTTTATGGGTTTTCTTCTTACTACGAGGATAGATAAGTAAGTCATTTCATGGAGAAATGACGAATCGATCCAAGTAAGAAAGACGTAACCCTATTCATTTAGCTCATGAAAACTATGGGCGTATTGGTCCTATCCGAAAGGTATCACTACGAACTCGATGTGTCCGCATCGAGTTCAGGAGATAGTCTTCCGGACATGCTCCCCTAACACTCGAACTGGTGATATTCGGATTTCAGATCCATTCCTGGAAGTAGTTTCTTTCCTTGCGTTTGCTCAACCATTTTGTATATGCGAGGCAGAGATAACGATTTCTATGAAAATCTTGACGGAGTCCTCGATATCCGAGGCTCATACGTTGCAATTCGTCGATCTCCGCGAGAATATGACCGGGGTTCTCTAGTGTGAGAAGCCTAGTCTTCTAATTCTCTTTCTGTGTAGTTCGTCAAGCGGTTTGTACTGTTCTGGTATCTCCGAGGGTGTTTAAACTATAGGGCGATCTGTTTTCGGGAGTCGTACTGGGTTCTAAGTTTGTTCACATGACGATGTGATTACTCGTATACTTAGGCAGTTCTCCGTCCTGAAGTCCATTTTAGAATTTATACAGGGCTTCACGATCACAATCTCGTGTATACGAGTCGTATATAATTAAGATTGAAAAGGTAGTCGAATAACTGATTCTTCCTTACCCTCACATCCCATCCGGGAAAAGAAGTTAAAGTGGAATCATCAATTCTAAACCTGTAGAACCTTGATTATATATCACTCTTATGCATACATTTCTCAGTGATAGATCGATCGTATAAATCCTTGGATTGAACTTGACGTACTGCACAAGTGGTACTTCGGGGATTTCTTCGGAAAGAAAATAACTAAGAGGTACTCCTGGAATGAGTACTTCGGGGATTTCTTCGGAAAGGAAAATAACTAAGAGGTACTCCTGGAATGAGTACTTCGTGGATTTCTTCGGAAAGAAAAATAACTAAGAGGTACTCCTGGAATTTGTACTTCGGGGATTTCTTCGGAAAGAAAAATAAATAAGAGGTACTCCTGAAATGAGTACTTCGGGGATTTCTTCAGAAAGAAAAATAACTAAGAGGTACTCCTGGAATGAGTACTTCGGTGTTCTGATATGACGGCTTCGCTGGAAAAGTGATCTAGAAGAAAGAGATGTACGTATGAAGTTGTTTTGGCGTCGATCAAATTGAATCTGATTGTATGATAATGTCGGAATCATACAGAAACTTTAAAGACATTAGAATTAAACATAGAAGATTACAGACAAAAACAACCGTGCAACCATGAACAGAGTTACAGTACTTTAGATTTACTACCAGACTATTGCTTCGAATAAGATATACTATAAAAGACAAGTATACGCAGCACGAGAATTCCTATACAGACAGGATCTCGCAAAAGGTAAGACTCTAGTTGCACTAGTTTTAAACATGTTTTTGATCATACAAAACTGACGATTTGGAGGGAACCTATACTATATTAGGGTCCTTAACCGTCTCTTTCCACTCTGCGATCAAACTCTGTCAGGTTTGTTGTTGTCCTTCTCTGCTGGACAGTCCCTCTTGAAGTGTCCCATGACGCCACATAGATGGCATATCTGAGAGGTTTGGACATTGGTGGTTGATGTGATGTGTTGAATCGGAATCCTGCAGCAGCTGGTAGTATGTCTATTCCTGTTGCACCTTAAACAGTGTAACGGACGGCAACTACCCAGATGATGAAAGCTACACTTATAGCATTTCGGTAGGTTTCCGGCATATTGCCTGGCTGGTGTAGGGACAATTGGGACACCAGAAGGAATGGTAGTAGGAGGTGCAGATGTAGTAGCTGTGAAGGTCGTTACTGGTGGTTGTTTCTTGTTCGTTCCTCTTCGTGATTTGTCCTTCTTTCTATCCCAAAACTTCCGTTTGTTACTCTTGGTCCTGACACTCGGGGTATCGTGGTAGTTTGTTGCTTGTCGAGGTACTGGATTGTCACCTAGTGTGGCATTGTTGTTAACAGCTCCGCTAACGTTAGCATCGTTAGCGCGAAGGTGGGTCAGAATAGCTGACACGGCAGCCGAGACTGTAGCTTGAAAGGTAGCTGCATCAATCTGGAGGGTTGGTGCTTGGTTGATGGGTTGCTCGTCTTTCTTTGGCGACATGATTCTGCTAACACGAATGAATAAAGATTTTGTGAGCGATTCTGGTTGACCCTGATGTACTTAGATTGTTCATGTAAAGAGTAAGAGTATGTTCTCGAAAGTTTGACCTACATCCCTATGATGCAGTCCTAGTACGGAATGGGAGTATATTCGTAGAATGGTCTCAAGACGTTTGTCGTTCGAGCTGAGGTATTGTGGGTTGGTGAATAACAAGATCCAACCACTGAAAGAGACTTGGAAATGCCTCTGGAGATAAATCACCATAGTCCAACGACTTGACTAAAGTATGATTCAGATAGACTCCAACGAAAGTAAAATAAAATTACTTGGATGAAGAATGACACAGAAGTTAGCCGGCTGTCAATATCTTGGATATTTACGACGTAAAGGTTCAGGAAAATGACCTTGTAAAGGTCTCACATCATATCCATAGAAGATAGTTCCTGACAGCATAAAGACCTAACTAAAGTACTTAAGGTACAAGATAATTTCATAGAAAATGCCACATCAGGCATAGACAGAAAAATACGATTCCTATTTACAAGAAAATAAAGTAAAGCGTCTACTACTGGCGACGGTCATTCCTCTGGTGAACTCTTAGTTCAGCCAATTGACGTTCAATGCCATGCAGGGGTCTTTCGCACCCCATTTGGCATACTCGGAGCTCTATGACTTCGGCCCGTGATTCAGCCAGTGCTTGCAACAGGGTTTCATGCTTTCTCACTGATCTCTCGTGAGCATCCTCTAGATGAATGGTGTGGAGGGTATGCATTCTAGCATAGGCGACTACTTCTGTAATCTAATGTAGAGCTGTCCTGCCTTGAATCTCATTTCGGGCCTCTCTGCAGACCAAGATTGGCAAGACTTTATCTGTTGAGCCCCCATTGCTCAAGTCGTAAAATCTTCGGTCGCCATCAAATAGCATAAACTGATCTTGTCCTTGGCTCCCTGTTTCCAAGCATTCCACTCACTCAGGGTCGGGCCATGAAAAGCCGGACGAGGGTTAGGAATTGGAAAGGAGCTGCTTGGTGTAGGTTCTCAACCTCTGGTTCGGGGTTAGCATCATAAGAAAAGTCTTCATCACGGTGATCATCCAAGGGGATAGGATGATCATTCTCTGGTTCTTCTCCAAACCAACCAGCTATGACTTCATTCGGAAGATACTGGTTGTCAAGGGGATGGAGTCCAGTTATGATTTCTATGCAAGAATTTAGGGTAAGAGGATAATTATTAGACGAACTATCTAGATAATTATTTAGAAAACCCTCATTAGTTACATCGCCATTTATGAAGTGCATACCAGCTATGTGTAATCTAAACAGGATAGACCTTCGAATAAGTGACCTTATTTCCAAATTCACAAAGAATAGGGGTAAGGCAAAATTATCACTGATTCTAAGTCTATAACATCCTAATTACATGTAGCCTTAGTGTATCCACTTAGCACCTATCAACTTAGTAATGAGGATCCCGTTTTAATTCTCAAGTATAAAGTACTTATAGTAACACCAAATACTCCTATAGTATTTTAATTTTAATGTTATGTTCTACCGTTCTCATTGTGGTAGGGTTGGTAAGATTTTAGCATTGTTGCAACCACACACTTAAACTTAGGCACATGCTAGTCATCCCTCGGATAATATAGGCGATCAGGCTATATCTTCCCAGTTTTGACCATATGTCTCTAAGCCCACTTGTGTTGCCCAACAATCGTAATTCTTTTGTACTGTCCTAGTGACACTGATTTTAGTATGAATGCAGCACGTATACTTACTTAAATATTTTACTATTTAAAGTATAAACTCTTGGTCAGAGTATTTTTAATCCCTTATGTATTTATAGTTAGTATATCTTTTATGGGTTGATATACTTAATTCACTATAAACAATGCTCTGATACCAATCTGTCACACCCCAAAACCGAGAACGGCGGAAACGTTATGGGGCGGAGGACGTCATGTATAATATCAACAACAATGTAAAGTAGTAAACAAGCAACAACATCATCCATTGCATTAATAAAATAATTATTATACAATTGTATTCTGTCAAATTTTGATAAACACTAAAGCATAAATCAAAATGAAAGATAAGTCTTGAACAAGCTCCATCTTCCTTTCTTCTTGCATCGGTACCTGTCTATGATGACCTGAGGATACAAGTAATTTTGAAAGCGAGTATCAGCTTTGAAGCTGGTGAGATCATAAGAATTTAGTGTCTTAATTTGTATGTAAGAATTTGTAAGTCTATGTATTGTAAGAATTTGAAAGTGTATATGAATTGTAAGTATTTGAAAAAGTTTGAATCTCTCAGAAAAACCTATATTTTCTATTAAAGTAGCCTTCTACCAAGGCTTAACGGTTTTGTATGCTCGTTTGATGTAAAAGTGTGTAATTTCCCAAGTGTAACTATCTTTTAACAAAATATAGTTTGTACATTAAAGTTTAAGTGAGGTTATCACTAAAAATGTAATCGATAAATCATTGTAGTACTGTAATTTTGTATTATAGGAACTACTGCTGTACTAACTACCTTAAACCGGATTTATATTAAGGTATAATGTGATAATTGCACCATACTATCGATTGATAACAACGACATAAAGAACGCTCGTAATAACGGAATGACGTTTGGCACCCGCAGACCTGCAGGTCCGGCTGTAGCTAGCAGCAAGGTGTAGGATTGTCAATCCAGTATAGATCTATACGCAAACTCAAC
Source organism: Lactuca serriola (assembly GCF_051521515.1). Taxonomy (NCBI): domain Eukaryota; kingdom Viridiplantae; phylum Streptophyta; class Magnoliopsida; order Asterales; family Asteraceae; genus Lactuca; species Lactuca serriola. The sequence continues at coordinate 20,889,994 of NC_136409.1, read as the reverse complement.
GCTCTCCCTCCAAGAGAATTCTGGCTACAACCCGGGCCATGACATTTAAGGCATGCTCCGATACAGTGGATCACAATTGTTAACGTATTAATGTAAGGGTCATGTTTCTCGTTCTAGTATAGTTGTATATGTTCTCTTCCTAGTATAGTTGTATATGTAATGTTCTAGAAAGTATGGACTCATGAATGAACTGACTCATTGTATGATATCGCGTTCTAGTAACGGTTCTAGTATCTTCCTAAACTACCCATATGGTAGTTTACTAGCAGTCTAACTGGTACGTATGGTCATGGAGGTATACCCTTACTAACTAAGGGCATGGGATGAACTGGAAAGACCTTTTATGACTATATATGTACACATGATATATAACTAATATTTAACTGACTTTCGGACGAATACCCAATATCCCACCAGACCACATCTCAAGGCGCGAAAAGGAAATAGGGTGGATAGCCTTCCTAAGTCTTTTAAACATTTCTTATATAACTATACATATAGAGGCATGCAATTTATAATATAAAAGCATAAATAAATTTTGTAAGACATTTGAAACATAAATATTATTTTAAGAAAAGATCGACTTGATGTCGATCTATAAAACAATTTGAAGGCATAAGTATAATAAAACAGTATTGAGTATAAGGAAACATTTGATTGAAACACAGTTGTAAATAAGTTTGAAAGGTAATGTACCAAGTAAGATGTACAGTTTAATAAGTAGTTTAAAACATATAAAATGTTTATAAAAATCATTTGAAGGAAACTATTTGGTAAAATGGCTAATGAGTAGCCAAATCTTTTGAATGTTGTATATTAATCACATGCGATCGAGGTAATAACTAGCGTAATTCTACTTATTAATCGCATGTGATTCATATAATCCTACCATGATTCTACTTGTATTCCCCCCCCATAAAACATTTAAAAGTAGTTTAAAACATTAGTTAAGGGGTATGAACTCACTTGATTGAAGTGGTTGATTTGAAATAGTCTAGAGAAGAATCGAGCAGAACTTCGACAGGAAGAGTTGAAAATGCGGGAAAATCTCGGGAATCTTGGAAATCTCGAGAACACAAAACCTTCCTTCGGGACTTGAAGGTGAAAACTGGGGCTTTGGGAGGGTCTCGGGGGCTTAAACGCAGAGTTTCGGCGCGAGAAAGAAGGGAACTGAGCAATGGAACTCGGAGCCCTTGAAATCTATTTATAGGGGCATTTTTGGGGTGTGCCACGTCGTGGCAAGTGATGGCCACGTTGTGGGGAGTCAAACCTATCCTATTCCATTGATTGGACGCCCTCAGTCACTTGCCGGGTCGCGGCAAGCTTGTGCCACGTCGTGGGGCCCTGACAGCCTCGGATTTTGGACCCCGAACTTGTAAAATCCATAACTTTCGCGTACGAGCTCCGTTTTCGACGTTCTTTATATGCACGCGTAGCTAAAAACATGATCTACAACTCTCGTTTAGACTTCATCGGCAAATTCTGACTTTATTTTTAATTATTTATTTTTAACGGGCCAGGACGCGATAATTCCGTTAAAAATCCATAACTTCTTCATCCGATGTCCGTTTTCGTCAGACTTTTCGCCGTTGCGCTACTAATGTTGAGACCTTAGATTCTCATTTAGGTTGTTTTGGTCAAAAGTATCTCGAGCTCTATTTCGAGTTTTTAGCTGTCTACTGCTATACCCGAATCTTGGAAAAATCATAACTTTCTCATACGAAGTCAAATTTGGACGTTCTTTTTATGTACACTCATAGTTTGAGGTTATCTATAACTTTCATTTAGATACTTAAGGCTAAAAACTATTGTATTGAAACTTCGCGTTTTTCGTTTATTCGGTGATGCCGGTTTTGCCGAGAATCTTCGGTTGGTCATAACTTCTTCGTTATAACTCGGATTTTAGGGTTCTTTATACGTACGAAAACGTTGATACGATTCCTACTACTTTATTTAACCCAAATAAGATTTTAGGAAAGTTATATTTTGACCTAAATTTGATTGGTTTTACATTACATTGTCTCGAAATATCGGGTTGTCACAGCACTCGTGATACCATAGGGCAAGAAATTAAGATTAAGAAAGTTCAGTCTATATGAGTTTGGATTTGTCGCAAACCATGGTTTTGGCAAATTCACATGGATAGGAACCCATACACCATAAAATCTAAGTGTCATAAGATTCCCTCCTTCATGAAAATGATTGTGAGGAAACACTTTCACTAAGAGAGGTTTTAAGAAGATAGCAATTGTGAAAATTGTATTCTCACATTCGATTATGGTTACGGCATCCCTTTCCATAGTTCGAATTGTGAGATTTGGCAATTAGTTTGAACATTTGGAACTTAGTAACATAAATTCTAAATTGTTTAAACACACATATGAGCTATCTAAGGAAAAGGTGTAGGCTTATCGAAGCATTTGGTATTAGAAATATGAATTTCAGATATTCAATAGGCATTGTTTTCTGAAACTTCATTTGTTCTCTGAATACATGTCAAAGCTAGTGGGAGCATAAGTGTTATGCTTATATGATAGTAATCATCATGATAGTGGGAGCATAAGTGTTATGATTGTATGATTATTATGGCGAGTAATGCAAGTTAGCAATATTAATTATAGAAAAACAAAGATTCAAATTTGGAAAGTTGCATGGGTTGAAAAGTTGTTTTGCTATAATTAAGGGAGAGAATATTATACTTCGTTTCAAAATCTAAAGCTTAGATTAAGAAATTTTAATATTTTCAGTCAAAGGGTACATTGTGTGTGTTCTTAAAATTCGATTATGATTACGGCATCCCTCTTCATAGTTCGAATTATGAGAACATGACACATAAAATATTATGGCAAAAGATTAGTAAAGTATCATATCTTTATGTGAGACATTATGCATCGTGTCCCATACACTTCGGGTAATAGATCGATTGCAAATGCTATAATAATTTACCATTCTAAAATTTTTCAAATGTCTAGCGCATTAAGAGGGAAAAAGGACTAGAATGAGTTTTGACTAAAATAATTAAACTACTATCAAATGACGATCCAAAGTTCACTAAGGATTGGTCGCTTGTGAGTAGTTGGAAGTATGGTATTGAATGGACCATATCGACATTATTATGAATAGATAAGATTCTATTAAGAATGAGTTGTCATATGGCAAATGTGGAAATGTTTCCATATTGGGAGTTGCACATTAAGAATCTATGTCTAGATTAGAAACTTTTATGCAAGAAGGATGTTCAAAGGAATGTACTTTGAATGTGAGACTTCACGTCTATAGAATTGTCTTGTAACAATTCCCGATAGAGTACTTTGTAATTTCATTGGTCAAGTCTTGGTGACTTTTGTGCTATGACTTTACGAAAGGATCGTTGCGTAAAATGTTAGAATCTAGCATATTCTAGTAGTGGCAAGAACCTTGTGTTCTTACACTAATGATAAGGATTGGGAATTGTGAAATTAGCATCATTAAAAAGTTTTTTCAATTGATCTATTTCACAAAGTAAGGACATAGGAAACATAGTGTGCATGATTTATGCATGGGATAACTATTGTTGTAATTCGGGTAATAAGTTGATTTTCTGAAACAGTAAACGATAATAATGAGTAATCAATATGGTGGTTAAGTAGAAGTGTTTTATTTACTCCCACAAGTTTGAGGCCATATAGGATTAAGTATTATTCTTATGTTTCAATTTGCATGTTTTGACTTCCAGAATAACTAGGTTATTCAAACATCCACAGTCGGTCATATGTAGGGAGTAAGTATGAAGGAAGATTGTCATGAATCTGTCTGTAGATTGTCCGAAGTGTTTAGACATAGCACAAGTTTGCTGTAGAGTTCATGAGTGCTTTGATAAGATTAAAGTATTGGATTAAACCCACGCTCACTTGGATCACTTCATGGTTTTATCACGAGTGATTAGTGAGACGATAATATTGTATATTCTTGAAACCGAGACGTGTGAGTTGTCATTTGTTGGTCGGTTGCACATTGATAATAAGTAAACGCACCAGTAACTTGGTGTTATAAAACTTATTGTTGTGTGTGATTTGATCAATAAATGCAAGCGAACATTTGAGTCAAAGTTTATCCATTCCTTTTACCCAAAGTAGGATAAAAGCGATATCCATGGGCCTCTTGATGATTTAGTGATGACACCTAAGCGCTTGGCCAAGCCAGGACTAAGTTGATATGTTCAATTGTAGTCTGTTATCAGTCGTCACAAATCAGAAGTCGGGAAATAGTATAGAGAGAATGTTTGAAGTTCATGTCTTTTGTCTATACGATATCTTGAGAATGGAGGAATATATAATCCCTTATCTAGAGGACACGCTATTTGATAAGATCAGAGTTGACAGCGGCTTTTGAAAGCTACGATTGCTGATCAGGTTCTGAAGTCATACGGAAAATAGTTATTAGACTTATCCAAGTGGGAGACTGTTGGATTAGTGTCTAAGTCCATAACTATTTTGGTATGTACTTGACCCGATTATGAGCATGGTCCTTTTGGGTTGCCTTCACCATAGCAATATGTAGGATGATTTAAGGAGAGAAAGGTTTAAATATGATTTATTAATATATTATGAGAATAATATATTAAAGGAGAAATCATATTGTTTAATTAATATTAGTCAAGAATTAATTGATAATTAATTTTGTGGCCAAAAGAGATTAATTAAACTTAGGGGACTGGACTGCAATTATTGGATAATTGAGTTATTGGGCTAAGGAATACTAAAGGAATAAGGGGTGAACGAAATTATGATGGAAGTTCATCATATTTTCGTCCATGGCCTTATCCAGAAGGTTCCATGGGCTGCTTAGAGTTTAAGCTGTCCATTAGGGTTTTGACTGAAACCCTAGCAGCCCACACAAGTATATAAAGGACCCCTTAGGCTCCAAAAACGTGTACAACTGATTCTCTAGGGTTTCCAGCCGTTTTTGGTGCCTCCCTTTCTTCTCCTCTTCATCCAAGTTGCATAAGGTGTTTGTGACTCCATTAGAGGTGCAACACTTGAGGCACTAAGCTTTCTAAGGCCAATCCAAGCAAGGAATTGATTGTTATTGCTATATAACAATCAAAGGTAATTCTCTAAACCCTAATTCAGTTTATAATATGTTAGATCTAAGTTTGTTAGTCTTGGATTCAAAGCATGTACAATAGAGAAACCTAGATCCAAGCATTAGGGTTTGTATGAGCACATAGGATTGTTCTTATGCATAAAACCCATCAACACTAACTCTTGAATATTTGTTATCAAGTAATGGAATTTGACAAAGTGAAAATTATATCTTAAGAGGTCAGTGGGAGTCTCAAAGATCCTAAAAGAGTTTCAAGAACTAATCAAGAATAAATCTTGTAGTATATCAATAGCACACGACTTGAGGTTTGTAACCTATCATGCTGACATAATTCTTGTTTATGTGCCTATTACAGTAAGGTGAACTATGTATGCGAGTTCTATGAGTTCTCAATTGTGTGCATTACAACTTGGAAGCAAGAGTAGGCCCTTGTACTTCCAGGTGGCAAAAAATTAAGATTGAACAAGTTCAGTCCATATTAGTTTGAATTTGTCAATAACCTTGTATTTTTATTACGGTTTTGACAAATTCACATGGATAGGAACAAATACACCATAAAATCTAAGTTTCATAAGGTTCTCTTCGATTCATGAAAATGATGGTGAGGAAACGCTTTCACTAAGAAGATTTTTAGGAGATAGCAATTGTGATGTTTGCATTCTCAAATTCGATCATGATTACGGCATCCCTCTTCATGGTTCGAATTGTGAGAATGAAAAAAGGTCTAAACATTATGATTACGACATACCTCTTCATAATTTTTTATACACACATGTGAGTTATCTAAGGAAAGGTGTATGATTTTGAGAAGATTATATAAAGTTTTATCGAAGCATCTTGTATCAGAAATCTGAACTTTGGTAATGAAACTCAATGAAGCATCGATTTCTTGAAGTCCAGCTGATTTCTGAGTACATTTCAGAGATAGTGGGAGCATAAGTGTTATGCTAGTATGATAATAATAATGATTATGCTAGTGAAAGCATAATTAATTATGATAAATATTGCAAGTTAGCAATGTTAATTATAGAAAAAAAAAGTTTCAATTCGTGAAGTTGCAGGGATTGAAAAAGTTGTTTTGCTATAATTAAGGAAGAGGAAATTATACTTCATTTCAAATCTAAAATCTTAAGATTACAGCATACCTTTTCATAATTTGAATTATGTAAACATGGCAAATTATAAGAAATATTGTAGCAAAAGACTAGTCAAGTATCATGTCTTTATGTGAGAGGTTATGTATCATGTCATGTATTCTTCGGATATAGGATCGATTGCATGTGCTATAATACTTATTTATTCTAAATTTTCCAAATACCTAGGGCATTAAGAGGGAAAAAGGAAGAGAATCGAATATGACTGAAATGATTAAGCAATGGTCGGGGACAATCCAAGGTTTACCTAAGATTGGTTTCTCATGGACAGTTGGAAGTATGGTGTAAAATTTTGGAGAGGGACCATATTTACATATTCTAAAAAAAGGAAACTATTATTGAGAAGTATAATTCAAAATGGGATTATGGAAATGGTTCCATAGGAGAAAGTTGTTCTTCAAAATCTATGTAATGTTTGTTGCCAAGTCTTTATGACTTTTGTGCATAGTCATTACAAGAGGACCAGTGCATATGAATTTAAAATCTAACAGATTACAATAAATGACAATAATTTGGTATTCTTACATTTATGGTAAGGATTTTGGATTTTGAAATGAGCATCATTGGAATCATGTTCAATTGGTCTATTTCACAAAGTAACGATAATACACAAACATAGTGTGCATACTTGGAGTATGGTATAACTATTCTTTTGACAAACATAATGTGCATGCTTGGAGCATGGCATGACTATTGTTTCAGTTCAAGTATTAAGTTGATTATTTTAAACATTATGCAATGAATAATGTGTAATCAATATGGTGATTAAATAAAAGGCATTTTATTTATATTCATAAGTTTTGAGACCATATTGGATTCGATTATTCTTGTGTTTCACTTTGCAAGTTTTGACTTCCCGAATAACTAGGTTATTCAAACCATCCACAGTCGATCATACTTTTGAAGTAGGTATTGAGACAAGACTGTCATGGATGCTTCTGTAGTTTTTCTGGGACAAAGTGGATGTAGTGTTCATGAGTGCTCCTAGAATGAGATTTGAGTATTGGATTCAACCCACGCTCATTTGAATCACTTCATGGATTTAATCATGAGTGATCATGAGACGATAATATCTTATATTCTTCAAACAGAGATGTGTGAGTTGTAGTTGCGAGTTGGTTGAACATTGACATATGTAAATGCAACCAATAACTTGGTTGTTATAAAACATATCGTTGTGTGTGATTTGACGAGTAAGTACAAGCGAGCATTTGGGTCAAACATTATCCATTCCTTTTACACTTGGAGGGATAAAAGCGATATCTATGGGCCCCTCGATGATTTAGTGATGACACCCCTAAGTGCTTGGCCAAGCCTGGACTGATTTGATTTGTTCAATTAGTCAGTCATCATAAATCGGAAACCGGGAAACAACAAATGGACAGAGAGAATGATTATAATCCGTCTCTCAGTCCATATGATATCTAGAATGGAGGAATATATGATCTCGTATCTAACAGACACGTCATTTGACTAGGTCAGAGTTCGACAGCGACTTTAAGAGTTACGTTGGCTAGTCCGGATCTTGGAGTCATACTTGAATAATAGTTTTAGACTTATCCTAGTGGGAGATTGTTGGATTAGATATCTAAACCCATAACTATTATTCGTATGTACTCGACTCGAGAGTAACATGGTTCATTTGGGTTGTGGCATTGGAACAATTAGATAGACAAGTAAGAAAAGGTTATTTAAGATGTATATTAATACATTATAAGTTCTAATATACTAATATGAAATCATATTATTTAATTAGTATTGATCAAGAATTAATTTGGAATTAATTATGTGATCAAAAGAGACTAATTAAATATACGGGGATTGATTATGTAAATCATTCATTCTTATATATGTGGGCTTATGATCCATTGTCCTTCATGTTGGGCTTAACCCATGTGGTAACCCATGGATACGCAATGTAGGTTACAACCCATGAATCAGGAAGGAAATAGAAAGTCATGCACATTAGGGTTTACATGTTGTAACCCTAATGAGCCACACTATATAAAGGATCGCATGGTTCATGAAATGACACTAGTGGATACACATAGTTAGGGCAAGGGCCGATTTCATAGGGAGAAACAAAGTAACCTTCTTCTCAGGTTATTCCATTTGTTGGTGTTGTTGTGTGATTCCATATGAGGCTTCTACACTATTGGGGCTAAACTCTTAAAGGTTCAAGACTTCAAGTTCCATCAAAAGGTGTGTCATCTAACTTGACTTCTGTAGTATAGTTGCTCCATAATATGCTAGTTAGGATGATGCTTTGGAATTTTGTATATTTTCATGTATAATAGTGAAAATATAGATCCAATGCACATAGTGTTACATGCACACCATAGGAGTGTTAGAATGCTCATAACCCATCTAGACAATCATACAAAAACCCATTCATGATAGTCTTCTTTTGTAACCTACATCCAAAGTATGATCAAATGCGGATAGTTCGAACAATCTTATTATTTTGGAAGTTAAAACATGCAAAATGAAACAATAGTAAATAATTGAAACAAGACAGTAACATTACTTATAAATTAAAAACAACTTTTATTTAATCATCAAATGTCAACTACATTTTAACTGTTACAAGTTTCTAAAATTCTATTTAATCACTAAAACTAATATCGTCCTTCAGCCCGACACTACTAGTGTGTCGTAAGTGCTTAACCCTGCTTAGTCCCTTCATAAGGGGATCTGTCGGATTTTCTTCTGACGATACCCTCTTAACCACGAGGAGTGCCCTCTTCTACCTGATGTCTTATGAAGTGATATTTTTTGTTGATGCGTTTTGATCTGTTATGATCTCTTGGTTCCTTGGATAAGGCAATTGCACTATCGCTAGCATATAAAATCTCCATGGGCTCCTTTAGAGTTGGTACAACTCCAAGGTCTTCAATAAAGTTCTTCATCCATATCGCCTCCTTCGATACTTCACTTGCTACTATATACTCTGATTCGCACATTGAACAAGCTACAGTCTCCTATTTGGAACTTTTCCAAGTTATTGCTCCACTATTTAGGGTAAATATCCAGCCCGACTGAGAGCATAAATTATCTCTGTAGGTATGAAAGTTGGCATAACTATACCCTATAACTCTTAATTCATCACTCCCACCAAGGGTAAGGATCCAATCCTTAGTCCTTCTCAAGTACTTAAGAATGTTCTTTACCGCAGTCCAGTGAGCTTTACTAGGATTCCCTTGATATCTGCTAACCATGCTAAATACAAAGGCTACATCAGGGCGAGTACATGTCATAGCATACATGATCGATCCAACTGCAGAAGCATATGGTATTTGACTCATTTTTGCTATTTCAACATCAGTACTCAGACTTTGAGTCTTACTTGGTCTGGCATTGCTTTGGATAGCTAATTCTCCTCTCTTGGCATCCTGCATGCTGAAACATTTCAACACCTTGTGCAAGTAGGTACTTTAACTATGTCCTATTAGTCTTTTAATCTTGTTTCTCAATATCCTTATCCCTAGAATATAAGCAGCTTCTCTAAGGTCCTTCATAGAGAAAGACTTCCCAAGCCAGGACTTAACCTCCTGTAAGGTTGGGATGTAATTTCCTATGAGCAATATGTCATCACATATAACACGAAAAGCTAACTATACTCCCACTAGAATTGACTATCTACGGCCCGGTACATTGTCAACCAAGTTCCAAACTTGATTTTCATACATGGACTAAATCTCACTATTCATTCCCTCTTTCCATTTAGCAGACTAGGGGCGTGCCATGGCTTCCTTGTAGTTGTTAGGTTCATTAAATTTACCAGTGTACTATCACTGGTAATATGATTCCATATTAATATATTATAGCTTATAATATATTAACAAATCATAAACATACAATTCTCACAGGTTTAACCATAAATAGTTCGGGTGAAGTGCAACCCAAATGTACCATGTCGGGTAGGGTCAAGTATATACCTAATAAAGTTATGGACTTAGACACATTATCCAACATCCTTTATCACTTAAATCTTGAAGCTCTTCAAGGTCAATTTGCCTCCCATTGTCCACATGGCATATGAGTTCTCTCTCACGAAAGACTCCTTTCCTCACAACGAAGACAACATTGTCACTCAGTCTATAGAAGAGATATCCAAAGGATTTACGTGGGTAACCAATGAAAATACATCACTCATTACGAGATTCGAGCTTCTCATAAGTTTCTTATCTCATAAAAGCCTCGCAACCCCAAACTTTGATGTGTTCTAATGAGGGAACCTTCCTTGTCCACAACTCATGAGGTGCTTTGGAAACCTGTTTGGTTGGGACTAGATTAAGGATATGGGCAGCAGTCTCTTAGGCATACCCCCATAATGAGATAGGTAATGAAGATCGACTCATCATAGAACAAACCATTCCTAGAAAGGCTCGATTGCGCCTCTAACCAATAACATTAAGTTGTGGTGTCCTAGGTGGCGTCAATTGTGACACAATTCCACATTCCATAAGATAGTCGTGGAACTCGATACTAAGATACTCCCCTCCGCAATTGGATTGCAATATCTTTATCTTCCTGCCCATTTGATTCTCCACTTCTTGCTTAAACTCTTTGAACTTTTCAAAGGTTTATGACTTATGCTTGATTAAGTAGACATGACCATATCTGTTGTAATCATCAATAAAAGTCACATAGAAGCAGTTATCATCTCTTGTGGCGGTTCTGAGGGATCCACAAACATCTGTGTGTATGATGCAATGAAGGGTGACTTTTTCATCTTTCCAAGTAAACAAGATTCACAAGTGTCATCTGACTTTAAGTCAAATGACTCCAACACTCCATCCTTTTGGAGTTGGGCTATGCGCTTCTTGTTGGCATGTCCAAGACTATAATGCCACAAACATGTTGTATCCAAATCATTGGAAGCATCAATATGCAACACATTATTTCCTAAGTTATCCACAATCATCACAGTTTCATATATGCCATTGTAAGTTACTGCTTCAAAATAAAATACACTATTGTAATAAGCAACAATACTACCAATTTCATTATTAAAAAAAAAGGTAAAACCTTGTTCATACAAACGGTGAAAGGAAGTAATATTCCTCGCCATATCAGACGAGTAGCAACAATTATTCAAATCTAATTTTAAACCATTACTAAGTAATAAAGAGTAAACTCCAATCTTGGTGACAGGCGACTTTCCCCGATTCCTCATGATTAAGTTCATCTTCCCGTGCTCCACATCCCTACTTCTTTTTAGTCCCTGCAAGTCAGAAAAAATATGTAAGTCACATGCTGTATCAAGGACCCAAGAATTAGCATGTGATGAGTTATTAAATAGAATAATATAAAGACCTGCAAAGGCGGTTTGATCTTCCCATCCTTTATATCCTGTAAGTATTTTTGGTAGCTTCGTCTCCAGTGCCCCTTTTCATGGCAATGGAAGCAGGCGGTTTCGTTTGAATTGGAAGAGGGTGTGACAGAACCAACTTTGGTTCTAAATGGAAGAGGATCCAACATGGGACTTTGCCTTATTACTCTTGGAAGGAGTCTTCCTATTCTTTCCCTTTCCATGTCCAATTGCCAGAACAGGAGCAGTTGCAGTAGGAGTAAGTACAACATATTTTACTTTCAAACTGCTTTCGGCAGTTCTCAAGTGACCTTCAAGCTTGCTTAGAGTGACCTCCTCCTTGTTCATATGATAAGCCATATGAAACTAACAATAACAAGGAGGAAAAGAGTGTAGAATAATATCTACGGACAACTTTTCATCGAAGTTAACATTAAATTTCAGCAATGTAACAACCCAAATTTTCAAAGTAATTTTTATCATTTTTAAATAATCAAACACATTTGAATAAATCATGAAATCCCAACACAATTGTTTTCAAATCCATGTTCATTACAATTTTATTTAAAAAAATCAGAGTGTCCCAAAGCATATCAGCGAAAGAGAGATAGAGTGCACGTCGTGCCATCACGCCTTGCCCTTGACCTTGGGCTTAGATGTTCCTGAAACAAATCCACACACGGTAAGCTTGAAAGCTTAGTGAGTTCCCCAGAGCATACCCACACACAAACATGTATAACATATCATACCAGCTAAACAGCTATACAAAACACATAAGCCATGCATACCAACATATATGGAAGCCTTGGAAACCCTCGAGGGTCTTACTCCGGGTGCCATGGTTACCCCCACATGGTCTTAGCCCAATTCCTTGGGAACCCCCTGAGCTCCTTGACCTAGGATGCCAAGGAAATCCTCTAAGGTTTTACACCTAAGTGCCTCGGGAACCCACTGATGTCTTTGACCTAGGATGTCGTAGAAACCCTCCACGGTCATATACCTAAGTGCCTCGGGAACCCCCCGAGGTCTTCCATTCACGATACACAGAAACAACTAGTACATTGAATATCATGTCATCCAAATAGCATATACGTAACAATTAATGGGTCATCCTTGGTGCCTTCGACCCATTAGTATGGTGAGGATACCCACCTCTGTCTGCTAAACGTGAAATCTGCTCTCCTAATATTCTGTAGCCTCCCATACTGAATAATAATATTAATCAGTGTTAGCACTTTACTTAATCGAAGTGAAACCCCAAACTCCAAACCCTTCCATGAGGCCCAAATATCCTTCCCTTGTTAATGGGCCCAAAGTCCATGTCCAAAAATTTTAATGGGCCTCTTGGCCCAATAAGGCTCAATCAATATGTACATGACCCATAACAGATGAAATGACTCATAATTCCCAGAATACAACCATGTCCAATAACCAAATGAGGCCCAATAACTCAAAGGCCCAAAACAGATTCGGGCCCAACTAAGATGCGTACGCTTGGCGTACCATCCTGGTACGCACAACGTATTGGGGTCTTGGGACTACACGTAGCATACACTAGGTTACGCCCAGTGTACTACCAGATTAAGCACTTTCTCCATTAAGTGCTTAATACTCGATTCCTTTACGTCCAAAAGCCAGATCTAAGTTGGTTAAGACGTCCTAAGGCATAAAGTTGGCAGCTTTATGCCTTTGCATTCCTTATATACACCAAACACCTCCATTAAGACCTTTCCAAGGTCCTTAAGCCATGTATGAGGCCAAAACTCCCACCAAGACTCCATTTTTATGATACTAAAGGACCAAGGGGCCTCAGATATGTCATTCCCATCTTCTAGAGTTGCTTAACTCACAAATGGAGGTCCAAAATCAACCAAAGGGACAAAACTAGAAAACCCTAGCTAGATCTTTACCTCCAGAAGCTTTGCAAGATGACCAAGATGCGGATTCTTGAAGCACCAAACCGCCCCAAGCTTGCTTAGCAGTTCCTCCTTCTTAAAAGAACTCTAAAATGGCCACATAACCCACTCCTTAAGCACAAAATCCTTTCACACAATATATATCAGCTAAAGGTAGACGAAATGAGCCTAAAGAGACTGATAGGGTTTGGTCCAAGAGGCTAAAAGATGTTTAACTAGGGGACAAGTCCGAGATTTAGGGTTTTGGCCCTCTGTCGCGTACGGCCAGCGTACCCTTCCGTACACTCAGCATACATAAGACTCCTCTGCGAACCTTCATTCAGAGTACGCTAAGCGTACTCATAACTACGCCAAGCGTACTCAAGGGACCACTTATGCCAAAATAGAAATTCTTCGAGGGTTTCAAGTTGTACCTGATTTAGGGCGTTACAAGCAAGCGGTCCACAAACCTTTGTATCTTTTGCAAGTGGGCCGTGATGGACTCACCATCTTTCATTTTGGTCGTGATCATGGAGGAAATCATCTCATACCTCTCATGCCGAGCACTTTGATGGTACATTTCCATCAAGTCCTAGTGCATTTCATAAGGCCAAAAGTCCTCATATGACTTTTGGAGCTCATCAGTCATGGTTGCAATCATTATACAAGACACTTTAGTCGCATCCCTCTCATGAGTTTTGTACTCAACAATCTGTTCGGAGTAGCAGTGGATCCATCAATCTTCTTAAGCTCTTTATCAAGGACATATTCTTTGTCCTCATAATGAATTACCATTCTTATGTTTTGAATCTAATCATTGAAATTCAATACATCAAAGATGACACTCCCACATAAGTTCATGAGGGAGAAAGAGCCGGAAGGGATTGGGTTGGAATCATCGTTTGAAGTAGACATCTAAAAAGAAAGACAAAGTTTAGATTAGATAATGATCCTTAATATAACACCCAAAATGAGATATTAATGCTTGGACCTAACACAATATTTTACAGTTCGGAAGAGGGATGCCGTAATCCAATTGAAAAATATTTGAAGGTAGGTAAATGACGATTGAAAATTTTCCACCATGAAACACGAAAATGATTATTAAGTTTTAATTGGATTGAATTTCCTAGATTCTTTTGAGATTCATTGAAAAATTTCAATGACATGTTTAAATCTTGATTAGGCCCTTCAAGTTTGTGATTGGGATATCGAGGATCACAAACAAGGTGTGAATAACCATGCAAATTAACTTGGTACTCTTGATGTTACAAATCACCTAATCAATGTGTCGGTTAACTACACACACTTCATTGATCCATGATTAACACCAAGCTACCCTTTTCCATACATTGTCAGTCCCAAATTAGTGTGTCAGTTAACCACACACGCTCCACTAACGACATAACAAGGTGAAAAGTGCAATTTCATGTAATAGCACCATTTTCACATTTTTCCTAAAGTAACTAAGATTGGGAATTTATAAAAGTTTAGTTACTTTAATAATTTTCATTATACTTATTAATGAGAATTAGTGTCCTATCCTACCCGTTCGGCTAACGATCCTCCACCAGTCAAGGAAGCGGTGGGTGAGAGCGGACACCCATTAAACCACCATTTTATAGACAGTAACCTTATACCCCCCCCTTATAGACCGACTTCGTGAATGAGGCTTACTAACCGTAAGACTGACTTGTTTTATACATATATATAAGTATTAAACTTTAATATTATAATAGTATAAGGGTTTAATTTTAAACTTTTAAAACTCTAGGTTTTGGAATTAAATTTTCATTAATGTAACTTTTCAAGTTTCAAAACTTGAGGGCAAGTTTTGTAACTTGTCAAGACGTTTGAAATTCATAACTTATCAACTTTTATTTTCCATGAATGAGACCTTTCCAATTCCATACTTATGTACAAGTTATTAATGGTTTCATAATAAGGACTTTTCATGTTCCATAACTTGAGGACAAGTTATGGAACTTAATCAAGAACCCACATAGATCAAATTAACTAATCCAATTATGATAGGATGATTGTTTACCAACTTGACCTAATTTGTTCATGTTACATGATAACTTCAAAATTTACAAATAACTAGTATTTACCAAAAATCAAGTAGTTATCTTAGAATTTCACAAGCATCGTGTTATTGGATGGGGATTAACATTACCGTGTCTTTAAAATCGAATTTTATGAATCAAAACAGTTTGTGGTAATGTTCCTAATCCAAAATAGGCCAAAAACTCAAAAATTCTGCTCACAGACAGTCCAACTCGTCGAGTGTACTGATGAACTCGACGAGTCCATCATGATAAGGTACCTACTCGTCGAGTTCATATATGGACTAGTCGAGTAGGCCTTGTAGAATCCAGTTTTGCAGTTTTTTCAGCTTTGAAAATTACACATTTGCATCAATACAATAGAAAACATCTTAGGCTCTGATACCACTGTTGGGTTTTATATACTCTAACATTCCTATGGTGCACATACAACCCTAATGTTTTGGATCTAAGTTTTCTCTAATTATACATGTAATAAACATTTTGCAAAGCATGGAGCCTAATTTAGCATGCATGGTGATATTATAATCATAAAAACTAGTTAGAATATTACCTTGTGTATCAGCTTGAATATTTTGGCCTCTAGAAAGCTTAGCACCCCAACTGTGATGCCTCAAATGGAATCACAAAACACCAATAACAATTTAGGGTTAATGTAGAGAGGTTATGGAGACTAGAAATCAGATTCTACTCCTCAAATACAAGTGGTAGTCAATTTTAGACTTATATATATATATATATATATATATATATATATATATATATATATATATATATATATATAATATCAAGGGTCATGTGTAAACATTAGCACATGACCCATCCATTTGATTTGGATAAATACTTCATGAATTAATCCATAAGCCCATCACAAATCGAACCATGGATCTTTAGCCCAACTCATATGTATCGTTTTAATTAGTCTCTTTTGATCACTAAATTAATTCTTTAATAAATTCTTCATCAATACTAATTAAATAATATGATTTCTCAATTAATTTATTATACTTATAATATATTAATAAATCATAAATATCCTCTTACTCAAATATCATTCCTAACATATTGCTTTGACGAATGCAAGCCAAATGGACTATGCTACTATCGGGTCAAGTATATACAAATTATAGTTATTGCCTTAGACACCTTTTCCAACACTTTTATCTCCTGAAGGTTTCCAGCAAGGTGAGAATTCCATATCCAAACTTCTTCCAAGCTACAAAGTCCTTCCACCACGTTCTTCTTCTTCAAGAATACCACCAAAACACAAAATGAGCTCAAGGTGCACTCTCCACAATTAGGGTCAGCTAAAGGGATGATTTTCAGGTGGAGGCTGACGAGGGTGAAGATCCTAGGGCCATAAAGGGGATTATATAGGGTGTAAAACCTCAAAACCCGGGTGTTGGTCTGAACATCATACGCCCCGCATACATGTTGAGTATGCCCGACATATGTGTGTGAACCCGTGTTACTCATGCATACACCCAGAGTATGCATGACATAAGGACTAGGAATGCAAAACTTTAAAGAGTTAAGGGTTAGAAATGAAGTTTCTTGGAAGTGGCGTTACGTTGTTGTTATTATTATTATTATTATTATTATTATTATTGTTGTTATTGTTATTGTTATTGTTATTGTTATTGTTATTGTTATATACATATATATATATATATATATATATATATATATATATATATATATAATATGTTTTTAAATGTTTAAAAATATTTTATACATACAATTTTAAATACTTTTTTTAATGTATGAAAATATTTTTCTATATTTAAAAATGTATTTACTTGTAGTTATTATTTAAAAATATATTTACTTCTATTTAGTAGTTATATACATTTGAAAGCAAATGTACACCTTTAAAAACATATTTATATATTAAAAATATATTTATTTGTATTTAGTAGGTATATTTTATAAGTATTTCATATAAAATCATATTGGATACATACAAATATAAAAATATCAATTTATAAGGTTTATATTGTGTAAAAGATATAATTATATCTATTTGTACATGTTACTTAGTATAAATATATATTTGTTTCATATTTATATGTATACGATCTGTATTTATATATATTTCTATCATACAATACATATAAATAATTTCATTTTTAATTCTTTAGGTGATTCATTAACCAAAAATAAAAAATAAAAACAAAAAATTTGGTGTTTGCTTACTAATTATATATATATATATATATATATATATATATATATATATATATATATATATATATATATAGACACACTAAGTAATAAGTACAAATACATATAATTATATCTTTCATAAAATATAAACCTAATGAACATGAATTTTTTATATTTATATGTATGCAATATGTTTTTAACTAAATAAATATATATTTATACCTACAAGTTACATATAATTTTTTTTAATATATAAATACATTTTTGAAGGAATGCATAGACTTTCAAATGTATATAAATGTTAAATACAAGTACATATATTATTAAAAATGTATTTATATCAATAAAAATATTTTTATACATTTCAAAATGTATGTGTAAAATATTTTTATACATTTAAAAACGTAATAATAATAATAATAATAATAATAATAATAATAATAATAATAATAATAATAATAATAATCAAAGTGCTTGCAAATCTGAACTTTTTTTTAAATTTAAGAGCAAATTCAAACATTTTTTGAAAAATTATTGGTAATTCCGAATATTAATGAAAAATTTAATTATTTTCCATAAAAAAATTTATAATTATGGATATCATTTAATAAATATAATAATTGTGGAAATCATTTAATATCTATCTTAATTTGGCTAAATAATAATTTAATTTTTAATAAATTCTTATTAGTTCATTCTAGCATACCATAGATGTGACAAAACATTTGAACCTCTCTCTCTCTCTCTCTCTCTATATATATATATATATATATATATATATATATATATATATATATATATATATATATATATATAGGTATGGGTTTTATGGAAAACAAAAAAAACCCAAAAAATCAAAAAAATGCATTAAAAAATATTTAGAGATCACAAAAAAAAATTGACTTTATATTCTTAAAATTCACAACTTCTTATATAATTTCCCTGATTTTTTTTTGAAAAAAAAACAAAACAATAAGAAAAATAATATATATATATATATATATATATATATATATAAATAAAAAATTGATTTATTTTTTCAGAGAATTTGTAAAAAAAAAAAAAGATGTGATTTTTAAGAATATAAACTCAATGAAAAAAAAAAGATTTTTGATCTCTATGTTGTTTTTTTATGCATTTTTATGATTCTTAGGGTTTTTTAGCATTTTTTTGTTTTTCATATAACCTTTCCTATATATATATATATATATATATATATATATATATATATATATATATATATATATATATATATATATATATATATATATACACACTTAGGTTATTCTATTCTAACTAGTTATTATGCGGATATCGTATGCTATGAGAATTACTAAGAGAATAAGTTGTTTAGCAATGCGAATACGTTCAATCTTACATAACTATTGTTATTAACACACATTCTCACTAAATAAATCGTCTATAAGGTTATTATACACTTATTATTATTATTAATCTAATTTTTGTCAGAATGTTTGTCAGAATGTTTATTGGGTCATATTCTGTCAGAATGAAAATTAGTGAAAAACAATGTCTGAGAACAAAAATAAATAATAATTAGCAATAATGCATGAAAATAAGGATATTTTTGTTGTAACAACCCAAAATACGACTCAAATTTTTTTGTTTAAATAATACTAAGGTTATCAACGATCTATAATATATCATAAATCGTATTTCATACATACCAAAAAGTTATAATAGAGGTGTCATAACAAAAGAACGGTAACAACATATCATAGTATATGGAATAAACTCCCAGGGCAAAAGTTGAAGCTGTGGTGTGTGCAATGCCATCATCCCGAGCCATTCCCTTTGCTTGTGGAAGTGCCTAAAACCAAAACTGAAACTGTAATCACAAAGCTTAGTGAGCTCCCCCAGACAACCATATACCATACAATCATATAAACACATATTGGGCCTTGCCCACTGCATCGGACCAAAATCTGTAAACTGCACCGGACCGAAGTCCGAAACTAACCAGGGCCTTGCCCTCTGCATTGGACCGAAGTATGGAGACTGCATCGGACCAAAGTCCGGAACTGACTGCATCGGATCGAAATCCGGAACTGACTGTGACCTTTTCCCTTGCATCGGACCGAAGTCCGGAAACTATCTAAGCATAACATAGCATAGCATAAACATGTCAACTAGCATAAAACACATATACTGCATACTGCATCAGACCGAAGTTTGGAACACATAATACAAAGACATGCTTGAATCACAAAGACATCAAGCACACTGAACTATTGCATCGGACCACAGTCCGGAACTACTACTAACTAGACGGGCCAGCATTGTGGCCGTAGACCCATTCCTACTAGAAGGAAAACTCACATCGTAACGCTGGTTGCTGAGATGCTAACTCTAACGCAGGCTGGCTGCTGCTCCGGAACTGTCCGACTACAAATCCCACAAAACACTAGGTCGGGTACTGATAACTGAACTGAGAGTATAAAAACCATTTTACCTTTGATTAAAGTCAAAGTCCCTAGTCAAGGTCAACAGTCCATGTTGACCTTAACTCGCCGATTACCCTGAAACTTCTTCCCACTCGCCGAGTCACCGGGGTGACTCGCCGAGTTCTTACGATTTACGATCGAACCCTTAAGACTACTCGCCGGGTTACCTTCTAACAACACAACGCATACACATGCATTCATAACTTGGAGAAAACTCATCCGACTCGCCGAGTTGATCATCCAACTCGTCGAGTCTACAGCCATCTTCATAGGACTCGCCGAGTCAACCTTGTGACTCGCTGAGTTCATGTTGTCCTCATTTTCAACAGACTTGATTTAAGCCATGCAGCAGCTCCAAATCACAAATCCAAGCTTCTAGGGCATGCTTATCATGTAAATGTTGGATAAGGTGTCTAAGTCCATAACTTATTTGGTATATACTTGACCCGACCGGCATGGTCCATTTGGGTTGCATCTCATCCAAACTATTTATGGATAATTTTATGAGAGTTATACATGTATGTTTATTAATATATTATAAGTTATAATATATTAATATGAAGTTATGTTATTTAATTAGTCTTAGTCTTAAATTAATTATGAATTAATTTAGAGATTAAAAAGAAGACTAATTAGATTATGGGCTATTGGTTTTATATAGTGTGGGCTAATACTCATTTGATAATGGGCTAGGCTTATATGGAAGTCCATGGATGATCCATGGAGCTTTTAACCCATGGATCCTTGGAAAGGAAAGGTCATGGGTTATTAGGGTTTCACCCTAACCATGCATACTATATAAGCATGCTTATGGAGCATGTAATGGCAACTAGTGAACTAGTGTGTGTGAGCTTGTGTGTGGCCGAAAATATACAAGTGTGTATACTCTCTCAAAGTTTTCCAAGAGTTTGTGGTGTTTTCTGATTCCATTTGAGGCATTCACACTATTGGTGCTTGGCCCTCAAACTCCTTAGAACCAAACTCATCAAAAGGTATGTAATCTCTTCTAACTCTTTTATGTTGAAATGTTCTCCATTCCATGTTAGATAGGTTATAAACCTTGGAAAATTATTATTTTGCATGTATTTAGACAAACATAGATCCAAGGTTTATTAGGGTTGCATGCACACTTAGGAAGTGTTAGATTGCTCAAAACCCAACAGTGGTATCAGAGCCTAGGCTTGCTTGTTTGATACTTGATGCAAAATAGTTGAAAAAGTCGAAAAACTTGTTGTCTGACTGATGAACTCGCCGAGTCCATAGGGGGACTCGCCGAGTCCATGTGTATCTTCAACCTACTCGCCGAGTAGGTTCATGCACTCGACGAGTAGGATCGACAGAGTGCAGAATTTCGACTTTTGCTGCTGGAAATGGACTTGAAACATTACCCTAAACTGTTTTGGTGTTGAAAAACTTATTTTAGTTGGTGTAATGGTTGTTCTAATCCATTTACAATAGCATATATCAAAATTCCATGATTTTTATGTGTTCATATAATTCTTTAAATTTTGATGATCATGTTCATGTTCTTATGAATTTAGAAGATGATAGGAATTATTTGGTGAATTGTTTAGAATTAATTCTTGATCATTTATGTGTTTTAATGGAATCCATAATTTGTCCTCAAGTTATGGATATCCAAAGGTCACTTTCTTTAACACACACATTTAAACACATAAGTTACATGAAAGTGAAGAGTCTTCATTTTTATGAACCTTTAATTATTAAGTTATGAAATGAAAAGTTTTGGATAGTTACAAAACTTGTCCTCAAGTTTTGGAATTTGTAAAGTTTCACACACTTTAATAAACTTTAATTCCAAACCTTAGAGTTTTAATAGTTAAAATTCAACCCTTATACTATTTATAACATTAATGGTTAATTATTATATATATGTATAAGAATAAGTCGTTCTACCGTTAGTAGGCCTCATTCACGAAGCCGGTCTATAAGGTGGGTATAAGGTTGTTGCCTATAAAATGGTGACTTAATGGGTGTCCATTCTCACCCACCGCTTGCTTGACTGGTGGAGGGTCGTTAGCCGAACGGGTAGGACAATGACTTCAAATCCTCATTAAAAGTATAATGATTATTATAAAGTAGCTAAACCTTTTAATTCCCAATCTTAGTTATTTTAGGAAAAATGTGAACATGGTGCTAGTACATGGAATTCACACTTTGTACCTTACCAAGTCGTTGGTGGAGCGTGTGTGGTTAACCGGCACACTAACTTGGACTAGTAAGGATCACGAAGGGTGACTTAATGTTTGTCATAGATCAATGGAGCGTGTGTGGTTAACCGGCACATTGATTAGGTGATAATATTAAGGGTACCAAGTGAATTAGCATGGTTATTCACACCTTGTTTTGTGATCCTCGGCATCCCAGTCACAAAACTTGAAGGGCACAATCGAGATTGAAACATGCCATTGAAAAGTTCAATGAATCTCAAAAGAATCTAGGAATTTCAAATCCAATTAAAACCTAATAATTCATTTTGTTTTTCATGGTGGAAATTGGTGAATCGTCATTCACCTACCTTTCAAATATATTATTACTTAGATTACGGCATCCCTCTTCTAAGTATAATATATTGTGATTGGGTCCTAGCCTTAATATTACATTTGGGTGTCTTATTAAGGATCCTATATATCTAATCTAAACTTGCTTTCTTCTTTCAGATGTCTTCCAACACTAATGCTTCAGGCTCTAACCCAACTGGTTCTTTCTCTCTCATGAATCTTTGTGGGAGGGTCATCTTTGATGGTTCCAACTTCATGGATTGGATTAGGAACATCAGGATGGTTACTCGTTATGAGGACAAGGAATATGTCCTAGATAAGGAGTTAAAAGAACTTGATGAGTCTACTGCTACTCCTGAGGAGATCGCTGAATTCAGGACACATGAGAGAGATGCTACTAAGGTGGCATGTATCATGATGGCCATGATGACAGCCGAGCTCCAAAAGTCTTATGAAGATTATTACCCTTTTGAGATGCACCGGGACTTGATGGAAAGGTACCATCAGAGTGCTCGTCAGGAGCGGTATGAAATAATCTCCTCCATAATAACTACCCGCATGAAGGATGGTGATTCCGTCATGGCTCACATGCAAAAGATGCAAAGGTATGTGGACCGTTTGCTGAAGCTGAATGTTAACATCCCTGAGGAGTTGGCAATTAACATCATTTTGCACTCCTTACCTTCTTGTTATGATCATTTTCGTATGACATATCATATGAACAAGGAGGAAGTTACCCTCAGCAAGCTTCAAGGACTCTTGAAGACCGCTGAATCCGGTCTTAAGGGCAAGGCGGTTGTTACCTCTACTACTCCTAGTCCAACATCTACCCCTGTTTTAGCTATCGGGCAAGGAAAAGGGAAAAAGAGGAAGCACCCTTCGAAGGGTACCAAGGGAAAGTCTCTTGAAGGCTCCTCATCGAAGACCAAGAGCGGTTCTGTCACTCCTTCTGCCATTCACAAGGATGCTGAATGCTTTTATTGCCATGAAAAGGCACACTGGAAGCGAAACTGCCCTAAGTACTTGCAGGATCTAAAGGATGGGAAAGTGAAACCCACCCATGCAGGTATTTACACTATATTGTCTAATTACTCAACATATTCTAACTCTTAGGTGCTTGATACAGGATGTGGTATTTATATATGTTCTGATTTGCAGGGCCTAAGAAGAAGTGAGGATGTGGAGCACGGGAAGATAAACTTGATCATGGGGAATAGGAAGGCTTCACCTGTTTCCAAGATTGGAGTTTATACTTTGTTGCTTAATAATGGGTTAAAATTAGATTTGTATAAATGTGTGTACTCGTCTGATATGGCGAGGAATATTATTTCTTTTCATGCTTTGTACAAACAAGGTTTTACCTTTTCGTTTGATAATGAATGTGGTGGTATTAATGCTTTCTATAAAAATGTGTTTTATTTTAAAGCGTTACCTTGTGATGGTGTGTATGAAACTGTGTCGATTGTAGACAACTTAGGAAATAATGTGTTGTATATTGATTCCTCTACTAGCCTAGATAAAGCATCATTGTGGCATTGTCGTCTTGGACATGTAAACAAGAAACGCATAGGCCAACTCCAAAATAGTGGAGTCTTGGAATCATTCGACCTTAAATCGGATGATAGTTGTGAATCTTGTCTACTTGGAAAGATGACAAAATCACCCTTCACTAGAACTTGTGAAAGGGGTGAGGGTTTGTTGGACCTAATACATACTGATGTATGTAGGCCATTCAAAACCGCCACAAGGGATGCTAATTGGTATTATGTGACTTTTATTGATGATTTTAGTAGATATGGGTATGTCTACTTAATCAAACATAAGTCAGAAACCTTAACAGGAAGTAGAAAATCAATTGGGCAGGAACATTAAGATGCTTCGATCCGATCGAGGTGGTGAGTATCTTAGTACCGAGTTCCTTAACTATCTTAAGGAGTGTGTGATTGTCTCACAATTGACTCCTCCCAGGACACCACAGCTGAATGGTGTAGCTGAGAGGCGTAATCAAACCTTGTTGGACATGGTTCGCTCTATGATGAGTCGAGTTTCGTTACCAATCTCTTTTTGGGGGTATGCCTTAGAGACTACCGTCCATATCCTTAATGTAGTCCCTACAAAGAAGGTTACCAAAACACCTCATGAGATGTGGACTGGGAAGGTTCCCAATTTAGACCACATCAAGATTTGGGGTTGCGAGGCTTTCGTGAGGCGTGAGACTCATGATAAGCTCGAACCCCGAAGTGAAAGGTGTATTTTCATCGGCTACCCACAGAAATCTTTTGGTTACCTCTTCTACAGACCCAGTGAGAATGTGGTCTTTGTTGCAAGAAGAGGGGTCTTTCGTGAGAGAGAATTTATAAGCCAAGGAGACAGTGGGAGGCAAATTGATCTTGAAGAAATTCAAGAAGCAATTGGTGAAGGAACCTCAGACACTAGCAATCAACCTGAGGAGGAAACTCCTGTTGAGCAAGCTAACATGTCTGTACCTCCGAGGCGTTCCACACGGGTTAGGAACACACCTTCGTTTTATTATGGCTTTCATATTACTACGGAAGGTGATACGTTTATCAGTGATAGTACACTGGTGAATTTGGATGAACCTAGCAGTGTTAAGGAAGCCATGGCAGGCCCGGAGTCTGCTAAATGGAAGGAGGCTATGGACAGCGAGATACAGTCCATGTATGACAATCAAGTCTGGAACTTGGTTGATAATGTACCAGGCCGTAAAACAGTCGGGTGCAAATGGATCTTCAAGAAGAAGACCGACATGGATGGGAAAGTGCATACTTATAAGGCTCGATTAGTTGCGAAGGGTTTTACTCAAACTCAAGGTATTGATTATGATGAAACCTTCTCGCCGGTAGCAAAGATTAAGTCTATTAGGGTTATGCTAGCCATTGCAGCATTTCATGATTATGAAATATGGCAAATGGATGTCAAAACCGCTTTCCTTAACGGAAAGTTGGCTGAGGATGTGTACATGAATCAGCCAGAGGGTTTTGTCAGTGCAGATTACCCCAATAGAGTATGCAAGATTGAGAAATCCATTTATGGATTAAAACAAGCATCTCGTAGCTGGAATCTTTGTTTTGATGAGAAGGTAAAAGAGTTTGGCTTCTCGAGAAGCGAAGATGAGTCTTGCGTGTATGTCAGAGCTAGTGGGAGTATAGTTAGCTTCTTGGTACTGTATGTGGATGACATACTACTTATAGTAAATGACATCCCAACCTTGCAGGAGGTTAAGTCCTGGCTTGGGAAGTGCTTTGCTATGAAGGACCTAGGGGAGGCTGCCTATATCCTAGGGATAAGGATATTAAGAGAAAGGAGTAAAAGACTAATTGGACTTAGTCAGAGTACGTACTTGGATAAGGTGTTGAAAAGGTTCAACATGGAGAATTCCAAGAAAGGAGATTTACCGATCCAAAGCAATACCAAACTGAGTAAGACTCAGAGTCCGAGTTCAGAGGCAGAGACAGCTGAGATGAGCCAACTTCCGTATGCTTCCGTTGTTGGCTCGATCATGTATGCTATGACTTGTACCCGCCCTGATGTGGCATTTGCTTTGAGCATGGTCAGCAGGTATCAGGGGAACCCTGGCCAGGCTCATTGGACCACGGTAAAGAACATTCTCAAGTACCTTCAGAGGACTAAGGACTGGATCCTTACCCTTGGTGGGAGTGATGACTTGAGAGTATTAGGGTATAGTGATGCTAGTTTTCAGACTGATAGGGATAATTTCCGCTCTCAGTCGGGCTGGATCTTTACCTTAAATGGAGGGGCAATTTATTGGAAGAGTTCCAAGCAGGAGACGGTGGCTGATTCGACTTGTGAATCAGAGTATATAGCAGCGAGTGAAGCAGCGAAGGAGGCGATATGGCTGAAGAACTTCATCGGAGACCTTGGAGTTGTACCAGCTATTAAGGAACCTATGGAGATTTTCTGTGACAACAATAGTGCGGTTGCCTTAGCCAAGGAACCAAGAGATCATGGCAGATCCCGACACATTGACAAAAAATATCACTTCATAAGACACAAGATTGAAGAAGGACTCCTCGTGGCAAGGAGGATATCATCGGATGAGAATCCTGCAGATCCCCTTACGAAGGGACTGACGAGGGTTAAGCATTTTCAGCATGCGAGGCGCATCGGGCTGAGGGAGGATATTAGTTTTACAGATTAGATAGTTTTTCTG
The DNA here is from genome assembly GCF_051521515.1 of Lactuca serriola. Taxonomy (NCBI): domain Eukaryota; kingdom Viridiplantae; phylum Streptophyta; class Magnoliopsida; order Asterales; family Asteraceae; genus Lactuca; species Lactuca serriola. The sequence goes on along the minus strand of NC_136409.1, from coordinate 20,863,135 downwards.
AAACTTGTAAAATGTAATCGACGTTTGATGATGAATAAAATTTGTGATTTATTTATGAGTAAAGTGTTACTATCATTGTCAATTATTTACTATTGTTTCAGTTTTGCATGTTTTGACTTCCAGAATAATTAATTTATTCAAACCTCCACAATCGATCATACGTCGGAAGTAGGTATGAATCAAGATTTTCATGAATTGGGTTTGTAGATGGCTAAAGGTGTTTAGACATGGCAATGGTTGCTGCAACATTCATGAGTACTCATAAGTTATGAGTATTGGTATAAACCCACGCTCACTTGTATCACTTCATGGAATTTATCTCGAGTGATCGTGAGACGATAATATCATATAAATCTTTAAACCTAGAGATATGAGTTGTTACCTATGAGTTGGTTGTGCATTGATTGCACGTAAACGCATCAGTAACTTGATGTCATAAAACATGCCTTTGTGTATAATTCAACAAGTAGTAGAACAAGCATATGAGTCGAAGTTTATCTGTTCCTTCTAGAAATATAAGCGATATCTGGGCCCCTCGATGATTTTGTGTTGACCCATGTACCGGGCCCGGTCAGAACTAAACTGATGTGTTCAGCGAAGTTCTTTGTCAAACAAATCGGAAAATCGAGAAACAACTGCCAGACAATAAGCAAGACATAGTTCCATGTGTTTTTCCGGCTGATATCATGAGAACAGAGGATTATATGATCACTTGTCTTAAAATGGCGCTTCATAGTTCGACGAAGTTTTCGAGAGCTACGATTGTTGGTTGGTTCCTGAAGTTATATAGGCAAATACAGTTATTAGACTTATCCAAGTGGGAGTCTGTTGGATAAGGTGTCTAAGTCCATAACTTATTTGGTATATACATGACCCGACCGGCATGGTCCCTTTGGGTTGCATCTCATCCAAACTATTTATGGATAATTTTATGAGAGTTATACACGTATGATTATTAATATATTATAAGTTATAATATATTAATATGAAGTTATGTTATTTAATTAGTCTTAGTCTTAAATTAATTATGAATTAATTTAGAGATTAAAAAGAAGACTAATTAGATTATGGGCTATTGGTTTTATATAGTGTGGGCTAATACTCATTTGATAATGGGCTAGGCTTATATGGAAGTCCATGGATGATCCATGGAGCTTTTAACCCATGGATCCTTGGAAAGGAAAGGTCATGGGTTATTAGGGTTTCACCCTAACCATGCATACTATATAAGCATGCTTATGGAGCATGAAATGGCAACTAGTGAACTAGTGTGTGTGAGCTTGTGTGTGGCCGAAAATATACAATTGTGTATACTCTCTCAAAGTTTTCCAAGAGTTTGTGGTGTTTTCTGATTCCATTTGAGGCATTCACACTATTGGTGCTTGGCCCTCAAACTCCTTAGAACCAAACTCATCAAAAGGTATGTAATCTCTTCTAACTCTGTTATGTTGAAATGTTCCCCATGCCATGTTAGATAGGTTATAAACCTTGGAAAATTATTATTTTGCATGTATTTAGACAAACATAGATTCAAGGTTTATTAGGGTTGCATGCACACTTAGGAAGTGTTAGATTGCTCAAAACCCAATAGTAAAGTTGCAAACTTTACATGCATGTATGGCTATAAAGGCTCTATGTTCTTATTTTAACTTCTTCAAGGAGCTTCATGCTCAAAAGGGACCTCAATCGTGACCAAGACTGCAACTTTATGCTTCTAGAATCCAAGGAGAGTCCAGATCTGAAGTTACAACTTCAGATCTAGCCCATAGCTCAAGTCATTAACTTAACATTCCATAAAAGAAACCCTAGAACTCAACCAATAAAAGAAATCTACAAGGAAATGGCGATTTTGGTACCTCTAAAAGATGATAACTGAGATAAGTGTTGATTCCCACACTCCACTTGCTCTAATCCCCTTCTCCTCCACACCTTCTCCCTCCAAAGATCCTCTTCTCAATCTTCAACACACAAGGGGCACACACATATGGATTAGGGTCTCACAAGAGCTCTCTAGAACTGTAAAGAGGCCCAAAGGGGGTTGAGGCTCCTTTAAATAGGGTGTAAAACCCCGACAATTAGGGTTTCATCTGCCAGCACCTACTCGCCGAGTCCCGATATGGACTCCTCGAGTAGGTTACTTACCATGCGATCCCACCCTGCTGCTACTCGACGAGTAGGGCGACAAACTCATCGAGTAAGCCTTAACCCAAGAAATTTTATTTAAACCATACCTGAGAATGGGGGCATTACAACTCTCTCCCACTTATTTTAGACTTCGTCCTCGAAGTCTGTTGTAGATGAAACTGAAAACAATTATGGATAGTGCCCTCTCATTTCTTCTTCAGTCTCCCACGTGCACTTGGAACCCTTCCGGTGCTGCCACTACACCTTCACTAACTGAACCACCTTGTTCCTCAAGGTCTTCGTCTTCCGATCCAAGATCTCAACTGGTCTCTCGATATAATTCAGGCCGCTATCAACCTGAATATCCTCTAAGGGTACAACCACTGACTCGTCCACCAAGCACTTCCTCAGCTGAGAAACGTGGAAAGTGTTGTGGATCTGGCTAAGCTCTGCCGGAAGATCCAACCGATAAGCCACCCGACCCACTCGGGCCATAACCCTTAAAGGACCAATGAACCTGGGGCCTAGCTTGCCCCTCTTCCGAAACCTAATAACACCCTTCCAGGGTGATACCTTCAGGAGGACCATATTGGCCACCTGAAACTCTAGGTCCGAACGCCTCCTGTCGGCATAACTCTGCTGCCTACTCTACGTAGTCTACAGTCTGCTACGAACATGCTGAATCAACTCTGTGGTCTTGAGCACCACCTCGGTGCTCCCGATGACTCGCTAACTGACCTCGCCCCAACACATCGGGGTCCTGCACTTCCTTCCGTATAACATCTCGAAAGGAGGACGGTCAATGGTAGAGTTGTAATTGTTGTTATACGAAAATTCCGCTAGTGGAAGGTCCGTATCCCAACAACCACCGAAGTCTAAAACACATGCCCAGAGCATGTCCTCGAGAGGCTGAATCTTCCTCTCGCTCTGCGCGTCCGTTTGAGGGTGGAAAGCGGTGCTAAAGACGAGTCCCCATCTTGTCGTGAAACCGCTTCCAAAATCTGGAAGTAAAACGGACGTCTCGGTCTGACACTATCGAAACAGGCACTCCATGCCGTGCTACTACCTCACGCACAGAGATGTCGGCTAGCTTCTCAGCCGATATGCTCTCCTGGATCGGTATAAGGTGCATGCGCTTGGTCAGCCGATCTACTATGACCCAAATCGAATCCACTCCATGCGTGGTCCTGGGAAGCTTAGTGATAAAATCCATGGTAATGTCCTCCCATTTCCATATTGGAATGTCTAACGGCTGCATCTTGCCATGGGGTCTCTGGTGCTCTGCCTTGAGCTTCCTGCAGGTGAAGCATCTCTCCACATACCAGGCGACATCCCGCTTCATGCAGGGCCACCAATAGTCGAGTCGAAGATCCCTGTACATCTTCGTCGCCCCTGGGTGGATGGAAAATCGAGACTTTTGGGCCTCGTCCATCAACACCTGTCGTACTCTGCCCAGTACGGTACCCAAACTCTCCCATGAAGGGTCAACAATCCCCGACTGTCATAATCAAAAGAAGCTGCTCAGCCCACGATCCTCTCACACTTCTGCCTCTCCTCCTAGAGGCCCTCAACTTGTGCCTCCCTGATCCACTCCAACATCGGAGTAATCACTGTCATCCTCAAACATATATCCCTGATTAGGGTCACTGCTGTCTTGCAGCTCAAGGCGTCGGCCACTACTTGGACTTCCCCGGGTGATAAAGGATCTCACAATCGTAATCCTTCACCACATCTAACCACCGACGCTGCCTCATGTTAAGGTTTAGTTGGTCCATGAGGTATCTCAGACTCTTGTGATCCGTGTAGATGGTACAACGGACCCTATATAGGTAGTGTTTCCAAATCTTGAGGGCGAACACCATTGCCCCCAACTCCAAGTCGTGCGTCAGATAGTTAGCCTCGTGAGGCTTCAACTGTCTAGAGGCGTAAGCTATCACATGCCACCGCTGCATCAACACTACTCCCAAACCTGTGATCAAAGCATCATAGTAGACTACAAAATCATCCACTCCCTCTGGCAGGGTCAGTATCGGTGCCTCGCATAATCGTTGTCTGAGGGTCTCAAATGTTGCCTGCTGCTCAGGCCCCCAATGAAACACCACCAACTTCTTGGTCAGTCGGGTGAGTGGTACTGCTATCTTGGAGAAATCCTAGATGAATCTCCTTTAGTACCCTGCCAAACCTAGGAAGCTCCTAATCTCAGATGGAGACCTCGGGACCTCCCATTGCATCACAGCCTCGATCTTGGCCGGATCCACTAGAATACCCTTCTGGTTGACGAGTTGACCAAGGAATTGCACCTCGCACAACTAGAACTCACACTTGGAGAACTTTGCAAAAAGTCTCTCCCTCCTCAGTGTCTAGCACCTCTCTCAGATGCTCATCGTGTTGGTCCTGAGTCTTGGAGTAAACCAAGATGTCATCAATGAATACTATCACAGACCGATCCAACATCGGTATGCATACGCGGTTCATGAGATCCATGAACGCGGCTAGAGCGTTGGTGAGCCCAAAAGGCATCACCACAACTCATAATGACCATAACGGGTCCTAAAAGCTGTCTTCTGAACATCCTCATCCCTGACCCACATCTAGTGATAACCGGAGCGCAAATCAATCTAGGAGAACCAAGATGCTCCGTTAAGCTGATCGAACTAGTCGTCTATCCTTGGGAGTGGGTAACGGTTCTTCACCGTTACCTTGTTCAACTCCCGGTAATCGATGCACATACGATGCAACCCATCCTTCTTCTTCACAAACAGGATCGGGGCTCCCCAGGGTGAACTACTTGGTCTAATGAAACCCTTGTCTAGCAGCTCCTGCAGCTGCGTAGACAACTCCTACATCTCTTGAGGAGCTAACCGATATGGTGCCTTGGCTATCGGAGCCGCACCAGGGACTAGATCAATCCTGAACTCAACCTGCCTCTCCAGAGGTATCCCAGGAAAATCCTCCGAGAATACGTTCGGGTAGTCTCGCACTACCGGTAGTCCGGTACATCGTCGACTATCATCTTGCCCTTCTCACAGGCATCTAGAACGTAGGCGACGAACCCTGCGCACCCCTGCTGAAAGTAGCGCCTCGGCCTTGCTGTTGAGCAAAGATCGGTCCGCGTTGTGGCCTCTCGGCCTGAATCACTAACTCTCCCCCACTTGGGGTGCGGACCCTCACTAGCTATAACTCACAGTCAATCACCGCCCCATTGTCGCTCAGCCAATCCATATCCACTATAACCTTATTCCATCGTAGAGGAATAGGAACCAGATCTACTGAAAACTGCTCATCGAATAACTGAAGCGAACACCCCTTATGCACTCTCGCGACTCTGACGGTCCTGTCATTGGCTATCCTAACCTCAAGTGGACAATCCAGCTCCCCCGGAGCTCTGCTAAACCTCTTGTTAAGCACATGCGAAACAAACGATCGGGTAGCCCCCGAATTAAACAAGACTGTAGCTGATATGCCGTTCACTAAGAACGACCCTATATATAGAAACACATAACTATAAGAACAATCAACAATCAACAATAATAAAGAGATGAAGGAAAATACATACCCTCCACTACATCAGGAGCCGCTCGTGCCTCCTCTGTTGTCATCTGAAAAGCTCTACTCTTCGCCACTGGCACCTCACTTCGGCCCTGACGGCCGTCTGTAATCCTCAATGTTGCAGGGGCAGGTGCTACCACCTTCCCTGCTGCTACTGTCAAACTCGGACACTGGACTTTTTATGTCCCCTCTGATTGCAATGGAAGCAAATCAGATCAGATGATGCGGTAACGGTGAGAGTAGCTGTACAATCTCTGTTCATATGCCCAGTCTAGCAGCACTTGTAGCAACGGGGACTCCCTGCCTTGCACGCCCCATCGTGCAATGTCCTACACTTGCCACACCGACTGTGGCTTTGTTGTCCTCTAAATCTGTGATCTGATACCTTGGGCTTCTTGCCCGAACTCCTTGTACCTGAAGCCACCTCCGTCTTCCTCTTTTTCTCCATCTCAAGGTCAATCTCTCTCTCTCATGAGCCCTAGCAATCATGTCATACTGCGTTTTACAGCTGGACCGGCTCACAAACTGGCGGATATCATTCCGCAACATCTCATGATATCAGGCCTTTTTTATTTCCTCATCAGCCGCGTACTGAGGAATGAGAAGAGCCCTCTCCCTGAACTTGGCGGTAATCTCCGCCACCGACTTTGTAGTCTGAGTAAGATCCTGAAACTCCCTGGCTAACTGTTGCACCTCAATGAATGGTGCAAACTCGGCTCTGAACCTGGTAGTAAAATCAGCCCAAGTCATAGCATCAAGTGTTGCGTCATCCCCAATGACATGCCCAATCTCCTCCCACCAATCTCGTACCCTGTTCTTCAGAAGGCAGGATGCTAATCTGAACTTGTCCCCCTCGGGACATTTGCTGGTGCGGAACGCGTTGGCAACATCTGCCAACCACCTAGTACTCGCAATGGCGTCCCGCGCCCCATGGTATTCTGGAGCTCCAGAAGCCCGGAACTCCCTGAAGGTGGGTGTGCGCGACCCCATCATGGCCGCCATCTCTGCACGGAACGTGCTCAACTTCTCATCCATCAACTATAAAATACCCTCCTTGATCGAGCCAAATATCACAAGAGTCTGCTCAAGTATGATCGAGCCAAAAATCCCTAGTCTTCTCATCCAACTGCTCGGCCCCAGAGCCTGATCTTGATCCCTCCCCGGCACCTGAACTGCCGCCTGCTGGTCTAAGGAGTAAAACCATCATTCTAAAAACACATTACAATAAATGTCAGAAACACTGATATATCTCGAGGGATCATTATTACTACAGGTTTTCTGGTCTCATCTCAGCCTTCCTTGATTCAAGTACGGATCCTTTGCTTCTAGTAGTATGGGCCCCTACTACCTTCCACATCTATCCGTACCTTCCTCAAGAACTGCCTCGACTCTACCAAACCACTACTACTGGTAATGATCTCTTCTACTCTCATCCTAGACTTGCCCTAGGGAAATCTCCGACTCGACCAAAACCAGTCCTCAGCTGCTGATGGCCCCTTTGTAATGCCAATTAGTCATCATCTAAATATTACCACATGTGACGAAGCTTAGATAATCCTTCGAGTATAAGACTCGTTCCTACAATGGTTGGACTCAAACAAGAGCTGCGCAGTAGGGCCAAATACAACACTCTGAGATTATCCAACCCTGATCACATGTGATGTGACGTATTCACCTAATGGCTTACTCCTATCACTTGGAGTCCCACAAAGCACAAAGCAAGCAGCATTCGGACATATGAAACAAATCAAGCAACTCTATTCTCATAACAAGAAATTGTACTAGCTTACATTGCTAGGCTCACAATATCAGGCATAACCTAATCAGGCTATCCTACTGCTGTCTACTCATACTAGCATGCAATTCGCATAAGGCTGAAACACATATAGCAGGCACATAAGGTATCTGCCTAGATCCTTAGTCCTATTCTAGCATGTTGTTCTGCTGAAACTGAAACAAATAATCATAATGTAAACTTGTATATGTAATCTGGGAGTACTTACTTGAGCTCGGCTGATCGCATGCACCACACCTTTTTCTCGTTTTCAAAATCCCTTTTTTTTCTTTAAGTCTCTTTTTCAAAAATTCTTTTGAAAACATTTTTCTTTCAAAAATCTTTTACTATTTCCTTAGTTTGAGTTCAGTCATACCCATAAGTGCGCCTGAATCCCTCAAACCAAACCTCTGATACCAACTTATAACAACCCAAAATACAACTCAATTTTTTTGTTTAAATAATACTAAGGTTATCAATGATCTATAATATATCCTAAATCGTACGTCATAAATCCCAAAAAGTTATAATAGAGGTGTCATAACAAAAGAAATGTAACAACATATCATAGTATATGGAATATACTCCCAGGACAAAAGCTGAAGCTGTGGTGTGTGTAATGCCATCATCCCGAGCCCTTCCCTTTGCTTGTGGAACTACCTGAAACCAAAACTGAAACTGTAAGCACAAAGCTTAGTGAGCTCCACCAGACTACCACATACCATATAATCATATCAACACATATTAGGCTTCGCCCACTGCATCGGACCAAAATTCGGAAACTGCATCAGACCGAAGTCTGGAACTAACCAGGGCCTTGCCCTCTGCATCGGACCGAAGTCCGGAGACTGCACCGAACCGAAGTCCAGAACTAACTGCATCGGATCGAAATCCGGAACTGACTGGGACCTTGTCCCCTGCATCGGACCGAAGTCTGGAAATTGTCTAAGCATAACATAGCATAGCATAAAGCCATAAACATATCAACTAGCATAAAACACATATACTGCATACTGCATCAGACCGAAGTCTGGAACACATAATACAAAGACATGCTTGAATCACAAAGACATCAAGCACACTAAACTATTGCATCGGACCACAGTCCGGAACTACTACTAACTAGACGGGCCAACATTGTGGCCGTAGACCCGTTCCTACTAGAAGGAAAACTCACATCGTAACGCTGGCTGCTGAGATGCTAACTCTAACGCAGGCTGGCTGCTGCTCCGGAACTGTCCGACTACAAATCCCACAAAACACTAGGTCGGGTACTGATAACTGAACTGAGGGTATAAAAACCATTTTACCCCTGATTAAAGTCAAAGTCCCTAGTCAAGGTTAACAGTCCATGTTGACCTTAACTCGCCGACTACCCTGAAACTTCTTCCCACTCGCCGAGTCACCGGGGTGACTCGCCGAGTTCTTACTATTTACGATCGAACCCTTAAGACTACTCGTCGGGTTACCTTCTAACAACACAATGCATACACATGCATTCATAACTTGGAGAAAACTCATCCGACTCGCCGAGTTGTTCTTCAACTCGTCGATTTTATGGCAATCTTCAACGGAGTCGCCGAGTTCATCATCCAACTCGTCGTGTCTACGGCTATCTTCATAGGACTCGCCGAGTCAACCTTCTGACTCGTTGAGTTCATGCTGTCCTCATTTTCAACAGACTTGATTTAAGCCATGCAGCAGCTCCAAATCACAAATCCAAGCTTCTAGGGCATGCTTATCATGTAAAGTTGCAAACTTTACATGCATGTATGGCTATAAAGGCTCTAAGTTCTTATTTTAAGTTCTTCAAGGAGCTTCATGCTCAAAAGGGACCTCAATCGTGACCAAGACTGCAACTTTACGCTTCTAGAATCCAAGGAGAGTCCAGATCTGAAGTTACAACTTCAGATCTAGCCCATAGCTCAAGTCATTAACTTAACATTCCATAAAAGAAACCCTAGAACTCAACCAATAGAAGAGATCTACAAGGAAATGGCAATTTTGGTACCTCTAGAAGATGATAATTGAGATAAGTGTTGATTCCCACACTCCACTTGCTCCAATTCCCTTCTCCTCCACACCTTCTCCCTCCAAAGATCCTCTTCTCAATCTTCAACACACAAAGGGCACACACACACACGAATTAGGGTCTCACAAGAGCTCTCTAGAACTGTAAAGAGGCCCAAAGGGGGCTGAGGCTCCTTTAAATAGGATGTAAAACCCGGACAATTAGGGTTTCATCTGCCAGCACCTACTCGTTGAGTCCCAATATGGACTCGTCGAGTAGGTCACTTACCATGCGATCCCACCCTGCTGCTACTCGACGAGTAGGGCGACAAACTCGTCGAGTAGGCCTTAACCTAAGAAATCTTATTTAAACCATACCTGAGAATCAGGGCGTTACATTTGTAAAGTTGAAAGTATTCGCATTGTTAAACAACTTATTTTCTTAGTAATTTTCATAGCATATGATATCAACACAATAATTAGTTAGAATACTTGAACCTATATATATATATATATATATATATATATATATATATATATATATATATATATATATATATATATATATATATATATATTATGATTTAGTTGACATATTTGATATATTTATGATAAATAACAAGATTAATTAAAATATGGACCGAAAAGCCATTGTTATTATATCATGTGTAAAACAAAATTATTAGAGATAGATTATCCGTTCTCTCTTCTTTTCATTTGAACATGACGTTGAGACTAATAACTTTCATTTCGTTTTTTAAAAAGAATAAAAAATAATTCTATGTGTCCTATCACTCGTAACTAGTACGGTTTTTTTTTTCTTTCATGATGTGTCGACATTTATAATGATTATCAGGATAAAATGTAAATTGTCAGCATCCATAATCGAATAAACCATCTCAAGAAAACAATAACTACATTTTGTATGTACAAATATCATAAAAATTGAAATAGATCGACCCGAAAATTTTTCGTCACTACGACCGTGATAAGAACTCATGAAAGTTGAACAACTTAAAAAATCAGAAACATGTCGTGAAGGTCATATTAGATATGTAGACATATTGATTGAATGAAAATATAGGAGAAGAAGAAATAAGGTGTTTAAGATTTTGGATGAGAAATAGGAACAACAAATTTTTATAGATTAGAGCTCTTGGTTGAAAAAACTGATTATAAGCATTCCTTTGTAATTGTTTGGTTTATTCTCAAACTCGTTGCTAGAGTTCTTTTTTTGTTCGATGAAATTCAGTTGTTCAAAAAAATGACAAAAGGTTTGATGCGGTGGGTAATTTTTTTATTTTATTTATTTATTTATTTTTTTAAATATCAATACTAATTTACTTATATTCTACATTTTAACTTATATATCTTAAACCATCAACCTCATAGATGTATTGACACTACACTATACTAGTAGGGAAAAAGCATTTCGGTGTTTGATGCGGTGGTTTTTTTCCTATGGTTTGGTCCATTTGGTCGTTTTGAAATGCTTGTACTTTCCATTCGCCAAAACCGAGGGCAGAGCTTCTTTATGATTATATTGTTGCTAATTCTTTTAATTGGATCCGACTAGATGCCAATGAAGAAATTTTAATTGGATAAATTTGTGATGTATTTTTTTCATGAATAGATAATTTATTTTATAGTATAAACTTCAAATGTCTTATTTTATTATACATAGAACTTGCGTATTTCATATTTTAGTGAATAGCTCGTGACTTGTACCTAACAATCGTTCGGTTAAATTAATTAAGTTTAAACCCAGCTAAAAGCAACATGATATAAAAGTAAACAAAAAACATAATCTTATTCGTCCACCGTTCGTATTGCAAAATTACAATTGATTACGTTTTTACCATCACAGTAGTTACAAATAGGTCCAAATTAAAATAAAAAAAATCATTGAACCTTTCGACACAAATAATAACACAGAGAATTGTTCTTGATTATCAAAATGGAAAAAACTTCTAATTCGACAACTTGCAAGGAAGATATCGGCATAAAAACACTTTTCAAGTTAGATTCAGTGACAATTAATTAAAACAATAGTAATTAATTAATTCAAACAATCACAATCAAAAAAGTTGGCGTTTAATTTTATGCAAATTGTAATTTCTTTGTTGCCATGATCTTCAATATAAAATGAAGCTTTTAGTGATCAAGTTGGATTGTTGATAGAAGCACTACGGTTCAAAAAAAAGATGAGTGATTCAATGCCAATCCCTTAAACTTATAATAATAATAATAATAATAATAATAATAATAAGCAATTTCTTCAAGATACTAATAGAAACACGTCCGACGATTTCGGATAGCATTGGTTGATCAACGGTGTTGTATTTCGGTTAAACCCTTCTTCTCCGGCGGGATCAAACGCCGGCAGGGCTCGGGCCATCCGTATGTGTTCTATATTCTGAGTGATTTCTTCTTTGGGGTGATCCGGTTTCTGATATGATTAGGGGATATACATGTGCTGTGGAGAATTTCTAATCAAGATTGAACGTTCCAATGGTTACTAATCCTCCCAATTCCTTATGCAGTGAGGGTTGGAAGAAAAAACATGAATTATGTAGGGAAGATTTCAGATGAAAGACTTCATGCAACTCCCATGCTCTAAGTCACATTTTCTTATATTATGAATTTTCCAGATTATATCATTCATTCCGATTTATGGCATACTTGTTCTCAGTTTAGAAAAGTTTGTGATGTTTTTATCTCCAAAAAGATGTCAAGTATAAGGAAACGTTTTGGCTTTGTTAGATTTTCAGGCAATATGAATGTTGATCATATGATCAATAATCTTTGTGATGTGTGGTTCGGGTATCATAAGATGTTTGCTTCTGTCCCTCGTACTCTTAAGAAATATCTTAACTTCCATAGGGAACCACCTAAGGTTGAGAAGAAACGGGAGAATTTTTCTATTTCTTATGCAAATGTGGTAAGAGGTGGTCATAGTGAGAAATCTTTTTCAGAAAAAGAAGATTCGATCATTTTTCTTGATTCTGAGAATTTTGTTATTGACAACAAAAAGTTAGCGTGTTTAGCTAAGGCTCCTGACTTTAGTACTCTTCCTAATTTGGGAGTGTTGTGCCATGATAAAGGTTTTGATAATTTTACTATTCGATATGTGGGTGGCCTTTGGGTGATGTTTAAATTTAAGACTAAAGATGCATGTAATTTTTTTGACCCGTGATGTGGTTAACCATTGGATTTCCGAAAAAAGAAAATGGGATAAAAACTTTGTGTCATCCGATCGTATTGTGTGGGTTGATGTGGAAGGTCTACCCTTACGTGCATGGAGTAAAAACTCTTATAGACATATCTTGGCCAAATGGGGTTCAATTGCTCATCTTCATGATAACATTGGAGAAGACGTGTATAAATCACGTGTATGTATTCTCACCTCGTTTCTTGGTATAATTTATGAAGTGATCAAAGTTGATATTAATGGTGAAATATTCCCTATTCGTATCAAAGAAGCTCCCGGTTAGAATCCTTCCTTCGTGTGTGAGTTTAATAATATTTATAATGATAGTGTTGATGCATTTGACCGATTTGAAAAAGATGGTAGTAATGATTCATTAATTGACAAGGAGTATGTCTCTCTAGATCCTTTCGGTATTTATGATGCAATGAAAAAATTGGATAATAAAGAGAAATTAAAAAATAAAAAAATAAAAAATAAAAAATAAAAACGTCAAAGCTGCATAAGTCTTCATCTTAAGGGCATTCTCAAAAATCTGGTCCAAAAATTGAAAAAAAAATAACTTGCAATGGATTCCTCCTATTGATGTTTCTGGTTCAGATCCATCTAAAAAACATTTTCTTGATAATTATGTTCGAGTGCAGCCACCTTCACAACTAGGAGCTCCGCCAACAAAAGCTCCTACTGCCACTGTTCCGACAACAGCTCTTGCTGTCATTATTGCGACAACAGCCCCATCAGCAACTCTTGATGCTGCTTCGACAACTTCTCCTCCTATTTTTCCTTCTCCTCTTACTAAAAAATGTGAAGTTAATCAGAATTCAGGTGGTAATAATGATGTTGCTATTGAAGACTTACCTTCTAAGGCTCGGGTCCATAGTAACTCATTGGGTTTTTTCTGGAGGTTTTGGACGAGTTTTGGGTATTAATTGTTCTGAAGATAATCATTCTCATCCTCTGGGTTTTTCAAATCAGTGTTTTTCTTTTTTGGGGAATAACCAAAGTGTATCAGATGGTGTTAATAAAACTAATTCATTTTTAAATGAATTACAAAAAACTATTGAAATGGAAGAATCGGTGGGGTATAATATGGACGGTTGCATGGATCATGTTACAAAAATCTTTAAAAGGCACATTAAAACTAAGTTAGAGTGTGTAATCGACATCAAGTTAATTTTTTGGCAATATAAGAAACTGAGTAAAAGTGTGTTGACTTACTTATATATGGGTAGATCTTTTTGGGGTAACTCTTCTTTTATGCATGCTTTCTCTCTTTCTCGTGGAGATTCTGGTGGTATTCTTGTTATTTGGGATTTAGATTCTATTTCCCACACTCGATTTTTTGTTCATGATGGTTTTGTTGCTATTGAGGCGGCTTGGGTTTGTTTGGGTCTTCAAGTGCTTTTTATTGTGGTGTATGCTCATCAAGGTTTAAATAATAAAAGACTTATTTGGAACGAAATTTATAATACTATTTCCAATTTCTCGGGTGAATGTATTGTTATGGGTGATTTTAATGAAGTTAGAGATGATTCTAAGAGATTGGGATTGAATTTCAATGTGTCTTCTACAAAAGTTTTTAATGATTTTATTAACTCTCTTGATCTTGTGGATGTTCCTTTGGGTGGTCCCCGTTTCACTTGGATTGATAAATGGGGTTCCAAATTCAGCAAGCTTGATAGAGTTTTGGTCACGGAAGGTTTCTTAGATTCTTTTCCTCATCTTTCAGCTATTGTCTTGGAAAAGAATATTCTTGATCATTGTCCTATTCTTCTGTTGGAGCATCGGGTTGATTATGGTCCGACACCTTTTCGTTTATTCCATTTATGGTTTGATATGGAGGGGTTTAATAATGTTGTTCGGGAGGCTTGGTCTACCTTGTTGATGGGGACAATGTTGCTTAATCCTTGGGTCATTTTTAAGAAAAAACTTCCATTTCTTAAATCTAAACTCAGGGTGTGGAATTCTAATCACCGGAACATGGTTGGTATTAAAAGGAAGAATATGCAAGATTTATTAGATTCTATTGATACTAGTCTCATGGAGGATGAAGGGTCTGCTAATTTGAGAGAGCAGAGAGTTTCCTTATTGAAGGAAATGTCTGATCTTGATCATTTAGCTCAGGTTGATCTTGCTCAAAAGGCTAAAATTCAGTGTGGCATTGAAGGGGATGAGAATTCCATATTTTTCCATGGAATTATTAACTTTAAAGGAGACAAATTGTTATCCATGGTCTCAAGATTGATGACGTGTGGGTGGATAATCCGGTCCAGGTCAAAGAGGGGTTTCATGATTATTTTCAGTCTTTATTTCAAGATAGTACTTCGTGGAGACCTGCGATAGATCGTAGACTTTTTAGTACTTTAACTCAATTGTAGGTTGATTTTTTGCAGTCTCCTTTTACATATGAGGATATAATAAGGGCAGTTTGGGATTGTGGTTCTACTAAAGCCCCAGGACCATATGGTTTTACTTTTGGGTTTCTGAAGAGATACTAGGATCTTGTTGCAGCTGATGTTGAGGCGTTTGTTTTTCATTTCTTCCATCATTCTGTTATTCCAAAGGGGTGTAATGCCTCTTTTTTCACCATTATCCCAAAATTCAGAGACCCGAAGACTTGAAAAGATTTTAGACCCATTAGTCTTATTGGTTTCCAATATAAAATTATTGGTAAACTTCTAGCTAATCGTCTTGTGTAGGTTATGCATAGTGTTGTTAGCCTTGATCAATCCGCTTTTATCAAAGGCGGACAGATTCTGGATGGTCCATTTCTCTTGAACAAAATGGTTGCTTGGAGTAAGGTTTTCAAAAATCCTATGATGCTTCTTAAGGTGGATTTTGAGAAAGCGTATGATTCGTTATCATGGGATTACTTATTGGAAATCATGTTGATTATGGGATTTAGGTCTATGTGGTGTCGGTGGGTTAAGGAGTTATTGACCACTGCTAGGGCTTATGTGTTGGTTAATGGTTCCCAGACTGATGAATTCCAAATTCATAGTGGGTTGAGAGAGGGGGATCTGTTGTCCCCTTTTCTTATCATTTTGTCTATGAAGGGTTTACATGTTGCTTTGATGAGGGCTCGAATGGGGAATGCTTTCAGGGGGATTTCTATTTCTGGAATTGAGATTTCTCATCTCCTTTATGCTGATGATGTTGTGTTGGTTTCTTCTTGGGATCCAGAAAATGTGAATTATCTTAATCATATTCTCAAGTGGGAATTCCTATTTCCCAAGTTCTCGTTATAGCAAATAGGATTGGTAGTGCAACTTCTACTCTCTCGTTTTCCCATCTTGGTATTCCAGTGGGTCAGGCTATGACTAGAACTTCTTCTTGGGTTTTTGTGATTGATAGGTTTTGGTCTAAGCTTTCAAATTGGAAGGCTAAGTGTCTTTCATTTGGAGGGTGGCTTACATTGGTGAAGTCTGTGCTGGGTTTGTTAGGGAGCTACTTAATGTCTGTTTTTCTTGCTTGTCTTTCGGTTTTGAAGGTTTTAGAAGGAATGGAGGCGAGATTCTTTTGGGGTGAAGACGGGGATGAACTTCATATGCATTGGGTTAAATAGGATAGAGTTATAGCTTCCACGGATGAAGGAGGATTGGGGATTGGTAGTATATTCTCTTTCAATAGGGATATGATATTTCGGTGGTGGTGGAGGTTTTATTATTTCCCTGACCTTTTGTTGGTTGGAGTGATAAAATCTAATTATGGGTTGGGTGGTGCATGTAGGAACTCGAGCTATCCTGTTATTGTTCAAGGCCCTTGTGTTAGGGTTATTCGTATGTTCTCCCAGTTATGCTAGAAATATATTGCACTTCAATCTATTTGCCCTATTAGAGTTGCAGATGGTACTCGTACTTCTTTTTGGCACGATGTGTGGAGGGGTGATGTGATAGGCTTTCTATGGAATTGGGTGTCAATACCCTTAGACGTATTCCTAGAGGTGAAGCGGAACAGGAGCAATGGGATAACTTTATTTTATTTGTGCATGATTTCCAACTTAGCTCGGTTCCAGATAGACTGGGTTGGGTTAATCATTTGTTAGATACCTTTTCTATTTCTTCAGCTCGTAGATTTTTGGATGGTTTTACGCTTAGTAATGGGAGTATTTCTACTCGTTCGAATAGTTGGATTCCAATTAAGATTAATACTCTTATTTGGAGGATTAGCTTGTCTGGTATCGCTATTAGAGAGGGTTTATCTTATAGGGGTATCTTGGTGGATTCTGTTCTTTGTCCCGTTTTTCCTTCTAGAGTGGAGACTCTTGATCATATTTTTGCTAAGTGTTCTGATTTGATTGCTTTATGGTCCCGTATTGCAGTCTGGTGGGGTGTTAACCTTCCTTCTCAGTTAGCAGTGGACTCTCTTATCAATTGGGTTGTAATGCCCGTGTTTCTGGGCTAGGCATTAATGTTGATGTAATAGTCTAGGTTAACCTTTGTAACTCATTTTGAAATAATAAGAATGTATTATTTGAGTATTATGTGTTTTATGCTTAATTGTGTTGCTTCAATGAATTAAGAATAAAAATAAGCATAATAATAAAATATTATATAAGCCCAATATCTATGAAGGAAGTTGTAGTGGTCGTGACAAGGGTTCCGGATATATAAAGAATGCTGAAATCCGAGTTATAACGAAGAAGTTATGACATGTCGAAGTTGTAGTGGTCGTGACAAGGAAGCAATGAAGGAAGTTGTAGTGGTCGTAGGTGAGCTCTGTTTTTACGTTGTAGAGCATAATCTCACCTACGCGTGGATATAAAGAACGTAAAAAACAGAGCTCGTATGCAAAAGATACGAATCTCTGAAGTTTGAGAAAAGGGAGTACGCCCAGCGTACTCATGATTCATGGATTGAATTGGGCCACGTTGCCCTACTCCATCACTTGAGTGTCTTGGTTCCGAGACCATGTCGCATCCGATCTGATCCGCTTAGTACGCCCAACGTACTTGAAGAGTACGCCCAACATACATGTCGACTATGCAGTACGCCCAACGTACCCGGTGTACGCCCGACATAATGCTTGTACAGGGAGTACGCCCCACGTACTCTAAGATTACGCCCAACGTAATCTGTGACATCCCCAAAATCTCGGCCAGAAAAGACCGATTTTCATTTATGCTTTTAAATATTTTCAGAGTAAATCCTTTTGATTTGAAAGAGTTGCGGAATTTGTTCCCAAAAACAAAACATGATAAAACATTGTTTACCGAAGCATTTCATAAAAGAAATGTATTTTCATTATAATCAAAACTCGGGGTGTCATGTTCCGATACAGACCAATAAGCATAAACGAATACATTACAAGTCATATAACAAATATAAACATATGCAGACTTGTAAACAAAACAACTTGATGGTTCATCCATCTCATGCCCTTCCGCCACTACCTGTAATACAATTTAAAACTGAGTGGGTCAGGCTTGGGAGCCTGGTGAGCATATAGGGTTTTCAACCCACAATAAATATCATATTTAATTTTCACCAACCAACAATAACCCAATTACCCATTCCCGTTATTCTCACTTTAATGTCCCTAAAACAACTAACATAAGGGACCTAGTCTAAGAATATTTCATCGGGGCGACAACACATGCTTCGGGGGTACCTCAGCAATATAAGTCAAATAAGGCAACCATGAGGGGGATGGAGTACAGCGAATGAACACCCAAGTTCATTAACACCTACAGGTGGCGAACCTGCTAATGTTTCCACAAGACTGTCTAGAATAGCCGGTGGTCGTCATCTAAACTCCGCTAGATGACTCAATCAAACAACAACGAGGCCTCTCATCTGTTTATTACACACCAACGGTCTACCCATGTTCTACCCAACATATTAGTAGATAAAAATATACATTTGTATACATAGTTTAAAGAAAACCTGTATAGCATGCTTTAATCAACACATATATCACATAACAGATGAGGCACACACACACATAACACGTATCTCATAAAGAAATAAGCAGATCTATAAGATAGAAGAGAGTGAATACTCATTCACACATATCACCACCAAATATATACACATAGCACGTATTTTTATATAAAATACTTCGTATTATTGTATTAGAAGAAATAACTACACACTCACACTTATAAACAACAATACTCTTAATACACTCGAACCAAACTCGTATTATTATTGTGTTTATGAAAGTTAGTATATACTCACTTGATCAGAAGATGATCGGACAGCACTACGGCTTATAAAAGTAGTATTCCTCAGCAGATCTGGAAGATCTCCTCGAAAATCGAACTTCTCGCAGGCAGAGCTTCGACTCGGGAACCGCACTTTTCGGGATCTTCGGGATCTCGGGACTTGCCTCGGGGCTAGAGTATGATACCGGGGCTTCGGGGTAGCTTCGGCACGAAAAACGATGCAAAAGACTAGAGAGAAGAGAAGAAATTGAACAACAAAGAAGGCTGTCTTCGGATCCTTTATATAGAGGCTGGAACCTCGGAGTACGCGGGGCGTACTGCGTTACGCGGGGCGTACTGCCCAAAACGTCATTGCTTACGTATCCGAAGTGCTCGAGTGCGAGTGTCGACATCCCTCGGAGTACGCGGGGCGTACTCGAGTACGCGGGGCGTACCTCGGATCAGATCGGTGACTCCTTCGGATAATGCTTCCGAATTTTGAATTAAAAATAAATACAAAATGATTAATAAACTTCGGAAATTCATAACTTCTTCATACGAACTCCGTTTTCGACGTTCTTTATATCCACGCGAAGGTGAGACCATGCTCTACGACTTTCGTTTAGACTCCGTCGGCTAATTTTGACTTTATTTTTATTAATTATTTTTAATAGGCTGGGACAGAAACTTTCGTTATAAATTCATAACTTCTTCGTTTAACGTCCGTTCTCGCCTAACTTTTTATCGTTTCAATACCAACAATGAGATCTTCGATTCTCATTTAGATTGCTTCGGCTAACAACCGCTCGATCTCAAATCGAGTAAAACAGGCTGTATATCGCTAAGCCGGAACTTCGATAAATCATAACTTCCTCATACGAAGTCAGATTTGGGCGTTCTATATATATTCGGAAACCTCGTTTTAACTACTACAACATTATTCAAAGATATTAAGTTTATTTTACACTTAAATTTTGACGCTTATTTTTATTCTTAATTAATCAAACCACATAATTAAGCAATTAAGCACAAAACACATAATACTCAAATAATACAATCTTATTATTTCAAAACGGGTTACAAAGGTTAACCTAGACTATTACATTGCTACAAATGGCAAGCCCGAAACACAGGCGTTACAATTCTCTCCACCTTAGAATGATTCCGTCCCCGGAATCACACATCAACAAACAAATGCGGATAGCGACTCAACATGTCACTCTCCGTCTCCCAGGTGAGATTCGGCCCATTCGTGTGTTTCCATCGGACAAGCACTAACCCAACCATTTTGCGTCGCAACTTCTTAGTCTTTCGGTCAACAATTGCCTCTGGTTCTTCAATCAACCTTTTGTTCTCATCAATTCTCAATTCAGAAATTGGAATTATATCGGGAACTTCTCCCGTGAACTTCCTCAAATAACACACATGAAAGGTGTTGTGAATTCCATTCAGTTCTTCGGGTAATTCGAGCTTGTAAGCTTGGTTCCCAACCCTCTGAAGAACTTTAAAAGGTCCAATAAACCTTGGACTCAACTTTCCCCTTTTACCAAATCTTATAAGTCCCTTCCACGGCGAGACTTTAAGCAAAACCGAATCTCCAACCTCAAAAGTCATCGGTCTTCGCTTCTTGTCAGCATAGCTCTTTTGACGATCTTGAGCTGCTAACATTCTTTCCCTAATTATTTTCAACTTTTCAGCAGTTTGATGAACCATCTCCGGTCCCATAAACTGCTTTTCCCCAGCCTCAAGCCAACAAGACGGCGTACGACACTTCTGTCCATACAAAGCTTGATAAGGTGCCATCTTAATGCTCGAGTGAAAACTATTATTATAGGAAAATTCTACCAACGGTAAATGTTCATCCCAATTACCTAGGAATTCCAAGGTACATGCTCTCAGCATATCTTCAAGTGTTTGTATCGTTCTTTCACTCTGACCATCAGTCTGCGGATGGTAAGCTGTGCTTAAACATAACTTGGTACCCATTTCCTCTTGTAGACTTTTCCAAAACCTTGAGGTGAAACGGCTATCACGATCCGATACAATCGTTAACGGAACACCGTGAAGCCTCACAATTTCCTTCACGTAAGAATTCGCAAGCTTTTCCATAGACCATTTCTCCCTGGCCGCTATGAAATGCGCACTCTTAGTGAATCGATCAACGACCACCCAAATCATGTCGTGACCATTCTTTGTTCTGGGCAGTTTAGTGACAAAATCCATAGCAATGTCTTCCCACTTACCCATAGGCACAGGCAATGGTTCTAAACTCCCGTAAGGTTTCTGATGTTGTGTCTTGACTCTCGCACAAGTCACACACTCGGCCACATACTTTGCAACATCAAGCTTCATCGTCGGCCACCAGTAGTAGGGTTTCAGGTCCCTATACATTTTAGTGCTACCCGGATGAATCGAGTACATGGTCTTGTGAGCTTCTTCCATCAGAAGATCCCTAATTCCTCCTGACTTAGGTACCCAAATACGATCTTGGAATACCTTCAGTCCATGACCGTTAGTACCAAACACCAACGTTTTACCCAAACGTTCCTCCTTTCGGTCATTTTTCTCAGAAGCTTCCTCTTGAGCTTTCTTTATACTTTCCACAATGGTCGAGACAACTTCAATTTTCAACGCTCTTGGCCTCTTCCTTTCAAGATTGACTTTCCGACTGAGAGCATCAGCAACAACATTAGCTTTACCGGGGTGGTAAAGTATCTCGCAGTCGTAGTCTTTAAGTAATTCTAGCCAGCGTCGTTGCCTCATATTCAATTCTTTCTGATTAAAGAGGTATTGGAGACTCTTATGATCAGTGAAAAGTTTGCACTTCGTGCCATAGAGGTAATGCCTCCATATTTTCAGAGCGAAAACTACCGCTGCCAACTCCAAATCATGAGTCGGGTAATTCTTTTCATGCTCTTTCAACTGTCGAGACGCATATGCTATCACCTTTTCTCTTTGGGTCAAAACACAACCCAATCCAACACCAGACGCATCGCTATAAACAGCGAAGTCTTCGACTCCATCGGGTAGAGAAAGTATCGGTGCCTCGCATAGCTTCTTCTTTAACTTCTCGAATGCTTCTTTATGCTTCTCACTCCAAGCATAAGTAGCTCCTTTGTGGGTCAAAGCTGTTAATGGAGTAGCAATCGAAGAAAAGCCTTGGATAAACCTTCGGTAATATCCGGCTAATCCTAAAAAGCTTCGAATCTCCGTGGGACTTTTCGGTTGTTCCCACTTCGTCACAGCTTCAATCTTCGCTGGATCAACCATTATCCCTTCTTGGTTGACCACGTGACCCAAGAATTGGACCTCACGAATCCAAAAATCACATTTGGAGAACTTCGCATAAAGCTTCTCCTTCTTCAAAACTTCTAACACTTCTCGCAAGTGTCTGCCATGCTCCTCCTGGCTTTTCGAGTAGATCAGAATGTCGTCTATGAACACTATCACGGATTTATCAAGGAAAGGATTACAAACCCTATTCATCAAATCCATGAACGCTGCTGGAGCATTGGTTAGTCCAAACGACATAACCAAGAACTCGTAGTGTCCATATCTAGTTCTGAATGCAGTCTTCTCGATATCTTGCTCTCTTACTTTCAGCTGATGATATCCTGACCTAAGATCGATCTTCGAGAAATAGCTCGAACCTTGCAATTGATCAAACAGGTCATCAATCCTCGGCAACGGATATCTATTCTTTATTGTTGCCTTGTTCAGCTCTCTGTAATCGATGCACATTCTCATACTTCCATCTTTCTTCTTTACAAATAACACCGGAGCTCCCCAGGGCGATGAACTAGGTCGAATGAAACCTTTGTCCAACAACTCCTGAAGTTGCATCATTAGCTCCTTCATCTCCGTCGGTGCTAATCGATAAGGTGCTTTTGCTATTGGCGTGGTTCCTGGTAACAAGTCTATTCTGAACTCCACTTGTCTATCAGGTGGTAATCCAGGAAGATCTTCGGGAAATACTTCCGGATAATCACACACCACTGGAATACTCTGCATCACCTTCTTTTCTTTCTTAGCATCAATCACAAATGCTAAATATGATGTACATCCCTTGGTCAAACACTTTCTGGCTTTCATTAGAGAAATGATTCCAGAATTCACTCTGCGTTTGTCCCCATACACCATAAACGAATCTTTTCCAGGCGGGTTTACTTTAACTATCTTTTTCTTGCACAAAATTTCGGCATCATTGGCACTAAGCCAATCCATTCCCAACACGATGTCGAAACCATTTAGTTCGATAGGCAATAATTCCTCGAGAAACTTATTCCCATTAAGGTCGATCAAGACGTTTTTCATACGATGGCTAACAGGTACAAACTTGCCACTAGCTACTTCGACTAATAAAGCATTATTTAGTCTATCAACAGGCAAAGCTAGCTTTATACCAAACTCATGCGAAATAAAGGAGTAGTTGGCTCCAGAATCAAACAATATATGAGCAGGTAATTCGTTTACGAGAAAGGTACCTGAAGCGACATCAGCTTCATCCTTCGCAGCTTCCAGTGTCATCTGGAATGCTCTCGCCTTTGGCTTTGGTGGAATGTTGGGCTTTGCTGCCTCCTTCTCCTTCGGACAGTCTTTCAAAATATGCCCCTCTTCATTACACCCAAAACACATCCTTTTGTTGTTCGGACATTCATTGGCAAAATGTCCAACCTTTCCACACTTGTAGCAGGTCACATCCTCGCTACATTTCCCAAAGTGCTTTTTCCTACACTTATCACACCACTTTGCTTCGCCTCCTTTTCCTCCAAACTTTTTCGAATCAGATTTCGAAAATTTGCTCTTCTTACTGGAACCAAATGTTCCTTCAAACTTCCTTTTCTCACCAACCTCAACCTTGACGGTGGTTCTTCCCTTTATCATGTTCTCCACAGACTTGGCAGCCCAGATAGCTGCCTCTAGAGTAAGTGCCTGACGTACCGGCACCTCGTACTCCCATGGAAGTCCCTTCGCATACCGATCCACCTTTGTCAGCTCGTCTGGAACGATACGCAAGGCAAACTCCATCTTATCGGTGAAGTTATTGGTGTACTCATCTACTGACATGCTACCCTTCGTCAATGTCAGAAACTTGTTCTCCAACTCCAACAGATTTTGAGCCGAACAAAACTTGCGCTTGAACTGCACCAAGAACTCTGCCCATGACAATTGCAGTGGCTCATTAGGGCTTAAGGTCTTCCCTAGAGTGTTCCACCAACGAACGGCTCCACCTCGGAATTGTCGCACGGCATAGATAGTCTGCAACTTGCCTCTACAGCCACATGTCATAAAGGCTAACTCCATTTCGGAGATCCAATCCATAACCCCAATCGGATCCTCCTTTCCATTGAAGGTCGATGGTTTACAAGTCAAAAAGTCCTTGTACTTGCATCCCATTCCATCATTCCTTCCATCATGGTTATCTTGCCTAACTATCGGTGGGTTGGCTGGACCAACAGACCCACTGAAGTTTCCACCTTCCGAGTGCCCTTCATTCAGTTCAGGCTCTTCCACACGAATCGACAGTTCTTCACGATTTTGTTGAAGCAACCGTCTAGTTTCATCCATCTGACGATCCAACATCGTCTGAATCATCAATTGCACACCAGCCATGGTTATTGGCTCAGGTGCTGCTGCTACGACAGGTATTGGCTCAATCACTGGTGGTTGATTCCTGTTTTCGTCAGCATTTCCAACTCCACTTCTTGTTCTCACCATTTTGATCTACACACCGGATAAGGTGAAATTAGATCCTCAATCATGATGGATATTCAAATCATCCTTATCACTCCGAAACGTTTATATGCTAGTTCTAATATCGTAGACGTACGCTTAGAATCCTACACACATAAGGTTTCTAGATCCGGTCGGCAACAGACCATAGATCCGAACAAATAATATCATATATGGCAACATATAGCATTTAGCACATAAAGGCATTTTAGGCAACTTTCCTAAAATAAACTAGTGCTCATGTCTAAATCACTACAGACACACATCTCAAAACTTCACTTAGCATTCTAAGTTTAAGTCTAGAAATCCAACAAATTCCTAGTTCGCTTAAACTAATGCTCTGATACCAACTGTGACATCCCCAAAATCTCGGCCAGAAAAGACCGATTTTCATTTATGCTTTTAAATATTTTCAGAGTAAATCCTTTTGATTTGAAAGAGTTGCGGAATTTGTTCCCAAAAACAAAACATGATAAAACATTGTTTACCGAAGCATTTCATAAAAGAAATGTATTTTCATTATAATCAAAACTCGGGGTGTCATGTTCCGATACAGACCAATAAGCATAAACGAATACATTACAAGTCATATAACAAATATAAACATATGCAGACTTGTAAACAAAACAACTTGATGGTTCATCCATCTCATGCCCTTCCGCCACTACCTGTAATACAATTTAAAACTGAGTGGGTCAGGCTTGGGAGCCTGGTGAGCATATAGGGTTTTCAACCCACAATAAATATCATATTTAATTTTCACCAACCAACAATAACCCAATTACCCATTCCCGTTATTCTCACTTTAATGTCCCTAAAACAACTAACATAAGGGACCTAGTCTAAGAATATTTCATCGGGGCGACAACACATGCTTCGGGGGTACCTCAGCAATATAAGTCAAATAAGGCAACCATGAGGGGGATGGAGTACAGCGAATGAACACCCAAGTTCATTAACACCTACAGGTGGCGAACCTGCTAATGTTTCCACAAGACTGTCTAGAATAGCCGGTGGTCGTCATCTAAACTCCGCTAGATGACTCAATCAAACAACAACGAGGCCTCTCATCTGTTTATTACACACCAACGGTCTACCCATGTTCTACCCAACATATTAGTAGATAAAAATATACATTTGTATACATAGTTTAAAGAAAACCTGTATAGCATGCTTTAATCAACACATATATCACATAACAGATGAGGCACACACACACATAACACGTATCTCATAAAGAAATAAGCAGATCTATAAGATAGAAGAGAGTGAATACTCATTCACACATATCACCACCAAATATATACACATAGCACGTATTTTTATATAAAATACTTCGTATTATTGTATTAGAAGAAATAACTACACACTCACACTTATAAACAACAATACTCTTAATACACTCGAACCAAACTCGTATTATTATTGTGTTTATGAAAGTTAGTATATACTCACTTGATCAGAAGATGATCGGACAGCACTACGGCTTATAAAAGTAGTATTCCTCAGCAGATCTGGAAGATCTCCTCGAAAATCGAACTTCTCGCAGGCAGAGCTTCGACTCGGGAACCGCACTTTTCGGGATCTTCGGGATCTCGGGACTTGCCTCGGGGCTAGAGTATGATACCGGGGCTTCGGGGTAGCTTCGGCACGAAAAACGATGCAAAAGACTAGAGAGAAGAGAAGAAATTGAACAACAAAGAAGGCTGTCTTCGGATCCTTTATATAGAGGCTGGAACCTCGGAGTACGCGGGGCGTACTGCGTTACGCGGGGCGTACTGCCCAAAACGTCATTGCTTACGTATCCGAAGTGCTCGAGTGCGAGTGTCGACATCCCTCGGAGTACGCGGGGCGTACTCGAGTACGCGGGGCGTACCTCGGATCAGATCGGTGACTCCTTCGGATAATGCTTCCGAATTTTGAATTAAAAATAAATACAAAATGATTAATAAACTTCGGAAATTCATAACTTCTTCATACGAACTCCGTTTTCGACGTTCTTTATATCCACGCGAAGGTGAGACCATGCTCTACGACTTTCGTTTAGACTCCGTCGGCTAATTTTGACTTTATTTTTATTAATTATTTTTAATAGGCTGGGACAGAAACTTTCGTTATAAATTCATAACTTCTTCGTTTAACGTCCGTTCTCGCCTAACTTTTTATCGTTTCAATACCAACAATGAGATCTTCGATTCTCATTTAGATTGCTTCGGCTAACAACCGCTCGATCTCAAATCGAGTAAAACAGGCTGTATATCGCTAAGCCGGAACTTCGATAAATCATAACTTCCTCATACGAAGTCAGATTTGGGCGTTCTATATATATTCGGAAACCTCGTTTTAACTACTACAACATTATTCAAAGATATTAAGTTTATTTTACACTTAAATTTTGACGCTTATTTTTATTCTTAATTAATCAAACCACATAATTAAGCAATTAAGCACAAAACACATAATACTCAAATAATACAATCTTATTATTTCAAAACGGGTTACAAAGGTTAACCTAGACTATTACATTGCTACAAATGGCAAGCCCGAAACACAGGCGTTACATAATCCGTTGCTCAGCACCCTATAAATAGAACACAAGGTCAGCCGAGTTTAGTTGCTCAAATTCTTCTCTCTCGCCCTTATTCTCTCGATTTACGTGCAAGTTATACCCTCGAAGCCCCGGTATCATCCTGACACCCGAAGCATGTCCCGACGGTCCGAAGTTCCCAAGAAAAAGGGTTTCCGAGCCGAAGCTTTGTCCACGTGAATCCCCGTTTTTGGGAAAACATCCTGGTTTTATTGGAAACGATTGTTTTAAGAGACGAGGTGTTGTTCGATCATCGTATTATCAAGCGAGTGCATAGTCCCTTTCATATACACAATTTTAATACAACTATTGATGAATGTATTAGATATATGATATGAGTAAGTGTGTAATTGCTTTCTGATAATACACATATATAAATTATACTCTATGAAATATGTGCTTTGTGATTGTATACTATTTATTATGTGGTATGAGTATTGAATGAACATGTCATACAGGATTTAATCTGTATATAAACAAGTATATTTTATATACAAATATGTTGGGTAGAACATGGATAGATAGTGATGTATGATGAAATAAAAATGATGAGAGGCCTCAATGTGATTGTGATCTAGTCATCCAACATGATATTGATGACGGCCACAGACTTTTCTAGACAGTTCAACGGAATGCTGGCAGGCTCATAACATGTAGGTGTAGTGAACTTGGGTGTTCATTTGTTGTATTCTATCCCCCTCATGGTTGCCTTAGGACATTCATTGCTAAGGATACCCCTTTGCAGTAGTGTCTGTCCTGATGAAAATCCTAGATTAGGTCCCTTGTAATAGTTTTTGTCATAGGGACGTAAAGTGAGGATAACGGGAATGGGTAATCGGGTTATTATTGGTTGGTTGAATTAAATATAACTATTTATTGTGGGTTGATAACCCTATATGCTGACCAGGATCCCAAGCCTGACCCACTCAGTTTCTTTGTATTACAGGTACTGGCGCGAGAGCATAAGTTGGGGAACTTGTGAAGATGTTTTTGTTTATAGACTAGTAGTTGTATATAACTATATAAGGTCTATGTTTTATTGTTTATGCTTTTGTGTCTGTATCAGAACATGACATCCCGAGTTTTGATATATAACGAAAATAAATTTCTTTAAGAAATGTTTTGATAAATCTTATTTTATCATGTAATGTTTTGGGGACAAATTACGTAACTCTTTTAAATCAATGGATTTACTCTAAAATTATTTTAAAAGCATAAATGAAACCGGTCTTTTCTGGCCGTGATTTTGGGGATGTCATAGTTGGTATCAGTGAATTAGTTTAAGCGAACTAGGAATTTGTAGGATTTCTAGACTTAAACTTAGAATGCGAAGTGTAAATTGTGAGATGAGTGTCTGTCATATTTTAGACATGAACACTAGGTTATTTTAGGAAAGTTGCCTAAAATGCTTTTATGTGATAAATATTGTATGTTTTCCATATATGATATTGTTTGTTCGGATCTATGCTTTGTTGTCAATCGGATCTGGAAACCTCATGTGTTTAGGATTCTAAGCGTATAATTATGGTATTAGAACTAGCATGTAAACGTTTCAGAGTAATAAGGATAATTTAATTATATATCATGATTGAGGATCTAAATTCACCTTATTCGGTGTGTAGATAAAAAAATTTAAGAACCAGAAGTGGAGTTGGAAACGTGAACGAAGACAGGAATCCATCACCTGTGATTGAGCGAGTGGCTGTTGAAGCAGCAGCACCTGAGCCAATAATAATGACTAGGTTATAGTTGATGATTCAAACGATGTTGGATCGTCTGATGGAAGAAATGAGACATCTGCTTCGGCAGAATCGTGAAGAACTTTCAATGCCGATTGAACAACCCGAGTTGAATGAAGGGCATTCGGAAAGAGGTAACTTCAGTGGGACTGTTGGTCAAGCCAACCCATCGATTGTTAGGCAAATCAACCAGGATGGTGGAAATGATGGACTTAGATGCAAGTACAAAGACTTTTTGACTTGCAAACCATCGACCTTCACTGGAAAGGAAGATCCGATCGAAGTTATGGATTGGATCTCGGAAATGGAGCTAGTCTTCATGACGTGTGGCTGCAGAGGCAAGTTGTAGACCACTTTCGTAGTACGTCAGTTCAGGGTGGAGCTATTAGTTGGTGGAACACTATGGGGAAGACCCCAAGCCCTAATAAGCCACTGCAACTGACTTGGGCAGAGTTCTTGGTGCAATTCAAGTGCATGTTCTGCTCGGCCCAGAATCTACTACAGTTGGGGAACAAGTTTCTGACATTGAATAAAGGCATCATGTTAGTAGATGATTACACCAATGCCTTTACAAACAAAATAGTGATAAGAGAAAGTTTGAAGTTGGCGATAAGAGAAAGTTTGAAGGAACTTTGGGTTCCATCAAGAAAAACAATTTTTCGAAGTCTAATTCGAAGAAGTTTGGAGGCGAATCAAAATGGTGTGAAAAGTTCAAGAAAAATTACTCTGGAAAATGTAGTGAGGAAGTAACGTGCTACAAATGTGGAAAAACTAGGCATTATGCCAATGAGTGTCCGTCCAACAAGATACCTTTCTCGTAAACAAATTACCTGCCCAAATTTTATTTGATTATGGAGCCAACTACTCCTTTATTTCGCATGAATTTGGCAGAAAACTAGCTTTACCTGCCGATAGACTAGATAATGCTATATTAGTCGAAGTTGCTAGTGGCAAGTTTATACCTGTTAGCCATCGCATGAAAAACATTTTCATTGGCTTGAATGGGAATAAGTTCCACGAGGAATTATTTCCTATCAAACTAAACGGTTTCGACATCATGTTGGGGATGGATTGGCTTAGCGCCAAAGATGCCAAGATATTATGCAAGAAGAAGATAGTAAAAGTAAACCCGCTAGGGAAAGAGTCGTTTATGGTGTATGGGTACAAACGCAGAGTAAATTCTGGAATCATTTCTCTAATGAAAGCCAGAAAGTGTTTTGCCAAAGGATGTACATCATATTTGGCATTCGTGATCGATGCTAAGAAGGAGAAAAAGGAGATGCAGAGCATTCCTGTCGTGTGTAATTATTCGGAAGTATTTCTCGAAGATCTTCCCGGATTACCCCCTGATAGACAAGTGGAGTTTAGAATAGACTTTTTATCGGAGATGACGCCAATAGCAAAAGCACCTTACCGACTAGCACCGACGGAGATGAAGGAGCCGATGATGTAACTTCAGGAGTTATTGGACCAAGGTTTCATTAGACTTAGTTCATTACCGTGGGGAGCTTCGGTGTTATTCGTTAAGAAAAAGGACGGGATTATGAGGATGTGCATTGATTATAGAGAGCTGAACAAGGCAACAATAAAGAATAGATATATGTTTCCAAGGATTGATGACCTGTTCGATCAACTACAAGGTTCAAGTTAATTTTCAAAGATCGACCTAAGGTCAGGATATCATTAGTTGAAGGTGAGAGAGCAGGATATCAAAAAGACTACATTCAGAACCTGATATAGACACTACAAGTATTTAGTTATGTCGTTTGGATTAACCAATTCTCCATCAGCATTCTTCCATTTAACGAACAGGGTTTGTAATCCATTCCATGATAAATCTGTGATAGTGTTCATAGATGACATTCTGATTTACTCAAAAAGCCAAGAGGAGCATGGCCAATACTTACAAGAAGTGTTAGAAGTCTTGAAGAAGGAGAAGCTATATGCCAAGTTCTCCAAATGTGATTATTAGATTCGAGAAGTCCAATTCTTGGGTCATGTGGTCAACCAAGAAGGGATAATGGTTGATCCAACGAAGATTGAAGCTATGATGAAGTGGGAACAACCGAAAAGTCCCACAGAGATCCGAAACTTTCTGGTATTAGCCGGATATTACCGATGGTTTATCCAAGGCTTTTCTTCGATCACTACTCCTTTAACAACTTTGACCCACAAAGGAGCTACTTATGCTTGGAGTGATAAAAACAAAGAAGCGTTTGAGTTGTTAAAGAGGAAGCTATGTGAGGCACCGATTCTTTCTCT
This sequence comes from Lactuca serriola, assembly GCF_051521515.1. Classification (NCBI taxonomy): domain Eukaryota; kingdom Viridiplantae; phylum Streptophyta; class Magnoliopsida; order Asterales; family Asteraceae; genus Lactuca; species Lactuca serriola. The sequence continues at coordinate 20,832,004 of NC_136409.1, read as the reverse complement.
ACCTCATGGAGTTGAAGACTTCGTTGTTTACAGCGATGCGTCTGGTGTTGGATTGGGTTGTGTTTTGACCCAAAGAGAAAAGGTGATAGGATATGCGTCTCGACAGCTGAAGGAGCATGAAAAGAACTACCTTACTCACGATTTCGAGCTGGCAGTGGTAGTTTCGCTCTGAAGATATGGAGGCTTTATCTCTATGGCTCGAAGTGCAAACGTTTCATTGATCATAAGATTCTTCAATATCTCTTTAATCAGAAAGAATTAAATATAAGGCAATGGCGCTGGCTAGAGTTACTTAAGGACTATGACTGTGAGATACTTTACCACCCTGGTAAAGCAAATGTTGTCGCTGATGCTCTCAGTTAAAAAGTCAATCTTGAAAGAAAAAGGCCAAGAGCGTTGAGAATAGAAGTTGTCTCGACAATTTTGGAGAGTATACAGAAAGCTCAAGAAGAAACTTTTGAGAAGAATGACTAAAAGGGAGAACATTTGGGCAAAACGTTAGTGTTCGGTGTAAACAGTCATGGACTGAAGGTATTGCAAGATTGAATTTGGGTGCCTAAGTCAGGAGGGATAAGAGATCTTCTGATGGAAGAAGCTCACAAAACCATGTACTCAATTCATCCTGGCAACACTAAAATGTATAGGGACCTAAAACCCTACTACTGGTAACCGATGATGAAGCTTGATATTGCAAAGTATGTGGCAGAGTGTATGGAATGTGCACGGGTAAAGGCATAACATCAGAAACCATACGGGAGTTTAGAACCTTTAACAGTGCCTATGGGTAGATGGAAAGACATTGCTACGGATTTTGTCACTAAACTTCCCAGAACAAAGAATGGTCACGACATGATTTGGGTGGTCGTTGATTGCTTCACTAAGAGTGCACATTTTATAGAAGCCAATGAGAAATGGTCTATGGATAAGCTTGCGAATTCTTACGTGAAAGAAATTATGAGGCTTCACAGTGTTCCGTTAACGATTGTGTCAGATCGTGACAACCATTTCATCTCGCGATTTTGGAGAAGTCTACAAGAGGAATTAGGTACCAAGTTGTGTTTGAGTACAACTTACCATCCACAGACTGATGGTGAGAACAAACGGACGATACAAACACTTGAAGATATTCTGAGAACATGTACCCTGGAATTCCAAGGCAACTGGGATGAACATTTGCCTTTGGTAGAATTTTCCTACAATAATAGTTTCCACTCGAGCATAAAGATGGAACTTTATCAAGCTATGTACGGACAAAAATCTCATACGCCGTCTTGTTGGCTTGATGCTAGAGAAAAGAAATTTATGGGTCCCGAGATAGTCCATCAAACTGTTGAAAAGTTGAAAATAATTAGGGAGAGAATGTTAGCAGCTCAGGATCGTCAAAAGAGCTACACTGACAACAAGCGAAGACCGATGAATTGTGAAGTTGGAGATTCGGTTTTGCTTAAAGTCTCACCGTGGAAGGGACTTATACGATTTGGTAAAAGGGGAAAGTTAAGTCCAAGGTTTATTGGACCATTTAAATTTCTTCAGAGGATTGGGAACCAAGCTTACAAGCTCGAATTACTCGAAGAACTGAATGGAATTCATAACACTTTCCATGTGTGTTATTTGAGGAAGTTCATAGGAGAAGTTCCCGATATAATTCCAATTTTTGAATTAAGAATTGATGAGAATAAAAGGTGGATTGAAGAACCAGAGGAAGTCTTTGACTAAAAGACTAAGAAGTTGCAATGTAAGATTGTAAGTCCCCAAAATTGCTTGTGTATCAATCAGATCCAATTGATGGTGCGGAATCCCGATCAATTGGATGATGTTAGATTAAATAGAAGAGAAGAAGAAGAAGATGCTGATGAATCTAATGATGTATTCAATATGAATGATGCTCCTTACAATAGATTCACACACACACACACACACACTCTTCTTCTCTCTAACTTTATCTCCCTTCTCTAGCCTCTTCTATTCTTTTCGTACACTCCCACATGCACTCCTCTATTTATATGTACCTCCAGCCATACACATATGTACAGCCGCACACCCTGTGTACGGCCGTACATAGGGTGTGCGGCCGTACACATGTGTACGGCCGTACACACAAACCACAAACACATACAACATTATATAAACATATATTTTCCTAGAAAAGCAAAGTATAAACCATATTTTTGACCGAACCATCTCCCCCTTGGTTTATAGCTTTCTTTTCTAATTGTCCCAACAAATAAACCCCCCTAAAAATTAGCTGGCCTTTCTAGTTAATCTTCATTGGGAACTTGGCTTCAGCATTAATCTTCAAATTCTTCACAGCTTCAAGATGAACTTGATGAATCTTCAATGAATGACTTCATGTTGAGCGGTTGGGCTTTTCTTTAGAGTTTGGCTTTGAATGCACGTCGAGTGAGGAGGCTTGATGAAAAGATTCTTGAAAGATAGCGTTTTCAAATTGAGAATCTTCAAAGAGAACAACGGAGAGAAAGAATAATCTTCATTGGTATAAATAGCAGCAAATTGATTGAGGAGGCTTCAATGCAATCTGTCACATAATCTTCAAGTACAGCTTTACCATGCTTCTGGGGTTGACAAATTGAATTTCGAAAGAATAATCTTCATTTCTTGCTCCTTCGAATGCGAATTCTTCGGTGCTCACGGATGAAGCCTTGGATCAGAAGATCTTCAATACAGTCTCCACGAGTCTCATCTACGCCTAAAATCACTTTTCAAGACAAAACAAAACTAAAAGAAAAATTAGCACACAAAAAAAATATTTTTGGATTTTTGATATTTTCTGGAAAAATAAAATAACACTATTTTTTTGGATTTTTAATTTTCTGATTTTTGTTTGATTTTTTGAATTATTTTTAATTCTCCCCCTAAAATTTGTGCATAGAGGAAAACTATGAACAAATTTAACAAAAATAAAATGATATCTAACTTTGAGAATGATTTGGGATCAAAGCTTTTAGACTGCCTTTATCCACTTGTCGGTACCTTCTATCTTCACGTCTTTGTCTGGTCGATCGCCAATATTCTTGTCCACTTAAACACGAAAAATTATGACAAAATGAGGACATACTATAAGTGACAAGACAATGTGATCCTGAGTTCCTAGATATTATATCTGATCCTAAGTTTCTAGATACTATATCTTAAGGACCATTCAGCTGATGACGACCAGGGATATTGTTGTCCACCTAAATTGAGCAGTGAGATCTATAGACAATCTGTATGTGTTCAATTTTAAGTGTACTAGAATGTCTTTCCTGCTTCCTGATATGCCCCAGCCATCAAGAACTTCCAGAGTACTCCTTACACCGGGTGAGCAGACAACCATTCAGAGAGAGGATAGATTCAGAATTCTATTACTTATTATTTCAGAGGGGTTGAGAAGTAGAAGGTTGCATATGCTATGTACCAGGTCGGATTAGAAGTCACGCAAAGGAGACAGCATATGGCTAACATATAAGAAGTTTTTCACATATATAATATGCATAGAAATAGAGTTGCATATGTTGTGTACCAGGTCGGATTGGAATTCACGCAAAGGAGACAACATATGACTAACAGAAGGAAAGAAAGAAAATGATATTGTATAGACCTAATTTATCGGAATTTACCAGTCGCCCCATCCAACCGAAATTAAGGACAGAATCCGCACATCGAGGAAAAGTTAAACCACGGTTCCAAGTACGAGTTCAATTAATGTGACGTGTAGATTCCCAGATCGAGGAAAACCTAAACGGAACTATCTAGGTCAAGATTTTTCAACTCATTTGATTTCCTAAGTTCAACTCTGCCTAGTCATGTCCATTTAGAATCTTTCGTGCCTACCGACGCATCAAACCAGAGCATAGACCCTTCAACTTTGGGTACGTTATGCAGACTCAGGTTGCGTGTTATCACATAATCATATCACTTCCTAAAACATATCCCTCAAGCACATACCATAACCAACATATTATTATTTTGATTTTCTAATTTTTTTTATATTGTTTAAAATTTTCGAATTTTTGTTTTGTTTTTATTTCTCCCCCAAAATTTGTGCATAGGAGAGAAATGAAAGTAAATGCGCAAATTTAAATTATCCTAAAAAAAAATTTGTCTTTAAAGCGAATAAACTTCAGAAAAACTCAGGAGTATATAGAAGAAAACTCAAACCGTAAGTCACCGATTGAATTTGCATCTAGAAGGTCTGAGAACATCACGCGTAATCTCAGAACAGATCCGAAAATTCTTCATGTCATTAAGCATAAACCCCATGTGATCCCTTCCTTTCTTCCCTTCCCGCAAAGGACACATACTCTCAAACAAATGTATGAATGTTGTACAGTTGAGAGATGTCCCCTATCAAGTGCCAGGAACAGCCACTACCAACAAACCGAAGTCTAATGATATGCCTTCATAGCTGCTCCGACACAGAGCGGGATCAGTTGGTCTTTGGAACCCAGTTCATTTTGAAACTGGGTCGACCTTTGTCATCTTTGCACGATACTCTCTCCCATGACATATCCTGTTTATCACAAACAGAAGATGAAGAAATATTAGAGTCATTAGTTGATTTGGGAGAGTGAGCATTTGGAACCCATTTGTAGTTGGGTTTAACCCATTTCTTTTTCGATCTGATGGGTGGCACAGCACTTGATTTTGAACTTGATGTCGGCCGTTGAGATGACTTTGATTTTGGCTTCATGGGAGCATCGCTTGGATTTGACTTTTTGGCCGACATTCCCTTCTTGACCTTGGGATTTGATTTCTTGGCCTTGGGAGTTGAACTCTTTCCCTTCGTGTCATTACAGTTGCCATTGTCTAAACGTGACCTTGAGGGGTTTCTTTTGAAGTATCTCCCTCTTGGCGTGTTCTGCCACCCTTGTGCATAGTAGGGAATGTATGCTCGATTAGGACAATTTCTGGCAATGTGTCCAGGTGTTCCACAGTGAAAACAAGTCTTTTTCTTCACTGTGAAGTTGTTTCTTCCTGCCCCTGGTGGCGTATCCTTGCCTCATTTCTGATTATTCCCACAAGCACACTTGCAGCAAGTCGGCTGTTTCACTTGATTTGGCGGCATGTACTTCTCAACAACAGGTTGATCAGAAGCAACTGAGTTTGAAGCAACAAATTCAGAGTTCAAGGAGATGTTGGTTTGCTCAATGGTGTTCTCCTTGTTCTCATCCTCTGCTACTTTACCTGCACATAAAGTAGAAGCATTAGTATCTTCAACATGAATACCTCCTGACACAAATGCAACTGGTTTGACATATCGAAGATGTGTCCCCCTGTCAATTTCGTCCTGTGTCATAGGGATGGATGTGTAGTTATGATTGAAAGGTGGAGGAACACTATCATACCCTAGACCCTTGTTTTGATTTTCTTTGAAATTTAATTGGGTTTCATATAAGGAATCGACTGTCTTACTTGATGCAGTGTAATTTTTTAAAGTAACATATGTTTTTCCGCACTTAATTTTCAAAGCGTCAAGTTCTTCAGTTACAGCATCAAGTTTTTTCTTAATGTGATCATAATTTTCACACGTGTTGCTGTAATCTTCTTGTAATTTCCGAAAATCCTTGATTTTTGTTTCTAATTGAGCTTTTAACGGTTTCTGACCTTTCCTAAGAGTATAGCCTTCGTATTTGAGGTCCTCATTTTCTCTTTTTAATAAATCTATTGATTTTTGTAAAAAATTAATAGTTTTAACACAAGATGGAGTACAAGAAACTTCATTTACCGGAATTGATGTGGAACTCATTTTTTTATTATTATCATTTTTTATTTTTATATTTAAATTTTTTTTATATTTTTAATTGCCCTTTGACTTAAAAACCGAGAAAGTCAACCTTAAAAGTCAAATTTAAAAAGTTAAACTCAAAAGTCAAACTTAAAAGTCAAACCGAAAAGCCAAATTTGAAAAATTAAAAGTCAAACGAGAAAGTCAAAAGGTTAAAGTCAAAGGCCAAACTAGAAAAGTCAAAGTCAAAATTTAATTAAAAAGTCAAAAATTAAAAAATAAAATTTTTGGGTTGAAAATGGAATTTTAAAATAAAAGGAAATGAATTTTTTGGTTAAAAATGCCAATTTTCGAAAATAATAACCGAGAAGGAGTCTTTAAGAATTAAAAACTGGAGGAAAAGAACATCAGAGTTGCTAGAGCAGTTGGTAGGGGGCGGTGATGTTGAACCAAGGGACCTGGGTTCGAATCCTGGCAGCCCCAATTCGCCGTCCCCTTTTTTAAAAATGCGAAGGCTGAACGCTGCTGAACGAAGAACCGAGGCAGCACACTCCGAGGTGCACACCGTGGCTGCATACACCGAGCCGCACACACTGAGCCGCACTCCTTCAACGGGCCGCACACCTTCAATAGATTCGCGAAAAAACGACGTTTTTCACACTTTTTTGCTCCAAAACTCGATCAAAAACTCGTTTTTATGAAAAATGCAAAGAAGAAACTCCCCTTATTTTTCCGAGATTTATCCATAAACGCAATTATCTTTTCAAAATAAGATCAAATAAGCTCCAGATCTGAAAAAATTGATTGATACAACCAAGCTCTGATACCAATTGTAAGTCCCCAAAATTGCTTGTGTATCAATCAGATCCAATTGATGGTGCGAAATCCCGATCAATTGGATGATGTCAGATCAAATAGAAGAGAAGAAGAAGAAGATGATGATGAATCTAATGATGTATTCAATATGAATGATGCTCCTTACAATAGATTCACACACACACACAAACACTCTTCTTCTCTTTAACTTTCTCTCTCTTCTCTAGCCTCTTCTCTTCTTTTCGTACACTCCTCTACCCATTACATCTATTTATATGGACCTCCAGCCATACACATGTGTACAGCCGCACACCCTGTGTATGGCCATACACAGGGTGTGCGGCCGTACACACAAATCGAAAACACATACATCATTACATAAAAATATTTTTTCCTAGAAAAGCAAAGTATAAACCATATTTTTCACCCAACAAAGATGGTCGAATTAGTGCTTGTCCGATGGAAACATGCGAATGGGCATAATCTCACCTGGGAAACGGAGAGTGACATGATGAGTCGCTATCCGCATTTGTTTGTTGATGTGTGATTCCGGGGACAAAATCATTCTAAGGTGGAGAGAATTGTAACGCCCGTGTTTCTGGGCTAGGCATTAATGTCGATGTAATAGTCTAGGTTAAGCTTTGTAATTCATTTTGAAATAATAAGAATGTATTATTTGAGTATTATGTGTTTTATGCTTAATTGTGTGCCTTAAATTAACTAAGAATAAAAGTAAGCGTAGTAATAAAATATTAGATAAGCCTAATATCTATGAATGAAGTTGTACTGGCCGTGGCAAGGGTTCCAGATATATAAAGAATGCTGAAATCCGAGTTATAACGAAGACGTTATGACCTATCGAAGTTTTGCGACAGAATCGGTATGACACTGTGTGACGTAAATAGTGAATTTACGATAGAATGATATTTACCCTTAGTGACCCAAACAAAAGTCGTAGAACACGTTAAACCGAGAGCATGCATAAAAAGAACGTCTAAATCTGACTTCATATGAGGAAGTTATGGTTTTTCTAAGTTCCGACTTAGCAGTATGCAGCCCGAAACTCGAATTTTAGATCGAGTGATTTTTTAGGCAAAACAATCTAAACGAGAATGGAAGATCTCGTTAATAGTAGTTCAACAGTGAAAAGACAGAAGAAAACGAACGTCAGATGAAGAAGTTATGATTTTTTAACAGACTTTTCTTATCCCGGCCTGTTAAAAATATAATAATAAAACTAAAGTCAAAATTAGCCAAAAACGGAGCTCGTATGCGAAAGATACGAATTTTTGAAGTTTGAGAAACGGGAGTATGCCCAGCATAAAGGACTACGCCCAACGTACTCATGATTCATGGACTGAATTGGGCCACGTCGCCCTACTCCATCACTCAAGTGTCTCGGGTCCGAGACTATGATGCATCCGATTTGACCTGATTAGTACGTCCAACGTACTTGAAGAGTACGCCCAGCGTACATGTCGATGTGCCAGTACGCCCAGCGTACCCGGTGTACGCCCAATGTAGTGCTTGTAGAGGGAGTACGCCCCGCGTACTCTGAGATTACGCCCAGAGTAATCCGATGCTCAGCACCCTATAAATAGAACACAAGGTCAGCCGATTTTAGTTGCTCAAATTCTTCTCTCTCGCCCTTATTCTCTCGATTTACGTGCAAGTTATACCTCCAAAACCCCGGTATCTTCTCGACACCCGAAGCAAGTCCCGACGCTCCGAAGTTCTCGAGAAACAGAGTTTCCGAGCCGAAGCTCTTTCTGCATGAAGCCCCGTTTTTGGGAAAACATCCCGGTTTTATCGGAAACGATTGTTTTAAGAGATAAGGTGTTGTCAGATCATCGTATTATCAAGTGAGTGCGTAGTCCCTTTCATATACACGATTTTAATACAAGTATTGATGAATGTATTAGATATATGATATGAGTAAGTATGAAGTTTCTTTCTGATAATACACATATATGTTATATGCTCTATAAAATACATGCTATGTGATTATATACTATTTATTATGTGGTATGAGTATTGAATGAACATGTTATAAATGTTTTAAGTTGTATATAAACAAGTATATTTTATCTACAAATATGTTGGGTAGAACATGTGTAGATAGTGATGTGTAATGAAATAAAAATGATGAGAGGCCTCAATGTGATTGTGGTCTAGTCGTCCATCAGAATATGGACGACGACCACAGACTTTTCTAGACAGTTCAGTGGAATGTTGGCAGTCTCATAACCTGTAGGTGTAGTGAACTTGGGTGTTCATTTGTTGTATTCTATCCCCTCATGGTTGCCTTAGGACATTCATTGCTGAGGAAACCACTTTGCAGTAGTATCCGTCCCGATGAAAATCCTAGATTAGGTCGCTTGTAATAGTTGTTGTCATAGGGACGTAAAGTGAGGAAAACGAAAATGGGTAATCTTGGTTATTGTTGGTTGGTGAAATTAAATATAACTATTTATTGTGGGTTAAAAACTATATATGCTCACTAGGCTCCTAAGCCTGACCCACTCAGTTTCTTTGTATTATAGGTAGTGGCGCGGGAGTAGAAGTTGGGGAACTTGTGAAGATGTTTTTGTTTATAAACCAGTAGTTGTATATAACTATTTAAGGTCTATATTTTATTGTTTATGCTTTTGTGTTTGTATCAGAACCTAACATCCCGAGTTTTGATATTTAATGAAAATACATTTTTTTAAGAAATGCTTTGATAAATCTTATTTTATCATGTAATGTTTTGGGGACAAATTCCGCAACACTTTTAAATCAATGGATTTACTCTGAAATTATTTTGAAAGCATAAATGAAACCGGTCTTTTATGGCCGTGATTTTGAGGATGTCACATGGGCAGCTTTAGACTCTTTGAGAATCGGTCAGCGTAAAGCTTTTGATGCAGTGATCTTGACATCTTTTTGGTGCTTTTGGAATTTCAGAATTGGAATGGTTTTCGAAGCAGCTACCTCTAGGAAATCCATGATTTTTGATGATGTTTAAAAGTCTTTTATTTGGACTTCTAGTAGGTGTACAAAAGCCAAGTTTAGTTGGTGTTCTTGGCTTCATAATCCTATTTCAGCTACTATTTTGATGTAATTTTTTTTCTAGCGTCTTGTTAGCTTTAATAATATTTTGCATTGCACAATAATAATAATAATAATAATAATGTTTTGGTCTAAAAGGGCTATAATTTTTATTAAGTTAATTATTTTTTTGAATGGCGGAATTTTATTAAATATATAGCAAAGAGCTAGAAAAGAGCCATTATAGTAAAATAGAAGCCAAAGCAGAGTTTTGTAACCTAGAAACTCATCGGATTTTTTTTATACATCTATTCGAAATCCTAAAATAAAACCGATCAACAACCTCATAAAAAATAAAAGATTTTCTAGGAGAGTCGTTCCAAAAATGATAGAATTCCTAAAATTCCAAATACAGCAGAAAACTGTCATCACCACAACATTAAAAGCTATAAGTTTCCTTCCGAAGAGTCTGTTAAAATATGCCCATGTGAGAAGAGACTATATAGAAACCGGATTAGGAAGTTGCATCCTCCACCAAACTGCAAACTCTACTCCAAATAACTGCAAGTTCAACACAATTCGTAAAAAGATGGTCAATCGACTCCACTTCATCTAGCAAATAATGAAATCTAGGGTAATGCCCCTATACGTGAGCCTCTCTCTAGTCAGAATGCTATTCAAGGACACCATCCACAAGATAATATTCACCTTGATTGGGATCCAATTATTCCAATCAAGTCTCCAACCCCCCATAGAGAGTTAAACCTCTATCTAAAAACATACAAGCCGAGGAAACAAAAAAATATATGGAGTATCAAGTAACCATCCCAGTCTTTCCGGAGCGTCTCCCAAATGAATCTCCAGCAAAATACCCATCAAATTATCCCACCGAGTCAGTGTTGGATTAAGGTATCTAAGCTCATAACTAAATTGGTATAAACTTTTAAATAGAAGCAAAGTCCTTTTGGGTTGCCTTTATAACTAGAACTTGGTTAGAATGATATTTATAGAAAGAAGATAATTTATTAGATTATTACGTGATGAATAAACTAATTAGAAATTATGAGGAAATGATTTGTTAATATACTATTTGATTAATATATTAATTGGAAATAGGTAGTTGATTTGTTAATTTATTATGTGCTTAATAAATTAATATGAGATCAATTATTAAATAATTGATTGTTAATTAAACTAGTTAATAGATTAATGTGAACTCAATTAGGATTGATTAGTTATTAATCATAATTAATCTGGAATTAATTAGAGATTCATTGGAATTAATTAAATGTGCAAAGGATGAGTTGTAGTTGGTCATAGTTGAGCAAGGAAATGCACTTCTAGAACTTACCATCATATGGACGGTTTTGGGAGATCTTTTAGGGTTTCCAAAAGCCTCCTTGTAGTAGATAAGAAAAAAATTTGAACTGAGATTAAATCTATTCTTTAATAATTCAAATTTGGCTTTGTCCTTAAGTTGTGTAAACTATAAATAAGACTATTGGGGGACTTAATTTGGTGGTTCTTACTTCCTAAAAGGTTGTGAATGAAAAATATGCCTTCCTCCTCTCTCCTCTCTTGTCTTCTACTCCTAGGGTTTGAGTGTGAGTCATTATCAGCATCATCCATTTGGTGCTAGGCTTTCCAAGACCAACAACTACAAGCGAATGAAGTGATTTGTTTACTACAACAAATAGAAGGTATATAACCATAACTTGGTGATTTTGATTATATTAGGGTTTATCTAGTTTGTTATTCATGTATGTTGTCTTCAAAATGTAATACCTAGATCCTTATAGGTTGCATGTGTGCTTCTTAATTGTTAAGAGATTTTCTGCATGGTACATGTATTATAAGCTATAAAACCCATCAGCGATATCAAAGCCTTGGTGTATCTAACATTAAAAGTACATAAGATGAATTGAAAAACTTTTTCGAAATTTTTTTCCCACGTCGTGACAGTTGTTCTATCACCTCGTGACTTCAGTATAAATCCAAAATTCGGGATCTTTTGCGTAATCTAATTTGTGTGGTTATTTTTGGTAATTATCTAATTTGAATTTTTCCAAATTTGATTTATGCATATCTTAGATAATTAAAATAAAACCCTAAATATTAGAAGATAATCTTGAATAGATAATATTTAAGTATAAGTTTAACTAAATTGAATTATCCTTACGGATTTAATAATAAATTTATGTAAAAGGTTAATTAAAAGATAATTATAAATCCATGCTGGGGTTAAATAGATTATGTATTATAATTAATATTTAAACATTGTGTTTTAAATATTTTTTAAAATGCGCCCTTTTATATATATATATATATATATATATATATATATATATATATATATATATATGCTTAATTTATTCTATTTAAACTAATTATTATGTTATTGTATGCATAAGTGTGGACCAATCGTTTTACTTAATTTAAGAAAGTGATTAATATATATTATTAAATTAAAGATAATTGAAAAATACCATCTAATTTCATTCTAAGGGCATTGTAGGCAATTGAGATAAATTTAAAAAAGGAAAATTCCATATTTTTTTGGGATAATTAACTCTCTTGATTTTAAAATTCTAATTTTTTTAATTACTTTAATTTTAATTCTAACGTAATTTTTATAATTAAACCCGATTTTATTATGTTAGAATCATATTCTCTACGAATTTCAGGATACATATTTCTATTAGAATAATATTTTATGTGAATGCCAACACCGACTAATACACATTTTTGGATACAACTTCAAAATTTTCATTACATTCTTAAAAAAGTAAAAACTTTATATAATAGTCTATGAGAATGAAATACTCACTAATAACAAATAAAAGTATGTATATTATTCGACTTGAATATTGTAGCAGAATATATTATTACAATACTACTATCATTCTATTGTATATTATTCTATCAGAAGAATATCTCTTTCCTTGATCATCCATGAAATTATACATTTAACGAAAATAAATGCCATGAATCAAATCATGTAAGAATATTATTCTCTGAGAATGCTTAGAATCACTTTCAAATTTGCGGTTTGTTCTTCAAGCATCAACTTCTGTCAAAACAAAACCAAATTGTAGTTTATATTCCAACAAAATTGGAATTCATGATTCCATTACAACATAATTGGAATTCATGATTCTTTTTATCTTCTTCATGTCAATCTCAAGAATTGTACCACACGTTTATGTTTTCTTTCCCTTAGATCACAATGTACTCCATATCGATCAAAATTCACAACTATACAATAAGATCATCAAGATAAATTTTTTTTATCTATTTAACTTGTAAATCCCAATCAAAAGAAACATACCCAATCAAATAAGAGATCATCACCATTGTTCTTCCTTCTCTTTTCTCCAAGTCAGTTAGGCTTCAGCTTTCTCCAAGTCAGTTGTGGCTGAACTCAGTTTCTGAGTGAACTAATTTAGGCCTTTTTGTACCTGGGCTGGGTCGACTCGGTCAAGGGGGACAACTTCAACAGCCAATATTTCTGCATAAGAGTTTGGGTGAATGAAAGCAAAGCCACTGCTGATGAATAGTGAAGATACTTGATCACTTACTAAGCTTGAAAACCAATTTCAAGGTGAAGGTCTACAGATTGACTGGTTCAAACACAAATTGAATTGAAACCAAATTGAGAACAAAGCAGCTACCAAGACTAATAATATTATCTAGCAACCAATTAGTAACTTCATGGTGAGAAGTGAGATGATAACATACAGAACCCCAAATCAAACAAGCTTCATTAGTGTATCTACCTATTTGAAACATCAAATAGAACTAGCACGTTCGATGAAGTTTCAAATCAAGGATAGATAAGGGTTGGTGACATGGAAAAGGATGAAGACAGAGTGCATACATCCAGATGAAGTTTCAAATCACAGACTTGAAGGATTCGACAGAAAAACAGTCAAAATAAGAAGAATAAAAACCTATTATAAATCGGAGCTACACTTCGCTTCTTCTTCCCGTTGAACTTCACAGCCTCCGTTTCCCATTCGCAACTGGCCAAAGACCGGCGACCTCCTTTGCCCTCACTCTCCTTTCTCTTCTGCTCCTATTAATCAAAGAACTCCGATGATCTTGTCTCGTCGATTACCACCACCAGAAACACAACCTCGTCTTCCACCAATCGACAACACCCCCAAACGATTCCAGAACCCGATTTCTTGAGTCTCCGTGACTTGCGCTCGTTGATCTGCCTTCGTCCATCTTTTCCTGATCAAAAGGAACACGAGTTTAAAAGCCCTAATCACTTAAGTGGATCCGTGATTATAGGGATTATTTTTGGTAGTTACAAAACAAATTACTATATTACCCTTATTTATTTATTTATTTAATTTTTTATTTAATTTTGATTGGACCACATTTATGCATACAATAACACAATAGTTAGTTAAAACAAATGAACCTAGCTCTCTCTCTCTCTCTCTCTCTCTATATATATATATATATATATATATATATATATATATATATATTAAAATGTTTAATAATATATGTATAAGAAAAGGAAGACAAATCAATAGTAGGTCTCATTCACAAAACCATGTTATAAGAGGGGTATAAGGAAACAACATATAAAATGACTGTTGAGTGGGTTAAGTTCAAATGAGAACACTATTTAATGTGAGAACGTGAGAACACTACTTTATGTTACTATTATACTATGAATTTAATATGTATAGTATTGTAGTAATTTTAATATGAATATATTCAATTTTATATTGCTATTCTACTATAATATATATATATATATATATATATATATATATATATATATATATATAGTAATTTAGTAAATTCTAATGTGAATGTTAAATATGTGATTGTTTATATATTCAGTGATGAGTAATATCATAAAGTTGTACATACAAAATTTTAATGTGAATATTAATGTGTGATTGTTCGTATATCTGTTGATGAATAATGCCATATCGTTGTATATACAAAATTCATACTAGAATAGTAACATAAAGTACTGTTCTCACGTTCTCACATTAAATAGTGTTCTCATTTGAACTTAACCATATATATATATATATATATATATATATATATATATATATATATATATATATATTAAAACGTTTAATAATATATGTATAAGAAAAGGAAGACGAATCAATAGTAGGTCTCATTGACGAAACCATGTTATAAGAGGGGTATAAGGAAACGGCATATAAAATGGCTGTTGAGTGGGTGTCATTTTCACCCACCCCTCCTTTGCGTGTTGGAGGATCGTTATTCGAACAGGTTTGATAGGAAATAAAAGATTAAAATTATATTCTATAAAGTATCAGAACGTTCATTTAAAATCTCACTCTAATTACTTTAGAAAAATATAAAATTGTATGCTAATCCATGAAAACTCACATCATTTATGTCACATCCCGTTAAAGCGGAAACACGAAGAGTGATAGGCTCAGGTGTCATCACAAAAGGTAAATAGGAGTACCAACCATAAACATTAAGCGTTTTAAGTTTACATCACGCACAAAACAATTACATTCAGTTTCACTATACATAGTTTAATACATAACAAAAGCAACAACTTAAAGCATGCTGGTGTCATATTGATTCACTGAAAGCAAGCAAAAACAAGGGTCAACTATAAAATAGTTTGTGAGTTCACACATTTATAATAGTACATTATTATGATAAGAAAATATAGTCTGTTCTATAAAAGTTCTAGTTCAAAAAAATGATGAATGCCATTGCATTCCATTCACAACCAAGCCTAGCGACCGTTCTTGCCCCATTCCATCATGTCCATGGTTCCCATGATATCCGTTCATGGAAATATGTGTTGGATTAGTGTCTAAGTCCATAACTATTTAGGTATGTACTTGACCCGATTATTAGCATAGTCCTTTTAGGTTGCCTTCACCATAGCAATATGTAGGATGAATTAAGGAGAGAAAGGTTTAATTATGATTTATTAATATATTATTAGAATAATATATTAAAGGTGAAATCATATTGTTTAATTTAATATTAGTTAAGAATTAATTTTTGTGGCTAAAAGAGATTAATTAAATTTAGGGGACTGGACTGCAATTATTGGATAATTGAGTTATTGGGCTAAGGAATGCTAAAGGAACAAGGGGTGAACGAAATTATGATGGGAGCCCATCATATTTTCGTCCATGGCCTTATCCAGAAGGTTCCATGGGCTGCTTAGAGTTTAAGCTGTCCATTAGGGTTTTGGCTGAAACACTAGCAGCCCACACAAGTATATAAAGGACCCCTTAGGCCCCAGAAACGTGGACAACTGATTCTCTAGGGTTTCTAGTCGTTTTGGGCAGCCTCCTTTCTTCTCCTCTTCATCCAAGTTGCGTAAGGTGTTTGTGACTCCATTAGAGGTGTAGCACTTGAGGCACTAAGCTTTCTAAAGCCAATCCAAGCAAGGAATTGATTGTTATTGTAATATAACAATAAAAGGTAATTCTATAAACCCTAATTCAGATTATGATATGTTAGATCTAATTTTATTAGTCTTGGATTCAAAGCATGTACAATAGAGAAACCTAGATCCGAGCATTAGGGTTTGTATGAGCACATAGGATTGTTTCTTATGCCTAAAACCCATCAGTGGTTTCAGAGCCTTGATTTGTTTTATTTGCATGTGATGCTTAACTGTTTTGTTTGCTAAAAATCGAGTTTTTGGCCTTTGCGCGACTTAACTCGGCGAGTCAGTATCTGGACTCGGCGAGTTGGTTCCTACTCGGCGAGTTCAGAGCTGACTCGGCGAGTTCGAGCGTCAGACAGAGGGTTTTTCGGGATTTAACTGTTGTTTTGACTTGGATTTAATGCCTAATTCGTTTTTTGAAGTTAAAGTCCGATTTTTATCTTAAATAAATGATTATCCTTGCCAAAACAATAGATAATTTCAAATCTTTTGGATATTGGTTGTTTATATGATAAATATGGATTATTTTAAATTATTTTGTAATTATCGAGTGACTAAAATAAGAGTAGGTCAAATATAGATAATGACTAAATTAATTGTTTGATTTATGTTATTTGTTATTTGATCCCTTATGTTTTGAAAAGTTTCAAAACTTGCCCTCAAGTTTTGGAATTGAAATTTTGATTAAAATGTTTAAACATTTAAATTCTGAACCCTAATGTTTTGAAATGTTTCAAAACTTGCCCTCAAGTTATGGAATTTAAAAGTTGATTAAAAGTTTAATTTTGAAATATTAAATTCTAAAACCCTAGTAATTTGAAAAGTTCAAATCACACCCTTATGGTTTTATTAATTAATTAAAGTGTATAATTAAAAGTGATTTAATAAACCCATAAAGTTTTGGTTTACATTTAATTAAAAGTATAATTTACTAAGTTAAACCACCTAGTATTTTAAAAGTGTAAAATACACCCTATACTATATATAACATTAAAAGTCTAATATTATATATATATGTATGTATGTGTAAACAGTCAGTTTTACCGTTAGTAGGCCTCATTCACGAAGCTGGTCTATAAGGGGTGTTTAAGGAAATTGCCTATAAAATGGCGACTGAATGGGTATCCACTCTTACCCACCGCACTCTTGACTAGTGGAGGTCGTTAGCCGAATGGGTAGGATAGGACATAAACCTTCCATTATAAGTATAATGAAGTACAAAGTAACTAAATGCTTTTTCAAATTCCCAAATCATAGTTACTTTAGGAAAAATGTGAAATTGTATGTTAATCCATAGAATTACACTTCGTACCCTTGTCAAACGTTAGTGGAGCGTGTGTGGTTAACCGACACAGTAATTTGGGTGCACCACGTGATTCGTATGGTTATTCACATCTTGTTTGTGATCCTCGCCATCCCAGTCACAAATAGAAGGGCATAATCGAGATTAAACATACCATTGAAAAGTTCAATGAATCTTAAAAGATCTAGGAGTTTCAATTCATTTATTAGTTAAACTTCCTTTTTGTTTTTCATGGTGGAAATTGGTAAATCGTCATTTACCTACCTTCAAATATTCTGAAACTAGATTACGACATCCCTCTTCTAGGTTGTAGAATATTGTATTTGATCCTAGCCTTAATAACTCATTTGGGTGTTTTATTAAGGACTCAATCAACTTAACTTGAACTTTCTCCCGATTTGTAGATGTCTAGTTCTGACAATCATGGTCTTCCTAAATCCCATGGAACAAGTTTTCCAAATGAAGATGACGTTTGGAGATACGATCAAGGAAATGAGAGTCATGCTTCACTTCCTCCACCTCCTCTAATTGTTCTCCCTAACCCACAAGTTCAAAGGCTTGAGAAGTTCAAGCTCACTCAAGCCCTTTTGGCAAGTAAACACGAAGATGGGAAACCTGTGTTTCACACGTCTTAGAGATGAAGTCACACATTGATAGGTTAAACATGTTGGCTGTCGAGATTTTAAGTGAGTTGGCTGTTGACTGGGTTCTTCAGTCACTTCCTGAATCATATAGTGAGTTCATTAGAGAGTACTATATGATGGACGACGACATGACCCTTATTGATCTCACATGTTTGCTTATAGTTGCTGAATAAACAATGATTTGGCGTGCTAATCAAGCAAATTTGTCTGGTGAATCAAACTCCCAAACTTCAATGGACACTGGCAACATTGGAAGTCCAGAAAGAGCAAAGTCTGTGATTATGCCAAAGAAGTCCATTTTCTTTTATTGCCAAGAGAAGGGGCATTGGAAACGAAGCTGCTCTATTTACCTGAGAGATCTAAGAGATGGGAGAGTCAAGACGTATGACTCTACTTCAGGTAAAATCCATTATCTAACTCTTTTAAGTTCCTATTCTAGATTCTTAATACATGATGTGATAAGATTACATTTTGATGTTTTGTAGGATCGAAGAAAAGAGAGGAAGCTTAAGGGAAGAAATGAGCTGAATCTAATCGTGAAGAAATGGATTTCGATCGCATTACTTGAAGATTGGATTCTTGAGCTACTACTTGGAGTTAGAATTGTAACAACGGAAATTTTAAACAAATTTTTCATTTCAAAATAAAGTGTTTTCATCAAAAACAAGGCATAAACATTCAACGTGTCATATCATAATACAAATCATATGAATCCCAAGATCATAAATCATCTATCAGTGTGTACAGATCACGCCGGCGTCTTCCCACGGTCCTCGTTAGTACCTGAAACACATACACAACAACTGTAAGCATAAATGCTTAGTGAGCTCCCCAAAATACAACTTCCACACATACGCCTTTCCAGGCCCTGACCTTCCGGTCCATGTGTCTCAGGGGACTTCCGTCCCTGCTGGGTAAACCTTCCGGTCCTACCCAGCCGACCCTTCGGTCCACAGTACAACGCCTTCTGGCCCATAATATAATGCCTTCCGGCCCACATTAAGCATATCATACATAGCACGTATAATAATTAACATATCACATTTAGCACATATGTCTCATATCGTATCCGACCTTCCAGTCACACAATCAAACCCTTCCGGGTACAATATAGTGAGAAGACTCACCTCGCGAATATCGATAGCTATCAAATCCCGAAATCACTCGTGCTCGATCCTCTGAGCTACAATCTCCCTATAATATCATACATCTCTTATTAACACTTTTATCTTCTAAGTTTGACTATCCCTAAGAAGTCAAACACAGGTCAACTCTGGTCAACGGTCAACTTTGACCGGACTCGGCGAGTGCACAAGGGCGACTCGGCGAGTCTAGACGTTTCCACCAACTCTCTAGGATTCCCTTCTTACACGTCGAGTACTTCCCCTGACTCGACGAGTTCCACCTGGGAGAATCGCGGGGCCACCCCGACTCAACTCGCCGAGTCTCAAGAACAACTCGGCGAGTCCCAGCTCGACTCAGTCCACCTGTCAACCCTCTCTAACTCGCCCTGACTCACTGAGTCAACCCATGACTCGACTGGATCATTCACTGTCCGGTCCAAGGCAATCTTCAAGCTACTCGTCGAGTCTGCTCATCGGACTCGGCGAGTCCATGCCATGCAATCACTCAAACTCGCTTCTAAGGTAAGATCTGTTCCAACAATTCATAGATCTGGCCTTCCTAGACTGATTCACCACGTAAAGCCCCAAACTTGGTGCACATACAACCTCTATATGACCATATATGAAGGATTATCAACAAATATCACTACTCAAGGTCATAACCTCCATTGCTCTCCATAAAGCTTGATGAATGAGGCTCTCTGGACCTCTATGGATCTAGATCCAAAGCCTCATCACTAGCAAGGGACTATTTGGCCATGAATTCAACCCAACAAAGGTCACAAGAAACCCTAAAACCAAATATACTTCACAAAACAGAAGATGAGCCGAAATCATACCTTTAGATCGAAGATCTAAGCTTCAAATCCACATAATAGCAACCTCCTTTTCCTCCTCTTGGCTAGAACCTCCCTCTTCTTTGCTAAACAACACACAAAGGTCAAGAAATGCTTCCTTTCTCTCTCAAAACGCTAAAGCACTCTAGGGTTTCTCACTATGGACTGTTGGGTACAAATGACAGCCATAAGTCCCTTTAAATAGGTCCCAAACCCGAGAAATTAGGGTTTCATTAAACAACGCGGACTCGCCGAGTCCATATCCTGGACTCGCTGAGTCCAGACGAATCCCGCGTCCAGAATCGCGACCCTACTCGGCGAGTCTGAGCTCCAACTCGCCGAGTCCCCTCTCAAAACACCAAAAATCAAAACAATAAAGATACCTGGAATTCCGGGCTATTACAATTCTCCCCCACTAGAACTAGACTTCGCCCTCGAAGTCTCGCTCTGAAAATAGCTCCGGATGCTGCTCCCGCATCTCGCGCTCCAGCTCCCAGGTCATCTCCGATCCCTTCCGGTGTTGCCACTGAACCAACACCAGAGGTACCTCCTTGTTCCTCAGAACCTTGATCTTCCGATCCCTGATGGCCACTGGCCTCTCGGCATAATTCAGGCTCGCATCCACCTGAATATCCTCTAATGGAACCACTGCCGACTCATCGACTATACACTTCCTCAATTGCGACACATGAAAAGTGTCGTGGATCTGCCCCAACTCTGCTGGCAACTCCAAACGATAGGCTACCCGGCCTACCCTTGCAATCACACGAAATGGCCCAATATACCGGGATCCCAACTTGCCCCTCTTCCTGAATCGAATCACTCCTTTCCAAGGAGAGACCTTCAGGAGAACGAAGTCGCCGACCTGAAACTCAAGCTCGGACCGGCGTCTGTCTGCATAACTCTTCAGTTGGCTCTGGGCGGTCAATAACCTCTGTCTGACCTACTGAATCTGCTCTGTTGTCTGAAGCATGATCTCTGTACTGCCCATCACTCTCTGCCCAACCTCTCCCCAACAAATGGGGGTCCGACACCTCCTACCATACAACAACTCAAAGGGTGGCATACCAATGCTCGAATGATGGCTGTTGTTGTAGGAAAACTCCGCCAAGGGTAAATACGCATCCCAGCTACCCCCGAAATCTAACACACATGCTCGAAGCATGTCCTCAAGCGTTTGAATCGTCCGCTCGCTCTGGCCGTCTGTCTGGGGATGATATGCGGTACTAAAATGCAATCTAGTACCCAACTCCTCATGAAATTTCTTCTATAATCTGGAAGGGAAACGCACATCACGGTCTGAAACAATCGAGATCGGCACCCCATGCCGAGATACCACTTCCCTCACATATATCTCCGCCAACTTCTCCGCTGAAGAACTCTCACTGATGGCAAGGAAGTGAGCGCTCTTCGTCAACCTGTCCACAATCACCCAAATTGCATCAACTCCTCTGGCAGTCCTCGGAAATTTGGTGATGAAATCCATAGTGATCTGTTCCCACTTCCATTCGGGAACCTCCAATGGCTGCAACTTGCCATGCGGTCTCTGGTGCTCGGCCTTAACCCTGCGGCAGGTCAAACACCTCTCAACAAACCAGGCTACATCCCTCTTCATACAGGGCCACCAATACTCTCTCCTCAAATCCAAATACATCTTCGTGGCCCCCGGATGGATCAAAAATTTCGACCGATGAGCCTCCTCCATCAAAGTAGTACACGTACCGCCCACAAACGGTACCCAAATCTGACCCTGAAAAGTCATAAGCCCTCGACCATCCGTAACGAACTCTGAAACCAAACCAACGACCCGTTCCCTCTTCTGCATCTCCGGCCGCACAGCCTCGGCCTGTGCCCCACGAATGGCATCCAATACCGGAGCTATCACGGTCAATCTCAAACATACATCTCGCAGTGGAGTGCTCTCCGCCCGGTGGCTCAACGCATCGGCTACCACATTAGCCTTGCCTGGGTGGTACAGGATCTCACAATCATAATCCTTGACCACATCCAACCACCTCCTCTGACGCATATTTAGGTTGGGCTGATCCATCAAGTACTTCAAACTCTTATGGTCCGTGTATATCGTACATCGAACCCCATACAAGTAGTGAGGCCAAATCTTGAGAGCGAACACTACTGCCCCCAACTCTAGATCCTGCGTGGGATATCTCGTCTCATGAGGCTTTAGCTGCCTCGATGCATATGCTATCACATGACCCCTCTGCATCAACACCGCACCCAACCCCAAAATCGATGCGTCACAATATACCACAAAATCCTCCATCCCTTCCGGGAGGGCTAATACCGGGGCTTCGCACAACCTTTGGCGAAGTGTCTCAAAGGAGGTCTGCTGCTCGGGACCCCATGAGAATGCGACACCCTTCCGGGTCAATCTGGTGAGCGGCACTGCGATCTTGGAGAAATCCTTGATAAATCTCCGATAATACCCTGCCAACCCAAGGAAGCTCCTGATCTCAGATGGTGACTTCGGCACCTCCCAACTCATCACCGCCTCAACCTTGGCCGGGTCGACCAGAATCCCTTCCTGATTAACGAGATGTCCTAGGAACTGGACCTCCCGCAACCAGAAATCACACTTGGAGAACTTTGCATAAAGCTTCTCCGATCTCAAAACCCCAAGGACCTCCCTCAAATGCTCCTCATGCTGCTCTCTAGATCTCGAATACACCAGAATATCATCGATAAATACAATCACCGACCGATCCAACATCGGCCTGCATACCCTGTTCATGAGATCCATGAACACAGCCGGGGCATTGGTGAGCCCAAAAGGCATCACCACAAACTCATAATGCCCATATCGCGTCCTGAACGCTGTCTTCTGGACGTCCTCATCCCGCACTCTCACCTGATGATATCCCGACCTCAAATCGATCTTGGAAAACCAAGATGCTCCCTGCAACTGATCGAATAAATCGTTGATCCTCGGTAACGGGTAACGGTTCTTGACCGTCAGCTTGTTCAACTCCCGGTAATCAATGCACATCTGGTGTGATCCATCCTTCTTCTTGACGAACAGAATAGGTGCTCCCCACGGTGAGTTGCTCGACCGAATGAATCCCTTCCCTAGCAACTCCTGAAGCTGCGAGGATAACTCTTGCATCTCTGGAGGTGCAAGACGATAAGGCACCTTAGCGATAGGCACGACCCCCGGAACCAAATCAATACCAAACTCCACTTGCCTCATAGGAGGTATACCCAGCAGCTCCTCGGGAAAAACATCTGGAAACTCACGCACCACTGGAACCTCCTCAACTGAACTCGGTCTCTCAGAAGCCACCCGCGTATCCATCAATACGCCACAAAACCCTTACAGCCCTGCTGTAGACACTGTCTCGCTCTAGCGGCCGAACAGAAAGCTGATTCTGAACAGGTACCCTCACCGTACACTGAAAGAACTCCCCCACTAGGGTCTCGTATAGTCACCAGCTGACGCTCACAGTCGATTACCGCGCCGAAATGGCTCAACCAGTCCATGCCCATAATGACACAGACATCACCCATCGCAATAGGAAACAAATCAATCGGAAACTCGACCCCGAAAATCTCTAACACACATCCCCGGAGAACCTCCATGGCACAAATCACTCTCTCATCAGCTATAGAAACTCTCAGAGGCCGACTTAACGGCTCCTGACTAACACTGATCTGCTGACTAAAGGCCAAAGATACAAAAGACCGACTCGCACCCGAGTTAAATAACACTAAAGCAGGTACAGAGTTCACAAGGAAAGTAACTACGCATATCATATCATAAGCATAACATCTCAACATCAAAATAAATACATGAAATAAAGCATACCTGCCACAACATCGGGCGCAGCACGGACCTCCTCCGCAGTCAGCTGAAAGGCTCTCCCACGAGCCCTCGGGGCCTCGGCCTTCACTAGTCGAGTCTCAGTAGCCCTGGCAGTAGGTGCAGATCCCTGAAGAAGCTGAGGGCACTCGGCCTTACGATGGCCGGTCTGGTTGCAATGAAAGCAAACCATAAACCCCTTGGGGCAATCCCTAGCGATGTGCCCCTCCTTGCCACACTTGTAGCAAGCACCAGATCGACATGTCCACTCGTGACCCTTGCCGCACTTTCCGCAAGTGCGGCCCTTCGGACCTCCCGTCCTCGAATCGGCGGACTTAGTCCGCTTGGCTGCCGGCTGAGACTGAGCCGGCCGCCGATCCACCCGTTGAGATTCAGCCTCCTCTCTGGCCTGGGTCTCCAACTCGATCTCACGCTTCCTGGCATTCGCCTGAAGCTCAGCAAAGGTATGATATGTGGAGTTCGACACGAACTCCCGGATATCCCTCCTCAACACACCCAAATACCGGCTCCTCCGAGCCTGCTCTGTGGACACCTGCTCAGGGCAGAACATCGCTCTCTCATGAAACTTCCGCGTGATCACCGTAACCGAATCAGTACCCTGCTTGAGGGTCAAGAACTCCTGAACCAACCGTTCCTCTCCACTGGGGGAACGTACTCATCTCTGAACATAGAGGTAAACCTTTCCCACGTCACAGCTGAAATCTCTGCCAAAGTGAAGTTCGCCGTCACGAACTTCCACCAATCCTTCGCTCCCAGACGGAGCTGGTTCAAAGTGAACCGTACTCTCAGATGCTCCGGACATGAACAAGTGTAGAAGCACCCCTCGATATCAGCGATCCACCTCATTGCAGTAATCGGATCCTGCGTCCCGTCAAACTCAGGTGGCTTCGTGTTGCTGAACTCCCGAAACAACAACGAGTCACCTCCCTGTGGCCTGGCAGCGACCACAGCTGCGGTACCTGCAGCGGCTGCAGCCTCAGTCAACGCGGCGTACCGCTCATCAAAAGTCTCCGTCAAAGCGGTCTTAATAGACCCAAACATCTCTGGAATCTCGGCCCGGATCGCCGCAGCCACCTCCTCATGAATCATCTGACGAATCTCCTCATCACTCACACTGCTCGTACTCGGTCTGTGGCATGGTCCAACCATGATGCCTCTGAAATACAACATAGAACTATCAGAGACTCTATCAAGTATAATCATACTCGGTAACGCAACCCCACTCAGTCTCCGATATCTAGGGATTCTTACTTGGGTTGCCCACTGACCCGGTGTCTTCGGTAGTACGGGCCCAATACTACCGACCACACCGCATCAGCATTCATCCCAAGTCTTCCTCCCCAAACCCCAGATCGTGAGTACTCTATTCTTGTTATGCACTAACTACCCGCTCACTATCAAAGCATCTCTTAACAACAGACTTCCCTAGACTAAGGCATCACAAATCAGGCCACTCTAGTCCTATCATGAATACCTAGTCTCCTAGCATGCATAACAATTCATATCATATCATATCTCTTAACATAACATTGTAAGGTATTTTGGGGATCTTCACCGTTCGGGCGCTGGCTGATCGTACACACTGCTTCGTTCTTGTTTACCACAAAATCATTATAAAATTTTATGCCTTTATTTTAAAAGTTCTCCTCAAATCCTCGGTTTGAGTTCAGTTACGCCTGAAGGTGCACCCGAATCCCTCAAGCCAAGGCTCTGATACCAATTTGTAACAACGGAAATTTTAAACAAATTTTTCATTTCAAAATAAAGTGTTTTCATTCAAAACAATGCATAAACATTCAACGTGTCGTATCATAATACAAATCATATGAATCCCAAGATCATAAATCATCTATCAGTGTGTACAGATCACGCCGGCGTCTTCCCACGGTCCTCGCTAGTACCTGAAACACATACACAACAACTGTAAGCATAAATGCTTAGTGAGCTCCCCAAAATACAACTTCCACACATACGCCTTTCCAGGCCCTGACCTTCCAGTCCATGTGTCTCAGGGGACTTCCGTCCCTGCTGGGTAAACCTTCTGGTCCTACCCAGCCGACCCTTCGGTCCACATTACAACGCCTTCCGGCACATAATATAATGCCTTCCGGCCCACATTAAGCATATCATACATAGCACGTATAATAACTAACATATCACATTTAGCACATATGTCTCATATCATATCCGACCTTCCGGTCACACAATCAAACCCTTCCGGGTACAGTATAGTAAGAAGACTCACCTCGCGAATATCGATAGCTATCAAATCCCGGAATCACTCGTGCTCGATCCTCCGAGCTACAATTTCCCTATAATATCATACATCTCTTATTAACACTTTTATCTTCTAAGTTTGACTATCCCTAAGAAGTCAAACACAGGTCAACTCTGGTCAACGGTCAACTTTGACCGGACTCGGCGAGTGCACAAGGGCGACTCGACGAGTCTAGACGTTTCCACCAACTCTCTAGGATTCCCTTCTTACACGTCGAGTACTTCCCCTGACTCGACGAGTTCCGCCTGGGAGAATCGTGGGGCCACCCCGACTCAACTCGCCGAGTCTTAAGAACAACTCGGCGAGTCCCAGCTCGACTCAGTCCACCTGTCAACCCTCTCTAACTCGCCCTGACTCACTAAGTCAACCCATGACTCGACTGGATCACTCACTGGCCGGTCCAAGGCAATCTTCAAGCTACTCGCCGAGTCTACTCATCGGACTCGGCGAGTCCATGCCATGCAATCACTCAAACTCGCTTCTAAGGTCAGATCTGTTCCAACAATTCATAGATCTGGCCTTCCTAGACTGATTCACCATGTAAAGCCCCAAACTTGGTGCACATACAACCTCTATATGGCCATATATGAAGGATTATCAACAAATATCACTACTCAAGGTCATAACCTCCATTGCTCTCCATAAACCTTGATGAATGAGGTTCTCTGGACCTCTATGGATCCAGATCCAAAGCCTCATCACTAGCAAGGGACTATTTGGCCATCCAATCAACCCAACAAAGGTCACAAGAAACCCTAAAACCAAATATACTTCACAAAACAGAAGATGAGCCGAAATCATACCTTTAGATCGAAGATCTAAGCTTCAAATCCACAGAATAGCAACCTCCTTTGCCTCCTCTTGGCTAGAACCTCCCTCTTCTTTGCTAAACAACACACAAAGGTCAAGAAATTCTTCCTTTCTCTCTCAAATTGCTAAAGCACTCTAGGGTTTCTCTCTATGGACTGTTGGGTACAAATGACGGCCATAAGGCCCTTTAAATAGGTCCCAAACCCGAGAAATTAGGGTTTCATTAAACAGCGCGGACTCGCCGAGTCCAGACGAATCCCGCGTCCAGAATCGTGACCCTACTCGGCGAGTCTGAGCTCCAACTCGCCGAGTCCCCTCTCAAAACACCAAAAATCAAAACCAATAAAGATGCCTGGAATTCCGGGCTGTTACAAGAATAGATTGTTAAGAAATATGTAATAACATAGTTTTTCAATGGAATTGCACTGTAAGGACAAATTTTTCCGCAATAAAATGATATTTGATTTTATCTTATTTTTCCTTCCAATGACATGTATGAAAAAAATTGATGTGTGAATGTTTCTATTCTTAGCAATAACGGACTTGATTCTTAATTATGTTATTTTTGGAAATGTCAAAAGTTTACCAAATAGGGAGAGTTTCTCATCGCCTAAGTTTCAATTGGACAGAAACTTGGAATCATGCAATGTGTATTGTAAGATGAATGAAAAACTTTCACATTTGGGAAACTTAGACTAATTCTTTGACAGAGTGTCAATTGAAGGACTAGGAGATCGAGTACACTAGGTCGTACGTTGACCACAAGAGTGAAAAAGATATTTGTCATGATTTACTAAAGTTTAGTAAATATGGTTATATTTATAAGATTGAGTATAATTCTGAGTTAACTGAAAGAGTTTCAATCAATAGCAGAACGAATAAGAAGAATCAAGAAGGCAGAAAGATAAAAGTTTCTCCATTCTATAATGAAGGGAGAGTACCTTTTATTGTGTTTTATGATGATGTCTTAATGATTAAGAACCATATCTCAATTGATCCTCTAAGTGACTCTTAGTGCATTTTTTTATGTCTAAGAAGAGGAACCGAGAATTGTAGAAATGGTTAAATCAAAGAGTCAATCATACTTCGGTTCAATATAAAGTCTTAGAGTCATACTCCAAGATTGTGACATTGAGTGTAAAGTCTTAAGTAGGTTTATAACATTTATCAAATGTGGAATTTGGAAAAGGTTTCTCATTCTTGCACATTTGAAATTGTTAAGTTGTGCTGTCTTGGATAAGACAAAGACCAACTAGGACCAATTATGTGAAGTGCTGTCTTGGAAGACATGGTGGGCACTAGTGTTACCATAAGGCAAGAAATCAAGATTACGAAAGTTCAGTCCATATGAGTTTGGATTTGTCGCAAACCTTGGTTTTAGCAAATTCACATGGATAGGAACTCATACACCATAAATTCTAAGTGTCATAAGATTCCCTCCTCATGAAAATGACTGTGAGGAAACGTTTTCACTAAGAGAGATCTTAAGAAGATAGCAATTGTAAAAATTGTATTCTCAAATTTGATTATGGTTACGGCATCCCTTTCCATAGTTCGAGTTGTGAGATTTGGCAATTAGTTTGAACATTTGGAACTTAGTAACATAAGTTCTAAATTGTTTAAACACGCATATGAGCTATCTAAGGCAAAGGTGTATAAGTTTAAGAAACTTAGATAAAGGCTTATCGAAGCATCTGGTATTAGAAATATGAATTTCAGAAAATCAATAGGCATTGTTTTCTGGAAATTCAGTTGTTTTCTGAATATATGTAAAAGCTAGTGGGAGCATAAGTGTTATGATAATAATCATCATGATAGTGGGAGCATAAGTGTTATGATTGTATGATTATTATGGCGAGTATTGCAAGTTAGCAATATTAATTATAGAAAAACAAAGATTCGATTTGCAAAGTTGCATGGGTTGAAAAGTAGTTTTGCTATAATTAAGGGAGAGAATATTATACTTCGTTTCAAAATCTAAAGCTTAGATTGAGAAATTTTAATAAATTTAGTCAAAGGATATATAGTGTGTTCTCAAAAGATTGATAAAGTATCATATTTTTATGTAAGACATTATGCATCGTGTCCCATACGCTTCGGGTATAGGATCGATTGCAAATGCTATAATATTTGATCATGATTCTAAAATTTTCCAAATGTCTAGTGCATTAAGAGGGAAAAAGGATTAGAATCAGTTTTGACTAAAATAATTAAACAACTATCAAAGGACGATCCAAAGTTTGCTGAGGATTGGTCGGTTGTGAGTAGTTGGAAGTATGGTATTGGATGGACCACATTGACATTATTATGAATAGATAAGATTCTATTAAGAATGAGTTGTTATATGACAAATATGGAAATGTTTCCATATTGGGAGTTGGATGTTGAGAGTCTATGTCTAGATTAGAAACTTTTATGCAAGAACGATGTTCAAAGGAATGTACTTTGAATGTGAGACTTCGCGTCTATGGAATTGTCTTGTAACAATTTCTGATAGAGTACTTTGTAATTTCATTGGCAAAGTCTTGGTGACTTTTGTGCTATGACATTACGAAAGGATCAATGCATAAAATGTTAGAATCTAACATATTCTATTAATGGCAAGAATGTTGTGTTCTTACACTAACGGTAAGGATTGGGAATAGTGATATGAGCATCGTTGGAAAAGTTTTTCAATTGATCTATTTCACAAAGTAAGGACCATGGGAAACAAAGTGTGCATGCTTGGAGCATGGGACAATTGTTGTTGTAATTCAAGTAATGAGTTAATTATCCGAAACATTAAATGATAAATAATGAGTAATCAATATGGTGGATAAATAGAAGTGTTTTATTTACTCTCACAACTTTGAGTCCATATAGGATTAAATATTATTGTTATGTTTCAATTTGCATGTTTTGACTTCCAGAATAAGTGGGTTATTCGAACCTCCACAGTCGGTCATACGTTGGAAGTATGTATGAAGGAAGACTGTCATGAAGAGTCTGTAGATTGTCTGAAAGGTTTAGACATAGCACAAGTTTGCTGCAGAGTTCATGAGTGCTTTGATAAGATTAGAGTATTGGATTAAACCCACGCTCACTTGGATCACTTCATGGATTTGTCACGAGTGATTAGTGAAACGATAATATTGTATATTCTTGAAACCGAGACGTGTGAGTTGTTATTTGTTGGTCGGTTACACATTGATAATAAGTAAACGCACCAGTAACTTGGTGTTATAAAACTTATTGTTGTGTGTGATTCGATCAGTAAATGCAAGCGAGCATTTGAGTCGAAGTTTGTCCATTCCTTTTACCCAAAGTGGGATAAAAGCAATATCTGTGGGCCTCTCGATGATTTAGTGATGACACCTAAGCGCTTGGCCAAGCCGGGACTAAGTTGATGTGTTCAATTGTAGTCTGTTATCAGTCGTCATAAATCGGAAGTCGGGAAAGAGTATAGAGAGAATGATTGATTATACGATATCTTGAGAATGGAGGAATATATAATCCCTTATCTAAAGGACAAGCTATCTGATAAGATCAGAGTTGACAGCGGCTTTTGAAAGCTACGATTGCTGATCAGGTTCTGAAGTTATACGAAAATAGTTATTAGACTTATCCAAGTAGGAGACTGTTGGATTAGTGTCTAAGTCCATAACTATTTTGGTATGTACTTGACCCGATTATGAGCATGGTCCTTTTGGGTTGCCTTCACCATAGCAATATGTAGGATGAATTAAAGAGAGAAAGGTTGAATTATGATTTATTAATATATTATAAGAATAATATATTAAAGGAGAAATCATATTGTTTAATTTAATATTACTCAAGAATTAATTAAGAATTAATTTTTGTGGCTAAAAAAGATTAATTAATTTTAGGGGACTGGACTGCAATTATTGGATAATTGAGTTATTGGGCTAAGGAATGCTAAAGGAACAAGGGGTGAAAGAAATTATGATGGGAGCCCATCATATTTTCGTCCATGGCCTTATCCAGAAAGTTCCATGGGCTGCTTAGAGTTTAAGCTGTCCATTAGGGTTTTGGTTGAAACCCTAGCAGTCCACACAAGTATATAAAGGACCCCTTAGGCCCCAAAAACGTGGACAACTGATTCTCTAGAGTTTCTAGTCGTTTTGGGCAGCCTCCTTTCTTCTCCTCTTAATCCAAGTTGCATAAGGTGTTTGTGACTCCATTAGAGGTGCAGCACTTGAGGCACTAAGCTTTCTAAAGCCAATCCAAGCAAGGAATTGATTGTTATTGTAATATAACAATAAAAGGTAATTCTATAAACCCTAATTCAGATTATGATATGTTAGATCTAAGTTTATTAGTCTTGGATTCAAAGCATGTACAATAGAGAAACCTAGATCCGAGCATTAGGGTTTGTATGAGCACATAGGATTGTTTCTTATGCCTAAAACCCATCAATATGCACTCGCGGTTCTGGGCGAGTGGGGGTTGTCAGGCCCAAATAGCGCTATCTATAAGACAATCGGCACGAATATGAGTTAATAGGTTGTATCGGTTCTTCTGGGACATAACATACAAGTTCATAACACCAAATTCATAGTATAAGTTCATAATACAAGGTTCATACAACAAAGTTCATTCCGTATAGTTCATAGCACAATTTCATAAAATAATGTTCATAGAAATTGTAGCATGCTTTCCACCCCAAAACATTAAAAACGTAAAATAGGGGCTGTGAATACTGACAATGGCAAGTTTGTGGCTCGAGCTTCGCGGGTTGATGTTGATGAGTGTGATTCCTAATAGCGTCCTACGGAAAAAATGGAGTCTAGTGAGATATAATTTACTAAGCTATTTTCGAGGAGATATCTATCCAACTAGTGGTATCGTAAAAGTGCCCAAAGTGTGTACGATTCATTATCGGTAACATTAATTCATAATACATTGTGTTCGAAATTTCACAAAGGCATGGATGGTTTTCAGGTTCTAACAAAGGACATTGGTGTCCATAAATTTCCTACACATTTTGAAGGTCATTTGATATTTATTTGTAAATTAAAACCCAATTAATAGAGAAAATTCAAAATAAATGGTAAAAAGTTTCTAAAATTCTCAATTTAATTTTTACAGGTTTTAATAATATTCCTAAGGTTAAGAAAAATGTTGGTTAGGGTTTTAAAGTCCAATAACACGAATTTATAAATTCATGATCCAATTTAATGAAAAATATGGATAAAATACCAAACAGTTTCCAAATTATCTGAAAATTTACATGGATTTCTTATTTTGTAAATAAATTAATAAGAAAAGTTTTCAGATTTTTATCTCTTCTAAAAACGGTTATTTTGAATTTATAGCCATTAAATCACTATTTTTATAGAAAAGTAAGGAATTGGTTCTAGTCCTTGGGGTTTACAGATCATCACTTGTGTATATGAAATTTCATATAAATTTTTTTTCAAAATATATTTAGAAGAAAAATAAATGGTAAAAAGTTTCTAAAATTCTCAATTTAATTTTTACAGGTTCTAATAATATTCCTAAGGTTAAGAAAAATGCTGGTTAGGGTTCTAAAGTCCAATAACACGAATTTATAAATTCATGATCCAATTTAATGAAAAATATGGATAAAATACCAAACAGTTTCCAAATTATCTGAAAATTTACATGGATTTCTTATTTTGTAAATAAATTAATAAGAAAAGTTTTCAGATTTTTATCTCTTCTAAAAACGGTTATTTTGAATTTATAGCCATTAAATCACTATTTTTATAGAAAAGTAAGGAATTGGTTCTAGTCCTTGGGGTTTACAGATCATCACTTGTGTATATGAAATTTCATATAAATTTTTTTTCAAAATATATTTAGAAGAAAAATAGGGGTATTGAACCTCAAAAAGTTAAGAAATGTTGCACAATATAGTGCATGAGTTCTAGATGTAGCTGGAAGTTCACGAATTTGTGTAGAAAATTCTGTCTGGTCTTAACCCTCGAAATTTTAGGAATTATTCATTGGATATGTTATGTTTCTAAAATATTTTTCCCATATTTAAAGTGGGGTTTAAGACCCTTGATCATGTAAAGAAAAACTAATGATCACAAAAAAAGTTCTATTTGCGCAACTGTTTTGTAAAAATTGTCAAAAATCAGATTTGTAATGTTTTACAGTAAGACTAATTGGGTTCAAAAGCTAACTCAAGGAGCTAGCCCTCAGAAAGAGAATATCGTTATTTGGTTTAGTAATGAGTGAGTTGTGCCCGTTCAATGCTGAACAAAATATTCTGACAGAATGCATGTCATCCTTGATTGCTTTGAGTGCTCCCTAAGGGTCACTTTCACAAAAACAACATGTATATTTCTTTTATTGTCGAAAATAAATAACAATAAAATAGAGTTTATAGAAGAACAAGAAACTTTTAGGTTCCTGAATCCAAGCTATAGATTTAGGGTTATCCAAGGCCCCAAAGTGGGTGTTTCATTCTTATGAGAGAGAACTCCTTGGAACCACCGAATCTTACACTAGGATTGCACCACAAATCCAATTTCTAGCATATGCATGGAGTAAATAAGCATCCAAGATGTACTAGAAATGGTTTAATTGTTTTTTGTTATGTATAATACAAAATAAATGAAGAAGATGATGCACAACTCGATTTTTGAAATCATATGAACATATATGCTTCTTTTCACTCTTAGCATGGGTTTGATCCCAGATTTTCACCATCTCAAACACATGAAATGTATTATGATAAGAATCTACAAACACCAAGATGAAAAACAATGATTTCTAGCCATAAGAGGGCATAGAATCCGAGTTTAAGAAGAAAATTTGCAAAAAGTAGCATAACATGAAGAGCTTAATGGAGGGGATGAAATCTTTTACCGTATATTTGAGTTTGAAGCTTCAAAGGACACTCCAAGGATTCAAGATTTCGTGATTTGGGTAAAAGTTGCTGGAAAATCTAGTGGGAGTTGAGGGGATTTCGTGTCTAGGGAAGTGAGAGAATGTGGAGTAATGGAAGAGGAGTAATGAGTAAAGGTGGAATAAATGGTGAGTGAGAGATATAGAGAGAGAGGGAATTATTTTGAATGGGGAATAGGAGAGAGAATGATCTATTCTTGGTATTTGGCATAATCATAAAAACCTTCTTTAATTTTTCAACAAATTTGATTTTTGAAATGGATTTCTAATTCCTTTGTGTTTGCCTTATACTATAGGTTTATAAAGCTTTTGTATTTAACTTAACTAACTCATTAAAATGGTTAGTTTATGATTTGATTTTTATAAAACTAATATTTATATTTTCAAATAAATGAATTTTAAAGGTTCATAACATGGAATATAGGATTAGGAAATCCTTAAGTCTATATTTTGACTCATAATTCAAATTATGAATTGTATGATCTTGTCATCAACTTTGTAGTTGGATTGTATTACAATTTAATTTTGTTCATATTAGCTTAGAATACTTAACTTTTTTAAGCATTAGATTTTTCCAATATGGAAATTTTAGGGTTGTGGTGAACCGAACATAGTTTTATGTTTAGACTTAAGGTTCAACTTTGACACTTTACCACTCAATTGGTTCATTCACATACCAATGTGATCGTTCAATACAAGCTAAGGTACACCAATTGTTTCGAGGGATCTATTAAGTCACAAACCTAGTTTAACTTATACTCTAGAGCCAAGTTAAGTGCTCATAAGGAAATGTCGAGGTTCTAGATGAGTACTGACCTGAGTTTTGGTGAATGTCACAGTCTCCCCCAGTTGTGGGAATTGCGTCCTGAAATTCAGCTAGCGGTAACACTGGTTCAAACATAGGGAATAGTTGGGGATGACTGTTCTTCGTGAAATCCTCTAGTTCCCACGTAAACTCGGGCCTATGCTTAGGATTCCAACAAACTTTCACGATCGGTATTTTACTTCGTTTTAGTTTCTTAACCTCGCGGTTGAGGATCTCAATGGGTTCCTCCACGAACCTTAGACGATCGTTAATTTGGAGGTCCCCAAGAGGTACATGTAGGGATGCCTTTTCCAAGCTCTTTTTGAGGTACTACACATGGAATGTGTCGTGTATCGTACTCAGTTCATCTGGTAGCTTGAGCTTATATGCCACTGTACCGACCCTTTTGATAACTTTGAAGGGTCCTACATAACGGACACTAAGTTTCCCTCGTTTAACAAAGCGCACGTGTAACATCTGAATTTCCAGGCATTATAATTTAATCATTTATTTTGAGATAAAGAGAGGGAATCGACGAGTTGACGCCTAGACTCGTCGAGTAGGATCGCGATTCGCTGACTGGATTAATGAATGGACTCGACGAGTCGGCAGGGTGACTCGACGAGTCCATGCTGATGGCATAAACCCTAAATCTTTGGGCCTGTGCCCTATTTAAGGGTCCTTATAGCCCTCATTTGCGACTACCAGTCCAGAGAGAGAAACACTAGAGAGCGTCAGCGAGTTGTGTGTATGTGAGAGAGAGAGAGAGAGCCTTTTTGATCCTTGTTAGTTTGGTTTTTCAAAGAAGAATGTGTTTCCAGCAAGAGGAGGTCAAGGGGATTGCTATTCTGTGGGTTTCCAGTTTGGATCTGCATCTTTCAGGTAGTAAATCGATCCCTTCCTCTGTTTAGTATGAGATCCTTGAATTTACGGTTTTCTATATCCTTTTATTGGCTTGAATTGATGAGTATGTTGTGACTTTGAGTGTTAGACTCTGGATCTAGACCTTTAGAGGTCCAGAGAGCCATATCCTTCCTACTTTATGTTGTTCCATGGAAGAAATGAACTTAGGTTGCCATTTTAGAAGTGGATTCACCAAAAAGAGCCCTATGTGTGTTGCATGAACGTAAAGGTCGGACCTTTACGTGATTATTGGGTATGGGAAGGTCAGATATATATGATAGAGAAGCAGATCTGACCTCAGAAGGTCATTTGAGTGTTGCCATGGAAGAAACTCGCCAAGTTCATAAGTGGACTCGACGAGTCGAGTCGGGGTTGCCCCACGATTTGTGACAGGAGTAACCCTTCGAGTAAAGGGATGAATCGACATGCCAAGTGAGGCTAGAAGTGTTGGATTAATGTCTATGTCCATAACTATAATTGGTAAGACTTGACCCGACCCGTCATGGTCCATTTGGGTTGCATGGCATCATGCACTTGGATAGACTATAATGAGAGAAATAACACTTAAGGTTGATTAATATATTATAAGTTCTAATATATCAATAAGATTATTTAATTAATATTGATCAAGAATTAATCTAGAATTAATTAAGTGATCAAAAGAAGACTAATTAAATATATGGGTTGATTGTGTAAATCATCCATATTTGTATAGTAGGCTAATGCTCCATGGATAATCAAGTTGGGCTAAAACCCATAGGATGGTCCATGGATGCTCCATGGTGTATTTGAACCCATGGATCCAAGGAAATGGAAGGCCATAACAATTAGGGTTTACCCTACTTGTAACAAATATATAAGATCATATTCTTTGGGAAAAATCGGCCACTATGAATAATAACATGAGGAGCTAGCCGATTTTAGGAGTGTTCAAGTTTCTCTCAAGTTATTCCAAGTGTATTTGGTGTTGTGTGAACCATTTGAGATGTTACACATGAGGCACTAGGCACTCAAGCTTCATGAAGACATTCTACGTCAAAGAGGTAGGTATTCTATCTTGTTATATTCATTATTTTGTATGCTAGATTAGGATAATACCTTGGATGTTCATAATTGTATGTATAATAGAGAAAACATAGATCCAAGGTATTTAGGGTTGCATGTACACTTAGGAGTGTTAGAACGCTCATAACCCAACAGTGGTATCAGAGCGTAGGCTTGTTTTCTTGTTATACTTGCAAAAATAGCTGAAAAAATCGAGTTTTGATGCTGTCTGCACAGCAGACTCGCCGAGTCCATGAATGGACTCGTCGAGTCCAAGGCAAAATGCATCCAACTCGTCGAGTTGGTTCGTGCACTCGACGAGTTGGACCCCCTGACAACATATATTCGATTGTTTTGGCTGAAATTGGACTAGGAACATTACCCTAAGATGTTTTTGGACTTATAAACTTGTTTTTGATGTGGTAATGTTCATGCTAATCCAATTTCGAAGATAATTGTCATAATTTCAAGATTTGTATTAGTTTGTATGTTCATGCTAATTTCTTGAAGATTAATGATTTGAATTATCTTGTTCTTAGATTAATAGAAAAGTTATGTGAAATAGTTGATTTCAATCCATTTTAATCTAACAGTTGATTCCAAAGTGTGTTTTTATAAATTGTCCTCAAGTTATATGAAAAATCACATTTAAGAATCATAAAACTCATAAAAGTTGGCAAAGGTTACAAAATGAAGAGTCTAGTTCTAATTAAATGGTTTTATGACTCCATAACTTGTCCTGGAGTTATGGAGGTTCAAGAGTCTCTTCATTAAATAATAATAATAAAAAAAGTGTAACCTTAATTAGTTCCATAAGTTACAATATAAAAAAAAGGTTATTTTTTTAATTAGTTTAAAGTCTTCCATAACTTGTCCTCAAGTTATGGAACTTGAAGAGTTTTAATTAAAACTACTTTAAACTCATAAGTTATGGAATTAATTAGTTTTGAATAGTTTCAAAACTTGCCCTCAAGTTTTGGAATTTGAAAAAGTTTTCTCTTATGAATACTTTAATTCCGAGTTAAGCCCTTAGAATTTTAAAGAGTTAAAATTCAACCCTTATACTTTATAATATTATAAGTTAATAATATTTATATATGTATAAGAGCAAGTCAGTCTTACCGTTAGTAGGCCTCATTCACGAAGCCGGTCTATAAAGGGGGGTATAAGGTTACTGCCTACAAAATGGCAGTTTAATGGGTATCCACTCTCACCCACCGCTTCCTTGACCGGTGGAGGGTCGTTAGCCGAACGGGTAGGACAATGACTAGAATTCTCCCTACATTAAAAGTATTAATGATAAATACTAAGTAACTAAACCATTTATAAATACCCAATCTTAGTTACTTAGGAAAAGGTGAATAAGGTGCTAATCCATGAAATTACACTTTGCGCTTTATTTAAGTCGGTTAGTGGAGCGTGTCTGGTTAACCGACACACTAAATCGTATTTAACAAGGTAGGAAAAGGGTAACTTAATGTTTATCATAGTATCGATGGAGCGTGTGTGGTTAACCGGCACATCGATTGAAGGGTAAATACTTAAGGGTACCAAGTATATTTACATGGTTATTCACACCTTGTTTTGTGATCCTCGGCATCCCGGTCACAAAACCTGAAGGGACACTCGAGATTGAAACATGCCATTGAAAAGTTCAATGAATCTCAAAAGATCTAGGAGTTTCAAATCTAATTAAAACCTAATAATACATTTCGTTTATCTTGCTGGAAATTGGTGAATCGTCATTCACCTACCTTCAAATATTTTATAGCTTGGATTACGGCATCCCTCTTCTAAGTTATAAAATAGTTTGTTGGGTCCTAGCCTTAATATTTCATATTGGGTGTCATATTAAGGACTTTAGATAAACTATCTTGAATATCTCCCAAATGATGTTTGTTTTAGACATTTATGATCTTCCCAAATCTCTTGGAACAAGCTTTCCTAAATGAAGATGATGTCCCATGGAAATCATACTTCTTTCACCTCCTCCAATTATTCTCCCTAACCCACAAGTTCTTGAAAAGTTTAAGGTCACTCAAGCCCTATTGGCAAGTAAAGGTCTATGTATGGTCACATCTTGGAGATGTAGTCACATATTGACAAGCCGGGAGAGTTGGGTGTCAAAGTCTTGAGAAAGTTGGTGGTTCAATCACATTCTAAGTCACATAGTGAGTTCCTTTGGGACTCCAATGAAACAGACTATGACAAGAGCCTTAATGATCTTATCTATTTGCTAGGATCAACTTACCAAAACTTTATGGACATTGAAAATGGTGACACTGGAAATCCAGAAAAAGCATTCTCTTCCCAATGGAAAGGGATCGGCCATAGTCAACTCGGTTGACCAAATGGTAAAGTGAAAGGCTAGGTCTGAGATTATCCCATGTACCATTCCCAAAGGATCCATATGGTTCTATTGCCAAAAGGAAAGGGCATTGGTTGCGAAGCTGCCAAATTTACCTGAAAGATCATAAGGCTGGTAAAGTCAATAATTTTGACTCTACTTCTGGTAAAGTCCACTATCTAACTCTGTTAAGTTTCTATTATGAGATTGTTGATACATGATGTGACTGGGTCACATGTTCATGTTTTAAGAATCAAAGAAAAGTGAAGAAACTTAAAGAAAGAATATGCTGAATCACATAGTTTGAAGATCGGATTCTTGAGCTACTTCTTAGGAGTTATGATATATTGCTTAGGAACAGATAACAACATAGTTTTCTTGCTCTTTTGCATTGTAAGGGTAGTTTTTCCGCAAAGTTTTAAAATAAAAGAAAATTTTTTAATTTTATTTATTTTAAAATATCCTTATAATGGCATTTGTGGAAAAGAAGTGTTGCTTATATGATTCCATTGATAGAAATATTGGAAATATAAATTTGATTCTTTCATTTGTGGTAGTGTCTAAATTTACCAAATAAGGAAAGATACTCATCACCCAAGTTTCAGTTGGATAGAAACTTGGAATCATGCAAGTTGTATAGCATGATGAATGAGAACTTTCAAGCATTTGAAAATTAAGACTAACTACTTGTTCACATGGATTTGTGAGTCAAGTGAAGGACTAAGGGATCAAGTACACTTTCTTGTGCACTTATCAAAGTCCACCACAAAAGATGGATAAGACAATTCATCATGATTTACTAAGGTTTAGTAAATATGATTATACTTACAAGCTTAAGTATAATTCTGAAACATTGGAAAAATTGCAATGTATGACAGAGCGAATAAGAAGAATCAAATTAGGCAAAAGGATAAAAGTTTCTCAAATCTGAAAAGATGGGAGAGTACTTTAGTAATCATGTATATATGATCATATTAATGATTAAGAGACCTTATCGCAATTCATTCTCTAAGTGCATTTTGATAGCTAAGAAGAGGAGCTATGAATTGTTGAAGTGGTTAAATCAAGAAGATGAGTCATATTTCATTCCATAAAAATTCTTAGAGTCATACTCCAAGATTGTAACTTGAGTGAAATGTCTTAAAGAAGGTTTAAAAAACACTTGTCAAATGTAAGAGTAAAAGTTTTCTACTCTTGTACATTTGAAATTGGTAAGTTGTGATGTTTTGGATAAAACAAAGACCAACTAAGGCTAATTTTGTTAAGTGTATGTCTTGATTAGAATCCACACTATCTATTGAATATTTGGCAAGATAGTCTTATATGTCAAGAGGACAGTGGGAGTCTTAAAGATCCTGAAAAGAAGTTCAAGATCTAATCAAGAATAAAAACCTGTAGTTTAACACTAACACATGACGTGACGTTTATAACCTGTCATGTTGACATTTCTGTGCCCATTCCAGTTAAGTTGGCTATACATTGGAGTTCTACGTGTTCTTAATTGTTTGCATAGCTACTTGGAAGCAATGACAGGCCCTTGAGCTGCCAGGTGGCAAGAAGTAAAGATTGCACAAGTTCAATCCATATGAGTTAGGATTTGTCACTAACCTAGTCTTGTGATTATGGTTTTGACAAATTCACATGGATAGGAACACTTACACCATATAATCTAAGTGTCATAAGGTTTATCTTCGATTCATGAAAATGATGGTAAGGAAAGTCTTTCGCTAAGTAGATTTTGAGTAGATAGCAATTGTGGGAATGACAAAAGGTCTAAACATTATGATTACGACATCCCTTTTCATAATTGTTTAGACACACCTGTGAGCTATCTAAGGCAAGGTGTATGATTTTTATAAAGTTTTATCAAAGCAATCTAGTATCAGAAATTTGAACTTTGGTAAGAAAGTCAATAAAGTATTGATTTCTAGAAGTCCAGCTGATTTCTGAGTACATGTCAAAGCTAGTGGGAGTGTAAGTGTTATTCTAATAATCATCATGTTAATGGGAGCATGATAATTATGATAAAGGTTTCAAGTTAGCAATGTTAATTATAGAAAACAAAAGTTTGAATTCGTGAGGATGCAGTGGTTGAAAAAGTTGTTTTGCTATAATTAAGGGAGAGAAAATTATTCTTCATTTCAATTCTAAAGGCTTAGATTGAGATTTTAATCAAATTTAGTCAAGAATATATATGAATTTCATGATGGAATGGCTCAACATAAGGAAATTCTATATATGAGTTCATTATTTGCGTTCTAGAATTCGATTATGATTACGACATCCCTTTTCATAATCTAAATTATGAGAGCTTGGCAAATAGAAATGAAAATATTATAGCAAAAGACTGGTTTAGTCTTTATTTGAGACATCATGAATCGTGTCCCATATGCTTCGGATATAGGATCGATTACATGTGCTATATTCATGCTGTCTAAAATTTTCCTGATGCCTGGGGCATTAAGAAGGGAAAAGGTCTAGAACTGGATATGACTAAAAAAATTAAGCAATTGTCAAGGACAATATAAGGTTTACCAAAGATTGGTTGCTCAGGGACAGTTGGAAGTATAATGTTAATTGTTGGAAGGACCATATTGACATATTCTAAAAAGAGGCAACCCTTGTTCAGAAGTGATAGTCAAAAAGGGAATGTGGAAATGATCCGATTGGTGGAAGTTGTTCAATAAATATGTATAGGATTTGGAAACTTAATGCAAGAAGGATATTTCCAAGGAGTTGATCTTCTTTGGAATGCTCTGTAATGTTTGTTGTCAAATCTTTGTGACATTGTGCATAATCATTACAAGAGAATCATTGCATATAAGTTGAGAATCTAACAGATTTAGGTAAAACGGCATGAATTTGGAATTGCTGCATTTGCCATAAGAATTCGGGAGTGTGAAATTTGAATCATTGAAAGTTTGGTCAATTGGTTTATTTCACAAAGTAAGGGTCATAGACAAACATAGTATGGATACTTGGTGTGTGGCATGACTAGTGTCTAGAAAACATAGTGTACATGCTTGGAGCATGGGACAATTATTGTTTTAAATTCAAGAATAAAGTTGATAGCTGAAACAGTATACAATGAATAATGTGCAATCATATGGTGATAAATAAAAGGTGTTTTATTTATATTCATAAGTTCTAAGACCATATTAGATTCATTTATTCTTGTGTTTCACTTTCCATGTTTGACTTCCATAATAACTAGGTTATTCTTCCGGAATGACTAAGTTATTCAAACCATCCATAGTCGGTCATATGTTGGAAGTAGATATGAATCAAGACTGTCATGGGTTGGCTTGTAGAGGTCCAAGTTGGTGGACAAAGTTGTGCTACAACACTCATGAGTGCTCATAAGTTCTGTGTATTGGATTCAACCCGCGCTCATTTGAATCACTTCATGGATTTTATCACGAATGATCATGAGATGATAATATCTTATATTCTTCAAACCTAGAGATATGATTTGTTACTATGAGTTGATAGTACATTGATTGCACGTAAACGCATTGGTAACTTGATGTTATAAAATGTGCCTTTGTGTATGATTCAACAAGTAGCAGAACAAGCCTTATGAGTCAATGTTTATCCATTCCTTTTACCTTCGGGATAAAAGCGATATCTGTGGGCCCCTCGATGATTTAATGATGAGACATGTGAGTGCTTGGCCAAGCCAGGACTGATTTGATTTGTTCAATCAGTCAGTCATCATGAATCGGAAATCGGGAAACAACAAATGGACAAAGAGAATGATTGATAATCCATGTATCGGTCCATACGATATCTAGAAGGGAGGAATATATGAACACTTATCTAATAGACAAGTCATTGAACAAGGTCAGAGTTCGACGGAAGCTTTTGAGAGCTACGATTGCTAGTCGGTTCTTGAAGTCATACTTGCAATAATATTTTTAGACTTATCCAAGTGGGAGACTGTTGAATTAATGTCTAAGTCCATAACTATAATTGGTAAGACTTGACCCGACCCGTCATGGTCCATTTGGGTTGCATGGCATCATGCACTTGGATAGACTATAATGAGAGAAACAACACTTAAGGTTGATTAATATATCATAAGTTCTAATATATTAATAAGATTATTTAATTAGTATTGATCAATATTTAATCTAGATTTAATTAAGTGATCAAAAGAAGACTAATTAAATATATGGGTTGATTGTGTAAATCATCCATACTTGTATAGTGGGCTAATGCTCCATGGATAATCAAGTTGGGCTAAAACCCATAGGATGGTCCATGGATGCTCCATGGTGTATTTGAAACCATGGATCCAAGGAAATGGAAGGCCATGACAATTAGGGTTTACCCTAATTGTAACAACTATATAAGATCATATTCTTTGGGAAAAATCGGCCACTATGAATAATAACATGAAGGGCTAGCCGATTTTAGGAGTGTTCAAGTTTCTCTCAAGTTATTCCATGTGTATTTGGTGTTGTGTGAACCATTTGAGGTGTCACACTTGAGTCACTAGGCACTCAAGCTTCATGAAGACATTCTACATCAAAGAGGTATGTATTCTATCTTGTTATATTCATTATTTTGTATGCTAGATTAGGATAATATCTTGGATGTTCATAATTGTATGTATAATAGAAAAAACATAGATCCAAGGTATTTAGGGTTGCATGTAAACTTAGGAGTGTTATAATGCTCATAACCCAACAAGAAGGATTCAGAGGACCCGCATGGACTCGCCGATTCGCCCATGTGCACTCGTCGAGTCGGGTCAAAGTTTGACCGTTGACTTCAGTTGACCTTAGGGTTTTGGTCAAACTAATTCAAGAGAGTTTAGGGAGGGGTAGAAATGGCCTTCTACCTAATCTATAGAGATGAGACTATGAGAGGGTATTGATTAGGAATGTTACTCGGATGATAGGAGGAGGCTAGGTCAGGATGTCGAGCACGAGAGTTTATCCGACTACATACAAGGTGAGTCTTCTCACTATACATTACCTAGAGTGGTATCTATGTGCAGACCGAAGGGTATTATGTGATATGTGTATGTTTGATATTATGTGCTTTATGTTATATGTATGCTATGTGTCGTATAGACCGGATCAGAGGGTCCAATGATATAGACCAGACTGGATGGTCCAACGAGCTATGATTGGACCGGAGGGTCCAACGAGCTACGGGACTGGAGGGTCTCACTGAGACACATCGACCGGAGGGTCGTACTGTAGCCTCGAGCGGCGTATGTGTTCTATGTGGTATTTTCAGGAACTCACTAAGCATTTATGCTTACAGTTTTTTGTGATATGTGTTTCAGTACTAGCGAGGACCGTGGGAAGGCGCCGTGTAACGACCCAATTTTTAAGGCCAATAATTTCATTTTTGAATTAACAAATTCAATAAACAGTTTTCCAAAACATTGTCAATAAAACAGCCCATTACAAAATCGTATTGTTGTGTCTCAAACCATAACATAAAAATCATAGTACAATCCCAAAACTTCTTGCGGAAACCATGTGTGTGTGATGCGCTGCTACACCGCCGGCTCCTTCCCCC
Source organism: Lactuca serriola (assembly GCF_051521515.1). Lineage (NCBI taxonomy): Eukaryota > Viridiplantae > Streptophyta > Magnoliopsida > Asterales > Asteraceae > Lactuca > Lactuca serriola. Next base: position 20,787,654 of record NC_136409.1, on the reverse strand, counting down.
TCGACGAAGAGGTACCTGAGACCAATACCAAAACTATAAGTACAAAGCTTAGTGAGTTCCCCCATCATGCCACATACAATATCATCGATATCTTTCAACCGGTAACTTTCATCGGTATCTTTCAACCGGTAACCATCATCTGTATCTTTCAACTGGTAACCATCATCGGTATCTTTCAAGCGGTAGCCAACATCGGTATCTTTCTACCGGTATCCGTCATCGGTATCTTTCAACCGGTAACCAACATCGGTATCTTTCAACCGGTATCCGTTATCGGTATCTTCCAACCGGTAATTGGGGACTATTTCACCCCCTACCACTCGCATACAATCAATAGATATAAGCATACAGTCAGGAATATTTGGGTACTGACCTACCCTTGGGTCCTAAGGACCACTGTCAGGGAAAGTAATCCCTACTATTCACATAACATGTCATACAGATAAATCTCATAACCAAAACACATAACCAGACCAAGATAATTATCACAAAGACCATTATCTTCTAATTTCCCCTTTTTGGTGGGCCGGGATTGTGGCCTTAGACCCACCCCTACTGGAAGGTAACTCACCTCAATGTCGTGCAGTGTTTGAATTCTCCTCGGCGCACAAGTCGACTCCCTTCGACTCCTCGATCCTTACACGACAACCTTCAAGTAAACACAAAGAACATGCAACCCTAAACAGGATTATTCCAAGTCCAGTCAAAGTCAACTTTATGTTGACCCGACTCGCCGAGTTGCACCATCAACTCGCCGAGTCCCCCCACCCTTTACTCGTCCCCTTCCACGACCCCACTCATCGAGTTAGGTCGCTAAATCGACGAGTTCATCTCTCATATGAACATTGCATGAAAAATCATCCGACTCGCCTAGTTGATGAACATTTCGTCAAGTTCACCTTCATCTGATGAACAAGTTCTGCCCTCGACTCGCCGAGTTGATGAACAACTCGTCGAGTTCATCTTCATCCTAAAGAAGATTGCCTTGGACTCGTCGAGTCAGTTCTAGTACTCGTCGAGTCCCATGAACCCCATGTCTAATATTACGTCCAATGCATTGGGTCACTCTTTCTAACTGGCTACCACCCTTCCCACACTCAACTGGCCCCTTTGTCCTTCAACAGATATGGGACTCAAGCCTTGGACTCGTCAAGTCCCAAGAATGGACTCGCCGAGTGGGTCACATCCATACTCTAAATCCTTGATTTCTGACTTACAACCTTTGATCAAAAGATAGATCCAAGCTTCTACAGGCGATCTAGCATGTAAATTTACAACCTTTACGTGCATGCATGGGACTTTGAGCTCAAAATGCCCTAAAACAAGTTCTTGGGTTGCATGGGGTCTTCTTTGGGTGGAAAAGCACCCACTTTCTGCCTTGTGACCCTTCAAAGGTCCTAGATCTGACCCTTTGATCCCAACCATGATTGCATTCATGGTTAACTAGCTACAATGGCTCATAAAGCCCTAAAACTACACAAAATGGGATCTATCAAATGGAAGCACAAGGTACATACTTTTTACCTTCAATGATCTGAAAATGGTGCACAAAATTGGATCCCTTTAGCCTTCTCTTGATCCTTCAAGCTTTTCCTTCCTTCCTTGAATCACAAGAACACTAAAATCACTCCAAATGTCTTAGATTGATTCAATAACGGCTAGGGTTTGCTATGGGGGTCTTCTGGGAGCAAATAGGACGAAGAAGGCCGAGTTAAAGTGTTTAAATAGGATGTAAACCCTCATATTAGGGTTTTTGTGCAGACAGGGCCTACTCACCCGAGCCAGGGACCCGACTCGTCGAGTAAACGGCTTAAACCCCATGTCCCATCTCACTTCTACTCGACGAGTTTGTCATTTAACTCACCGAGTCCAAGGCCAAAATGCAAAATGTTTTAGAGAAATAAATAAAAGAATACGCACCAGGAACCAGGTGCTACACGTCGGCATGATCCGTACAAACTGGGAGAATTTATGTATTTGAGATCTTGGGATTTGTTTCATTATGACATCATGTGATACAATGGATTTTTGTGATATTTTATGAATGGAAGTATGTTTTAAAAAGAAAAATTGTTTTGAAAATTTACTTTGTTACAAGCTGGTATCAGAGCCTTGGTTTGAGGGATTCGGATGCACCATCGGGAGTATCTGAACTTAAAATAAGGATTTGAGGAAGTTTTTCATAAAAGAAACAATTTTTCTAAAAGTAAAAGAATTCGAGAACAGCGGAAAGAAGCAGTGTGTACAATCAGTCAGCGCCCGAATGATGATTTCCCAAAATACCCTTACATTAGGTGTTATGTGATATGATATGATATGTTATCCATGCTAGAGTAGGCTAGGTATTCGTATTAGGACTAGAGTGACCTTATTTGTGATGCGTTAGCCAGGAGATTATTGCTACTATAAGATGCTTGAGAGTGAACAGGTAGCAGCGAGGAGCTTATGAGAGGTCTGCTGGAGAGTAGCCTATGCGTATTGAGATTAGAGTACTTGTGATATGGGATCCTAGGAGGAGGACTTGGGGTGAATGCTGATGCAGTGTGGATGGTAGTATAAGGGCCCGTACTACTGAAAACACCGGATCAGTGTGCAATCCAAGTAAGAATCCTTAGGATACTGAGGAGCAAGTAGGGTTAAGTTATCGAGTGCGAGTATGCTCAAGCGAGTCTCTGATATCTTTATGTTGTATTTAAGAGACATCTTGGTTGGGACACGCCACAGAACATAGACCAGCGGCGTGAGTGACGAGGAGCTTCGTCAGATGATCCACGATGAGGTGGCTATGGCTATCTACGCAGAGATTCTAGAGATGTTTGGGTCAATCAAGACCATTTTGATTAATAAATTCGACAAGAGATACACAACGGTTACTGAGGCTGCGGCTGCTACAGCTACTGCAGTTGTGGCTGCTGCTAGACCTCAGGTGGGTGACTCGTTGCTGTTCTGGGAATTCAGCAACACGAAGCCACCAGAGTTTGATGGGACGTAGGACCTGATTGCTGCGATGAGATGGACTTCTGATATTGAAGGATGCCACTATACATGCTCGTGTCTGGAGCATCTGAGGGTTCGGTTTGCACTGAACCAGCTTCGATTGGGAGCGAAGGACTGGTGGAAGTTTGCGATGACGGATTTCACTACTGCGGAGCTTTCGGCGGTGACCTAGGAGATGTTCACCACCATCTTTAGGGATGTGTATGCTCCCCCTGTGGAAAGGGAACGTTTAGCCCAGGATTTCTTATCCGTCAAGCAGGGAACTGAGTCTGTGACTGTGATTACGAGGATGTTTCATAAGAGGGCGTTGTTTTGCCCTGAGCACGAGTCCACTGAGTAGGCACGTATGAGCTGATACTCGAGCATTCTAAGGAGGGATATTCGTGAGTTCGTGGCAAACGCATCATACCGGACATTTGTTGAGCTCCAAGAAAATGCCCGGAAGAGGGAGATTGAGTTGGAGACTTAGTTCAGGGAGGAGGCCGAGTCTCAGAGGAGGGATAGGCGACTGGTGCAGGCTTAGCCGGCAGCCAAGCGGGCAAAGCCCGCTGATTTGAGATCTGGGGGTCTGAAGGGCCACATTTGTGGGAAGTGCGGAAAGATCCATGAAGGGGTGTGCAGAGCTGGGGTATGTTACAAGTGTGGAAGGAGGGGCATTTTGCTAGGGATTGCCCCAAGGGATTCTCGGTTTGCTTTCATTGCAACCAGACCGGCCAACGGAAGGCCGAGTGCCCTCAGCTACTGCAGGGCTCAACGCATGGATCTGCACCTGCTGCTAGAGCTACTGAGACTCGGCCGATGAAGGTCGAGGAACCGAAGGCCCATGGGACAGCCTTCCAGTTGACAGCGGAGGAGATCCGTGCTGTGCCCGATTTCGTGGTTGTTATGTATTATTTCATTTATTTACATTGAGTTGAGCTATTGTGCTTATAATATGATATGCGTAGGTACTTCTCTTATGAGTTCTATACCTGCTTTGGTGTTATTTGACTTGGGTGCGAGTCGATCTTTTGTGTCGTTATCCTTTAGTCAGCACATCAGTATCCGTCGAGAGGAGTTGAGTTGACCTCTAAGATTTTCCATAGCTGACGAGCGAGCGGTGTATGCCACTGATGTGATTCGAGGATGTGTATTGGAGATCTTCGGTGTTGAGTTTCCGATTGATCTGGTTCCTATTGCGATGGGGGATGTCTGTGTCATCGTGGGCACGGACTGGTTGAGCAGATTTGTAGTGGTATTGACTGCGAACGACAGCCGGTGACCATGGGAGACCCTAGTAGGGGAGTACATACGGTGTACGGCGAGGGTACCTGTTTTGGGTCAGCGTTCTGTTCGGCTTCTAGGGCAAGACAGAGTCTACATCAGGGTTGTAGTGGGTTTGTGGCCTATGTGATGGACACAAGAGTGGCCGCAGAGAGGCCAAGTTCGGTTGATGATGTACCGATAGTGCGAGAGTTCCCGGACATTTTCCCCAAGGAGTTGTAGAGTGTGCCTCCTGAGAGGCAAGTGGAGTTTCACATCGATTTAGTTCTGGGAGCGGCGCCTATTGCGAAGGCACCCTATTGACTTGCACCGCCAGATATGCAGGAGTTATCCTCGCAGATTTAGGAGCTGTTGGGGAAGGGGTTTATTCGGCTGAGTAGCTCGCTGTGGGGAGCGCCGGTCCTTTTTCTCAAGAAAAAGGATGGTTCACACCGGATGTGCATTGATTACCGGGAGTTGAACAAGTTGACGGTAAAGAACCGTTACCCCTTACCGAGGATCGATTATCTGTTTGGTCAGTTGCAGGGAGCGTCTTGGTTCTCCAAGAGTGATTTGAGTTCTGGATATCATCAGATGAGAGTGTGCGATGAGGATATCCAGAAGACGGAATTCAGGACTCGTTATGGGCATTACAAGCTCGAGGTGATGCCTTTTGGGCTCATTAATGCACCGGCAGCGTTCATGGATCTCATGAATTGGGTGTGCAGGCCGATGTTGGTTCGATCGGTGATCCTGTTCATCGACGATATACTAGTGTACTCGAGATCCAGAGAGCAGCATGAGGAACATTTCAGAGAGATTCTCGGAGTTTTGAGATCGGAGACGCTTTACGCCAAATTCTCCAAGTGTGATTTCTTGTTACGAGAGGTCCAGTTCTTGTGGCATCTCATTAATCAGAATGGGATATTGGTCGGTCCGGCCAAGATTGAGACGATGATGAGTTGGGAGGTGACGAGATCCCCTACCGAGATCAGGAGTTTTCTGGGGTTGGCTGGCTATTATCAGATATTTATCAGGGATTTCTCCAAGATTGTCGTTCCACTCACCAGGTTGACCCGGAAGGGCGTGGCTTTCAGTTGGGGTCCAAAGCATCAGGCCTCATTCAAGACTCTTCGCCAGAGATTATGCGAAACCCAAATGTTAGCCCTTCCAGAGGGGATGGACGATTTTTTGGTGTATTGTGACACATCGATATCGGGATTGGGTGCGGTGCTTATGCAGAGAGGGCATGTCATAGCGTACGCATCAAGGTAGATGAAGCCACATGAGGTGAGGTATCCCACCCACGATTTGGAGTTGGGGGCCGTGGTGTTCACCCTCAATATATGGCGTCACTATTTGTATGGGGTTCGGTGTACCATATACACGGACCATAAGAGTTTGAATTACTTGATGGATCAGCCCAACCTGAATATGCGCCAGAGGAGATGGTTGGATGTGGTAAAGAATTATGATTGTGAGATCATGTACCACCTGGGTGAGGTGACCGGAGTTTCCGCCACTATTGGGGACTTTAGACCACCGATGCCGCTGCTGCTATTTTCCTTTGAAGATGTGTATCGTCGGTTTGTGGGTTGTTGCTTGCTGGTGCATCACTGTGTGATTGGGAGAAAAAAAGAACCACTGCCACCACCGTGAGGTGGTGGCTGCCTTCGTGAAGCACCTGTGGCCGCTGCTACTGCCGTCACCACCCACCAAAGGTGGGTGTTGGGTTTATTTCCGAGTAAAAATGGGTTGTGTGTGTGTTTCTGCCGCCACGTGCCACCGCCGGCCACCACTAGGGTGGCTGTGTGCGTGCTTATGTTAGTTAGTGTGTGTGTTATTTTGTTGTTTTCATTGTAAATTGTAAAAAATGGAATAATGGAAAGAAACTAAAAACCACCTCCTTAGGGTGGTGGCTGCTGCCACCGGCCATTGTGTCCGGTGGCGGTGTGCTTGCCTTATTGAGTCTGATTTGTTTGGGATGCTTGAAACCCTAATGGGCCCAATGAAGCCCTAATGGGCTTAGTGAAACCGTAATGGGACTAATGAAAGCATAATGGGCCTAATGAACCCTAATTGATCACAAGACCTAGCTATTGAACCTATTTGGCTAAGATGGGTTTGAAAACCCTAATTAGGGTTTAGAAAACCATAATATTGGATTTATGGGCTTGGACTTATCGGGATCCATATTTGGGCCATTGGAATGAAGTTGCGTATTAAGCCGAATCACACCATATGATTTATTTAGAATAGTGATGGACTTAATGGATTAAGTCCTTAATGGGTTAAGTGAGAAACACTTAACCCTAATCGTCATTTCATATGAAAACCTAATTTCACTTGGGTTTATTGTTGGGTGTTTCTATTGGGCCTTGATGATTGGGTTATTAATGAGCCATCCAAGATCAAGCAAATGGACTAGAATAATTAATGGGCCTTGAGGTAAGGCCCATATGAGGAGTTGGGCCCAATTTGGAAAATTAGGCCATAAATAGGATAATATTTGAGCGTTTATGATTATGTGATGTTGGGCCATTAGAATGTTAAATGTTGGAATGGACTAAATGGTTGGGCCTTATGGTAAGACCTTATAAAGGTTTGGGCCCAATTTGGAAAATTAGGCCATGTGTTGGCCTTTGACTCATAGTTGACTTTTGGGCCTTTTGATTGGGCCTTAGGCTTGGATTAAGCTAAGATTGGGGTAAATCAGTCATTTACCCCAAGCATGGACTTATGGTTATGTATTGGAACCTAATTATTACTTGGGTGTTGTTTTAATGTTGACAGTTTTGATAGTTTTGATTATTTCTACTTTGGTCTTGACATGACATGATATTATGGATGTTTTATTATACTGTTGGTTTTATAATAACATATTTAGAAATGAAAATTTTGGCCTGTATTTTTGGGATGTTACAACTGCCTTGACACATATGCAATAACTTTGCATTTCTGCATTAGTACGCAACCCAGACCTTGGTGTGACGCATCACAATACACTGTGAAGTTCTCCACACCATATGGCAAAGCCAAGACTCGTGCATTACATAACTTATGTTTCAGCAATTGGAAGACATCTTCCTGTGGTTCTCCCCATACAAATTTCCTATCCTTTTAGGTCAAAATAGTCAATGGTTGGGTAATTTTGGAGAAGTTCTCAATAAAGCGCCTATAATAGCATGTCAATCCCAAAAATTGCCGAATTTCCGTCGAGGATCTTAGGGTTTCCCATTTCTTAATTGCTTCAACTTTGGTGGGATCCATGTGTATTCCTTTTTCTCCAACCACATGACCAAGGAATCGTACTTCCCTAATCCAAAATTCTCACTTAGAGAACTTTGCAAATAGTTTTTGGTCTATCAACAGTTCCAACACTAGCCTAAGATGTCGCTGATGCTCTTATTTGTTTGGGGAATAGACTAGTATGTCATGAATGATCACGATCACAAACTTGTCAAGGTATGGCTTACAAATCCTATTTATAAGATCCATGAAGGTAGTTGGTGCGTTAGTTAGCCCAAAAGGCATAACTAAGAATTCAAAGTGTCCGTAACGAGTCCTGAAGGCGATTTTAGGAACATCTTCGTCGCGTACCCTTAATTGGTGGTATCCCGATCGTAGATCAATCTTTGAAATGTACGAGGCACCCTGGAGTTGATCGAAAAAATCGTGTATTCGAGGAAGGGGTAACTGTGTTTGATAGTCATTTTGTTTAGTTCTCTATAATCGATGTAGATTTTCAATTATCCATCCTTCTTTTTCACAAATAAGACAGGTGTGTCCCATGGTGAGGAACTTGGATGAATGAATCCTTTTCCCAAAAGTTCCTGAAGTTGGCCTGAAAGTTCTTGCATTTTAGAAGGTGCCAAGCGGTAAGGTGCTTTAGCTATAGGTGCCGCTCCAAGAATTAGGTCAATTGTGAATTCGACTTGTCTTGATGGGGGGAGTCCAGGCAACTCTTCTGCGAATACTTTAGGGTATTCTCGCACTATTGGAACATCCTGAATATGTTTTTCTTCTGAATTCTTCTCCACTACATGAGCCAAAAACTCAAGGTACTTCTTCCTTAGATATTTGTGAATCTTCATGCATGATACTATCTTCTAGTTTTTACATGATTTGTCTCCGTACACTATAAGGGTTTCATTGTTTTGGAGGGGTATTTTAACAACCTTGTCAAAGCATCCTATGTCTGCTCGATTCTTGGACAACCAGTCCATTCCAATCACTATGTTAAAGCTTCCCAGTTCAATGGGTATAAGGGCAATACTAAAAAGTTTATCAACTAAGTTCAGGGTACAATTAGGAAGTATCTCGCTAGCCTTAATTTCATGACCATTAGCAACTTCAACTACGTAGGCATGTTCCAATATTTTTTTTATTTCAAGTTGATTAGAGGTCTAAATTCATGCGACACAAAACTTCTATCTACCCCAAAGTCAAATAATATTGATGCATAGTGGTTGTTTAGGAGGAATGTACCTGTTATCACCTCTGGGTCCTGGCGGGCCTCTTCTGCCTTAATCGCAAATGCTCGCCCACGAGCTTGGCCTCCTGGATTTCCACGGTTTTTATATCCCTCCTGGTTCCTAGTATTGTTGTTGTTGGGGCCCTTATTTAGATTCGGGCAGACATTGCTAAAGTGGTCCACACTTCCACATTCATAGCATGCCCGTTTACCATCCTTGCGATCTTTGCCTATCCTGCAATATTTTGTGAAATGTCCTGTTCGATTGCACTTATGGTAGATGGGGCAGGCACCCTCATGATGATAGCTGCATCTCTCACACTTAGGTTTAGGCCCTCGGTATTGCACAAGTTCCTCTGTTTTTACCCCAAAGTTCCTTGCCCTTTTCTTGTTCTTGTCTGAGTTGTCATTCTTCTTCTTTCCCAACTGGTTCTCCAACATTCTTTTGTTACTTGCGTTGCTTATGGTCAATATCCCGACCCTCACTTTATCATTCGTAAGGCGGCACGCCAGGTCTATAGCGCTGTGGATTGAGGTAGGATTTGGTGAAGTAACTATGCCTTGGACTTCTGGTGCTAAACCCCATACGTATCGGTCAATCCTCTTGCTTTTAGGGGTGACCATATACGACACTAATTCAACGAGTTTGTGGAAATGCATAGTGTAGCCTTCCACATTGGCTCCTACCATGGCATGGTTCCAGAAGTTGGATTCCATTTTCTGGATCTCATCCTTACGAAAATATTCCTTCTTGAGCAACTAGTTGAATTCCTCCCAAGCTAATTGGTTCGGTGCCTCCCTTCCACGGTTCTGGACTTGCGCATTCCACCACGTTAAGGCTTTGTCTTGGAGAAGGCATGCGACATATGAAACCTTGCAGTCATTTGAGCATTTGCTGATGTGGAGTACGACCTCTATTCCTTCTATCCATTTCAACAATCCTACCGCACCCTCGGTTCCATGAAACTCCTTGGGTTTGCAAGAGATGAAGTACTTATAGGTGCATCCCCTTGTTTCCTCATTACACACCTTGCTTCCATTGGTGCTTTCAGTGTTTGTCTGACTTGCGTTCACTCCCACAGTGACTTGAGCCACAATGTTAGGGATAGCAAGTAACATTTGTTCTGGATAGTTTGTGATTTAAGGCTTGTGGCCCTTAATTCGATTAAGAGAAGGTTTTGAGGTTTTGAAAGAGAAAGGTTTACGCCCTTTTGGGATGTGTGTAAGGTAGGTGTTGTGATAAAAGAGCTCAGATTGTGCTTTAGAGCCTAAATGTATTGCTAAAGGGATTGGTTCGAGCTTTTCATGAATTTTGGATCTGATTTCGAGTAAGCTTAAGGAGTAATAAAGTTGATAGAAGTGTAGGGCTTCTCGTTACCTTTTCGTGGATATAAGGATCGTCAGAAACGGATTTATAATGAATAAGTTATCGCCTTCAGAAGTTTTGTGGTTTCAGGCTTAGCCGATTACACTGGGCGTACACAAAGCGTACGCTGGGCGTACTAGTGAAAAAGGAAGTACGTTGGGTGTACTGACCAGGGGTGGTCGCGAATGTTCTTCGGAGTATGTTGGGTGTACCATATGTACGTTGGGCGTACGCTGATCAGACCTGAACCCTATTTTAGGGTCTTAGACCCTATTTAAGTTCCTTATCTCATCACCTAACCCTAATATCTTCAGCCTCCATCCCTCTAAACCCTAGAAATCGACCCTAAGTCTTCATTTGAGTGATTCTTGAGAATTTTGGTGATTTAGTGGAGTTTTTGGTGCATATTGTGGAAGAAGGAGTTCCTTGAGGAAGCATTGCTTGGCTTGGAGCTTGTGGATCCAAGCCCTAGTCATGCTAATCTAGCTCCAGAAAGCATAAAATTTGAATCTTGGTGGCTTTCTCATGTGGATCTAGTGGGGTGATCACTTGTTATGATTGGCTTTTGAAGAAGAAGAAGTGCTTTGAAAGAGAATAGCTTGAGCACCTAGCTTTTGGATCTATGTTCTTCTCTTGTTGGTGCATCTTCCAACGGTGTCAAGTTTTGAACTTGCTTATTGTTATGCTGGTTTTTGTTTTGGGTCCATTTTTGGGTTTTTGGTCCCAAATCCCGAAGCTTTATAAGTTGTTGAACTCCAAAGCCTAATATATGTCCCTTTGAGTATATTTAGTGGTGTTATGTCATAAAAATCCAATCATAGACGTTGGAATTAAGCCATGCATGAGATAGGAGGCTTTTTAGATAAGGAAGTGAGTGGTTTGGGTGCTTGTGACCATTCCAGCCATGCATAGGCTTAAAGTCACTGACTTTATGGAATAACTACCATTAGGGAGTCTAGATCTAGGGTTTGAGGTAATGTCTTAACTGTTTATGACTAAATGAGTAGAAAGAGTGAATCTGGGGAGTACGCTAAGCGTAATTCCTGTACGCCCCACATACTGCCCCAGTGTCCCCGATGCCCAATATGGATTCGTGGGTACGCTAAGCGTACCAAGAGAGGCATGCCCCGCGTAACTTCACTTAGGACTTTTGGGCTAAGTCTAATTTTTGGCCTTGAGTGTTGGGTGTAATGCCCCAATTCTGGTATGTTTTTAAATAATTATTTTTCAAGTTTTCGGAAGGAACTCGACGAGTTAGTAGCCAGAATCGTCGAATTGAGTCTGGACATTGAGCACATGTAAGTTGGCAACTCGACGAGTCCATATTCCGGACTCGGCGAGTCCGCCAGTTTGGATGAAACCCTAAATTCAAGGGTTTGCACCCTATTTAAACAAACATTTGGGGCCTCAAGTCAGCCCCCATCACCCCTCAGAGCACGATACTCGAAACCCTAGAACCATTTTACCATTTTGTGTGATTTGGTGGGTTTCTTTGAAAATTTTGAGAGAAGAAGGAAGGTAGATCAAGAGGAGAAGAAGGGGATCTAGGATCTTTGTGGTATTTCAGAGAATAGTGACGTATAACTCGTCCCTTTTCTGTTTTCATGCTTTAATTCCCTTTGGAAAGCCATTAAAGCTATTATTGAACCATTTCTTGGCTTGGTAAGAGTTTAGAGGACTCATTGTGATGAATAGCCTTCAGATCTTGCTAGGTTTGAGTTCCAGAAGCTTAGATCTAGTACCTTCATTTGATGTTATTTACACATAAAGTTGGAAACTTTACGTGTTAATCAAGCCCCAAGAACCCAGATCTATGAATGGAATGGACTGGTTTCAACCAGAATCGAGTATATAGTGTTTGCATGCATGCGACTCGGCGAGTCGTTCTTCAGACTCGGCGAGTCGAGTCGCGAGTCCCCTGTTTTCCCCGTTTCGAGTTATGTCGAGTGGAACCAGTGAGTGGGAGAAGGACTCGGTGAGCTAGAGGGTTAAACTCATTCGTGGAAGTACTCGTCGAGTCAATCCCCTGACTCGGCGAGTCCAAGGCAATCTTCATGCCTCAAGAACAGACTCGACGAGTTGTTCATACAACTCGGCAAGTCACAGCTAGTGTGTTCATCTGATGAAGGAGAACTCGATGAGTTGTTCTTACAACTCAGTGAGTCGGATGCAGATTGTTGGAGTGTTAGTAACAAAGAGGAACTCGCCGAGTTTGTTCCAAAACTTGACGAGTAGTAGCGAATAGAAGCATAAAGTTAGAGTAAGGACTCGACGAGTTGGTGACCCAACTCGACGAGTTAGGTCAACTGAATGTTGACTTTGACTGAAAGGTTGACTTTGGCCATGGGTAAGATAGTTATTGTACCCTCAGTGTTATTATCAGTGTTTGATTGATGGTACTTATGGAAATTGTAGCCTGGGTGAAACCGGAGCAGCAGCAGACAGATTCCGGAGCAGTTCCTCCAGCAGCTAGATTACGAGGTGAGTTTCCTTCCAGTAGGAACGGGTCTACGGCCACAATGCCGGCTCATTTAGATAGCAGTAGTTTCCGGACTTCGGTCCAATGCAGTACTTAGTATGATTGATGCCTTCGTGGCACATATAGGATTTATGTGTTGGGTGTTCTAGGCTACAGTCTGATGCAGTATGCAGTTATGTGCTACTTGATATGTTTATGCTATGCTATGATATGTCTGTTTCCGGACTTCGGTCCGATGCAGGGGATGCGGTCCTAGTCAGTTCCGGACTTCGGTCTGATGTAGTTTCCGGACTTTGGTCCGATGTAGTGGGCAAGGGCCCAGTATGTGTTATATGTCATTGTATGGTATGTCGTAGTTTTGGGGACCTCACTAAGCTTTGTGCTTACAGGTTCAGTTTTGGTTTCAGGTACTTCCGCAAGTAAAGGGAAGAGAGCTCCGGATGATGACATTGCACACACCACAGCTTCAGTCTTATTCCTGGGAGTTTGTTGATTCATAGTTTGATTTGATACCAATGTTCATGACATCTTATTATGAGTTGAGATATTGACACATGGTTTTATGATGTGACGTTCAGTACAAGATTTTTATTATTATTAAAAAAAAATTTGGGTCGTATTTTTGGTTGTTACAAGTTGGTATCAGAGCCTTGGTTTGAGAGATTCAGGCACACTCTCGGGTGTGACTGAACTCAAACTAAGGAAATGGTAGAAGGATTTTCAAAAGTGTTTTTCAAAAAGAATTTTGAGAAAAGAAAACAATTTCAAAAAAAGTATAAAGGAAAGTGTTTTAGAAAAAGCGAAAAGAATTTTGAAAAGAGAAAAGGGTGTAGTGCATGCAATCAGCCGAGCTCAAGTAAGTACTCCCAAATTACCCATACAAGTTTGTGATCATCAGTTTTAGTTTCAGTTTCAGTTTCAGTAGAACATCATGCTAGTATAGGACTAAGGATCTAGGAGGATGCCTTATGTGCCTACTTTATGTGTTTCAGCTTGATAAGAATTTCATGGTAATGTTGAATAGACAGTAGTAGGATAGCCTGTGTAGGTTATGCCTGATAGTATGAGCTTAGCATTGTATGCTAATACAGTTTCTTGTTATGAGTGTAGTTTTGCATGAGTATGTTTCCTAATCTGAATGCTGCTTGCTTTGTGCTTGGTGGGACTCTGAGTGATGGGAGTTAGCCGATACGTGATTACATCACATCACATGTGATCAGGGTTGAATGATCTCAGAGTGCTGGAATTGGCCCTACTGCGCAGCTCTCGTTTGAGTCTAACCATTGTAGGGACGACTCTTTTACTCGAAGGATTATCCAAGCCTCATTGCATGTGATGGTATTCAGGTGATGGCAAATTGGCATTACAAGGAGGCCTTCAGCAGCTGAGGACTGGTTTAGGTGGAGTCAGAAGTTCCCTAAGGCAAGCCTAGGATGAGAGTAGCAGAGATCAGTAGTAGTAGAAGTGACTTGGTGGAGTTTAGGCAGCACTTGAGGAAAGTACGGATAGATGTGGAAGGTAGTATGGGCCCGTACTACTGAAAGCAGAGGATCCGTACTCGAATCAAGGAAAGCTGAGATGAGACCAGGAAACTTGTGATAATAGTGATCCCTCGAGATATATTTATGATCCTGAAGATTTTTATGATGTGTTTTCAGAATGGTGGTATTGCGCCCTCGACCAGCAGTCGGCAGTTCAGGTGCCGAAGGGGGATCAGGACCAGACCCGGAGGCCGGGCAGATGGATGAGCAGAGTAGGGAGTTTCTCTCTTCAGAGATTACTCGCACCATATTTGAGCAGACTCCTGTGATCTTCGGTTCGACCAAGGAGGGCATCATAGAGTTGATGGACGAGATGTTGAGCACTTTTCGTGCTGAGGTAGTGGCCATGATGGGGTCGTGCACGCTTACTTTCAGGGAGTTCCAGGCATGTGGAGCTCCAGATTACGACGGGGTGTGGGACCCCATTGCGAGTACCAGATGGTTGGCGGATGTGGCCACCGCTTTCCACATTAGCAGATGTCCCGAGGGGGACAAGGTCAGGTTGGCGTCCTGTCTTCTGAAGGACAGGGCACTTGATTAGTGGGAGGAGGTTGGTCATGCCATCGGGGATGACATAGCTTTGGATGCCATGACCTGGGCATACTTTTCTACTAGGTTCAAAGCAGAGTTTGCACCGGTCATTGAGGTGTAGCAGTTGGCCAGAGAGTTTCAGGATCTTACCCAGACTACAGAGTCAGTGGCGGAAATTACCGCCAAGTTCAGGGAGAGGGCACTTCTTGTTCCTCAGTACATGGCTGATGAGGAAATGAAGAAGGCTCGTTATCATGAGATGTTGCGGAGTGATATCCGCCAGTTCGTGAGCCGGTTCAGCTGTAAGATGCTGGATGACATGATTGCTAGGGCTCGAGAGACAGAGAGATTGACCTTAAGATGGAGACAAAGAGGAAGCTGGAGGTGGCTCCAGGTTTAGGGAGTTCGGGCAAAAATCCCAAGGGTTCAGATCACAGAGCTAGGAGTCAGCAGAGCCACGGTCGGTATGGCAAGTGTGGGAGATTGCACGATGGGGCGTGCAAGGCAGGGAGTGCCGGCTGCTACAAGTGCGGCCGAACTGGGCATATGAGTAGAGATTATACGGCCACTACTACCACCGTTGCGCCATCAGATCTGATTTGCTTCCCGTGCAATCAGAGGGGACATAAAAAGTCCTAGTGTCCGAGTTTAGCTGCTACGGGGAAGGTGTCAGCACCTGCCTCTGCTACTTTAAGGATTGCAGATGGCCGTCATGGCCGGGTCGATACGCCGGTGGCGAAGAGTAGGGCTTTTCAGTTGACAGCAGAGGAGGAGCGAGCGACTCCTGATGTGGTGACGGGTATGTATTTTTTCCCCTTATCTCTACATTTATTATTGATTGTTTCCTTATGGTTAAATGTTTTGTATAGGGTCGTTCTAAGTGAACGGCATTTCAGCTACAATATTGTTTCATTCGGGGGCTAACCGATCATTCGTTTCTCTTGTGCTTAGCAAAAGGTTTAGCAGAGCTCCAGGGGAGCTAGATTGTCCACTTGAGGTTGAGATAGCAGCTGATAGGACCGTTAGAGCCGCAAGGGTACACAGTGGGTGCTCCCTGCAGTTATTTGATGAGCAGTTTCCAGTGGACTTGGTCCCTATTCCCCTGCGAGGGAATAAGGTTATAGTAGGCATGGATTGGCTGAGCCCCAATGGGGCGGTGATAGGTTGTGAGCTACAGTTGGTGAAGGTTCGCACTCCCAGTCGGGGAGAGTTAGAGACTCAGGGTGAGAGGCCACAGCGCGGACCAGTTCTGTGTTCAGCAGCAAGAGCGAGGTGCTACTTCCACCAGGGTTGCGTCGGTTATATTGCCTATGTTTTAGATGCCCGAGAGAAGGGCAAGATGACAGTTGATGATGTTCCGGTGGTGTGAGACTACCCGGATGTTTTGCAGAGGATTTGCCAGGGATACCTCCTGAGAGACAAGTTGAGTTCGGGATTGATCTAATCCCTGGTGCGGCTCCGATAGCCAAGGCACCGTATCAGTTGGCTCCCCCGAAGATGCAGGAGTTGTCTACGCAGCTGCAAGAGCTACTAGACAAGGGATTTATCAGGCCGAGCCATTCACCCTGGGGTGCACCGATTTTATTCGTGAAGAAAAAGGACGGGTCGCACCTTATGTGTATAGATTACCGGGAGCTGAATAAGGTAACGGTAAAGAACCGTTACCCACTTCCGAGGATAGATGATTTGTTTGATCCGCTTCAGGGAGCGTCTTGGTTCTCCAAGATCGATTTACGCTCTGGATATCACCAGATGCAGGTCAAAGGTGATGATGTGCAGAAGACTGCCTTCAGGACCAGGTATGGTCATTAGGAGTTTGTGGTGATGTCGTTTGGGTTCACCAATGCCCCAGCCGCGTTCATGGACCTCATGAACCGCGAGTGCAGGCCGATGCTGGATCGGTCTGTGATAGTATTCATTGATGATATCTTGGTGTATTCCAAGACTCGGGAGCAGCATGAGGGGCACCTGAGAGAGGTGCTAGAGGTTTTGAGGAGGGAGAGAATTTTCGCGAAGTTCTCAAAGTGCGAGTTCTGGTTGCGCGAGGTGCAGTTCTTTGGTCACCTCGTCAACTAGAAGGTTATTTTGTTAGATCCGGCCAAGATTGAGGCCGTGATGCAGTGGGAGGTCCCAAAGTCTCCATCTGAGATTCGTAGCTTCCTAGGTTTGGCAGGGTATTACAGGAGATTCATCCAGGATTTCTCCAAGATAGCAGTACAGCTCACCCGACTGACCAAGAAGTCGGTAGTGTTTCGTTGGGGGCCTGAGCAGCAGATAGCATTTGAGACCCTCAGGCAGAGATTATGCGAGGCGCTGATTCTCACCCTGCCAGAGGGAGTGGAGGATTTCGTAGTCTACTATGATGCCTCGATCACAGGTATGGGAGCAATGTGGATGCAGCGAGGTCGTGTGATAGCTTACGCCTCGAGACAGTTGAAGCCTCATGAGACCAATTATCCTACGCACGATTTGGAGTTGGGGGTAGTGGTGTTTGCCCTCAATATTTGGAGACATTACCTTTATGGGGTCCGTTGTACCATTTACACGGATCACAAGAGCTTGAGGTACCTCATGGATCAGCCGAATCTGAACATGAGGCAGAGGCGGTGGTTAGATGTGTTGAAGGATTATGACTGTGAGATCCTTTATCATCCAGGGAAGGCCAACGTAGTGGCCGACGCCCTGAGCCACAAGGCAGTAGCGGCCCCGATCAGAGACATTTGTTTGAGGATGATAGTGATTACTCCATTCTTGGAGCAAATCAAGGAGGCGCAGGTGGAGGGCCTCAAGGAGGAGAGGCAGTGGTGTGAGAGGATCGTGGGCCGAGTAGCTTCTTTTGACTATTATAGTAGAGGATTGTTGACCCTTCATGGGAGAGTTTAGGTGTCGTACTGGGGCAGAGTACGGAAAGTGTTGATGGATGAGGCTCGTAAGTCTCAGTTTTCCTTTCATGCAGGGGCGACGAAGATGTATAGAGATCTTCGACCTTATTATTGGTGGCCCTGCATGAAGCGGGATGTCGCCTGGTATGTGGAGAGGTGCCTGACCTGCAGGAAGGTTAAGGAAGAACACCAAAGACCTCATGGCAAGATGCATCCGTTAGACATTCCAGTGTGGAAATGGGAAGACATCACCATGGATTTCATCACAAAGCTTCCCAGGACTGCGCGTTGAGTGGATTCTATATGAGTTATAGTGGATCGGTTGATGAAGAGTGCTCATTTTATACCGATCCAGGAGAGTATATCAGCAGAGAAGTTAGCCGATATTTATGTGAGAGAGGTGGTGGCACGACATGGAGTGCCTGTTTCAGTGGTGTCAAATCGAGATGTCCGTTTTACTTCCAGATTATGGAAGCGGTTTCACGACGAGATGGGTACTCGTCTCCATTTCAGCACTGCTTTCCATCCTCATACGGATGGGCAGAGCGAGAGAACGATTCAGACTCTCGAGGACATGCTGGGGGGCATGTGTTCTAGACTTTGGTGGCAGTTGGGATACGTACCTTCCATTAGCGGAATTTTCATATAACAACAGCTACCACGCGAGTATTGATCGATCTCCTTTTGAGATGATCTATGGGAGGAAGTGCAGGACCCCGATTTGTTGGGGCGAGGTCGGTCAGAGAGTCATTCGGAGCACCGAAGTGGTGCTCAAGACGATAGAGTTGATCCAGCAGGTTACGCCGATAGGAGGCGTTTAGATTTGGAGTTCCAGGTGGGCGACATGGTCCTCCTGAAAGTATCGCCCTGGAAGGGTGTTATTAGGTTTCTGAAGAGGGGCAAGCTGGGCCCCAGGTTCATTGGTCCTTTTAGGGTTTTGGCTTGGGTGGGTCAGGTTGCTTATCGATTGGATCTTCCGGCAGAGCTTAGCCAGATCCACAACACTTTCCATGTTTCTCAGTTGAGGAAGTGTTTGGTCGACGTGTCGGCAATTGTACGCATTGATGATATTCAGGTGGATAGCAGCCTAAATTATGTCGAGAGACTAGTTGCGAGCTTAGACCGGAAGGTGAAGACCTTGAGGAACAAGGCGATTCAGTTAGTGAAGGTGTAGTGGTAGCACCGGAAGGGTTCAGAGTGGACGTGGGAGTCCAAGGAGGAGATGCGGGGCATTACCCAGAGTTTTTTCTAGATTCAGCGGCAGCAGACTTCGAGGACGAAGTCTGAGACAAGTGAGGGAGAGTTGTAACACCCCAATTCTGGTATCTTATTTAAATAATTATTTTTCAAGTTTTCGGAAGGAACTCGATGAGTTAGTAGCCAGACTCGTCGACTTGAGTCGGGACTTTGAGCACGTGTAAGTTAGCAACTCGACGAGTCCATAGTCCGGACTCGGCGAGTCCGCCAGTCTGGATGAAACCCTAATTTCAAGGGTTTGCACCCTATTTAAACAAACTTTTGGGGCCTCAAGTCAGCCACCATCACCCCTCAGAGCACCATACTCGAAACCCTAGAACCCTTTTAGCATTTTGTGTTATTTGGTGGGTTTCTTTGATGATTTTGAGAGAAGAAGGAATGTAGATCAAGAGGAGAAGAAGGGGATCCAGGTTCTTTCTGGTATTTCAGAGAATAGTGAGGTATAACTCGTCCCTTTTATGTTTTCATGCTTAAATTCCCTGTGGAAAGCCATTTAAGCTGTTCTTGAACCATTTCTTGGCTTGGTAATAGTTTAGAGGACTCATTGTGATGAATAGCCTTCGGATATAGCTAGGTTTGAGTTCCAGAAGCTTAGATCTAGTACCTTTATGGAGCCATTTTGCATGAAAGCTCTAGATCTACTCTTATAGTGTGCTTTGAACCCTCAAACCTGTTGGATAAGGTGTCTAAGTCCATAACTTATTTGGTATATACTTGACCCGACCCGGCATGGTCCATTTGGGTTGCATTTCATCCAAACTATTTATGGATAATTTTATGAGAGTTATACACATATGTTTATTAATATATTATAAGTTATAATATATTAATATGAAGTCATGTTATTTAATTAGTCTTAGTCTTAAATTAATTATGAATTAATTTAGAGATTAATAGGAAGACTAATTAGATTGTGGGCTATTGGTTTTATATAGTGTGGGCTACACTCATTTGTTAATGGGCTAGGCTTATATGGAAGTCCATGGATAATCCATGGAGCTTTTAACCCATGGATCCTTGGACAGGAAAAGACATGGGTTATTAGGGTTTCACCCTAATCATGTGCACTATATAAGCATGCTTATGTTGCATGAAATAGCCACTAGTGTCACTAGTATGTGTGCTTGTGTGTGGCCGAAAATTACAAGTGTGTGTACTCTCTCTAAGTTTTCCAAGATTTTGTGGTGATTTGTGATTCCATTTGAGGCATCCACACCCCATGCCATGTTAAATAGGTTATGAACCTTGGAAAATTATTATTTTGCATGTATTTAGACAAACATAGATCCAAGGTTTATTAGGGTTGCATGCACACTTAGGAAGTGTTAGATTGCTCAAAACCCAACAGTGGTATCAGAGCCTAGGCTTGCTTGTTTGATACTTGATGCAAAATAGTGAAAAAAATTGAAATTGTTGCTGTCTGGCTGATGGACTCGCCGACTCCATGGGGGGACTCGCCGAGTTCAAGGCAAAATGCATCCTACTCGGCGAGTAGAATGATCAGAATGCAGAATTTCGACTTTTGCTACTGGAAATGGACTAGAAACATTACCTTAAACTGTTTTGGTGTTTTAAAACTTGTTTTAGTTGGTGTAATGGTTGCTCTAATCCATTTACAATAGCATATATCAAAATTCCATGATTTTTATGTGTTCATATAATTCTTGAAATTTTGATGATCATGTTCATGTTCTTATGAATTTAGAAGATGATATGGATTATTTGCTGAATTGTTTAGAATTAATTCTTGATCATTTATGTGTTTTAATGGAGTCCATAATTTCTCCTCAAGTTATGGATATCCAAAGGTCATTTTTCTTTAACACACATTTAAACACATAAGTTACATGAAAATGAAGAGTCTTCATTTTTATGAACCTTTAATTCATAAGTTATGAAATGAAAAGTTTTGAAGAGTTTCAAAACTTGCCCTCAAGTTTTGGAATTTGTAAAGTCTCACACAAACTTTAATTCCACACCCTAGAAGTTTTAAAAGTTAAAATTCTACCCTTATACTATTATAAGATTAATGGTTAATTATTATATATATACGTATAAGAACAAGTCGTTTTACCGTTAGTAGGCCTCATTTACGAAACCGGTCTATAAGGTGGGTATAAGATTGTTGCCTATAAAATGGCGACTTAATGGGTGTCCACTCTCACCCACCGCTTGCTTGATCGGTGGAGGGTCGTTAGCCGAACGGGAAGGACAATGACTTTAAATTCTCATTAAAAGTATAATGAATATTATAAAGTAACTAAATGTTTTTTTATTTAATTCCCAATCTTGGTTACTTTAGGAAAAATGTGAATTTGGTGCTAGTCCATGGAATTCACACTTTGTACCTTACCAAGTCGTTGGTGGAACGTGTGTGGTTAACCGGCACACTAACTTGGACTAGTAAGGATCACGAAGGGTGACTTAATGTTTGTAATAGATTAATGGAGTGTGTGTGGTTAACCGACACATTGATTAGGTGATAATATTAAGGGTACCAAGTGAATTGGTATGGTTATTCACACCTTGTTTTGTGATCCTCGGCATCCCAGTCACAAAATTTAAGAGGGCACACTCGAGATTTAAACATGCCATTGAAAAGTTCAATGAATCTCAAAAAGATCTAGGAGTTTCAAATCCAATTAAAACCTAATAAATTATTTCGTTTTTCATGGTGGAAATTGGTGAATCGTCATTCGCCTAACTTCAAATATTTTATAGCTTGGATTACGGCATCCCTCTTCCAAATTATAAAATATTGTGTTGGGTCCTAGCCTTAATATTTCATATTGGGTGTTATATTAAGGATTTTGAATCAACTAACTTGATTTTCTCCCATTATAGATGTCTGGTTCAGACAACTATGATCTTCCCAAATCTCTTGAAGATGGTGTCCCTCAACATCATGCTTCACTTCCTCCACCTCCTCCAATTATTCTCCCTCACCCACAAGTTCTTGAAAAGTTTAAAGTAACTCAATCCCTATTGGCAAGCATAGTCTATGTGTGCTCACATCTTGGAGATAAAGTCACATATTGACAAGCCGGGAGAGTTGGGTGTCAAAGTCTCGTGAAAGTTGGATGTTCAATCACTTTCTTAGTAACATAGTGAGTCTCTTTGGGACTACTATGAGATGGACTCTGACATGACCCTTAATGATGTTATCTATTTGCTTGGTGTGGTGGAATCAGCAATGATTTGGAACACCAGTAAAGCAAATTTGATTAAAAGAACAACTTCCCAAGCCTACATGGATATTGACAATGGTAGCATTGGATATCTAGAAAAGGATTTCTCTTCCCAATGGAAAGGGATTGGCCATAGTCAACTCGGTTGACCAAATGGTAAAGAGAAAGGCTAAGTCTGAGATAGTCTCATGTGCCATTACCAAAGCGTCCATGTGTTTTGTTGCCAAAGGAAGGGGCATTGATTGCGAAGCTGCCCTATTCGCCTGAAAGGTCTTAAGGTTGATCAAGTCAAGAGGTTTCACTCTACTTCGGGTAAAGTCCACTGTCTAACTCTATTAAGTTCCTATTTGGAGATTCTTATTACATAATGTGAATGGGTCACATGCTGATGTTTTTAAGAATCAAAGAAAAGATAGGAAGCTTAAAGTAAGTATATGTTGATTCTGATTGCAAAGGTGGGTTTCGATCGCATGGTTCGGTAATCAGAATTTTGAGTTGTTGCTTAAGAGTTATAACATATTGCTTATGAATAGATAACAACAAGGTTTTCATGTGGATTGTAAGGATAAGTTTTTCCGCAAAGTTTTAAAATAAAAATAAAAAAAGGGTTTTAATTTTATTTTAAAAATATCCTTACAATGGCATCTGTGGAAAATTGTTGCTTATATGTTTCCAGTAATAGCAATATTGGAAAGTGGATTTGATTCCTTCATTTGTGGTAGTGTCTGAATTTACTGAATGAAGAAAGTTTTTCATCACCCAAGTTTCAATTGGACAGAAACTTGGAATCATACAAGTTGTATTGTATGATGAATGAGAATTTTCATCTTAGAAAATTAAGACTAATTCTTTGATCACATGTATATGTGAGTCAATTGAAGGACTAAGGAATTAGGTACACTTGGTGTGTGCTGGTCAAGGTCCACCACAAAGATTGATTTTTCATGATTTACTAAAGATTAGTAAATATGATTATACTTATGAGGTTAAGTATAATTCTGTAACATTGGAAAGGTTACAATGTATGACAGAACAAATGAGAAGAATCAAATTAGGAAGAAAGATAAAAGATTATCAAATCTGAAAGGATGGGAGAGTATTTTAGTATCATATTTCGTCCATAACTTATTTGGTATATACTTGACCCGACCCGGCATGGTCCATTTGGGTTGCATTTCATCCAAACTATTTATGGATAATTTTATGAGAGTTATACACATATGTGTATTAATATATTATAAGTTATAATATGTTAATATGAAGTCATGTTATTTAATTAGTCTTAGTCTTAAATTAATTATGAATTAATTTAGAGATTAAAAGGAAGACTAATTAGATTGTGGGCTATTGGTTTTATATAGTGTGGGCTAACACTCATTTGTTAATGGGCTAGGCTTATATGGAAGTCCATGGATGATCCATGGAGCTTTTAACCCATGGATCCTTGGAAAGGAGAAGACATGGGTTATTAGGCTTTCACCCTAATCATGTACACTATATAAGCATGCTTATGTTGCATGAAATAGCCACTAGTGTCACTAGTGTGTGTGCTTGTGTGTGGCCGAAATTACAAGTGTGTGTACTCTCTCTAGGTTTTCCAAGAGTTTGTGGTGATTTGTGATTCCATTTGAGGCATTCACACTATTGGTGCTTGGCCCTCAAACTCCTTAGGAATCAAGATCATCATCAAAAGGTATGTAATCTCATCTAATTCTTTTATGTTCAAAAGTACCCCATGCCATGTTAGATAGGTTATAAACCTTGGAAAATTATTATTTTGCATATATTTAGACAAACATAGATCCAAGGTTTATTAGGGTTGCATGCACACTTAGGAAGTGTTAGATTGCTCAAAACCCAACAAAACCTTCATTTCATGTTATTTACACGTAAAGTTGGAAATTTTACGTGTTAATGAAGCCCCAATAACCCATATCTATGAATGGAATGGATTGGTTTCAAGCAAAATTGAGTATATAGTGTTTGCATGCATGCGACTCGGCGAGTCGTTCTTCAGACTCGGCGAGTCGAGTCGCGAGTCCCCTGTTTTCCCTGTTTCAAGTTTTGCCGAGTGGAACCAGTGAGTGAGAGAAGGACTCGCTGAGCTAGAGGGTAAAACTCATTCGTGGAAGTACTCGACAAGTCAATGCCCTAACTCGGCGAGTCCAAGGTAATCGTCATGCCTCAAGAACAGACTCGACGAGTTGTTCATACAACTCGGTGAGTCACAGCTAGCGTGTTCATCTGATGAAGGAGAACTCGACGAGTTGTTCATACAATTCGGCGAGTCGGATGCAGATTGTCGGAGTGTTAGTAACAAAGAGGAACTCGTCAAGTTTGTGCCAAAACTCGACGAGTAGTAGCGAGTAGAAGCATAAAGTGAGAGTAAGGACTCGACGAGTTGGTGACCCAACTTGACGAGTCGGGTCAACTGAATGTTGACTTTGACCGAAAGGTTGACTTTGACCAGGGGTAAGATAGTTATTGTACCGTCAGGGTTATTATCAGTGTTTGATTGATGGTACTTATGGAAATTGTAGCTGGGGTGAAACCGGAGCAGCAGCAGACAGATTCCGGAGCAGTTCCTCCAGCAGCTAGATTACGAGGTGAGTTTCCTTCCAGTAGGAACGGGTCTACGGCCACAATGCCAGCCCGTTTAGTCAGCAGTAGTTTCCGAACTTCGGTCCGATGTAGTAATTAGTATGTTTGATGCCTTCGTGGCACGGGCAATATTTATGTGTTGGGTGTTCCGAGCTACGGTCCGATGCAGTATGCAGTTATGTGCTAGTTGATATCTTTATGCTATGCTATGATATGTCAGTTTCCGGACTTCGGTCCAATGCAGTCAGTTCTGGACTTCGGTCTGATGCAGGGGATGCGGTCCCAGTCAGTTTCGGACATCGATCCGATGCAGTTTCTGGACTTCGGTCTGATGCAGTGGGAAAGGGCCCAGTATGTGTTATATGTCATTGTATGGTTTGTGGTAGTTTGGGGGAGCTCACTAAGCTTTGTGCTTACAGTTTCAGTGTTGGTTTTAGGTACTTCCGCAAGTAAAGGGAAGAGCTCAAGATGATGGCATTGCACACACCAAAAGTTCAGTCTTATTCCAGGGAGTTTGTTGTTCACAGTTTGATTTGATACCAATGTTCATGACATCTTTTTATGAGTTGAGATATTGACACATGGTTTTATGATGTGACGTTCAGTACAAGATTTTTATTATTATTAAAACAAAAAATTTTGGGTTGTATTTTTGGTTGTTACATTGGGCCTAGAGTTTGGACTTGTTGCAATAGAGTCTTGGACTAGAGGATCATATATACGTGGTTTGGGCCCTTGATTTGGGCTTGCCATTAGATGTGAGAGAGTTAGGCCTCGGGAGAGCCCACTTATTATTGGGCCTTGGTGGGCCCAATGGGTTTTAGGTCATTGATGGGATGGTCAGTGGACTACCTTTAGACCTAATGAATGAGAGTTGGGACTTAGTTCCTAATTGGGATAATTGTGGGTTTGACACATAGATAGAGGCCGCTACGTAGCAGCAACGTCTATAGGGGTTGTTCATCATCCGAGTTGAGTCTTCTCATTATACTCTACCATGATTGGTATTTTGTGTGATCGAGATGTTTTATGTGCTTATTTGTGTATTGTGATATCCTGCAATATTTTTTTGTGATTTATCTTGTGTATTACCCAGAGTTTACAGAGTTAGGACCGCAGGGTCTATAGAGTTAGGACCAAAGGGCCCATCAGAGTTGTGGGACGGGAGGGTCCCAGTGAGACACATTGACCAGAGGGTCTTATAGAGCTATAGCCTCGAGTGGCTAATTATATGTGCATGGTATTTTGGGGAACTCACTAAGCTTCATGCTTACCGTGTTATGTGTTATGTGTTATGTGTTCAGGTTTTTCTCAGAATCGCGAGAAGGCACCGGCTCGATTGTACACACCAGAGAAGGGGTTATGAATTAAGGATCCTGTAACACCGTAAATTTCAAAATAATTTTTCGCATAATATAAAAACATATTCATTTAATTTTCACAAAAACATCAATGTTTGAAACTCCAATCCATGACATATAAAGAATCCCAAGATCACATAACATAAAAATCCCGTGTGTGTGTACTGATCAAGCCAGCGCCTTCCCACGGTCATCACTAGTACCTTAAACAAATAACACAAAAACTGTAAGCACAAAGCTTAGTGAGTTCCCCAAAATACCACACATAACACATATTAGCCACTCGAGGCTATAACTCTGTGGGTCCGTAGACCCTACTCTGTGAACCCTCTGGTTCTAATCTCTGTGAACCTTCCGGTTCCAACTCTATAAACATGCACATCATAAATCACATAGAAATAATGCAGTACAACACATAACATACATATAGCATACAAATATTCTGTCACATAACTGTGATTACCTACTCAAGGTAAAGTATAGTGAGAAGACTCACCTTGCGTATCTCGATAACTCGCAAATCCCGGAAATCAGCCGCGCTCGATCCCCCGAGCTATAATCTTCCTATAATATAATATATCTCTAATTAACACTTTCACAACTAAGGTTGACTACCCCTGTCAAGTCAACACTTGTCAACTCTGGTCAACGGTCAATGGTCAACTCTGACCGGACTCGGCGAGTGCACTAGAGCGACTCGGTGAGTCTATACGTGTTCACTGACTCCCTAGGATCGTCTCTCGACATGTCAATTACTTCCCTGACTCGAAGAGTTCCACTTGGCATGAATCACGGGGCCACCACGACTCAACTCGTCGAGTCTCAAGAACAACTCGGCGAGTTCCAGCTTGACTCAGTCCACCCGTCAACCCTCTCTGACTCTCCCTGACTCACTGAGTCAACCCCTTAACTCGGCAAGACCACTCGCTGAGTGGTTGTGGACAATCTTCATGCTACTCGCCGAGTCTGTTCTACGGACTCGGCGAGTCTATACCATGCATAAACTCAAACTCACTCCTGAGGTCAGATCCGTTCCAATAACTCATAGATCCACTCCTTCCAAGCACATTCATCACGTAAAGTTACAATCTTGGTGCTCATGCAAAGGTCCAAAGGCCTTATTTGATGATATGGTCTCTAGAATGCTATTCTAAGCTCATGGCCTCCATTAACACTCATAAAGCTTGAGGGAAAAGAGTCTCTGGACCTCTTAGGGTCCAAATCTAAAGCACCAACACAAGAAGAGGCCAATTACTCCATGGATCATTCCACAAAGGAACCATAACCCTAAGATTTACACCAAGGACTGAGAAAGGAACGAATGATTACCTCAAATGAAGTCTCTGAGCTCAGGAATCACTGGATTAGCACCTTCTTTGGTCTCTTCTTGCCTTGATCCTCTTCTATATGCAAAAATACCCACAAGTAATCAACGATCTTCCTTTTCTCTCACACAAAACGCTCAAAGACTCTTTAGGGTTCTCTCTGGGGTTGGTGGCCGCAAATGACGGCCATAGGCCCCTTTAAATAGGTCTCATACCTTGGAAATTAGGGTTTCATTAAACAGCGTGGACTCGCCGAGTCCGGACGCGAAC
The DNA here is from genome assembly GCF_051521515.1 of Lactuca serriola. Taxonomy (NCBI): domain Eukaryota; kingdom Viridiplantae; phylum Streptophyta; class Magnoliopsida; order Asterales; family Asteraceae; genus Lactuca; species Lactuca serriola. The sequence goes on along the minus strand of NC_136409.1, from coordinate 20,760,140 downwards.
CCTTGCCCAAACCGCGATCATACTCGACGAGTTTGAGCTCCAACTCGCCAAGTCTCCTTACAAATCACCAAAAAAATTATAAGAATAAATAATAACTAGGAATCCGGGCTGTTACAGATCCTAGATTATTATTAAATAATTATATAGTTGTGTTTTGTAAATAAATTAAATGGGATTTTTGTGAAACATGTTATGATAATTATGTGATTTTTAGATGAAAATTTTGTTTGAAAATTTGTGGGGTTACAAGCTTATCACAACTAGGAATTCTGATGCTTTATAAAACCCTTAACAACGATAACATTGTAACTAAAACTTGAAAACCTTAATGGTACGTATTCAATAACAACAAAATTCCATCAAATACTCTATACAAACATTCAAATAGCCAACAAAAGGTTGGAAACCCTAAAAATCCCGGTTCAAGTCCATTTTGGACTAGGGTTTTCTTATTAGGCCTAATGGACCAATAAACTTCCAATTTGACTATGTTGGGCTAAGAATTCTTAATGGGCCCTAATTGGATCCACTTTCATGAAACTTAACCTTTTTGGGCCTTGTAATCCTAAAATGGGCTAGTTTATCTAAATGGGCCTTATTGGGCCATAACAAATCTAATTAGCCCTAATGGGCCATAAAACTCATCCCTTGGTGTATATTGGGCCGTGAATTACTCTAAAAGGCCCAATGGACCAAAAACCATCAAATTGGACCCATATTATGGACTCAAGCATTAAAGGCCCAAATTCTTTCTCTTCTCCCTCTCTCTCGGCCCAAGTAGGAAAAGAAAAAGAAAAAAGAAAGAAAGATGTAAAAATGGGGAGGGTTGACTTTGGGAGGTGCCACCTCCTTATTGCACACCATATACCCATGCATGGACCAACATGCATCTATAATGGTCACCTCACTCTCTCTCTCTCTTATTCTTCTTCTTCTGTAGGTCGAGGATCACCAAACACACAAACACATCTTCAAACTCTCATCCCAAACACTCTCAACAACACTCTTATTCCTCCATCAAAATTTTCGAGATCTTGGAACATTTCAAGGAGGTTCTTCCACAAAAATCTTCATCCTAGGTAAGTTGATGCTTAGATCCATGGTTTAGCTTCTTGAATCTTTTATAAATCTCCTTATAACTCATGAAAGTTCATGATCATGCTTCTTAGAACCTATCTAAGCTAAAGTATTCTCAAGAAGCTTTCTAGGGCCGAAAACAACATCAAACTCTTCGGTTTTCACAAGTTTTATGGGTGAGAATACAAGTAAAATGTGTAGATTTATGTGTATGTGTATATTATGTGTTTATGTGGTAAATATGTGCAAAAAAGGAAAGAAATCTCGAGATCTATAGCTCAAGGAGGAAAATATACGTGATTTAAGATATATTACATTAAACAAGTCAAGAAAAATTACCCTCTAAGGTTATAATAAATATATTACAACATAAAACTCATTTTTGGGCTATATTTGTCAAATAAACAAAAGTTAGGTTAAAGGTTGTCATTTACGATTTTCATATGGACCAAAAGGGCCAAAACAGTTACAATAGATGTTTTAATGATTATTATGCTCTTCAAAGGACTAGAAATGTTAATTGTAGCCTAATGGGCCAAAGTTTTGGGCTTTTCGGCCCATAGGCCCAAAATTGCGAAAAAATGTGTTTTAAGGGATTGAAATGGTAAATTTTTCAAAACATTGGGAAAAAGAGTAAATAAATCTATTTCAGGGGTTAAAATGACCCTTTTTGCCAAAAAGGATCAAAAATGCAAACTTTTTGAATTTTGGGTCAAAATACAAAAGTTGCGAAAAGTTTAGACTTTAAATGAAAATCTTTTACTAAAGGGGCTGAAACTGCCAAAAAGTAAATTTTGGGTTAAAAACATTATTTAAATAAGTCTATGGGCCAAAATGTCAAGAAAAATAATTTAAGTGCCTAAAATGTCTTTTTTTTTTTATAAAAATGGACTATGATTGTCATTTTTATTAAAGAAGGGTTGAATAGGTCTAACCAATATTTGAGTCGATTAATTTATTCTTAAGACATTTGGGTCAAGAATACCGAATTATAACTTATGAAAATAGAATGAAAAATATACATATATTTTCAAATATCGTTATAAACAATCGACAAACTTCGTGCCTTTGCGATTTAACAATTGAATAATTAGACCTTCCGACAATTATGCTATACCTAAAACAAGTAAATATTTAAGTTGTTGGGCTTGAAAGATTCTAATCATGTCTATTGGGCCTTCGTGACCCATTAACATGACTTTTGGGCGTAACAATAATAATACATGTCTATTGGCCCTCCTACGACCCAATTACATGCTTAAGGGACCCTCGATGGCTTTTACGTGATATTGGGCCTCATTGGCCCATTAGCATTGCTAGTAAGGTCCAAATAAATCATATGAGAAATGGGCCAACACGTCCTTCATATACCCAACAGCCTTAAATATCATATGTAATTAGTAGGACCTCGTAATCCTCTTCTCCTCGTTTGTTAGGCTTACCTTCAATTCAAGTAAACAAATTCAGCTCATTAATCAATGGTAATCAAATTCGTTTGGGTTAAGTGAGTAATAATGGGCGACAACTTTAAGTGTCGGTCGTAGTCTGTAGTTATAATCAAAGTCTCCTGGAGGGAGAGCAAGAGTTTGTGTATAGATCTATACGGGGGTGACTCCTGCACACCTCAGCTATTCGCTATAGTTAGACTCGGCCAGTCTAGGGTGACAAAATCATAAGATCAATTCTGGCGTTCACTAGAATGCTAAGACAGACGAACTAGTCATTATCATCCATGGTTATAACGACTCACATAATAAATCCAATACTCTCTGAGTAATCAAAGGAATCCAAAATCATTCGTTGTGACGGTATAATAATTCGAAACAGTCATATTATATTATCGGAAAACATCTTGTTTTCGAGGAAATCAACACCATTCACTTGTGACGGTATAATAATTCGAAACAGTCATATTATCTTCACACTTTAGTATAAACAATTGTCTTTTCAGAAAATATCGGATTTTCTGGGTTTTATAAACTGCACAAAACCATCTTCATATCAACCCTGCTTATGAACTCACCAACATTCCATATGTTGACGTTTTTCAAAACGACTTGTATTCTAAGGTAACAGATAAGCTGAAGAATAATACCAAGTGTGTTAGGATGTTATATTTTGAAAACATCAAACAATTTATGTTATGGATATGTAATATTTAGACAATCTACTTGATGTGAACAAGGTCAGTTGTAATGTATTAATGCATGGTGATGTTTATGTTATGTTTCATGTATATTCATTGTGATGATATTCAATTTAAGTCACACGATCCCTTGGACGTTTCCGCCGTCTGGTTTGGGGTGTAACAGGTTGGTATCAGAGCTCTATTTATAGTGAACTGGCATATCTAACCACACATTGATATGCAACTATAAACCAAAGAGTGAGTAAATAACTTTGAACAAAACAAATAAAATATATGATAAAACACCTTTACTTATGTGATATAGGAAAAAGAAAATAATACCAAATCAAATAAGATGATATTGGCATCCCGGTTAAGCCGGGACTGTTCATAGTTGTATTAAGGGGTGAACGTAGCCTAATCAACTACATTTCCTCTGAGGTACAACTATCACATGCCCTGGGGAAATCGTGATGGTCGGTAAACTTAAAATCATACCCCATTGTTACCCAGAAGAACGCATCAACTTAACCTTTTAAAAATATATGAATAATAAACCTTAGGAGTAGTAATAGTTTATTCATATACCTCATCTCAATCACCACGGAAGTGATGGGTTTTGGTCATAAGACATCCTATATGCTCATACAAACCCTAATGCTCGGATCTAGGTTTCTCTATTGTACATGCTTTGAATCCAAGACTATAAACCCTAATTCTAGCATAAAGAAATCGATATTAACATATAATTAGGTTTATGATATTACATTGATTGTTATATAGCAATAACAATCCCAATTCCTCCTTGAATTGACTTTGGAAGGCTTAGAGTCACTATTGTCACTCCTCTAATGGCTTACAAACACCATAAGCAAGTGGATAAGGTATAAAGAGAGAGGAGAGGTATAAGAATTCGTCTCTAGGACCTCTTGGGAAGGCATGGACGAATTCATGAGCCTTAGGGGTCTTTATATAGGTGTAGAGATTAGGGTTTTAGTCCTTATCATTATCTAGTTGCTTGCCCACCAAGTAACCATAAGATAAGCCTTGAAAACCCTTATCCTTTATCCTTTGGACGATTTCAAGGATCCTTATCTCCTTGAATTCGTTCAACCCATATCTAGGATAACCGTTACCATATTTTGTAACTATCACATAATTACAATTCAGCCCCTCTAGTTTAATTAATTACACTTGATCACAAAATTAATTCTTAATTAATTATTGACCAATATTAATTAAACAAATATGATTTCTCCTTTAATATATTATTCTTATAACATATTAATAAATCATAATAACCTCTCTCTCTCTCTCTATTTATTTCTCCAATCAAGTTGCTTTGGTGAAGGCAACCCAAAAGGACCATGCACCATCGGGTCAAGTACATACCAAAATAGTTATGGACTTAGACACTAATCCAACAGTCTCCCACTTGGATAAGTCTAATAACTATTATGCGTATGACTTCAGATCCTGATCTGCAATCGTAGCTTTCCAAAGCCGCTGTCAACTCTGATCCTATCAGATATGTGTGTCCTTAGATAAGGGATCATATATTCCTCCATTCTAGATATCATATGAGATATGATTTCAAATCATTCTCTTTGTACTATATCTCGATTCCCGATTTATGACGACTGACTAATTGAACAAATCAAATTAGCCCTAGCCTGGCCGAGCATTTACGTTTGTCATCACTAAATCATCAAGGGGCCCAAAGATATCGCTTTTATCCTACTTTGGATAAAAGGAACGGATAAACATTGATACAATGCTTTCTTTCACTCACTCACCGAATCACACACAACAATATGTTTTATAACACCAAGTTACTAGTGTGTTTACATATTATCAATGTGCAACCGATTCGCAAGATACAACTCACACATCTCGGTTTCAAGAATATAAGATGTTATCGTCTCACCAATCACTCGTGATACAATTTCATGGAGTGATCCAAGTGAGCGTGGGTTTGATCCAATGCTCAAATTCATATTCATAAGCACTCATGAATGTTGCTGCAAACATTTGCTTATGTCTAACACTCTTTTAGACAATCCACACACCAATTCAAGACAGTCTTCATTCATACCTACTTCCAACATATGAACGACTGTGGCTCGTTCGAATAATTCGATTATTCTTAATAAACTCAATTATTCTGGAAGTCAAAACATGCAAATGTGAAACACAAGAATAATACTAATCCCATATGGCCTCAAACCTTTGAGTATAAATAAAACACCTTTTATTTATCACCATATCGATTGCTCATTATTTGTCGTTTCGGGTAATCAACTTCTTACTTGAATTATTACACTTGTCTCATGCCCTTATGATACACACAATGTTTACCTATGGTTCTTACTTTGTGAAATAGGTCAAATTGAACACATTTCCAATCATTCTCATTTCACAACTTCCAAATTTATTTTTCATAAGTTAAAGAATATCAAATTCTTGCTACTTATAGAATATATGCTAGATTCTAACATTTTATGCAACTATCCTTTCGTAATGTCACTAGACAAAAGTCAAAAAACCTTTGCCAATGATATTACAAATTCCTCTATCGGAGATTGTTACAAGACAATTCCTTAGATATGATGTCTCTCACTCAAAGTACATTCCTTTGAACATCCTTTTGCATAAAAGTTTCTAATCTAGTCATAGATTTTTCAATATTCAATTCCCAATATGGATACATTTCCATATTTTCCATATGACAACTTATTCTTAATAGAATCTTTTCTATTCATAATAATGTCGATATGGTCCATCCAATATGGAAACATTTCCATATTTTCCAATACTATACTTCCAACTACTCATAAGCGACCAATCCTCATCGAACTTTGGATTGTCCTTTGATAGTTGTTTAATTGTTTTAGTCAAAACCAATTCTAGTCCCTTTTCCCTATAAATGCGCTCGACATTTGGAAAAAAAATTTAGAATGGTCATACATTAAAGCATTTTCAATCGATCCTATACCCGAAGCGTATGGGACACGACGCATAATGTTTTATTTGCTATGTTCTCAAAATTCGAATTGTGAAAAGGAATGCCGTAATCATAATCGAAATTTTAAGAACACACTATGTACCCTTGACAAAATTTATTAACATTTCTCAACCTAAGCCTTTAGATTTGAAATGAACCATAATATTCGCTCCCTTAATTATAGCAAAACAACTTTACAACCCTTACGACTTTGCAAGGTATATCTCTTGTTTTCTATAATTAATATTGCCAACTTGCAATACGTGCCTTAATAATCATACAATCATAACTTTTATGCTCCCACTATCATGATGATTATTATAAAACATAACACTTATGCTCTCACTAGCTTCGACATGTATTCATAAACATCTTAACTTTCAGAAAACAATGCTTATTGAATTTCTTAAGTTCATGTTTCTAATACTTAGTGCTTTGAAAATCTTTTATCAAGGCTTCTTGAACTTATACACCTTTGCCTTCGATAGTTCATATGTGTGTCTAAACAATTAAGACTAATTGGCAAACCTCACAATTCAAATTATGGAAAGGCATACCGTAACCATAATCGAATTTGAGAATGCAATTTTACAATCACTCTCTTCTTAAAATCTTTCTTAGTGAAAGCATTTCCTCACAATCATTTTCATGAAGGAGGAAATCTTATGACACTTAGATTTAAACGGTGTATGTGTTCCTATCCATGTGAATTTGTTAAAACCAAAGTTTTCGACAAATTCAAACTCATATGGACCGAACTTTCTTAATCTTGATTTCTTGCCTTATGGTAGCACAGTTGCCCACCATGTCTTCCAAGTAGTTAATAAGCTCACCTTTTCCTATCAATGTACCTTCCATTGATCAAGGTCCTTGCCTTTTATGCATTCAAATGAGAACTCGTAGGATCACATGCATAATTAACTCGATTGGAACAGCACAGAAACAAAATAATGTCAACACGATAGGTTGTAAATCTCAACTCGTGTGCTAGTGATGATCGATAAGGTTTATTTGATTTGTTATTGAAACCTTTCAAGTCCATAAAGACTCCCACTGACTCCTTGACATATAAGATTCTCTTGTCAATAATCATTTCTTGACAAACAAATATTCAAGAGTTAGTGTAGTTTTTATCAAAACACTTCATAAATTGGTCCTAGTTGGCCTTTGTCTTATCCTAGACATCACAACTTTCCACATTTGATGAATGTTACAAACCTTCTTAATACTTTTCACTCAATGTCACAATCATAACTTTAAGACTTGTTATTGGAACGAAGTATGATTGACTTCTTGATTTAACCATTTCTTCAATCCTTGATTCCTCTTCTTAAACATACAATTGTACTGAGAATCACTTAGAGGATCAATTGAGATATGGTTCTTAATCATTAAGACCTATCATAAAGCATAAAAGTTACTCTCCCTCTTCTTAGAATGGAGAAACTTTTATCTTTCTGCCTACTTGATTCTTCTTATTCGTTCTGCTATTGATTTAAACTTTTTCAATCAATTCATAATTACACTTAATCTTGTAAGTATAATCATATTTACTAAACTTTTAGTAAATCATGACGAATATCTTTGTTACTCTTATGGTGGACTTGATCAACACGCAACTTTGTGTGCTCGATCTGCTAGTCCTTCACTTGACACTTTGTCAATGAATTAGTCTAATTTCCAAAATATGAAATTTCTCATTCATCGTGCAACCAAGTTGCATGATTCCAAGTTTCTGTCCAATTGAAACTTGGGTGATGAGAAACTCTCCCTATTTGGTAAATTCTCGACTTTTCCATAAACACCATAAATAAGAATCATATCCATTTGTTGTAGAAATATGCAAACACCAATTTCATAACTATTTCATTGCAAGGAAATAAACAAATAAATAAATAAGTCAAACGGAAATTTATTTTATTTATAAAAGCAGCGGAAAACATTTGTCCTTACAATGCAAAATCCATTGAAAACTATGTATTTCAAAAGGAAAATTTCTAACAACTCTATCATAACTATCTAAGCTCAAAATCTAATCTTCAAGTTCATGCGACCAAGATCCATTCCTCATGATTAGATTCATCTTGCTCTTTCACCAAGCTTCCGTTCTTTTCACCGATCCTGCAAAAACATTCTAATGCAATCTTATCACATCATTTATTAAGAATCAATGAATAGGAACTTAACGGAGTTAGATAGTGGATTTTACATGAAGCGTAGCCATACTCCTTGACTCTCCCATCTTCTGGACTCTTCAGGCTCTTTGGGCATACTTGTATCCAACGCCCTTTCTTTTGGCAGCAAACGCAGGTCGGTTCTCCTAGAACATCCTCGGAAGCATGGTCGGTTATCTTTCCCAATAAACACGCTCCATTGCTTCGCCAAATCATTTCTGATTCAGCAGCAATGAGCATGTAAATTAGGTCAATGAGTTGTCGTCATGATCCATCATATAATACTTTCTTTTGAACTCATTATATGATTCAGCAAGTGACTGCAAAACCCAATTCACAGCCAACTCATCTGGGAATGACACACCCAACATTATCAACCTATCAATGTGTGATTTCAATCCTAGAACGTGGGAACACACAGGTTTACCATCTTAATGTTTCATTTCTAATAGGGCTTTAGTGATATTGAACCTTTCAATTCTTCGATCATGTGGGTTGGGGAGAACAATAGGAGGAGGAGGAGGAAGTGAAGCATGATTTCTCGTTCCTCGATTGAATCATGGAATACAATCTTCATGTGGAATGCTTGTTCCACGGGATTTGGGAAGACCATAGTTGTCGAAGTTTGACATCTACAAAAACGGGAGAAAAACAAATTCAAGTTAGTTGATAGATTGAATCCTTAGTAAATCACCCAAATGAGATACTAAGGCTAGGACCCAACACAATATGCTACAACCTAGAAAAGGGATGCCTTAATCTAGTTGCAGAAAATTTGAAGGTAAGTGAATGACGATTCACTAATTTCCACCATGAAAAACGGAAAAGAAATTTAAGTTTTAAATATATGAAAACTCCTAGATCCTTTGAGATTCATTGAACATTTCAATGGCATGTTTAAATCTCGATATGCCCCTCTTGTTTGTGACTGGGATGTCGAGGATCACAAAGTGGGTGTGAATAACCATGCAAACTTACATGGTGCCCTCACATGTTACAGTCACCTATTCGATGTGTCGGTAAACCACACATGCTCTACCGAACTATGACAAACATTGAGTCACCCTTTGCTACCTTTGCTTAGAACCATTTAGTGTGCCAGTAAACCACACACGCTCCACTAACGTCTTTGCAAGGGCACAAAGTGTAATTTCATGGAGTTGCATCAATTCACTTTTTCCTAAGTAACTAAGATTGGGAATTTTTAAAACATTTAGTTACTTTTGTACTTTATTATACTTATAACGAAAGGTTTTGTCCTATCCTACCCGTTTGGCTAACGACCCTCCACTTGTCAAGAGTGCGGTGGGTAAGAGTGGGTACCCATTCAATTGTCATTTTATAGGCAATTTCCTTAAACACCCCTTATAGACCAGCTTCGTGAATGAGGCCTACTAACGGTAAGACTGACTTTTACTCATACATATATATAATGTTAGACTTTTAATGCTATATATAGTATAGGGTGTATTTTATACTTTCAAAATACTAGTTGGTCTAATTTAACCATTATACTTTTAATTCAATTAAATTGTAAACCTAAGCTTTTATGGATTTATTAAACCTCTTTTAATTATACACCTTAATTAATTAATAAAACCATAAGGGTGTGATTTGAACTTTTTCAAAACTATACTAGAGTTTTAGAATTTAACATTCCTAATTAAACTTTTAATCAACTTTTAAATTCCAAAACTTGAGGGCAAGTTTTGGAACATTTCAACACATTAGGGTTTAGAATTTAAATATACATCAAAATTAAACCATTTAATCAAAATTTAAATTCCAAAATTTGAGGGCAAGTTTTGAAACATTTCAAACATTAGGGTTTAGAATTTAAATATACATCAAAATTAAACAACTAATCAAAATTTAAATTCCAAAACTTGAGGGCAAGTTTTTGAAACATTTCAAAACATTAGGGTTTTAACTATTTAAATTTCAAAACAACAAAACTTTTGGGTTCAAATTTAAACTATAAAACCTAAAGGGGAAAATATGAAACATTTCAAAGCACAAGGATCAAATAACAAATAATCTAAATTAACATTTAGTTACATAATTATCCATATTTGATTTATTTAATGATTTCTTGCAAAACAATTTACCAATTTAGTCAAAATAATTAATTAATTATCACATAAGGAAACAATTATCTTATTAATTGATAAATATCTTCAATTAGATTAAGAATATAGTCAAATATATCATAAAATCTAATTTATATTGATCTAATATGATAAGGTAACTATCCATAAGCAAAAACAGCAAGAAATCGCGATGATATCCTCATCTGACGAGTTGACTCGTCGAGTCACGCTTGGACTCGTCGAGTCTGCATGGACTCGGCGAGTTCAGCTATGGACTCGGCGAGTCCAGCCTCCAGAACATCAAAAATCGAATTTTTTGAACATGTCAAGCATGAATACAATAGAAACCAGTCTAGGCTCTGATACCACTGATGGGTTTTGGTCGTAAGACATCCTATATGCTCGTACAAACCCTAATGCTCGGATCTAGGTTTCTCTATTGTACATGCTTTGAATCCAAGACTATAAACCCTAATTCTAGCATATGGAAATTGATATTAACATATAATTAGGTTTATGATATTACCTTGATTGTTATGTAGCAATAACAATCCCAATTCCTCCTTGAATTGACTTTGGAAGGCTTAGAGTCACAAGTGTCACTCCTCTAAACAAACACCATAAGCAAGTGGAGAAGGTATAAAGAGAAAGGAGAGGTATAAGAATTCGTCTCTAGGACCTCTTGGGAAGGCATGGACGAATTCATGAGCCTTAGGTGTCTTTATATAGGTGTAGAGATTAGGGTTTTAGTCCTTATCCTTATCTAGTTGCTTGCCCACCAAGTAACCATAAAATAAGCCTTGAAAACCCTTATCCTTTATCCTTTGGATGATTTCAAGGATCCTTATCTCCTTGAATTCGTTCAACCCATATTTAGGATAACCATTACCATATTTTGTAACTATCACATAATTACAATTCAGCCCCTCTAGTTTAATTAATTACACTTGATCACAAAATTAATTCTTAATTAATTATTGACCAATATTAATTAAACAAATATGATTTCTCCTTTAATATATTATTCTTATAACATATTAATAAATCATAATAACCTCTCTCTATTTATTTCTCCAATCAAGTTGCTCTGGTGAAGGCAACCCAAAAGGACCATGCACCATCGGGTCAAGTACATACCAAAATAGTTATGGACTTAGACACTAATCCAATAAGAAGGGGACCACTAGGGAACTCAGTTTCATTAGGTCTTAGTAACCCCCAGAATGATCGAGGACAAACTCGAGGGAGATCAGGGGGAGTACAGAACATTGGGCCCGACGAGTACACGGATATAGACTACGAGTTTGATGGGATCGATGACGACATAGAGGAAGAACGAGACACAGACGAGACCTCCATCACACCACCTACCAGCGAGATGCAGTAGAACCACCCTGTCCCACCATGGAAACCCGTAAGAGAGAATCAGTCTCCGGAAGCTGAGATTGCCGCTCTGTGGCAACATCTATTCGCCATGGAAGCACGAGCGGTGCAGGCTGAACATGAAAGAGATGAAGTCGTTGGAAAGATGACTGAGATGGCCCAGTTGCTGGTACAACACTTCAGTATATGACCTCGCTACTGCCGTTGGGCGCTCCGTAGAGCGTTAGGACCAGCTTTACCCTACTAGTACTATGTTCTATTATATACCATCGACTCTATGTTTAAGTGATTACACTACTAATAGAGTCGTTACGCTGCCGAATTTGCACCCTTTATGTATGCTCTTTCAAGCAAATTTTCATGTATCAAAGTACGGATATTATTAGTGGAAAATATATATGTTATATTGTGATGTTGTTATCTGTTATGTGTTATGTTTTCATGATTGTATGTCAATATGTGAAACTACTTAAGTACATGCAATACACCTAGTTTATAGGACCACAAACTCACAAAAATTTTAGGCACTCAACATCTTTCCGTTCCATGACAGAAAGATGCCTCAACGACCAACCCGTGGAAACCCTGATCCAACCCCACCGGAAATCAACTCAGCTGCATTTCAAGAAGCTGTATCTGCTGCAGTCACAGCAGCCATGGCACAAATCCACCAAGGGAACAATGGTTGAGGCAATGGGCAAGGGGCTGGAAGTTCGAACAACGGAATAAATCAAGGGCCTACCAGGACATGCTCTTACAAAGATTTCACCAATGCCAAGCCACGAACCTTTAATGTCACAGGGGGAATGATAACCCTAAAGAGATGGATTGAAAAGGTTGAATCGGTATTTGAGATATGTGAATGCCCCGAGGAGATAAAAATGAAGTTTGCCGCATGCACATTCGTTGACCAAGCTCTAACCTGGTGGAATGGACATGTAGAGGCCATGACTCTCCCTGTAGACAACGCCATGCCGTGGGCGGAGTTGAAAGAAATGTTGATGGCTGAATACTGCCCTTGTGGCAAAATTCAGAAAATGGAGCAAGAGTTATGGAATCTCACCATTCGAAACTCCGACATTGATGCATACATATCAAGGTTTAGTGAATTGTCACTATTGTGCCCTGACATGATTACTTTTGAGGGAAAGAAAATCGAACGATTCATCTGGGGATTAACCTTCCCAATTCAAGGAAATGTGATAGCTGCAAATCCTATATGACCACAACAACAAGAAGGGCGAAAAATCAGGGGAAACTGAAGGCAAGAACGAGAGTGACAACAAGAAAGGAAAGAATAACAAGAGAAAAGGAGACAAGGCTCAGGGTCATCAAAGAAACAACAAACAATAACAATCAATGATGCAACCACCCAAGTTCCCTCCACACCACATGCTCCAGCCTCATCTACTCCGAGTGCCCTAAGCAGTATTTCGGGAATCTCCCAAAGTGCAACAAGTTCAGTCTCCATCATAATGGCGAATGCAGGGAGATGCATTGTACCAGTTGCAATCGAAAGGGTCACACTGCGAAATACTGCAAGTCATATCTGTTGGATTAATGTCTAATTCCATAACTATAACTGGTAGGACTTGACCCGACCCGACATGGTCCATTTGGGTTGCATGGCATCATGAATTTGGATAAACTAAAATGAGAGAAATAACACTTAAGGTTTATTAATATATTATAAGTTCTAATATATTAATAAGGTTATTTAATTAGTATTGATCAAGAATTAATTTGGAATTAATTAAGTGATCAAATGGAGACTAATTAAATATATGGGTTGATTGTGTAAATCATTCATTCTTTTATATTTGGGCTTGTGATCCAAGATTCCTTATGTTGGACTAAGTCCATGGGGTGACCCATGGATACTCCATGGAGGTTAAATTCCATGGAGCATAAGGAATGTGTAAAGTTATGAGTTACATGGTGTAACCCTAATAGTCACCATATAAAAGAATCCCATGGCTCAAGAAATCGGGCACTAGTGTGTGAATCTGAGGGCTACACGATTTCAAGGAGTGGTACATTTCTTTCATGTCATTCCATGTGTATTTGGTGTTGTGTGAACCATTTGAGGTGTCACACATGGGGCACTAGGCACTCAAGCTTCATGAAGACTTTCTACATCAAAGAGGTATGTAATTCTAACTTGATATATTCATATGAATCGATGTTATTATGCTAGTTAGGATGAATACCTTGGAAAGTTCATATTTTCATGTATTATTGAGAAAAAAATAGATCCAAGATATTTAGGGTTGCATGTACACTTAGGAGTGTTAGAATGCTCAAAACCCAACAGTGGTATCAAAGCATAGGCTTGTTTTCTTGCAAAAGTAGCTGAAAAATCGAATGTTGGTGCTGTCTGTATAGCAGACTCGCCGATTCCACTAAGGGACTCACCGAGTCCAAGGCAAAAAGCATCCAACTCACCGAGTTGGTTCGTGTACTTGACGAGTTGGACCCCCAGACAGCATATATTCGACTGTTTTGGAGTGAAACCGACTAGGAACATTACCCTAAGATGTTTTTGGAATTATAAACTTGTTTTTGATGTGATAATGTTCATGCTAATCCAATTCCAAAGACAATTGTCAATAGATTCATGTTTTGTATTAGTTTAGTGATTAGGCTAATTACATGAAAAAGTTTGTGTAACGACCAAAAATTTGAGCCAATTTAAAACATTTTATTTCATTCAAAAACCATTAAGTTCATACATCTTATTTTCAAAGTAGTTTAAACATCAGAGTATCCCCCAGAACCATATCACATTAATCATAAAACATGACGAGCGGTACAATCACGCCTTCGCCTTGCCACAATCTCTTGAAAAACCTGAAACAATACACTGAACTGTAAGCCCGAAAGCGTAGGGAGTTACCCCCAAAATACCAACCACATACAACCATATTCATAACATATTGTATCACAATACAGAACAACCATGCCTCTCAAGTCTGTAGCATGACTTGTCCGCCCTCAACAGGCCTTCAGTTCACCTGGTCCACTCTCTGAGTCTATAGTATGACTGGACCGCCCGCACAAGGCCTTCAGTCTATCTGGATCTATCCGAGCCTTCGGTATGACTGGACCGCCATACGGGCCTACAATCTATCCGGTCCGCTCGTAGGGTATGTTGGCCTTCAGTACAAAGCAGAACCGCCTCAACCCAAACATCAAGCAAATAACCATGTGTACATCTAACAGGAAATCACATAACAGTCAATAGGCAAACAATTCAATCTAGCAGATCATAAAGCATAGCATCATCCTTACCAGGATATCGACCTAACCGGTCACTAGCATAACATCATCCTACATACCAGGATACCGACCTAAACTAGGTCACTAACATAGCATCATCCTATATACCAGGATACCGACCTAAACTAGGTCACTAACATAGCATCATCCTATATACCAGGTTACCGACCTAAACCAGGTCACTAACATAGTATCATCCTATATACCAGGATACCGACCTAAACCAGGTCACTGACATAATACTGTCCCAATTACCAGGATTCCGATCTAACTGATCAATAAGCACATCAACAATACAAGTACATATATCACATATAACTAGCTTACAGATCATTGATCATATCAATCTATCATGACCAAGGCATCAACCTAACCAGGTCACTAAGATACCAATCCTAACGGATCACATGAGCATAACAACATACTGTCTGTTCTGATACCAATCTAACAGATCATAACCACATGTAGCATACTGTAACCTAGATAACAACTAAAAGGGCCAACCTTGGTGCCTTAGACCCTATTGATATAGTGAGGATAACTCACTTGAAATTGCTGACTGAAAAGATAAGACCATGTTGCTCCGACCTTCGACATGATCGCCACAACTGAACATACCAAAGAACCGATTCCATAAATACCAATATTACCAAAGTACCCTTGGAAGTCAAACTGGTAAACTCTAGGTCAAGGTCAAAGTCCTCAGTCAAATTCAACCTTCCTGGTTGACTCTACTCGCCGAGTCACCCCGTCGACTCGCTGAGTTCCCTTACCCAGAAAACTCTCATGACACAACATAACTCACTGAGTCGCCCCAAGACTTGCCGAGTCCTACGATCTCTAAGTCCCATCTTGTCCAACTCACCGAGTCGCCAACCGAATCACTAATCCAAGGCTTTAACCAGAAGAGGTTGGGGTTCTGCGACCTGAGTCGCCAAGTCCAAGAACAGACTCACCAAGTTCAAGGAAATCTTCAACAGACTCGCCGAGTTGTTCTTCCAACTCGTCGAATCCATGCACGTGTTCATATAACTCGTCAAGTACACCCATGTGACTCGCTGATTCTCTCTAGTTCTCAATCCATTCAAAGGCTTTTCGAGCCATTATGAGGCTCCAATCCGTAGATCCACCATTCTACAATCTATCCCTCACATAAAGTTGCAAACTTTGCGTGAAACCAAAGAGATATAGGCCCAAAACACACTAGGGCTTGGGTTTTAGACAAAAGGGCTTCACCAACAATTCAATAACTGATGATTTATGACTTTCAGGACCAACACAAGTCTAGATCTGAAGTAGCAACCTCAGATCTGGACTCCAAACCCGAAGTGGATCTCAATCATACCAAAATGGCCCCAAATCTCATTCAAGAATAAATCTAGAAGCAACAAAGGAAAGGTAACAGCTCATTACCTCCAAGATGTGCCCAAAACTGTAGTAGATTCTGGATCTATACTACTTTCTTGATGCAAACCCTTTTTGATCTTCAAGTTTCTTCCACTAGAACACCTCTCAAAGCTTCAATCTCCCTCTAATGGCCTTATACACACGGGCTAGGGTTTACTGGATCTCAAGGGGGGCTAAGGGAGCTGAGGGGAGGACATTAAGTCCTTTAAATAGGGTGCAAACCCTACGATTAGGGTTTTCTCATCTCAGCACCAACTCGTCGAGTCCAACTTCCGACTCGGCCAGTTGGTCACTTAATTTGCGACCCAAACCCGCTCCGACTCGGCGAGTAAGCGTACCTACTCGTCGAGTCCCTTCTTCGAAATTACACTTTAAACTCTTAAATCGTACTTCTGAAATTCGGGATGTTACAACTCTCCCCTACTTAAATTAGGTTTCGTCCTCTAAGCCTGCTGCAACACAAACTTACGGATGATATTCCCACAATGCATATACCGATCTCAAACCGACCCAGATTCCTTCAAATACTGCTATTGAATCACTAAAATCCACCTCTTCCCTTGCAGGGTCTTGATAACTGGTTCAAGCCAGCCACCGACTTCCTTTCTCTGATAACAACACTCATCACTAAGTGCCACCAGAAGACACTACCTTACTTCCGTCTTACACATTCATCCGCCACCTGCGAAAACTGGATACCATTCTAAACCACCGGGTCTTGACCCAATATTATCCCGTTGTTTCTTGCCCATCTGGCGCCACTTCTATTAACTTGCACTGCTGGAAACTCATCCCGTTTCCTCCCTGGATTAAATCCCTTACCGCGCTAACATGATGGAACATTTCACAGCTTCCGAGCAACCCTCCTGAACATCCAACAATAACGTTCATACACTTCGTACCAGGCCCACTCAGCCTCGGGCTGGAAGACCAGGCATGCCTATGATGGTCCAACCATCCCTAGGATGAAACACCACTACACACATAACTCATGACCACAACCAAAATTCAGGATCCAAGGATCTACCCATGCATCACTTCAGATCTCCCCTGACTCTGCGTCAGTGCTAACCGTCCCACAATCTCAATGGGCATCCAGCCCGTATGTGCTTCCACACATCTGGTACCATCTCAGTGCTTATCACCATCAACTGGAGCACGTTTGATCATTCATTTACTCTACTGCCATCCTTTCAGAGGACTCACACTCCTTTTGGAGCTACATACCTTTCCTTTCCAGGAAGTCTACTTAACAAATTTTACCGCACCTATAAGTGCCACAAAGCTAAACTCCACTCTACACTATCCATGTAGAGCAACTGCTATTCTAGAAATCCTGTATACCCCGAATCCGATCACATAACCAACAAGGCCCACGCACGGCCTCCAGCCAACTCCATCATCATGATCAATACTTGGGGTCGGACCATATTGATTACTATTGTATGGAGACATATCCACTCATTCTCCGCATACAGATCCACTAAACACACACAGAGTCTTCAGCATGACTGGACCACCTTACCAGGCCTTCAGCTTATCTGGACCACTCTCAGAACCTTCAGCATGTCTGGACCGCCCTCCTGGAGCTTCAGCCTGCCTGGACCGTTACCTGAGCCTTCAGCCTGACTGGTACGCCTTCCAGCCTTCAGTCTATCCGAACCGCTCAAAACTGTCGTACGTCACCCTGAACCATCCTTCCCGGGGATCTCTCCCATGCAGTTTATTATAGCCCTCTTGGGGTTCCGAACTCCAGTTCCGTTCTCGGAATCCTTTCCATGGCCTAAACCCAAGCCTCACATCGACCAACTACCTTTCCTGAAACCATGGTATGTTCCCTGCCCCACTTGTCTATCACTTGCTCCAATCATGCCACACTCTCGGCTAACAACACCGCTGGATCCAACATTTTAATTAAAACACCCATTCGGATCCATTCTTGGTCCCCAACTGGATTATTACCCGATCCAAGAAGTTGAAACCTCGGAGACACTCCCAATGGATGAGATCACCAAGATTCTTTGAACTCCGTCCGACCCCTATTAATAACATCCGATCAACCAATATACACCGGAGTCCTCAGCCTACTCTAGCAGCATGCTCAAAACATGGAACAAACCTATTGAGTGCTAAAGCGTAGCAGCCTACTCAATACCCGAACATAGATCTACAAACATAAACAGAGTCTTCAGCATGACTGGACCGCCCTACCAGGCCTTCAATCAATCGCCCACCTTCTCGGAAATATGAGGTCTGTTCCCTGGCCTGCGTGTCTACCATACACGTTAAATAACCCGCACTCCGGTGCTGAATGCACTGTTGAGCCCTGACATCTAACCAAACCCTCAATCTATCAATCCAAAACCCTCAAATTCGAGCACACCCTCGACTGAAAACTCGAACTGAACCCGATTCTTGACTAGGACCCCAACATGGTCACCCAACTTCTGCTATCAAGCATCCAGAAGACGTGTTCTTGTGCTGGCGAGTTTTGTCGACCCCCAAACAACACAACCCTTAACTAAGCAACCAATAGGGCCTCTGTTCTCCCTGTCGGGTTGTGAAACTTATCCCCGTTTCAAAACCTTTCCAATTCAGCATCTTAGGGTAACACTCCCCTACTTCGATTCAACTAAGCCTTCATAATACATGAAAATTGGAGGACTCTCAATCCTCCTCACTTCCCAACAATTTATCCAATGACAACCAACTCTTTCCCACTAGTGTTCCATTGCTAGCTAGACCCGACTCAACACACACTTCTAAGAATCAAATGATCACTTCCTGAATCATAGTGAAACCGATAGCCACTATTGCATGAATGACTCCACACTCACTTCTTGAAGACCACCATATAGATGCTCCAACTAATACCTCGGTAACGAGTTACTTCTCTTGGCGCTTTTAATGTGTCAACCACTAATGGTTGCTAACCACTGAATGCTGACAATGATGAGTAACACTTTTGTGGGGCTCCATCTGCAGTCCTCCCACATAAAACCCCTTTTCCAAAGGTGTTCCAAATAAGCTTCCCGCTTTCGGGCTTTAGAAATCATTTTCTTCAGGGTTCACACCCTGACTCACTCACTAACTCAAACGCCCACAGCTGAACGAAAACAGCTGAAACAACCTCTGCCCTAAACTGGGCTACAAACCACTCCCAAGACATAGTGTATAGTCCCAAAAGTGCAATAGATCGCACAATCAATCCTTTCCATACAATACAAGAGATCCATGGAAAACCGGAACTCATAACACTTATGCCACGCCGACCATCCTAGGCTCACCAACACTTAAATAATGTTGCCTATTCCTGTAACCAACTGACCCCGAGCTGGAATACACCTGATCCTGGGTCACAATCCTGCTCACTCCTTCGAGCTCGAAAACTAAGAGGGTGCAATCCTTGCCCTACCAAACGAAGATCCAATTCATCAATCAACCATTTCACTTCCAGCTGCAAAACCCCAGCTGAACATAATCATCACTCCTTTCCGGAGTTCCCACGACCCATAACCTGGCCTCGAGCAAACCCCCGAGCCTCAAATCTATAAACCCACAAGCTAGACTCTCCCGCTCAACCCGCGAAAATATAACGAGTACATGTCATCCTCGTGCTCCCAGATAACTGTATCCTTCTGCTCATCTGATTATGTACTGATAACATGTCTCGGTCCTGGAAAGCTCATCCAGCTCCTCTCCCTGTCATTGTTACAGCTGCCAAAACTATCGTGGCAACCGTCTCAGCAATGTATGCATGACGCTCGACAAAATACTCAACCATGGCGGTCTTGAAAGACCCAATCATCTTTGGAATTTCTCCCCGAACATTCTCGATCGTCTCCTCCCGGAGGATCTCCCTAACACGATCCCCTGACAATGTTGGCCTATCCTGGCTGCTAGCTCTCGATCCTAACCTGGATCCGGTCACAAGACGTCTTGAGACCACCATTCTGGCAATACACCAAAAGGTCTCTAATAACCTATATAATGACAGGGAAACAACTCCAAAACCCAACCCTATGGGTTGTGACTTCCTTGCCACTCGTATGGGTCATGTGCTTTCAGTAGTACGGACCCATACTACCTTCCACACCTACCCATCTTTGTCTCAAGTATCATCACAACACCCTAACAATATACATAAATGTAGCGAGCGATTAAATCCTCACTCCTAGAGGAATGCTAAACATCTCATATTTGGCCTCCCGGCCTCTCACTACCCACTCGATCCATGAAACTTCCACCGACCCTGCAGCATTAGTGTATACTAGCCACACATAACGCTAGACCAGATAGACTTTCGAATATCCAATTCTACCATAAGGTCGTATCAAACATTCTCAGGCTATAAGGTCTTGATTATGCACAACCGTGATGCATACACTACACAACTACAGTAAGGATGTCAATTTCATATAAAGGAAAACCCTAGGCTAATTGGCATCATGAAATCAGGCAATTCTATCATGCAATTCCTGAAGATCCCATGCCTAGTACTAGCATGCTGTTCTAACATATCACATAATCCAATAACTTGTGTGGTATTTTGGGGTCTACTTACTGGCTCTGGCTGATTGTACCCTCTGCATCCTCCTTTACTTATTTCGAAAACCTTTTGAAAACAATTTTGTAAATCCCTCCTTGATTTGAGACTGGATTCACACGAACATTCCTCCAATTGACTCAAACCAAGGCTCTGATACCAACTTGTAACGACCAAAAATTTGAGCCAATTTAAAACATTTTATTTCATTCAAAAACCATTAAGTTCATACATCTTATTTTCAAAATAGTTTAAACATCAGAGTATCCCCCAGAACCATATCACATTAATCATAAAACATGACGAGCGGTACAATCACGCCTTCGCCTTGCAACAATCTCTTGAAAAACCTGAAACAATACACTGAACTGTAAGCCCGAAAGCATAGGGAGTTACCCCCAAAGTACCAACCACATACAACCATATTCATAACATATTGTATCACAATACAGAACAACCATGCCTCTCAAGTCTGTAGCATGACTTGTCCGCCCTCAACAGGCCTTCAGTTCACCTGGTCCACTCTCTGAGTCTATAGTATGACTGGACCGCCCGCACAAGGCCTTCAGTCTATCTGGATCTATCCGAGCCTTCGGTATGACTGGACCGCCATACGGGCCTACAATCTATCCGGTCTGCTCGTAGGGTATGTTGGCCTTCAGCACAAAGCAGGACCACCTCAACCCAAACATCAAGCAAATAACTATGTGTACATATAACAGGAAATCACATAACGGTCCATAGGCAAACAAATCGATCTAGCAGATCATAGATCATAGCATCATCCTTACCAGGATATCGACCAAACCGGTCGCTAGCATAGCATCATCGTACATACCAGGATACCGACCTAAACCAGGTCACTAACATAGCATCATCCTGTATACCAGGATACCGACCTAAACCAGGTCACTAACATAGCATCATCCTATATACTAGGATACCGACCTAAACTATGTCACTAACATAACATCATCGTGTATACCAGGATTCCGACCTAAACCAGGTCACTGACATAATATTGTCCCAATTACCAGGATGCCGATCTTACAGATCAATAAGCACATCAACAGTACAAGTACATATATCATATATAACAATCTCACAGATCATTGACCATAGCAATCTCTCATGACCAAGGCATCTGATGGGTTTTAGCCATAAGAAAATCCTATGTGCTCATGCAAACCCTAATGCTTGGATCTAGGTTTCTCTATTATACATGCAATTTATCCAAGGCTTTAAACCCTAGTTCTAGCATACAATTAATCATATTAACTTATGAATTGGGTTTAGATCTTACCTTAATTACTATGTAGCAATAACAATCTCAAATCCTCCTTGTAATGGCTTTAGAAAGCTTAGAGTTACAAGTGTCACTCCTCAAATAGCTTACAAACACCAAGAGCAAGAAGATGAAGAATGATAAGAGATGAGGCACCCAAAAACGTGTAGAAACCCTAAGGAATCACTTCACCACGTTTTTGGTGCTCTAGGTATCATTAAATAGTAAGGCTATTACGGTTATCTAACAAGGAAACTCTAATTCGAATGCTTAGGCCCTAAGCAACCCATGGACTCCCTCCTTAGAGGCCTTGGACGATTTCTAATGGGTTTCCCCATAGAATTCGTCCACCCCTCTAATATGGAGACCGGTTTTCAGCATTCTAACACTTCCTAAGTGTACATGCAACCCTAATAAACCTTGGATCTATGTTTGTCTAAGATACATGCAAATAATTTTTTTTCCAAGGTTCATATCCTAACTAGCATGGCATGGGGAACATGAATCAAATAAAGCTAGTAGAAATACTTACCTTGTAGTTGTAGTTGATTGTTTGGAGTTTTAGAGCCTAGCACCAATAGTGTGGATGCCTCAAATGGAAATCACCAATCACCATAAACTTGGAACTTTGAGAGAATAGTCACTACTATCTTGAAATCGGCCCTCACCTCAACAAGTGTCAACTAGTATGATTTCAAGAACCAAAGCCTTCTTTATATAGTGTGGTGGATTAGGGTTACATCCATGTAAACCCTAATACCCATGTCTCTTTATTTCCATGAGATCCATGGGTTAAATCTCCATGGAGTATCCATGGACTTTTCCATGCAAGCCTAGCCCATTCCAAATAAGCCTTAGCCCACACTATATAAATATAGAAGCCCATATTTAATTAGTAATATCTTTGATCTCAAAATTAATCCTAGATTAATTATAGATCAATACTAATTAAATAATATGATCTTATATTAATATATAAGAACTTATAATATATTAATAAATCATAACTTGTACTATTATCAACAGATTTTCCATAAATTGTTCGGGTGAAGTGCAACCCAAATGGACCATGCCGGGTCGGATCAACTACATACCAAATATAGTTATGGACTTAGACACTATATCCAATAGTCTCCCACTTGGATAAGTCTAATAACTATAGTTGCAAGTATGACTTCAGGAACCGATCAGCAATCATAGCTCTTTAAACTCTGTTGAACTAGAACGTGCCATTTTAGATAAGTGATCATATAATCCTCTGTTCTAGATATCAGCCGGACAAATACATGGAACATGGTCTTACTTATCGCCTAACATTTGTTTCCCGATTTCCGATTTGTTTGACATAGAACTTAACTAAACACATCAATTTAGTTCTGATCGGGCCCTGTACATTGGACAAAAAAAAAAATCATCGAGGGGCCTAGATATCAGCTTCTAATCCAAGAAGGAACAGATAAACTTCGACTCATATGTTTGTTCTACCACTCATTGAATTATACACAAAGGCACATTTTATAACATCGAGTTACCAATGCGTTTTCGTACAATCAATGCATAACCAACTCATAAGTAACAAATCATATCTCTAGGTTTGAAGACTAATATGATATTACCATCTCACGATCACTCGAGATAAAATTCCATGAAGTGATTCCAGTGAGCGTGGGTTGAGTCCAATGCTCAGAACATATGAGCACTCATGATTGTTGTAGCCATGTCCAACACCTTAGACCTCCGCAACCAATCATGATAGTCTTGATTCATACCTACTTCCGACATATGACCGACTATGGAGGTTTGAATAATATAATATACCAAACATAATTATTCTGGAAGTCAAAACATGCAAAAGAAATATAGTAAACGATCAACAAGAGATAGCAACACTTTACTCATAAATAAAACACCTTTTATTCATCATCTAATGTCAATTACACTTTACAAATTTCATAATTTATCTAACTACTAAAAATTATATCATCCTTCAGCCCTATGCTCCGAGCATGCTGGAGATGCTTAACCCTACTCAGTCCCTTCGTGAGGGGATCTGGTGGGTTCTCATCTGATGACACCCTCTTCGCCACGAGGATTCCTTCTTCTATTCGATGTCTGATGAAGTGATATTTTCTGTCAATGTGCCTGGATCTCCCATGATCTCTTGGTTCCTTGGCTAAGGCAACCGCACTATTGCTGTCACAAAAAAATCTCCATTGGCTCTTTTATAGCTGGTACAACTCCAAGGTCTCCGATGAAGTTCTTTAGCCATATAGCCTCCTTTGCAGCCTCGCTTGCTGCTATATACTCTGATTCACAAGTGGAATCAGCCACTGTCTCCTGCTTGGAACTCTTCCAAGTGATTGCTCCTCCGTTTAAGGTAAAGACCCAGCCCGACTGAGAGCGGAAATTATCCCTATCAGTCTGGAAGCTAGCATCACTATACCCTACAACTCTCAAGTCATCACTCCTACCGAGGGTAAGGACCCAGTCCTTATTCCTCCGCATGTACTTGAGGATATTCTTTACCGCAGTCCAGTGTGCCTTACCAGGGTTCCCCTGGTACCTGCTAACCATGCTCAAAGCAAAGGCTACATCAGGTCGAGTACACGTCATAGCATACATGATCGATCCTACAACTGAAGCATAAGGTAGTCGACTCATTTCTGCTATCTCAACCTCAGTACTAGGGCTTTGTGTCTTACTCAGTCCGGCATTACTCTGAATGGGTAACTCACCTTTCTTGGAGTTATGCATGTTGAATCTTTTCAACACTTTGTCCACATAGGTGCTTTGACTAAGTCCAATTAGTCTTTTACTCCTGTTTCTCAAAATCCTTATCCCTAGGATATAGGCAACTTCACTAAGGTCCTTCATAGCGAAACACTTCCCAAGCCAGGACTTAACTTCCTGCAGGGTTGGGATGTCATTTCCTATGAGTAGTATGTCATCCACATACAGTACCAAAAAGCTGACTATGCTCCCACTAGCCTTGATATAGACACAAGATTCATCTTCACTCCTTCAAAAGCCAAATTCCTTGACTTTCTCATCAAAGCAAATATTCCATCTGCGAGGTGCCTGTTTCAATCCATAAATGGATTTCTCAAGTTTACACACTCTATTGGGGTACTCTGTAGTGACAAAACCCTCTAGCTGAACCATGTAAACATCTTCAGCCAACTTTCCATTATGGAAAGCGGTTTTGACATCCATTTGCCATATTTCATAGTCATGAAATGCAGCAATGGCTAACAGAACCCTAATAGACTTTATCTTGGCCACTGGTGAAAAGGTTTCATCATAATCAACTCCCGGAGTTTGAGAATAACCTTTTGCAACTAGTCGAGCCTTATAAGTGTGTACATTACCATCCATGTCGGTCTTCTTCTTGAAGATCCATTTGCACCCTACAGTCTTACGACCTGGTACATTCTCAACCAAGTTCCAAACTTGATTGTCATACATGGACTGCATCTCGCTATCTATAGCCTCTTTCCATTTAGCAGCCTCAGGGCCTGCCATGGCTTCCGTGTAACTGTTAGGCTCATCCAGACCTACTAGTGTCTCATCACTAATAAGTGTCTCACCTTCCCCAGTAATATGGGAACCATAGTAATGCTCAGGTGCATTCCTAACTCTCGTGGAACGCCTCAGAGGTACAGATTCGTCAATTGGCTCAACAGGAGTTTTCACCTCTGATACCAATCTGTCACACCCCAAAACCACGAACGGCGGAAACGTTCTAGGGCGAAGGACGTCATGTATGCATCACAACAAATGTAAAGTAGTAAACAAGCAACAACATCATCCATTGCATTAATAGTATAATTTTAGTTACAAGTGTTTTCTTTCATAGTACAAGACATGATAATAACTTATCAAAATAAAAGACGAGTCTTGACTGCTCCGTCTTCTCTAAACCTTGCATCGACACCTGTCTATTTGTGACCTGAGAATACAAGTTATTTTGAAAGAGTAGATCAGCATTTAAGCTGGTGAGTTCATAAGTATTTAATGTCATTGCTTTGATTAGTTGATATGAAAGACTGGTAAATGAATGATGAAACATTTAGTATAAGTATGAAAAGCTCTAGAAAATCCCATATTTCCTACTAGTATAAAAGTAGTCTGCTACCAAGACTCGAATGTTTTGAAAGTAGTCTTTTACCTAGACCTGACTGTTTTGAAAGTACGCATCTCTTGAAAATGTGATGGTTTTTCCTTGTTTAACTCTTATTAGTAGTCTCTTAAGTATACCTGAAATGGTATCAACTTTTAAAACATCCGTAGATTGTTCATTTACCTCTGTTGCTAACAGCCGGGTTTAGGAATAGTTAGTCCCTTATGTATACCCACGATGGCATCAACCTAGAACATCCGTAGATTGTTCATTTACCTCTGTAGCTAGCAGTGGTTGTCGGAATGGTTAGTCCCTCAAAGTATGATGTGGTACTAGGAGATAAAGTCCCAGTCTACCTCGTCGATGATGTGATTGAATCACAAGGTAAAGATAGAAAGGCGAACAATATAACCGTATCTAGACATATAACATGTAATATTAAATTGCCATATAATGTCTATGTAAAAGTATTCATGTATAAGTATTCATGTAAGAGTATTCCTTCATATAACATGTAGTAGTAATTTGCCATATAATGTTTATGTAAAAGTATTCATGTATAAGTATTCATGTAAGAGTATTCCTTCATATAACATGTAGTAGTAATTTGCCATATAATGTTTATGTAAAAGTATTCATGTATAAGTATTCATGTAAAAGTATCCCTTCATATAACATGTAGTAGTAATTTGCCATATAATGTTTATGTAAAAGTATTCATGTATAAGTATTCATGTAAAAGTATTCATTCATATAACATGTAGTCTGGACTCATGAATGAACTGACTCTGGTGTAATTTCTTGTAGTAGTGAAAAATGTTTTGTTTACTCTAAACTATTCCTATAATAGTTTACTAGAATGTAATTGATGAGTGACCAAGTAGGTTTATACACCATTGATATCTATTTGTATCGGAACTAAATTAACTGATGGAACATTTATGACCATATATGTATACATGATATATAACTAATATTTAAACGACTTTCGGACGAATACCCAATATCCCACCAGACCACATCTCAAGGCGCGAAAAGGAAATAGGGTGGATAGCCTTTCTAATTCTTTTAAACATTTCTTATATAACTATACATATAGAGGCATGCAATTTATAATATAAACGTATAAAGAAGTTTTGTAAAACCGTTGAAAAGTCTAATAAAGATTTGTGACTTGATGTCAGTTTATAAAATGATTGAAAGTATTTTGTTTGATAAGACAGTTTAAGTACACGTAAAACCATTGTTTGAAAACACCTTTGTAACCGATTTTGAAAGGAAGCTTACAGTATGTAAGACAGCTTGATAACGAGCTTTAATCATGTAAAAACGTTTAAGAAAGTCATTTGAAGTAATATGTTTAGTGAAACTGTTAAACTTGTAGTAAATCCATTTGTATACTAGTTATAAATCACATAAGATTGATTTATTAACAAGAAGTATCCCAAAATATTGATGTTTTTCGTGATACATTTTGCATACGAAAGTTTCCTTATAATAATTATAAATCACATAAGATTCCGTTGATAAAAAGTATAAAACGAAACTTTATATAACATACGATAATCATCGTGTGTTTTACTTGTATTCCCCCCCCCCCCCTTAAAAGCATATAAAAATATTTATAAAACATTTAAAAGTGTGGATTATAGGGGTATGAACTCACTTGATAGTTTGAAGATAGCGAGATGGAAAACCGGGCAGAGTTTCGTCTCGGGAAACGGATTTTTCTCGGTATTCTCGGGAATCTCGGGAGTAAAATCGACCCTCGGGACTTGAGTAAAAAGGCCAAAGCTTCGGGTTTGAACGGGCACGGAAAACGAGGCAAGATCGAGAGAGAAAAGAGAGAATTGAGCAACTTTTTCGGAAAGCCTCGCATCCTATTTATAGGAAGGCTGTACCGCCTCCGTACGCGGGGCGTACGCTCGTACGCAGCGCGTACGCGTACGTCATGCGTGACCGAAGCCTCGACTGCCTCGGCTTCGGATGGGACGGGTTGCTGGGTACGCGGGTCGGATGGGACGGCGGGTCGGACGGGTCGGAGCTTCGGACGGGTCGGACGGGTCAGATTCTTCGGATATTGGCGACGTGGACGATCCGAAGCCTTTGATCTCAGTA
Source organism: Lactuca serriola (assembly GCF_051521515.1). NCBI lineage: Eukaryota > Viridiplantae > Streptophyta > Magnoliopsida > Asterales > Asteraceae > Lactuca > Lactuca serriola. The sequence continues at coordinate 20,731,529 of NC_136409.1, read as the reverse complement.
CGCGGGGCGTACGAAGGTACGCAGGGCGTACTTCGGCCCTATCCGATGACTCCCCTTCGGATAATACCGGGAGTTTATAATTAAATTTATATTTATTTTAATTAAACTTCTAAAATCCATATCTCCCTCATACGAACTCCGTTTTTGACGTTCTTTATATCCACGCGAAGGTGAGACCAAGATCTACAACTTTCGTTTAGAATCCGTTGGCAAATTCCAAAATTATTTTTATTATTTATTAAATAAAATGACGCAATTAAGGAATTTTTCTAAAATTCATAACTTTCACATCCGAAGTCAGATTTGGACGTTCTTTTTATGTACGATCATAGCTTGAGGTTGTCTATAACTTTCATTTAGATACATAAGGCTAAAAACTATTGCATCGAAATTTTGCGTTTTACGTTTAATCGCTGATGCCGGTTTTGCCGAGAATCTTCGGTTGGTCATAACTTCTTCGTTATAACTCGGATTTTAGGGTTCTTTATGTGCACGAAAACCTTGATACGATTCCTACTACTTTACTTAATCCAAACAAGATTTTAGGAAAGTTATATTTTGACTTAAATTTGATTTGCGTCCCAACATATCGTCTTGAAATATCGGGTTGTCACATCATCCCCCCGTTAGAGGGAATTTCGTCCCGAAATTAGAGTTTAAGCAGAATTGATACTACGCTACAGATAGAAGTTTTATTCGATCTTTTGTATTCCTAAGTGAATTTAGATCCTCGCATGGCCTTCCAGCGAACCTTTCACTATTGGGGGACGGCTTTGTTTCTTTTGTTGGCCTCACCGGTGTGATAACTCCTCTTGGTCGAACGTATGTTGAATGTTTTTGTGGACTGTGAGGATAGTACATCTTGTATCCTACAAGTAGTGCTTCCAGATCTTCCATACAATTACTGTTGTCCCTGACTCAAGATTATGTGCTGTATAGTTAACTTCCTGCGTCTTAAGCTGACTCGAGGTATAGGCAGTGACCTTTCCTCTTGTATAAGAACAAAACCAATTCATACTGATTTACAAGTGATTAGGCTACCATGCGAATAAACTTAGAAGCCAACACGTGCCCTTTCTGTCGATTGGGACAAGAAAGTCAGATAGAACAAAAGTACCTATCCTTTTTCCTTAATTCATGAGTAATCATACTTTAATTTAGATCTTCACGTCACCTAATCAACCGCAAGGTTCTGACTTAATCTTATGTGATACCAATCTGTCACACCCCAAAACCACGAACGGCGGAAACGTTCTGGGGCGAAGGACGTCATGTATGCATCACAACAAATGTAAAGTAGTAAACAAGCAACAACATCATCCATTGCATTAATAGTATAATTTTAGTTACAAGTGTTTTCTTTCATAGTACAAGACATGATAATAACTTATCAAAATAAAAGACGAGTCTTGACTGCTCCGTCTTCTCTAAACCTTGCATCGACACCTGTCTATTTGTGACCTGAGAATACAAGTTATTTTGAAAGAGTAGATCAGCATTTAAGCTGGTGAGTTCATAAGTATTTAATGTCATTGCTTTGATTAGTTGATATGAAAGACTGGTAAATGAATGATGAAACATTTAGTATAAGTATGAAAAGCTCTAGAAAATCCCATATTTCCTACTAGTATAAAAGTAGTCTTCTACCAAGACTCGAATGTTTTGAAAGTAGTCTTTTACCTAGACCTGACTGTTTTGAAAGTACGCATCTCTTGAAAATGTGATGGTTTTTCCTTGTTTAACTCTTATTAGTAGTCTCTTAAGTATACCTGAAATGGTATCAACTTTTAAAACATCCGTAGATTGTTCATTTACCTCTGTTGCTAACAGCCGGGTTTAGGAATAGTTAGTCCCTTATGTATACCCACGATGGTATCAACCTAGAACATCCGTAGATTGTTCATTTACCTCTGTAGCTAGCAGTGGTTGTCGGAATGGTTAGTCCCTCAAAGTATGATGTGGTACTAGGAGATAAAGTCCCAGTCTACCTCGTCGATGATGTGATTGAATCACAAGGTAAAGATAGAAAGGCGAACAATATAACCGTATCTAGACATATAACATGTAATATTAAATTGCCATATAATGTCTATGTAAAAGTATTCATGTATAAGTATTCATGTAAGAGTATTCCTTCATATAACATGTAGTAGTAATTTGCCATATAATGTTTATGTAAAAGTATTCATGTATAAGTATTCATGTAAGAGTATTCCTTCATATAACATGTAGTAGTAATTTGCCATATAATGTTTATGTAAAAGTATTCATGTATAAGTATTCATGTAAAAGTATCCCTTCATATAACATGTAGTAGTAATTTGCCATATAATGTTTATGTAAAAGTATTCATGTATAAGTATTCATGTAAAAGTATTCATTCATATAACATGTAGTCTGGACTCATGAATGAACTGACTCTGGTGTAATTTCTTGTAGTAGTGAAAAATGTTTTGTTTACTCTAAACTATTCCTATAATAGTTTACTAGAATGTAATTGATGAGTGACCAAGTAGGTTTATACACCATTGATATCTATTTGTATCGGAACTAAATTAACTGATGGAACATTTATGACCATATATGTATACATGATATATAACTAATATTTAAACGACTTTCGGACGAATACCCAATATCCCACCAGACCACATCTCAAGGCGCGAAAAGGAAATAGGGTGGATAGCCTTTCTAAGTCTTTTAAACATTTCTTATATAACTATACATATAGAGGCATGCAATTTATAATATAAAAGTATAAAGAAGTTTTGTAAAACCGTTGAAAAGTCTAATAAAGATTTGTGACTTGATGTCAGTTTATAAAATGATTGAAAGTATTTTGTTTGATAAGACAGTTTAAGTACACGTAAAACCATTGTTTGAAAACACCTTTGTAACCGATTTTGAAAGGAAGCTTACAGTATGTAAGACAGCTTGATAACGAGCTTTAATCATGTAAAAACGTTTAAGAAAGTCATTTGAAGTAATATGTTTAGTGAAACTGTTAAACTTGTAGTAAATCCATTTGTATACTAGTTATAAATCACATAAGATTGATTTATTAACAAGAAGTATCCCAAAATATTGATGTTTTTCGTGATACATTTTGCATACGAAAGTTTCCTTATAATAATTATAAATCACATAAGATTCCGTTGATAAAAAGTATAAAACGAAACTTTATATAACATACGATAATCATCGTGTGTTTTACTTGTATTCCCCCCCTTAAAAGCATATAAAAATATTTATAAAACATTTAAAAGTGTGGATTATAGGGGTATGAACTCACTTGATAGTTTGAAGATAGCGAGATGGAAAACCGGGCAGAGTTTCGTCTCGGGAAACGGATTTTTCTCGGGATTCTCGGGAATCTCGGGAGTAAAATCGACCCTCGGGACTTGAGTAAAAAGGCCAGAGCTTCGGGTTTGAACGGGCACGGAAAACGAGGCAAGATCGAGAGAGAAAAGAGAGACTTGAGCAACTTTTTCGGAAAGCCTCGCATCCTATTTATAGGAAGGCTGAACCGCCTCCGTACGCGGGGCGTACGCTCGTACGCAGCGCGTACGCGTACGTCATGCGTGACCGAAGCCTCGACTGCCTCGACTTCGGATGGGACGGGTTGCTGGGTACGCGGGTCGGATGGGACGGCGGGTCGGACGGGTCGGAGCTTCGGACGGGTCGGACGGGTCAGATTCTTCGGATATTGGCGACGTGGACGATCCGAAGCCCTTGATCTCAGTACGCGGGGCGTACGAAGGTACGCAGGGCGTACTTCGGCCCTATCCGATGACTCCCCTTCGGATAATACCGGGAGTTTATAATTAAATTTATATTTATTTTAATTAAACTTCTAAAATCCATATCTCCCTCATACGAACTCCGTTTTTGACGTTCTTTATATCCACGCGAAGGTGAGACCAAGATCTACAACTTTCGTTTAGAATCCGTTGGCAAATTCCAAAATTATTTTTATTATTTATTAAATAAAATGACGCAATTAAGGAATTTCTTCTAAAATTCATAACTTTCACATCCGAAGTCAGATTTGGACGTTCTTTTTATGTACGATCATAGCTTGAGGTTGTCTATAACTTTCATTTAGATACATAAGGCTAAAAACTATTGCATCGAAATTTCGCGTTTTACGTTTAATCGCTGATGCCGGTTTTGCCGAGAATCTTCGGTTGGTCATAACTTCTTCGTTATAACTCGGATTTTAGGGTTCTTTATGTGCACGAAAACCTTGATACGATTCCTACTACTTTACTTAATCCAAACAAGATTTTAGGAAAGTTATATTTTGACTTAAATTTGATTTGCGTCCCAACATATCGTCTTGAAATATCGGGTTGTCACATCATCCCCCCGTTAGAGGGAATTTCGTCCCGAAATTAGAGTTTAAGCAGAATTGATACTACGCTACAGATAGAAGTTTTATTCGATCTTTTGTATTCCTAAGTGAATTTAGATCCTCGCATGGCCTTCCAGCGAACCTTTCACTATTGGGGGACGGCTTTGTTTCTTTTGTTGGCCTCACCGGTGTGATAACTCCTCTTGGTCGAACGTATGTTGAATGTTTTTGTGGACTGTGAGGATAGTACATCTTGTATCCTACAAGTAGTGCTTCCAGATCTTCCATACAATTACTGTTGTCCCTGACTCAAGATTATGTGCTGTATAGTTAACTTCCTGCGTCTTAAGCTGACTCGAGGTATAGGCAGTGACCTTTCCTCTTGTATAAGAACAAAACCAATTCATACTGATTTACAAGTGATTAGGCTACCATGCGAATAAACTTAGAAGCCAACACGTGCCCTTTCTGTCGATTGGGACAAGAAAGTCAGATAGAACAAAAGTACCTATCCTTTTTCCTTAATTCATGAGTAATCATACTTTAATTTAGATCTTCACGTCACCTAATCAACCGCAAGGTTCTGACTTAATCTTATGTGATACCAATCTGTCACACCCCAAAACCACGAACGGCGGAAACGTTCTGGGGCGAAGGACGTCATGTATGCATCACAACAAATGTAAAGTAGTAAACAAGCAACAACATCATCCATTGCATTAATAGTATAATTTTAGTTACAAGTGTTTTCTTTCATAGTACAAGACATGATAATAACTTATCAAAATAAAAGACGAGTCTTGACTGCTCCGTCTTCTCTAAACCTTGCATCGACACCTGTCTATTTGTGACCTGAGAATACAAGTTATTTTGAAAGAGTAGATCAGCATTTAAGCTGGTGAGTTCATAAGTATTTAATGTCATTGCTTTGATTAGTTGATATGAAAGACTGGTAAATGAATGATGAAACATTTAGTATAAGTATGAAAAGCTCTAGAAAATCCCATATTTCCTACTAGTATAAAAGTAGTCTTCTACCAAGACTCGAATGTTTTGAAAGTAGTCTTTTACCTAGACCTGACTGTTTTGAAAGTACGCATCTCTTGAAAATGTGATGGTTTTTCCTTGTTTAACTCTTATTAGTAGTCTCTTAAGTATACCTGAAATGGTATCAACTTTTAAAACATCCGTAGATTGTTCATTTACCTCTGTTGCTAACAGCCGGGTTTAGGAATAGTTAGTCCCTTATGTATACCCACGATGGTATCAACCTAGAACATCCGTAGATTGTTCATTTACCTCTGTAGCTAGCAGTGGTTGTCGGAATGGTTAGTCCCTCAAAGTATGATGTGGTACTAGGAGATAAAGTCCCAGTCTACCTCGTCGATGATGTGATTGAATCACAAGGTAAAGATAGAAAGGCGAACAATATAACCGTATCTAGACATATAACATGTAATATTAAATTGCCATATAATGTCTATGTAAAAGTATTCATGTATAAGTATTCATGTAAGAGTATTCCTTCATATAACATGTAGTAGTAATTTGCCATATAATGTTTATGTAAAAGTATTCATGTATAAGTATTCATGTAAGAGTATTCCTTCATATAACATGTAGTAGTAATTTGCCATATAATGTTTATGTAAAAGTATTCATGTATAAGTATTCATGTAAAAGTATCCCTTCATATAACATGTAGTAGTAATTTGCCATATAATGTTTATGTAAAAGTATTCATGTATAAGTATTCATGTAAAAGTATTCATTCATATAACATGTAGTCTGGACTCATGAATGAACTGACTCTGGTGTAATTTCTTGTAGTAGTGAAAAATGTTTTGTTTACTCTAAACTATTCCTATAATAGTTTACTAGAATGTAATTGATGAGTGACCAAGTAGGTTTATACACCATTGATATCTATTTGTATCGGAACTAAATTAACTGATGGAACATTTATGACCATATATGTATACATGATATATAACTAATATTTAAACGACTTTCGGACGAATACCCAATATCCCACCAGACCACATCTCAAGGCGCGAAAAGGAAATAGGGTGGATAGCCTTTCTAAGTCTTTTAAACATTTCTTATATAACTATACATATAGAGGCATGCAATTTATAATATAAAAGTATAAAGAAGTTTTGTAAAACCGTTGAAAAGTCTAATAAAGATTTGTGACTTGATGTCAGTTTATAAAATGATTGAAAGTATTTTGTTTGATAAGACAGTTTAAGTACACGTAAAACCATTGTTTGAAAACACCTTTGTAACCGATTTTGAAAGGAAGCTTACAGTATGTAAGACAGCTTGATAACGAGCTTTAATCATGTAAAAACGTTTAAGAAAGTCATTTGAAGTAATATGTTTAGTGAAACTGTTAAACTTGTAGTAAATCCATTTGTATACTAGTTATAAATCACATAAGATTGATTTATTAACAAGAAGTATCCCAAAATATTGATGTTTTTCGTGATACATTTTGCATACGAAAGTTTCCTTATAATAATTATAAATCACATAAGATTCCGTTGATAAAAAGTATAAAACGAAACTTTATATAACATACGATAATCATCGTGTGTTTTACTTGTATTCCCCCCCTTAAAAGCATATAAAAATATTTATAAAACATTTAAAAGTGTGGATTATAGGGGTATGAACTCACTTGATAGTTTGAAGATAGCGAGATGGAAAACCGGGCAGAGTTTCGTCTCGGGAAACGGATTTTTCTCGGGATTCTCGGGAATCTCGGGAGTAAAATCGACCCTCGGGACTTGAGTAAAAAGGCCAGAGCTTCGGGTTTGAACGGGCACGGAAAACGAGGCAAGATCGAGAGAGAAAAGAGAGACTTGAGCAACTTTTTCGGAAAGCCTCGCATCCTATTTATAGGAAGGCTGAACCGCCTCCGTACGCGGGGCGTACGCTCGTACGCAGCGCGTACGCGTACGTCATGCGTGACCGAAGCCTCGACTGCCTCGGCTTCGGATGGGACGGGTTGCTGGGTACGCGGGTCGGATGGGACGGCGGGTCGGACGGGTCGGAGCTTCGGACGGGTCGGACGGGTCAGATTCTTCGGATATTGGCGACGTGGACGATCCGAAGCCCTTGATCTCAGTACGCGGGGCGTACGAAGGTACGCAGGGCGTACTTCGGCCCTATCCGATGACTCCCCTTCGGATAATACCGGGAGTTTATAATTAAATTTATATTTATTTTAATTAAACTTCTAAAATCCATATCTCCCTCATACGAACTCCGTTTTTGACGTTCTTTATATCCACGCGAAGGTGAGACCAAGATCTACAACTTTCGTTTAGAATCCGTTGGCAAATTCCAAAATTATTTTTATTATTTATTAAATAAAATGACGCAATTAAGGAATTTCTTCTAAAATTCATAACTTTCACATCCGAAGTCAGATTTGGACGTTCTTTTTATGTACGATCATAGCTTGAGGTTGTCTATAACTTTCATTTAGATACATAAGGCTAAAAACTATTGCATCGAAATTTCGCGTTTTACGTTTAATCGCTGATGCCGGTTTTGCCGAGAATCTTCGGTTGGTCATAACTTCTTCGTTATAACTCGGATTTTAGGGTTCTTTATGTGCACGAAAACCTTGATACGATTCCTACTACTTTACTTAATCCAAACAAGATTTTAGGAAAGTTATATTTTGACTTAAATTTGATTTGCGTCCCAACATATCGTCTTGAAATATCGGGTTGTCACATCATCCCCCCGTTAGAGGGAATTTCGTCCCGAAATTAGAGTTTAAGCAGAATTGATACTACGCTACAGATAGAAGTTTTATTCGATCTTTTGTATTCCTAAGTGAATTTAGATCCTCGCATGGCCTTCCAGCGAACCTTTCACTATTGGGGGACGGCTTTGTTTCTTTTGTTGGCCTCACCGGTGTGATAACTCCTCTTGGTCGAACGTATGTTGAATGTTTTTGTGGACTGTGAGGATAGTACATCTTGTATCCTACAAGTAGTGCTTCCAGATCTTCCATACAATTACTGTTGTCCCTGACTCAAGATTATGTGCTGTATAGTTAACTTCCTGCGTCTTAAGCTGACTCGAGGTATAGGCAGTGACCTTTCCTCTTGTATAAGAACAAAACCAATTCATACTGATTTACAAGTGATTAGGCTACCATGCGAATAAACTTAGAAGCCAACACGTGCCCTTTCTGTCGATTGGGACAAGAAAGTCAGATAGAACAAAAGTACCTATCCTTTTTCCTTAATTCATGAGTAATCATACTTTAATTTAGATCTTCACGTCACCTAATCAACCACAAGGTTCTGACTTAATCTTATGTGATACCAATCTGTCACACCCCAAAACCACGAACGGCGGAAACGTTCTGGGGCGAAGGACGTCATGTATGCATCACAACAAATGTAAAGTAGTAAACAAGCAACAACATCATCCATTGCATTAATAGTATAATTTTAGTTACAAGTGTTTTCTTTCATAGTACAAGACATGATAATAACTTATCAAAATAAAAGACGAGTCTTGACTGCTCCGTCTTCTCTAAACCTTGCATCGACACCTGTCTATTTGTGACCTGAGAATACAAGTTATTTTGAAAGAGTAGATCAGCATTTAAGCTGGTGAGTTCATAAGTATTTAATGTCATTGCTTTGATTAGTTGATATGAAAGACTGGTAAATGAATGATGAAACATTTAGTATAAGTATGAAAAGCTCTAGAAAATCCCATATTTCCTACTAGTATAAAAGTAGTCTTCTACCAAGACTCGAATGTTTTGAAAGTAGTCTTTTACCTAGACCTGACTGTTTTGAAAGTACGCATCTCTTGAAAATGTGATGGTTTTTCCTTGTTTAACTCTTATTAGTAGTCTCTTAAGTATACCTGAAATGGTATCAACTTTTAAAACATCCGTAGATTGTTCATTTACCTCTGTTGCTAACAGCCGGGTTTAGGAATAGTTAGTCCCTTATGTATACCCACGATGGTATCAACCTAGAACATCCGTAGATTGTTCATTTACCTCTGTAGCTAGCAGTGGTTGTCGGAATGGTTAGTCCCTCAAAGTATGATGTGGTACTAGGAGATAAAGTCCCAGTCTACCTCGTCGATGATGTGATTGAATCACAAGGTAAAGATAGAAAGGCGAACAATATAACCGTATCTAGACATATAACATGTAATATTAAATTGCCATATAATGTCTATGTAAAAGTATTCATGTATAAGTATTCATGTAAGAGTATTCCTTCATATAACATGTAGTAGTAATTTGCCATATAATGTTTATGTAAAAGTATTCATGTATAAGTATTCATGTAAGAGTATTCCTTCATATAACATGTAGTAGTAATTTGCCATATAATGTTTATGTAAAAGTATTCATGTATAAGTATTCATGTAAAAGTATCCCTTCATATAACATGTAGTAGTAATTTGCTATATAATGTTTATGTAAAAGTATTCATGTATAAGTATTCATGTAAAAGTATTCATGTATAAGTATTCATGTAAAAGTATTCATTCATATAACATGTAGTCTGGACTCATGAATGAACTGACTCTGGTGTAATTTCTTGTAGTAGTGAAAAATGTTTTGTTTACTCTAAACTATTCCTATAATAGTTTACTAGAATGTAATTGATGAGTGACCAAGTAGGTTTATACACCATTGATATCTATTTGTATCGGAACTAAATTAACTGATGGAACATTTATGACCATATATGTATACATGATATATAACTAATATTTAAACGACTTTCGGACGAATACCCAATATCCCACCAGACCACATCTCAAGGCGCGAAAAGGAAATAGGGTGGATAGCCTTTCTAAGTCTTTTAAACATTTCTTATATAACTATACATATAGAGGCATGCAATTTATAATATAAAAGTATAAAGAAGTTTTGTAAAACCGTTGAAAAGTCTAATAAAGATTTGTGACTTGATGTCAGTTTATAAAATGATTGAAAGTATTTTGTTTGATAAGACAGTTTAAGTACACGTAAAACCATTGTTTGAAAACACCTTTGTAACCGATTTTGAAAGGAAGCTTACAGTATGTAAGACAGCTTGATAACGAGCTTTAATCATGTAAAAACGTTTAAGAAAGTCATTTGAAGTAATATGTTTAGTGAAACTGTTAAACTTGTAGTAAATCCATTTGTATACTAGTTATAAATCACATAAGATTGATTTATTAACAAGAAGTATCCCAAAATATTGATGTTTTTCGTGATACATTTTGCATACGAAAGTTTCTTTATAATAATTATAAATCACATAAGATTCCGTTGATAAAAAGTATAAAACGAAACTTTATATAACATACGATAATCATCGTGTGTTTTACTTGTATTCCCCCCCTTAAAAGCATATAAAAATATTTATAAAACATTTAAAAGTGTGGATTATAGGGGTATGAACTCACTTGATAGTTTGAAGATAGCGAGATGGAAAACCGGGCAGAGTTTCGTCTCGGGAAACGGATTTTTCTCGGGATTCTCGGGAATCTCGGGAGTAAAATCGACCCTCGGGACTTGAGTAAAAAGGCCAGAGCTTCGGGTTTGAACGGGCACGGAAAACGAGGCAAGATCGAGAGAGAAAAGAGAGAATTGAGCAACTTTTACGGAAAGCCTCGCATCCTATTTATAGGAAGGCTGAACCGCCTCCGTACGCGGGGCGTACACTCGTACGCAGCGCGTACGCGTACGTCATGCGTGACCGAAGCCTCGACTGCCTCGGCTTCGGATGGGACGGGTTGCTGGGTACGCGGGTCGGATGGGACGGCGGGTCGGACGGGTCGGAGCTTCAGACGGGTCGGACGGGTCAGATTCTTCGGATATTGGCGACGTGGACGATCCGAAGCCCTTGATCTCAGTACGCGGGGCGTACGAAGGTACGCAGGGCGTACTTCGGCCCTATCCGATGACTCCCCTTCGGATAATACTGGGAGTTTATAATTAAATTTATATTTATTTTAATTAAACTTCTAAAATCCATATCTCCCTCATACGAACTCCGTTTTTGACGTTCTTTATATCCACGCGAAGGTGAGACCAAGATCTACAACTTTCGTTTAGAATCCGTTGGCAAATTCCAAAATTATTTTTATTATTTATTAAATAAAATGACGCAATTAAGGAATTTCTTCTAAAATTCATAACTTTCACATCCGAAGTCAGATTTGGACGTTCTTTTTATGTACGATCATAGCTTGAGGTTGTCTATAACTTTCATTTAGATACATAAGGCTAAAAACTATTGCATCGAAATTTCGCGTTTTACGTTTAATCGCTGATGCCGGTTTTGCCGAGAATCTTCGGTTGGTCATAACTTCTTCGTTATAACTCGGATTTTAGGGTTCTTTATGTGCACGAAAACCTTGATACGATTCCTACTACTTTACTTAATCCAAACAAGATTTTAGGAAAGTTATATTTTGACTTAAATTTGATTTGCGTCCCAACATATCGTCTTGAAATATCGGGTTGTCACATCATCCTTGTCTTACCCGTTCGGCTAACGACCCTCCACCAGTCAAGCAAGCGGTGGGTGAGAGTGGACACCCATTAAGTTGCCATTTTATAGGCAACAACCTTATACCCACCTTATAGACCGGCTTCGTGAATGAGGCGTACTAGCGGTAAGACGACTTTAATCTTATACATATATATTATTAACTTATAATATTATAAGTATAAGGGTTAAATTTTAACTTTTAAAATTCTAAGGGTTGGAACTAAAGTTTTTAATATGACTTTACTTGTTCCAAAACTTGAGGGCAAGTTTTGTAAACTTTCAAACCTTTTCATTTCTTGTAACTTATGAGTTTAATAGAGTAATAAAAATGAAAACTCTTCATTTTTCTAACTCTTGTGTTCTTTAAATGGTTTTTTAAGTCAAGTGACTTTTGGTTTTCCATAACTTGAGGAAAAGTTATGGACTCCATTAAAACACATTATGATCAACAATTAAACTACCACATAGGTTACAAATAATTCCTATGATCATCTAAACATCATAAGATCAAGAACATGAATATGAACACTTTCATGAATCAAAACTTACACATAAAACTTTGTAATTTTGTTAACAAGTTGTTGTAAATGGATTAGCAAAGACATTACACCATCTAAAACAAGTTTTCAAGTACCAAAGAAGTTTAGGGTAATGTTTCTAGTACATTTCCAGCAACTAATTTCGAAAATCTGCACTCTGTGGCTTCTACTCGCCGAGTGCATGAACCTACTCGGCGAGTAGGTTGAAGATACACATGAACTCGGCGAGTCCCCCCATGGACTCGGCGAGTTCATCAGGCAAACAACAAGTTTTTCGACTTTTTCAACTATTTTGCATCAAGTATCAAACAAACAAGCCTATGCTCTGATACCACTGATGGGTTTTCAGCGTTCTAACACTTCCTAAGTGTACATGCAACCCTAATAAACCTTGGATCTATGTTTGTCTAAGATACATGCAAATAATTATTTTTCCAAGGTTCATATCCTAACTAGCATGGCATGGGGAACATGAATCAAATAAAGCTAGTAGAAATACTTACCTTGTAGTTGTAGTTGATTGTTTGGAGTTTTAGAGCCTAGCACCAATAGTGTGGATGCCTCAAATGGAAATCACAAATCACCACAAACTTGGAACTTTGAGAGAATAGTCACTACTATCTTGAAATCGGCCCTCACCTCAACAAGTGTCAACTAGTATGATTTCAAGAACCAAAGTCTTCTTTATATAGTGTGGTGGATTAGGGTTACATCCATGTAAACCCTAATACCCATGTCTCTTCATTTCCATGAGATCCATGGGTTAAAGCTCCATGAAGTATCCATGGACTTTTCCATGCAAGCCTAGCCCATTCCAAATAAGCCTTAGCCCACACTATATAAATATAGAAGCCCATATTTAATTAGTAATATCTTTGATCTCTAATTTAATCCTAAATTAATTATAGATCAATACTAATTAAATAATATGATCTTATATTAATATATTAGAACTTATAATATATTAATAAATCATAACTTGTACTATTCTCAACAGATTATCCATAAATTGTTCGGGTGAAGTGCAACCCAAATGGACCATGCCGGGTCGGATCAAGTACATACCAAATATAGTTATGGACTTAGACACTATATCCAACACATTAGCCCAATAATCAATTGACAGTTCTAGTCCCTTAAGTTTAATTAATGCGTTTTAGCCACACAGTTAGTTCTTATTAATTCTTGACTAATATTAATTAAACAATATGATTTCTCCTTTAATATATTATTCTTATAATATATTAATAAATGATAATTAATCCTCTCTCTTCATAATTCATCCTATCAAGTTGCTTTGGTGAAGGCAACCCAAAAGGACCATGCACCATCGGGTCAAGTACATACCAAAATAGTTATGGACTTAGAAACTAATCCAACAGCATCAACCTAACAAGGTCACTAACATACCAAGCCTAACAGATCACATGAGCATAACATATTGTCTATTCTGATACCAATCTAACAGATCATAACGACATGTAACATACTGTAACCAAGATAATAACTAAAAGGGTCGGCCTTGGTGCCTTAGACCCTATTGATATAGTGAGGATAACTCACCTGAAATTGCTGACTGAAAAGATAAGACCAAGCTGCTCCGACTTCCGACACGATCGCCACCACTGAACACTACCAAAGAACCAATTCCATAAATACCAATATTACCAAAGTACCCTTGGAAGTCAAACTGGTCAACTCTTGGTCAAGGTCAAAGTCCACAGTCAAAGTCAACCTTCCTGGTTGACTCTACTTGCCGAGTCACCCCGTCGACTCGCCGAGTTCCCTTACCCAGAAAACTCTCATGACACAACTTAACTCGCCGAGTCACCCCAAGACTCGCCGAGGCCAACGATCTCTAATTCCCATCCTATCCAACTCACTGAGTCGCCAACCGACTCACTAATCTAAGGCTTTAACCAAAAGAGGTTGGGGTTCTGCTACCTAACTCGGCGAGTCCAAGAACAAACTCGCCGAGTCCAAGGAAATCTTCAATAGACTCGCCGAGTTGTTCTTCCAACTCGTCGAGTCCGTGCACGTCTTCATACAGCTCGTCGGGTACACCCATGTGACTCGTCGAGTCTCTTCAGTTCTCAATCCATTCAGAGGCTTTTCGAGCCATTCTGAGGCTCCAATCCGTAGATCCACCCTTCTACAATCTATCCCTCACATAAAGTTACAAAATTTACTTGAAACCAAAGATATATAGGCCCAAAACACACTAGGGCTTGGGTTTTAGACAAAAGGGCTTCACTAACAATTCAATAACTGATGCTTTATGACTTTCAGGACCAATACAAGTCTAGATCTGAAGTAGCAACCTCAGATCTGGACTCCAAACCCGAAGTAGATCTCAATCATACCAAAATGGCCCCAAATCTCATTCAAGAATAAATCTAGAAGTAACAAAGGAAAGGTAACAGCTCATTACCTCCAAGATGTGCCCAAAACTACAGTGGATTCTGGATCTACACTACTTTCTTGATGCAAACCCTTTTTGATCTTCAAATTTTCTTCCACTAGAACACCTCTCAAAGCTTCAATCTCCCTCTAATGGCCTTATACACACGAGCTAGGGTTTACTGGATCTCAAAGGGGGCTAAAGGAGCTGAAGGGAGGACATTAAGTCCTTTAAATAGGGTGCAAACCTTAAGATTAGGGTTTTTCTCATCCCAACACCAACTCGTCGAGTCCAGCTTCCGACTCGGCGAGTTGGTTACTTAATTCGCGACCCAAACCCGCTCCGACTCGACGAGTAAGCGTACCTACTCGTCGAGTCCCTTCTTCGAAATTACACTTTAAACTCTTAAATCATACTTCTTAAATTTGGGATGTTACAGTTTGATTTGAATTATCTTGTTCTTATGAGTTGCTTAGATTAATAGAAAAGTTATGTGTTTTCAATCCATTTTAATCTAAGAGATGATTCTAAAATGTGTTTGTGTAACTTGTCCTCAAGTTACATGAAAGGTCACATTTAAGTTTCATAAAACTCATAAAAGTTGGCAATGGTTACAAAAAATGAAGAGTCTTGTCCTCAAGTTATGGAGGTTCAAGAGTCACTTCATTAAGTAATAAAATGTATAACCTTAATTAATTCCATAAGTTACAAAATAAAGAAAAGTTACATTCTTTTATTAGTTTAAAGTCTTCCGTAACTCATCCTTAAGTTATGGAACTTGAAGAGTCTTTTAATTAAAACTACTTTAAACACATAAGTTATGGAATTAATTAGTTTTGAAAAGTTTCAAAACTTGCCCTCAAGTTTTGGAATTTGAAAAGTTTTCACTTATGAATACTTTAATTCCAAGTTAGCCCTTAGAATTTTAAAAGTTAAAATTCAACCCTTATACTTTATAATATTGTAAGATAATAATATTATATATATATATATATATATATATATATATATATATATATATATATATATATATATATGTATAAGTGCAAATTTAGTATTACTATTAGTAGGCCTCATTCACGAAGCCGGTCTATAACGGGGTTATAAGGTTACTGCCTATATAATGGCAGTTTAATGGGCGTCCACTCTCACCCACTGCTTTCTTGACTGGTGGAGGGTCGTTAGCCGAAAGGGTAGGACAAGGACTAGGATTATCCCTTCATTAAAAGTATTAATGATAAATACTAAGTAACTAAACTCTTATTAATACCCAATCTTAGTTACTTAGGAAAATGTGAATAAGGTGCTAATCCATGAAATTACACTTTGCACTTTGTTTAAGCCGTTAGTGGAGCGTGTGTGGTTAACCGGCACACTAACCTAGACTGAACATGGTAGGAAAAGGGTAACTTAATATTTATCATATTATCGGTGGAGCGTGTGTGATTGACCGGCACATCGATTAAGGGGTAAATATTAAGGGTAACAAGTAATTTGCATGGTTACTTCACACCTTGTTTTGTGATCCTCGGCATCCCAGTAACAAAACCTGAAGGGCACACTCGAGACTGAAACATGCCATTGAACAGTTCAATGAATCTCAAAAGATCTAGGAGTTTCAAATCCAAGTAAAACCTAATTAAATCATTTCGTTTATCTTGGTGGAAATTGGTGAATCGTCATTCACCTACCTTCAAATATTCTATAGCTTGAATTACGGCATCCCTCTTCCAAGTTATAAAAGTATTGTGTTGGGTCCTAGCCTTAATATTTCATATTTGGTGTTATATTAAGGACTTTAAATCAACTATCTTGAATATCTCCCAAAAGATGTCTGGTTTAGACATTTATGATCTTCCCAAATCTCTTGAAACAAGATTTCCTAAATGAAGATGATGTCCCATGGACATCATACTTCTTTCACTTCCTCTAATTATTCTCCCTAACCCACAAGTTCTTGAAAAGTTTATGGTCACTCAAGCCCTATTGGCAAGCAAAGGTCTATATGTGGTCACATCTTGGAGATGTAGTCACATAATGACAAGCCAGGAGAGTTGGGTGTCAAAGTCTTGAGAAAGTTGGTGGCTCAACTACTTTCTAAGTCACATAGTGAGTTCCTTTCGGACTCCTATGAAACAGACTATGACAAGAACCTTAACGATCTTATATATTTGCTAAGGTCAACTTCCTGAAACTTTATGGACATTGACAATAATGACATTGGATATCCAGTAAAGCTCTCTCTTCCCAATGGAAAGGGATCGGTCATAGTCAATTCGGTTGAACAAATGGTAAAGAGAGAGGCTAAGTCTGAGATAGTCCCATTATCAAGGGTCCATAGGTATCTATTGCTAAAAGGAAGGGGCATTGGTTGCGAAGATGCAAAATTTACCTAAGGATGTTAAGGTCAATAAGTTTGACTCTACTTCAGATAAAGTCCATTGTCTAACTCTATTAAGTTCCTACTTGGATATTCTTATTACATGATGTGACTTGGTCACATGTTGGTGGTAAAGAATCAAAGGAAAAGTGTAGAAACTTAAAAGAAGTATATGCAGATTCTGATCGCGAAGATGGATTTCACTCGCATGGTTCAGTGATCAGAATTTTTGGGTTGTTACTTAAGAGTTATGATATATATATATATATATATATATATATATATATATATATATATATATATATATATATATATATATATATATTGCTTAGGAATAGATAACAAGTTTTCATATGGATTGTAAGGATAGTTTTTCTGCAAAGCTTTTAAAATAAAAGGAAAATTTTTTTTTTTTTTTTAAAAAAATATACTTACAATGGCATTTGTGGAAATTTTTGTTGCTTATAAGATTCCATTAAGAGCAACAGTGGAAATATGAATTTGATTCTTTCATTTGTGGTAGTCTCTAAATTTACCAAATAAGGAAAGATTATCATCACCCAAGTTTCAATTGGACCGAAACTTGGAATCATGCAAGTTGTATAGTATGATGAATGATAATTTACAAGCATTGGAAAAATTAACACTAACTACTTGTTCACATGAATGTGTGAGTTAAGTAAAGGACTAAGGGATCGAGCACACATTCTTGTCCACTGATCAAGCCCACCATAAATAATCGTTAAGACTATTCGTCATAATTTACTATAGCTCTATAAATATGGTTATACTTACAAGCTTAAGTGTAATTCTGAGACATTGGAAATTAAAGGTTCCAATGTATGGCAGAGCGAATAAGAAGAATCAACTTAGGCAGAAAGATAAAAGTTTCTCAAATCTGAAAAGATGGGAGAGTACTTTAGTATCATGTTTTAAGATCATCTTAATGATTTTGAGACCTTATCACAATTCATCCTCTAAGTGCATTCTGATAGTTAAGAAGATGAGTTATTAATTGTTGAAGTGGTTAAATCAAGAAGATGATTCATACTTCGTTCCAAAAACAATTCTTAGAGTTATACTCTAAGATTATAACTTAAGTGACATGTCTTAAAGAAGGTTTAAAACACTTTTCAAATGTAAGAGTAAAATTTTTCTACTCTTGAACATTTGAAATTGGTAAGTTGAGATGTTTTGGGTAAAAAAAATACCAACTTAGGCCAATTGTGTGAAGTGTTTGTCTTAATAAAGAATCTGCACTATCTCTTGGATATTTGGCAAGAAAGTCTTATATGTCAACAGGACAGCGGGAGTCTTAAAGGTCTTGATAGTGTCAAGAACTAATCAAGAATAAAACCTGAAGTTCTTCACTAGCACACGACTTAAGTTTATAACCTATCGTGTTGACATATTCTGTGCCCATTCCAATTATAGTTGGCTTTTCATATGAGTTCTTAGAGTTCTCAATTTATTGCAAAACAACTTGGAAGCAATGGCAGGCCCTTGAGATGCCAGATGGTAAAAAATTAAGATTGAGTTCAGTCCATATGAGTTTGGATTTCTCATTATCCTTGTCTGGTGACTATGGTTTTGACAATTCACATGGATAAGAACACATACACCATTAAATGTAAGTGTCACAAGGTTTCTCTCCGATTCATCAAAAATGATGGTGAGGAAACACTTTAACTAAGTAGATTTTAACTAGATAGCAATTCTGATATTTGCATTCTCAAAGTCGTTAATTGAGCGTGTGTGGTTAACCGGCACAATAACATTGACTTGTGAGAAGTGGAAATGGTCTAAAAAATTGTGACTATGATTACGGCATCCCTTTTGATAGTTCTTAAATTGTTTAGACACACCTATGAGCTATCTAATGAAAGGTGTATGATTTTGATAAAGTCTTATCAAGGAAATCTAGTATCAGAAATCGGAACTTTGGTAAGAAAGTCAATCAAGTATTGTTGTTCTAGAAGTTCAGTTGATTTCTGAGTACATGTCAAAGCTTGTGGGAGCATAAGTGTTATGTTAATAAGCATCATGTTAGTGGGAGCATGATAATTATGATAAAGGTTGCAAGTTAGCAATGTTAATAATAGAAAACAAAAGTTTTCAATTGGGAACAAGTTGTTTTGCTATAATTAATGGAGAGGAAATTATATTTCATCTCAAATCTAAAAGCTTAGATTGAGGTTTTAATCGTATTTAGTCAAGGATATATATAAGAATTTCATGTTGGAATGGCTCAACATAAGGACATTCTATATATGGGTCCATTGTTTGCGTTCTAAAATTCGATTATGATTACAGCATTCCTTTTCATAATCTGAATTATGAGAACTTGGCAAATTGAAATGGAAACATTATAGCAAAAGACTGGTTTAGTCTTTATGTGAGACATCATGAATCGTGTCCCATATGCTTCAGATATAAGATCGATTACATGTGCTATATTCATCCTTTCTAAACTTTTCCAAATGCCTGGGGCATTAAGAAGGAAAAAGGTCTAGAACGGGATATGACTAAAAGGATTAAGCAGTTGTTGAGGACAATCTGAGGTTCACCAAAGATTGGGTGCTCATGGACAGTTGGAAGTATAACGTTAATTCAGGAAGGACCATATTGACATATTTTAAAACAAGGCAACTCTTGTTCAGAAGTGATAGTCAAAATGGAATATAGACCTTGATCTTCCGATGTCTGATCGCCACTGGTCTTTCAACCTAATTCAGGCTCGCATCCACCTGAATATCTTCTAGTGGCACTACGTGGAAAGTGTCGTGAATCTGACCCAACTCTGTTGGTAACTCCAAACGATAGGCTACCTTGCCTACCCTCGCGATCACCCTGAAAGGACCAATATATCAGGGCCCCAACTTGCCCCTCTTCCTGAATCAAATCACTCCCTTCCAAGGAGAGACCTTCAGGAGCACAAAGTCGTTGACATGTAACTCAAGATCGGACTGGCGTCTGTCCGCATAACTCTTCTGACGACTCTGAGCGGTCAACAACCTTTGTCCGACCTGCTGGATCTGCTCTGCCGTCTGAAGCACAATCTCGGCACTACCCATCACACGCTGCCCTACCTCTCCCGAGCAAATAGGGGTCCGACACCTCCTCCCATACAACAGCTCAAAGGGCGGTATGCCAATGCTCGAATGATGGCTATTGTTGTAAGAGAACTCTTCCAAGGGCAAATACGTGTCCCAACTTCCGCCGAAATCCAACACACATGCTTGGAGCATGTCCTCGAGCGTCTGAATCGTCTGCTCTCTCTGCCCGTCGGTCTGTGGGTGGTATGCAGTACTAAAATGCAGTTTCGTACCCAATTCCTCATGAAAATTCTTCCAGAATCTGGAAGTGAAACGTACATCTCGATCTGATACAATCGAAATCGGTACTCCATGCCGCTATACCACCTCTCTCACGTACTTCTCCGCGGAAGAGCTCTCACTGACGGCCAGGAAGTGAGCACTTTTTTTCAACCTATCCATAATCACCCAAATTGCATCGACACCCCTCGCGGTTCTTGGCATTTTGGTGATGAAGTCCATGGCAATCTCTTCTCATTTCCTCTCGGGAATCTTCATTGGTTGTAACTTACCATGTGGACGCTGATGCTCGGCCTTAACCCTACGACAAGTCAAGCATCTCTCTACAAACCATGCGACATCCCTCTTCATACCGGGCCACCAATAATCCTTTTTCAGGTCCAAAAACATCTTAGTGGCCCCGGGATGGATCGATAATTTCGATCGATGAGCCTCCTCCATCAAAATGGTACGCATCCCGCCCACGGACGGTACCCAAATCCGACTCTGAAATGTCATAAGCCCCTGGCTATTGGTAACGAACTCCGATGTCAGCCCGACAACTCGTTCCCTCTTCTGGCTCTCAGGCTGCACAGCCTTAGCCTGGGCCCTACGAATAGCATCCAAAACCGGGGTCGTCACTGTCAATCTCAAACATACATCTCGCAATAGGGCGCTCTCCGCCCTACGGCTCAGTGCATCGGCTACAACATTAGTCTTGCCCGGGTGGTACAGGATCTCACAATCATAATCCTTGACCACATCCAACCACCTCCTCTGTCGCATATTTAGGTTGGGCTGATCCATCAAATGCTTCAAGCTCTTGTGGTCCATGTATATCGTACACCGAACCCCGTACAGGTAGTGTCGCCAGATCTTGAGAGCGAACACTACCGCTCCCAGCTCCAAATCGTGAGTGGGATATCTCGACTCATGAGGCTTAAGCTGCCTCGATGCATATGCTATCACATGCCCCCTCTGCATAAGCACCTCTCCCAATCCGGATATCGATGCGTCACAATAAACAACAAAATCCTCCATCCCTTCCAGAAGGGCTAACACTGGGGCTTCGCATAACTTCCTGTGAAGTGTCTCGAACGAGGTCTGCTGCTCCAGACCCCAAGAAAACGCAACACCCTTCCGGGTCAACTTGGTGAGTGGCACAGCGATCCTGGAGAAATCCTTAATAAATCTCCGATAATAGCCGGCCAATCCCAGAAAACTCTTGATCTCGGTGGGTGATCTCGGCACCTCCCACCTCATAACTGCCTCAATCTTGGCCGGGTCAACCAATATCCCCTTCTGGTTATCGAGATGCCCCAAAAACTGGACCTCTCGTAACCAGAACTCACATTTGGAGAACTTGGCATAAAGCCTCTCCGATATCAGAACTCCGAGGATCTCCCTCAAATGATCCTCATGATGCTCTCTGGATCTCGAATACACTAGAATGTCGTCGATGAACACGATCACCGAGCGGTCCAACATTGGTCTGCACACCCTGTTCATGAGATCCATGAACACCGCTGGTGCGTTGGTGAGTCCGAAAGGCATCACCACGAACTCGTAATGCCCATATCGAGTCTGGAATGTTGTCTTCGGGACGTCCTCCTCTCGCACCCTCACCTGATGATACCTAGACCTCAAATCGATCTTGGAGAACCAAGATGCTCCCTGCAACTGATCGAACAAATCATCAATCCTTGGCAATGGGTAACGATTCTTGACCATTAGCTTATTCAACTCACGATAATCAATGCACATCCAGTGCGAACCGTCCTTCTTTTTTACAAAAAGAATGCGCGCTCCCCATGGCGAACTGATCGGCCCGATAAACCCTTTCCCCAGCAGCTCCTGGAGCTGCGAGGATAGCTCTTGCATTTCCAAAGGCGCAAGGCGATAAGGTGCCTTGGCAATAGGCGCAGCTCTCGGAACCAAATCAATACCGAACTCTACTAGCCTCTCCGGAGGCACACCCGACAACTCCTCTGGACACACATCCGGAAACTCACGCACTATCGGGACCTCATCCACTGACTTCGGTCCCTCTGAACCAACCCTTGCATCCATCACATATGCCACAAATCCCCTGCAGCCCTGCTGTAGACTCTGCCTCGCCCTTGTGGCCAAACAAAATGCTAACCTCGTGCGTGTACCCTCGTCGTACACCATAAGAACCCCCTCACTAGGGTCTCAAATCGACACCAATTGACGGTTTTAGTCTATCACAGCTCAATAACAGCTCAACCAATCCATACCCACTATCACACACACGTCCCCCATCGCGATCGGGACCAGATCTATCAGAAACTCCACACCGAAGATCTCCAGGACACATCCTCGAATCACATCCGAAGCATACACAGCTCGCTCAACAGCTATGGAAACTCGCAGAGGCCGATCCAATGCTTCTCGACGGGTACTAATATGCTGACTAAATGCTATGGAAACAAACGACCGACTCGCACCCGAGTCAAATAACACCAAAGTAGGCATAAAATTCACAAGAAAAGTAGCTACGCATATGATCATATAAGCATAAAACTCAACTCAAATAAAATATGAAAACAGGATACATACCAGCCCCAACATCGGGCGCTGCACGGACCTCCTCCGCGGTCAACTGAAATACTCTCCCACGAGCCTTCGGGGCCTCGGCCTTCACCGGCCGAACCTCGGTAGTCCTAGCAGTAGGTGCAGATCCCTGAAGAATTTGCGGGCACTCAGCCTTCCGATGGTCGGTCTGGTTGCAATGGAAGCAAACCGAAAATCCCTTGGGGCAATCCCTTACGATGTGCCCCTCCTTCCCGCACTTGTAGCACACCCCTGCCCAGCATGACCCCTTGTGGCTCTTACCGCACTTCCCACAAGTGCGGCCCTTCACACCTCCAAATCTCGAATTAGCGGGTCTAGCCCGCTTGGCTGCCGGTTGGGACTGAGCTGGTCGCCGATCCACCATCTGCGACTCGACCTCCTCCCTAGCCTGAGTCTCCAACTCTATCTCCCTCTTCTGTGCATTTGCCTGAAGCTCAGCAAATGTCCGGTATGTCGAGTTTTCCACGAACTCCCGAACAACCCTCCTCAAAACACCCAGACACCTGCTCAGGGCAAAACATCGCCCTTTCATGAAACTTCCTGGAGATCATCGTCACAGAATCGGTACCCTGCTTGAGGATCAAGAACTCCTGGATCAACCGTTCCCTCTCCATCGGGGGAACATACTCATCTCTGAACATGGTGGTGAACCTCTCCCAGGTCACCTCAGAAATCTCAGCCAAAGTGAAGTTCGCTGTCACGAACTTCCATTAATCCTTCGCTCCCAGACGGAGCTGGTTCAAAGCGAACCGAACCCTCAAGTGCTCTGGACAAGAACACGTATAGAAACATCCATCAATGTCGGAGATCCACCTCATAGCAGAAATCGGGTCCTGCGTCCCATCGAACTCTGGTGGCTTCGTGTTGTTGAACTCCCGGAACAACAACGAGTCACCCCCCTGAGGTCTGGCAGCAGCAACAGCAGCAGTAGCTGCAGCTGCAGCAGCCTCAGTCAGCGCCGCATACCGCTCATCAAAAGTCTCAATCAGCGTGGTCTTGATGTTTCCAAACATCTCAGGAATCTCCGCCCGGATGGCAGCAACCACCTCCTCATGAATCAATCGACGGAACTCCTCGTCGCTGACACCACTGCTCTCAGGTGTGTGTCGATTCCTAACCATGATGCCTCTGAAATACAACAAATATTTATCAAAGATTCGATCGGGCATTCACATACTCAATGACTCAACCCTACTTGTCCTCCGTTGTCCAAAAGATTCTTACTTGGAATGCCCACTGATCCGGTGTCTTCAGTAGTACGGGCCTAATACTACTGACCACACTGCACCAGTGTTCACTCCAAGTCCTCCTCCTTGGATCTTGGATTACAAGTACTCTACTCTCATGAGCTCCTAACTGCTATCTACTCGCTCTCAAGCATCTCAGCAGCAGAAATCTCCTAGGCTAAGGCATCACAAATCAGGCCACTCTAGTCCTAATATGTATACCTAGCCTATTCTAGCATGCATAACATAACAT
The DNA here is from genome assembly GCF_051521515.1 of Lactuca serriola. Taxonomy (NCBI): domain Eukaryota; kingdom Viridiplantae; phylum Streptophyta; class Magnoliopsida; order Asterales; family Asteraceae; genus Lactuca; species Lactuca serriola. The sequence goes on along the minus strand of NC_136409.1, from coordinate 20,706,920 downwards.
ATATCATAACACATAATGTAAGGGTACTTTTGGGGGATTCACCGTTCGGGCACTGGCTGATCGTACACACGGCTCCACTCTGTTTGTCTCAAAACTCTTTTACTCTTCTCAAAAGTTTTACTTCATTAGCAAATTTTTTCTCAAATCCTCAGTTTCAGTTCAGATGCGCCCGAATATGCATCCGAATCCCTCAAACCAAGTCTCTGATACCAATTTGTAACAACGTAAATTTTCAAAAAAAAATTTCATCTTCAAATGTATTGTATAAAATGTATTTATCACAAAAACATCTCCCCAGAATCCAAAACATAAACTCCTCAAGTGTGTACGGATCATGTCGGCTCCTTCCCGCGCTCATCACTGGTACCTGAAACACATCATACAACAATTGTAAACATAAATGCTTAGTGAGTTCCCCTAAATACTGCATACAACACATACGCCACTCAAGGCTATAATACGACCCTCCGGTCGATATGTCTCGGCGGGACCCTCTAGTCCCGTAGCTCGTTGGACCCTCTGGTCCGGTCATAGCTCGTTGGGCCCTCCGGCCCGGTCAGTATCGTTGGACCTTTCGGTCTGGTCTATAACAACATACAACATACACATAACACATAGCACACAATCTCATACATAACACATAAGACCCTCTGGTCTACACAATATACCACTCTAGGTAATGTATAGTGAGAAGACTCACCTCGTTGTCTCGGTAAATATCTGACTCGGAATAAATGTGATCTAGCCTCCGCCTAATCACACAAAGTAATACACTCATCAATACAACTATACTCAACCCTAAAAGTCAACAAGGTCAACAGTCAACTTTGACCGGACTCGGCGAGTGCACTAGGGCGACTCGACGAGTCTACACGTGTCCACAGACTCTCTTAGATCCTCTCTTGACATGTCGAGTACCTCCCTGACTTGACGAGTTCCACATGGCCTGAATCGTGGGGCCACCATGAATCAACTCGCCGAGTCTCAAGAACAACTCGGCGAGTTCCGACTTGAATTTAGTCCCCCTGACTCACCCTGACTCACTAAGTCGTTCCCTCAACTCGACAAGTCGACTCACTGAGTGATTACGGGCAACCTTCATACTACTCGCCGAGTCTGTTCTTCAGACTCGGCGAGTTCATGCCATGCATAAACTCAAAACCACTTATGAGGTCAGATCTGCTCATTCAATCATAGATCTGGCCTCCCCAAGCATGATAATCACGTAAAGTCCAAACCTTGATTCTCAAACAACATCTATTTGCTCCTATATGATGTTTTATCCCCATATTTCATAACCCACGGTCAAAACTCCCATGAATCCTCATAAAGCTTGAGGAATAAAGCTTCTCTGGACCTCTATGGATCCCATTCCAACCCTCATCACAAATAGGGACGAAATGGACATCAAATCTAACCAACAAAGGGGTCAAGAAACCCTAAACCTCCATGTTCATCATAACAACAGAAAGGGAGCCAAAATATTACCTCCTAAGTAATGCTCTGAGCTCCCAATTCGAAGAATGTCCACCACCCTTGCTTCCTCTTAGCTAGAACCTCCTTTGCCTTGCCAAACAATGCTTCAAAGGTTAACAATGGCCTCCTCTCTCTCCCAAAACGCTCAAGATCTCTTTAGGGGTTCTCTCTGGGGTTGGTGGCCGCAAATGACGGCCATAAGCCCCTTTAAATAGGTATCAAACCCTGGAAATTAGGGTTTCATTAAACAGCGTGGGCTCGCCGAGTCCACCCTTGGACTCGCCGAGTCCAGATGCGAACCCGCGTGCAAAACCACGATCCTACTCGGCGAGTTTAGACTCCAACTCGCCAAGTCTCCGCACAACACCCAAAAATAAAAGAATAAAAATAATACCTGGGAATCCGGATGTTACATAGAGCCTCAGTGGCATGATAACTAGTGGAAACTAGTTCTAGACGAGGATTTCGTTTTGAAGTTGTGTGAGGCGACTAAGTGGGAGTCTTTTGACGCCGCAGCCGGGCTAGAACCCGGTATTTAGATGACTGACGGATGAATTGAGACCGGGAAAATCTTGATAGATTTTGGGAAAGCGGTCATGTAGCAGAATGTTGTTTCAGGCAGTTTCAGCGATTAAGCAGTGTTAGTATTTTTGTAGGTTGCAAGCATGTGCGGAATAGCTGCTTGACTAGGAAGTGACAAGTCACTCACAACGGGATTTGTTGAGCCTTGGCCAAGTATAAGTGATCTGCATGGATAATTGAGCATGCGATCCTATTTTATGCTAGGAAACCTCGAGCTATTAGAAATTGAGCAGTCAGTTGAGAGATAACCAGGCTGGTTACATTGATAATGATTCAGTATGAGTGGTATGTCAGGGAATCGGGCCATCTCAAGACAATAGATTTCAGACAAAGTAGATGTGGACTTGTTGCGAGAAATTCGTTCACCAGTGGAATTTCAGGCTTTGCAAAGATTGGAAGTGGCTACACTGAGAAGGCTAGGGTGTGCCAAGGATTGTAGTCAGGTTACTTGAGTGGGATGGCATGTAAGAAAGGATAAGGCCTGATTTCGAGGAAAAAATCTAACTTAAGTGGGGGAGAGTTGTAACACCCATTTAATAAATAAACAAATAAATTAATTAATAAATGTAATTCCCGGACTGAGTTGTGAAGAATTTTGACAGTTGAGGGTTGTTTGGGAAGTTACGGAGATGTTTTGAGAAGAACTTTAGATGCAAGGGTATGTTTGGTAATTATTGGCTTAAAATTGAGAAGATTTTATGGGCCAGGGGCTAAAGTGTAAGTTTTAGGCTTGATTTGAATGGAATTTAAAAGGGTAGGGTCGAATTGGAAAATTATGGACTAGGTTTGAAAACAAATCTGGAAGTGAGGGGCCGTTAGTGTCATTATGGGATTAACGTTTGAGACCCAGGTATATAAAGTTACTACCACCGAAACCCTAACCCTACTCTCGGATGAAGTAGCTGACACCACCTTGTGACTCCCTAGCCGCCATCTCCCTTCTCCTCGTTCTTTTCTGATCCGACCAGGTCGCCATCCACTGCCGGTGATGCTGCGAGCGACAAGGACCACCGAGCACAGATTTTGAGCTATGAACAGCTTGTGCAGGCTGTGAATGATCGGAATAGTGCTGGACGTGGTGACTCTCAGCGTTGCGGTACCCGCTCGTTGTTCTTCTCCATTCTTCTCTGGTTGTAGCTAGCGGACGTTCGCCTTGCTGCTGGCTCCGGCCTCAACCACCAATCCGTTGAAGACAAAGTGGGTACCGGTTTCCATGGATAGCTTACTTAGAGGTGTCATTGTGTTTGCGTGTTGTTTGGCTGAGTCTCAAGAAGACTCACCACCACCGTGGGGTGGTGGCTGTCAATGCAAGACCGCCACCACTAGGTGGCTGTGTGTGATCATTTAGTCTAGTGTGTGTGTGCTTCAATTGTGTTTCGAAAGCTTGTGGGTGTCTCGGGTTGCTGCTGCCGGAGAAAAAATACCCAAGAAAAACCACCATAGCTATCGACCATGGTGGCTGCCACCTCAAGGACAACCATGGTGGGTGTGTATGCTATTGTATGGTGTTAATTTCGTACGGTATTTTCTTGATGTCGAGTTGGCGTTGTGTGGTTGGAAATTCAAGAACAGCCACCACCACCACCATGAGGTGGTGGCTGCCGCCACGAGCCACCACTAGGGTGGTTGTGTGTGTATGTATGTTAGTGAGTGAGTGTGTGTGTGTATGTGTGTGTGTTTATCTTTGGATTAAAGCAATGTAATTGTAATTACCAAATTAATAATGAAAAGAAACTCAAACCACCACCGTAAGGTGTGGTGGCCGCCGCCGTGAGCCGCCATTAACCACCACTACCCGAGGTGGTAGTGGGTGGTGCCCTACCAGCAAAACCCTATTCGGCTTAAAGATTAATTTTGGTCCTATTGGGCCATGTTTGGATAGGAAACCCTAATTAGGGTTTAGAAAACCCTAATTTTAGATATGTGGGTGTCAGGTGCATTTTGTGCACCTTTTTACACACCTTTTAGTCACTTTTGTGCATCCATTTAGCATAGTTGTTTTTCATTTTTCTTGTATTTCATCAAAGTCATGTTAGTCTCGAAAACAACCTTATTTGCACGCTTTTATGGGCTTTTCAGGTAAACTGGAGGTTGAAACACGTTCTGGGAGGTGCCGGGAAGCACGGGTGAAGATTTCGAGATGATTGGATGCAAAACGGAAAAGTTGGAAAAATCAAGTTTGGACTCAGAGTCAGAGGAGTGCACGGGTCATGTCAGATTTGCACTGAAAAGTAGGCATGGGGCGTGTTTGACCAAGAAGAAGCTGTTGACCATGCTGACACGGGCCGTGTTAGTTTAACCTATTCTAACACGGGCCGTGTTGGCTGCTGAACACGACCCGTGTCAGTTTAGCCTATTTTAACACGGGCCGTGTTTGACCCAAAAACTGCCTTCTGACAGTTTTTCCTATATTTCATATTACGGGGTATTGGTCATTTTTACACACATACAATATATCAGAGCACATTCTGAGAAGGGATTTCAAAGGTTTTTGCAAGGGTTTGATCAGTAATCACTTGGAAACATTATTTCTAGTATTTGTAAGTTGTAATTGCACATTGTTTCCATCTTTTAAACTTGTGATCTTGTTCTAGCCATGTGTGGCTAGAACTCTAGTTTCCCCAATTTCATGTTTTGACTTCTTGGTAGTGACTTCAATCATATGACATGATGTTTTTTCTTAATTTATATCTAGTGAATTTGATTTAGCTTTAATTGAATGTTTGATTTTAATTATGATTCTTATTGGCCATTTAAATTAGGGTTAGGTCATTCAAGTTATCTCTTTTACAAAATCCGTAATTGTTTTGTGAAATTGAACAAGTAACAAGCATTAAATTGATCTATATTGAATGAATTTAGTGTAAATCTTATTCATACACTTTTGCACTCCCGAACTTATGAGGAGTATTGGGTGTTATGTGACATCCCCAAAATCACGGCCAGAAAAGAGCGGTTTGTTTATGCTTTGTTTAAAAAACAGAGTAACATTTTAAATAAAAGTGTTGCGCAATTTGTCCCAAAACAAAATATGATAAAGATGTATCAAAAGCATTTCCATAGAAATGTATTTCATTAAAAGACTTGGGATGTCATGTTCGTACAGATCAAAAGCATAAACATTACAATATAAGCCTTACTACATTATTTCATATCTAGAGGCCTATATCCGTAATCCCTCGTCCAAACATCATATCTATGCTCAAGCGCCACTACCTGTAATACAAGAAACTGAGTGGGTCAGGCTTGGGAGCCTGGTGAGCACATAGGGTTTTCAACCCACAATAAATAAGTTTATTAACTTCATTAAATTAAACAAACCCGATTACCCGTTCCCGTTATCCTCACATTACGTCCCTAAGCATCTATCATAAGGGACCTATCCTAAGGATTATCATCGGGACGGACACTACTGCTAAGGGGATTCCTCAGCAATAAATATCCGTAAGGCAACCATGTGGGGGATGGAGTACATCTGGTGAGCACACAGTTCAAATAAACACACAGTTCGAATAAACACCTACAGGTTGCGAGCCTACTAGTGTTCCATTGGACTGTCTAGAATAATACGTGGTCGTCATCTATACTCCGCTAGATGACTGGATCATCAACAACATCTATAACGAGGCCTCTCATTATTTTATTTTGTCACAGAGCAACTATTACATCTACCCATGTTTTACCCAACACATCTTGTAGATATAAAATACATATACAATTTAAATCATTGAAAACATGTATAAAACGTTCATCCAGCATAGATAGCAAGTATTCAGATAATATGCACACATAGCACGTAATTTATATAAAATACTTCATATCTATGTGTAAGCTGCAAGTAACTATGCACTCACTTGAAAGGTGGTGACTCAGCACTCGGACAGCGCTTCGATACTCTCAAAACAATTTTCCTTCGATAAAACCTAGTATCGATACCACTAGGGTTTAGTCTAACGATAACCACGACAAATTAATTGTCTGACTATTATTATTATTATTATATAAGCGTTAATAACACTCAATATAACTCATAATAATAGCCCAAATAATTATTTTAAGGACCTAATAACATTCCTATAATTATTTGAAAGCTATATTAAAAATTGCGTAAGCGTAGCACACTTACAGCGAATTTTATTGAAAATCGGAACTTAATTGGAGCAGCGTTTCGAAACCGAAAAACTCCTTTTTCTCGGGACTCCAGGAGCCTCGGGGCTTCCCTAGGGTGCTAGGGGTTTTATCTAGGGCTTAGGGGTGGTTTGGGGTTGTAGAGAGAGAAAGAAGTTAGAGAGAGAAGTGATTTTGGTGTGAAAAATGGAGCTGACTTCGGACCCTTTTATAGGCTGCGAGGCCTCGGTACGCTGGGCGTACCTCGGACCTACGATGGGCGTAGTGGCTCGGATAAGGCTGCCAGATGGACTCCAGCTGTCTCGCATTCGGAAGGGATAAGACCGGACGGTACGCGGGGCGTACAGACTTCGAACGTGGGGCGTACAGCGAGGGCAGGTGTCATCATCCGAAGTGAGGACCGTGGGCCGCAAGCGACGACTGGGATCGTGCCACGTCATCAGTCTCGCACCAGGTTTCGCATTTTCGAGTCCTAACTTCAAAAATTCGTAATTTTCACATACGAGCTCCGTTTTCGACGTTCTTTATATCCACGCGAAGGTGGGAACGTACTCTACAACTTTCGTTTAGACTCCGTCGGCTAATTTTGGCTCGATTTTAAATTTTATATTATTAACAGGCCAGGACAGGATTGGTCCGTTAAATCCTCATAGCTTCTTCATCCGATGTCCGTTTTCGCCCATCTTTTTCTCGTTACGCTACTCTCAATGAGATCTTCGATTCTCGTTTAGGTCGTGTCGGCTAAAAATCACTCAATCTAATATTCGAATTTCGGGTTGTACACTGCTATTCCGAAACTTCAAAAAATCATAACTTCTTCATACGAAGTCAGATTTGTGCATTCTTTTTATCGATGTTCTTAGTTTAACATATTCTACGACTTTTGTTTAAATCACTAAGGCTAAATCTCGCTCTATCGTAAATTCACTATTTACGCTTCCCGGTATCGTGCCGATTCTGTCGCGAAACTTTGATGGGTCATAACTTCTTCGTTATAACTGGGATTTCGGTGTTCTTTATATGTACGGAAACCTTGAGACATATTCTATAACTTTATGTAAAGATATCGGGATTATCTCACACTTTAATTTTGACGCTTATTTTTATTCTTTATTAATTATACATTTACAATTAAATAATAAGCACATAAACACGCATAATTCACATAATACTCAAATATTTAATCTTTATTGCTTCAAAAAGAGTTACAAGAGTTGACCTAGACTATTACATTGACAAAAATGCTTAGCCCTGAAACCCGGGCATTACAATTCTCTCCCCTTAGGATGATTCCGTCCCGGAATCATGCATCAGCAAACAAATGTGGATAGCGACTCATCATGTCATCCTCTGTTTCCCAAGTGAGATTCAGCCCATTCGAATGTTTCCATCGGACTTGCACTAAGTCGACCATCTTGCATCGTAACTTCTTAGTCTTACGGTCAACAGTTGCCTCGGGCTCTTCGATCAGCCTTTTATTCTTATCCATCCTTAACTCTGAGATTGGAATTATATCGGGAACATCTCCCGTGAATTTCCTCAAATAACACACTTGGAAGCTGTTGTGAATACCATTGAGTTATTCGGGTAATTCCAACTTGTAAGCTTGGTTCCCTATCTTCTGAAGAACTTTGAACGGTCCAATAAACCTTGGACTCAACTTTCCTCGTTTCCCAAATCGTATAAGTCCCTTCCACGGTGAGAATTTAAGCAAAACCGAATCCCCAACTTCGAAGGTCATTGGTCGTCTTTTCTTGTCAACATAGCTCTTCTGACTATCCTGGGCTGCTAACATCCTTTCCCTAATCACCTTCAACTTCTCAGTAGTCTCATGGACTATCTCGGGACCCATAAACTGCTTCTCTCCGGCTTCAAGCCAACAAGACGGCGTACGATACTTCTATCCATACAAGGCTTGATAAGGTGCCATCTTGATGCTCGAGTGAAAACTATTGTTGTAGGAAAATTCTACCAGAGGTAAGTGCTCGTCCCAATTCCCTTGGAATTCGAGGGTACATGCTCTCAGCATATCTTCCAATGTCTGAATCGTTCTTTCGCTCTGGCCATCAGTTTGCGGATGGTAAGCAGTACTCAAACACAACTTCGTACCCAACTCCTCTTGTAGACTCCTCCAAAACCTTGACGTAAAACGACTATCACGATCAGATACAATCGTAAGAGGGACACCGTGAAGTCTTACATTTTCCTTCATGTAAGCATTTACGAGCTTATCCATAGACAACTTCTCGTTGGCTGCTATGAAGTGTGCACTCTTGGTGAAACGATCCACGACTACCCAAATCATGTCGTGTCCGTTCTTCGTCCTGGGCAGTTTAGTCACAAAATCCATGGTGATGTCTTCCCATTTACCCATGGGTACAGGTAAAGGCTCTAAACTCCCATACGGTTTCTGATGTTGTGCCTTAACTCTCGCACACGTCACGCACTCGGCCACATACTTCGCAACATCGAGCTTCATCGTCGGCCACCAGTAGTAGGGTTTTAGGTCCTTATACATTTTAGTGCTACCGGGATGAATTGATTACATGGTCTTATGTGCTTCTTCCATCAGAAGGTCTCTTATTCCTCCCGTCTTAGGTACCCAAATTCGATCTTGGAATACCTTCAGTCCTCGACTGTTTGTACCGAACACTAATGTTCTTCCCAAACGTTCTTCCTTTCGGTCATTCTTCTCTAAAGCTTCTTCTTGAGCTTTCCTAATACTTGCCACAATCATTGAGACGACTTCAATTCTTAACGCTCTTGGCCTTTTCCTTTCAAGATTGACTTTCCAACTTAGAGCATCAGCAACAATATTTGCTTTACCTAGGTGGTAAAGTATCTCATAGTCGTAGTCCTTGAGAAGTTCTAGCCAGCGTCGTTGCCTCATGTTCAATTCTTTCTGATTAAAGAGATACTGGAGACTCTTATGATCCGTGAAGAGTTTGCACTTCGTGCCGTAGAGGTAATGCCTCCATATTTTTAAGGCAAATACTACCGCTGCCAACTCCAGATCATGAGTGGGGTAGTTCTTTTCGTGCTCTTTCAGTTGTCGAGATGGGTATGCTATCAACTTTTCTCTTTGGGTCAGAACACAACCCAACCCGACTCCAGAAGCGTCACTATAAACTGCGAAATCTTCGACTCCATCGGGTAGAGAAAGTATCGGTGCTTCACATAACTTCTTCTTTAGTTTCTCGAATGCCTCATCGTGTTTCTTACTCCACGTATATGTAGCTCCTTTGTGAGTCAAATTTGTTAATGGAGCAGCTATCAAAGAAAAGCCTTGGATAAATCGTCGATAATACCCGGCTAATCCTAGAAAGCTTCGAATCTCCATGGGACTCTTTGGACGTTCCCATTTCATCACAGCCTCGATTTTTGCAGGGTCAACCATTATTCCCTCCTGGTTAACAACATAACCCAAGAATTGGACTTCCCTTATCCAAAAGTCGCATTTGGAGAACTTTGCAAAAAGCTTCTCCTTCTTCGACACTTCTAATACTTCCCGTAGATGCTTGCCATGCTCCTCCTGCCTTTCCGAGTAGATGAGAATGTCGTCGATGAACACTATCACAGATTTATTGAGGAATGATTTACAAACCCTATTCATCAAATCCATGAATGTTGCTGGAGCATTGGTTAGTCCAAACGACATAACTAAGAAATCGTAGTGTCCATATCTCGTTCTGAATGAAGTCTTCTCGATATCCCGATCTCTCACTTTCAGCTGATGATATCCCGACCTAAGATCGATTTTTGAGAAGTAGGTCGAACCTTGCAGCTGATCGAATAGGTCATCAATCCTCGGCAATGGATACTTGTTCTTCACCGTTTCCTTATTCAGCTCTCGGTAGTCTATGCACATTCTCATACTTTCGTCCTTCTTCTTCACGAATAACACCGGAGCTCCCCAGGGTGATGAACTAGGTTGAATGAAACCGTTGTCCAATAGCTCCTGAAGTTGCGTCATGAGCTCCTTCATCTCCGTCGGTGCTAATCGGTAAGGTGCTTTTGCTATCGGTGTTGTTCCTGGTAACAAGTCTATACAAAACTCCACTTGTCTATCAGGTGGTAATCCGGGAAGATCTTGGGGAAAGACTTCCGGATAATCACATACAACCGGTATATTCTGCACCTCTTTCTTTTCTTTCTTAGCATCGATTACGAATGCCAAGTATGATGCATATCCCTTGGACAAATATTTCTTGGCTTTCATCAGCGAGATGATTCCAGAATTCACTCTGCGTTTGTCCCCGTACACCATAAATGATTCCTTTTCGGGAGGGTTCACCCTTACTATCTTCTTTCGGCATTGAATCTCAGCATCGTTGGCACTAAGCCAATCCATACCCAAAATGATGTCGAAACCGTTTAACTCTATGGGTACTAGCTCTTCGTGGAATTCTTTTCCGTTTAGGTCGATGACGATGTTCCTAATACGATTACTAACATGTACGAATTTGCCATTGGCAACTTCTACAATCAGGGCATTATCAAGTTTTTCTACAGGCAATGCTAATTTCCCACCAAATTTATGCGACACAAAAGAGTAGTTGGCTCCAGAATCAAATAGTATATTTCCAGGCAAACCATTTACAAGAAAGGTACCTGAAGCGACGTCTGCTACTGTGACATCCCCAAAATCTCGGCCAGAAAAGACCGATTTCATTTATGCTTTTTAAATAATTTCAGAGTAAATCCTTTTAATTTAAAAGAGTTGCGGAATTTGTTCCCAAAACAAAACATGATAAAATAATATTTATCAAAGCATTTCATCAAGAGATGCATTTTCATTATATAATCAAAACTCGGGATGTCATGTTCCGATACAAACCATAAAGCATAAACGATAACATTACAAGTCATTCAACAAATATATACATATACAGACTTGTAAACAAAACAACTTGATGATTCAACCATCTTATGCCCTCGCGCCACTACCTGTAATACAAATAAAACTGAGTGGGTCAGGCTTGGGAGCCTGGTGAGCATATAGGGTTTTTAACCGTATATTCTCACTTTACGTCCCTAAAATAACATCTATCTCAAGGGACCTAATCTAGGATTTTCATCGGGATGGACATCACTGCTAAGGGGTTTCGTCAACAATAGATATCCTAAAGGCAACCATGAGGGGGATAGAGTACACCGGTGAACACATCGTTCACAACACCTACAGGTTATGAACCTGCTAGCGTTCCACTGGACTGTCTAGAAAGAGTCTGTGGTCGTTATCCATACTCCGCTGAATAACTAGATCAACAACAACAACAACATCGAGGCCTCTCATCTGTTTATTACACACCAACTATCTACCCATGTTCTACCTAACATATTAGTAGATAAAATATATACTTTCATACATAGTTTGAAACATGTATATCATTTTCATTCAATATATATTCCACATAACATATGAGGCATACCCACGTAACACGTATTTCATAGAAAGCAATTCAGATCTATGAGATGGAAGAGGGTGAACATACATTGACACACATAACAACAAATTCTACACATAACATGTATTTCGTATAAAATACTTCATAATCATGTGTTAGAAGAAAGTAACTACACACTCAGACATATAAACAACAATATACTTAATACACTCGAACCATACTTGTATTATTATCGTGTTTATGAAAGGTAGTATACACTCACTTGATCAGAAGACGATCGGACAGCACTACGACTTGTAGAAGTAGTAACCCTCAGTAGATCTGGAAGATCTCTACAAAAATCGAACTTCTCGCGGACAAAGCTTCGACTCGGGAACCGCACTTCTCGAGATCTTCAGGATCTCGGGACTTGCCTCGGGGCTCGAGAATAATATCGGGGCTTCAGGGTATTTCTGGCACGCAAATCGATGCAAAACGGGAGAGAGAAGAGAGAAAATTTGCAAAAGTGCCGGCTGCCCTCGCATCCTATTTATAGGAGGGTGGAGCCTCGGAGTACGCGGGGCGTACAGGTCCGAAATCGTCACTGCTTACGTATCCGAAGTCCTTGAGTGCGAGTGTCGACATCCTCGGAGTACGCGGGGCGTACTTCGCATCGGACTGCTGACTCCCCCTTCGGATAATGCCGGAATTTTCAATTAAAAATAAATAAAAATTAATTAATAAACTTCGGAAATTCATATCTTCTTCATACGAACTCCGTTTTCGATGTTCTTTATATCCACGCGAAGGTGAGACTACGCTCTACAACTTTCGTTTAGACTCCGTCAGCTAATTTCGAATTTATTTATATTATTTATTTTTAATAGGCCGCGACAGAAAAACTTCGTTATAAATTCATAACTTCTTCGTTTGACGTCCGTTCTCACCTAACTTTTTATCGCTTCGATACCAACAACGAGACCTTCGATCCTCGTTTAGAATGCTTCGGCTAAAAATCGCTCGATCTCAAATCGAGTATTTCAGGCTGCATACCGCAAAGTCGAAACTTCGATAAATCATAACTTCCTCATACGAAGTCAGATTTGGGCGTTCTATATACATTCGGAAACCTCGTTTCAACTACTACAACATTATCCAAAGATATTAAGTTTATTTTACACTTAAATTTTGATGCTTATTTTTATTCTTAATTAATCAAACCACATAATTAAGCAATTAAGCACAAAACACATAATACTCAAATAATACACTCTTATTATTTCAAAACGAGTTACAAAGGTTAACCTAGACTATTACATTGCTAAAAATGGCAAGCCCGGAAACACAGGCGTTACAGCTGCCTCCTTCGCAACCTCGAGCGTCATCTGGAAGGTTCTCGCCTTCGGCTTCGGTGGAATGTTGGGCCTTCCCGCATCTTTCTTCTTTGGGCAATCCTTGGCAATATGCCCTTCTTCACAGCACTCGTAGCACACCCTCTTCTTGGTGGTGCACTCATTGGAATAGTGCCCTGTTTTCCCACATTTGTAGCAGGTTACTTCCTCGCCACATTTTCCCGAGTGCTTCTTCTTGCACTTCTCGCACCATTTAAATTCATTTCCTCCTCCGAACTTCTTTGAACCAAAATTGATCTTCTTTTTGTTGGGTTTAGCAGACCCTTCAAATTTCCTCTTCTCACCAACCTCGACTTTCCTGGCAGCTCTTCCCTTAATCATATCATCCACAGACTTGGCAGCCCAGATAGCTGCCTCCAAAGTAGGTGCCTGACGCACTGGCACCGTGTACTCCCATGGTAATCCCTTTGCGTACTTATCAATTTTTGATAGCTCATCTGGAACAAGACGCAAGGCAAACTCCATCTTTTCTGTGAAGTTGTTCGTGTATTCATCGATTGACATGCTCCCCTTCTTCAGGGTTAGAAACTGGTTCTCTAGCTCGAGCATGTTTTGAGCTGAGCAGTACTTTCGTTTGAATTGCATCAGAAATTCTGCCCACGTCAGTTGCAGGGGCTTGTTGGGGCTTAAAGTGTTCCCCAAGGTATTCCACCAACGTACAGCGCCTCCTCGAAATCGACGCACTGCAAACATGGTTTGTAGCTTTCCTCTGCAACCGCACGTCATGAAAGCTAACTCCATTTCCAAGATCCAATCCATGACCCCGATTGGATCTTCTTTTCCCATGAAAGTCGATGGCTTGCAAGTCTGAAAATCCTTGTAATTGCATCCATTTCTCTCGAATCCGTCATCTTGGTTATTTTGTTGAACTATTGGTGGGTTGACTTGACCAACAATTCCACTGTAGCCTCCTTCCTCAGTCTGCCCTTCGTTCAACTCGGGCTGTTCGATCTGAATAGTGGATTCCTCTCGATTTTGCTGGAGCAAACGTCTAGTTTCCTCCATTTGACGATCCAACATCGCTTGGATCATCACTTGCACTCCAGCCATTGTGACTGGCTCAGCAGCGGCTTCCATCACCGGTATTTGCTCAATCAGTGGGGGTTGGTTTCTGTTCCCATTTGCATTCACGTTTCCGCTACGAGTCCTTGCCATCTTGATCTATACATCGAATAAGGTGAATTTAGTTCTTTATTTAGGATAGACGTTTAAATCGTCCTTATCACTCCGAAACATTTACATGCTAGTTCTAATATCGTAGTCGTACGTTTAGAATCCTAAACACATAAGGTTTCCAAATCCGGTCGGCAACAGATAATAGATCCGAACAATTGACAGCATATCAGGCACACAACATTTAGCACATAAAAGCATTTTAGGCATAATTCCTAAAATAAAATAGTGCTCACACCTCACAATCATCGCTTAGCATTCTAAGTTTAAGTCTAGAAATCCTACAAACTCCTAGTTCGCTGAAACTAATGCTCTGATACCAACTGTGACATCCCCAAAATCACGGCCAGAAAAGACCGGTTTGTTTATGCTTTGTTTAAAAATCAGATTAACTAAATAAAAGTGTTGCGGAATTTGTCCGAAAACAAAATATGATAAAGATTTATCAAAAGTATTTCCATAGAAATGTATTTCATTAAAAGACTTGGGATGTCATGTTCGTACAAATCAAAAGCATAAACAATACAATATAAGCCTTACTACATTATTTCATATCTACAGGCCTATATCCGTAATCCCTCGTCCAAACATCATATCTATGCTCAAGCGCCACTACCTGTAATACAAGAAACTGAGTGGGTCAGGCTTGAGAGCCTGGTGAGCACATAGGGTTTTCAACCCACAATAAATAAGTTTGTTAACTTCATTAAATTGAACATACCCGATTACCCGTTCCCGTTATCCTCACATTACGTCCCTAAGCATCTATCATAAAGGACCTATCCTAAGGATTATCATCGGGACGGACACTACTGCTAAGGGGATTCCTCAGCAATTAATGTCCTTAAGGCAACCATGTGGGGGATGGATTACATCTAGTGAGCACACAGTTGAAATAAACACACAGTTCGAATAAACACCTACAGGTTGCGAGCCTGCTAGTGTTCCACTGGACTGTCTAGAATAGTCCGTGGTCATCATCTATACTCTGCTAGATGACTGGATCAACAACAACATCTATAACGAGGCCTCTCATTATTTTATTTTGTCACACAACAACTATTACATCTACCCATGTTTTACCCAACACATTTTGTAGATATAAAATACATATACAATTTAAATCATTGAAAACATGTATAAAACGGTCATTCAACATAGATAGCAAGTATTCAGATAATATGCACACATAGCACGTAATTTATAAAAAAATACTTCATATCTATGTGTAAGCTGAAAGTAACTATGCACTCACTTCAAAGGTAGTGACTCAGCACTCGGACAGCGCTTCGATACTCTCAAAACGATTTTCCTTCGATAAAACCTAGTATCGATACCACTAGGGTTTAGTCTAACGATAACCGCAACAAATTAGTTGTCTGACTATTATTATTATTATTATATAAGCGTTAATAACACTCAATATAACTCATAATAATAGCCCAAATAATTATTTTAAGGACCTAATAACATTCCTATAATTTTTTGAAAGCTATATTAAAAATTGCGTAAGCGTAGCACACTTACAGCGAATTTTATCGAAAACCGAAACTTAATTGGAGCAGCGTTTCGAAACCGAAAAACTCCTTTTTCTCGGGACTCCGGGAGCCTCGGGGCTTCCCTAGGGTGCTAGGGGTTTTATCTAGGGCTTAGGGGTGGTTTGGGGTTGTCAAGAGAGAAAGAAGTTCGAGAGAGAAGTGATTTTGGTGTGAAAAATGGAGCTGACTTCGGACCCTTTTATAGGCTGCGAGGCCTCGATACGCTGGGCGTACCTCGGACCTACGCTAGGCGTAGTGGCTTGGATAAGGCTGTCAGATGGACTCCAGCTGTCTCGCATTCGGAAGGGATAAGACCGAAGGGTACGCGGGGCGTATAGACTTTGGACGCGGGGCGTACAACGAGGGCAGGTGTCATCATCCGAAGCGAGGACCGTGGGCCGCAAGCGACGACTGGGATCGTGCCACGTCATCAGTCTCGCACCAGGTTTCGCATTTTCGAGTCCTAACTTCAAAAATTCGTAACTTTTGCATACAAGCTCCATTTTCGACGCTCTTTATATCCACGCGAAGGTGGGAACTTACTCTACAACTTTTGTTTAGACTCCGTCGGCTAATTTTGGCTCGATTTTAAATTTTATATTATTAACAGGCCGGGACAGGATTGGTCCGTTAAATCCTCATAACTTCTTCATCCGACGTCCGTTTTCGCCCATCTTTTTCTTGTTACGGTACTCTCAATGAGATCTTCGATTCTCGTTTAGGTCGTGTCGGCTAAAAATCACTTGATTTAATATTCAAATTTCGGCCTGTACACTGCTATTCTGAAACTTCGAAAAATCATAACTTCTTAATACGAAGTCAGATTTGGGCATTCTTTTTATTGATGTTCTTAGGTTAACATATTCTACGACTTTCGTTTAAATCGCTAAGGCTAAATCTCGCTCTATCGTAAATTCACTATTTACGCTTCCCGGTATCGTGCCGGTTCTGTCGCGAAACTTCGATGGGTCATAACTTCTTCGTTATAACTCGGATTTCGGCGTTCTTTATATGTATGGAAACCTTGAGACATATTCTACAACTTTATGTAGAGATATCGGGATTATCTCACACTTTAGTTTTGACGCTTATTTTTATTCTTTATTAATTATACATTTACAATTAAATAATAAGCACATAAACACGCATAATTCACATAATACTCAAATATTTCATCTTTATTGCTTCAAAAAGAGTTACAAGAGTTGACCTAGAGTATTACATTGACAAAAATGCTTAGTCCTAAAACCCGGGCGTTACATGTTATTGGGAACATTCACATAAAGCTTCATGTAATCTTTTAATCTAATTCTAAGAGCTTGTTTAGATTAGGTTAGTAAGGTTATGGTTAATCAAAGAGCTTGATCTGGTCAATTAATGTGGTGAATGGGAAGTGTTAGAGCTTATTAACACTTTCAAGTACCAACTTAGATAGAACTGAACAAGTATTGAGTCATCTTTGAATCACATTGCTAAGTTGTCATACATGAAGTTGGAGCCCTTATAAATTTTGAATTTATTTCACTCATTTAGTTGATTACTTGTGTTTTTAATTTGATTGTTTAATCATTGCATTCAAAACCCCCTCTTTAATCTTTTGTGAACAAGTACTTTGTGTAAAGAGGTATTAGACTGATTGTCTCGTGTCTCTGCGGTACGACCCTACTTGCCATGTACTACCTTTTCGTGAAATATAGTAGTGTTCTTAGGAGTATATCCTACCCCTATTATTTTTTGGGTTTGATACAACTAAAAAATTGGCGCCGTTGCCGGGGACACGGTGTTACTAATTGTTTATGCCTAGATATTTCCGTACAGGTACACCACTGCCAATTGATTCGGAGATAGAGAAAACTGCAAAGAAGTTAAGGAAGCAAGCCAAGATTCGTAAGAAGCAACCGGGCTACGGGACTTCTTCATCTTCTAACCCTCAAGTACTCAACATTTGGGAGGACATACCTCTCTCAAGTGTGTCCGCATCAGAAACCGAAAGCCTATCACTCTCATCTCAACCATCCTCATACAAAAATACCACTCCACCATCTTCACCTACTTATAATATCCCAAACACTACACCCACAGAAACTTCAAACACTACTCACACCATGGGAGATAACCATGGAGGGAATCCACCTCCAAACACACCACCCGAACAAACTCTCCGTCAATGGTCGATGCAATAGGTTACTTAACAACCTCTTTACATCACATATATGGCAGCCACCAACCTAGAACTGAAATTCGGGCTCATCCACATACTTCCAACCTTTAGAGTCCTGGAAAATGAAGATCCCTACAAGTTTCTGACAGAATTCCATGTTGTGTTTGTGGTCATGAAACCACAGAATGTCATAGAGGATCAAACCAATCTTAGGGCATTCCCCTTCGCAGTGCAGGATGCCGCTAATGACTGGCTCTATGACCTCCCACCGGGGACAGTAACTACTTGGGTAGATCTTGCGAGGTTGGTTTTGGATAAATACTTTCTAGAGATGAAAGCTTCAGCCCTACGGAGTGAAATCATTGGAATTAAGAAACATAAAAGAGAAGCTTTAAACATATATTGGGAGAGATTCAAAAAACTTTGTGCCTGTTGTCCTAAGCACGGAATTATCGAGTACCAACTTCTCCAATATTTCATTGAAGGAAAGACTGTTGGATAAGGTGTCTAAGTCCATAACTATTTCTGGTAAGTACTTGACCCGACCCGGCATGGTCCATTTGGGTTGCATGGCACCATGCACTTGGATGAACTAAATGAGAGAAATAACACATATGGTTTATTAATATATTATAAGTTCTAATATATTAATAATATTATTTAATTAGTTTGATCGAGAATTAATTTAGAATTAATTAAGTGATCAAAAGATAACTAATTAGATATATGGATAGATTATGTAAATCTTCCATATATTATATAGTGGGATAAGACGCTCCATGGATTATCAAGTTGGGTTCCACCCATAAGATGCTCCATGGAGTTAACCCATGGATCAAGAAATGAAGAGTCATGGAACATTAGGGTTTACCTAATGCCACACACTATATAAGCAATGTAACTCTACCCAAAATCGGTTACACAAAGAAACAAGAGGGCTTGGCCGATTTTGCATGTGTTAGAGTATTCTCTCAAGTTTATTCTTTGCATTTGGTGTTGTGTGAAGCATTTGAGGCATCACACTTGAGGTTCTAGGCTCATAAGGTTTCAAGGAACACTTTCAACACCAAGGTATGTAGTTCTATCTTTTATACAAAGAAAATTGTACCCCATGTATGCTAGATAGGTTCAAAACCTTGGAAAACAACTTTGCATGAATATTAGAAAAACATAGATCCAAGGTTATTAGGGTTTCATGTACACTTAGGAAGTGTTAGAATGCTCAAAACCCATCAGTAGTATCAGAGCCTAGGCTTGCTTGTTTGATTTTTGTGCAAACTGCTTGAAAAAATTGAGTTTTCTGCTTTCTGCCCGTATGAACTCGCCGAGTCCATGGGAGGACTCGACGAGTCTATGACCAAATGTAAGCTACTCGTCAAGCCTGTTCATGCACTCGATGAAGAGGCTGCAGTTTTCAGAATTTCGATTTTTGTTGCTGGAAATGTACTAGGAACATTACCCTAAACTGTTTTGATGTTTTAAAACTTGTTTTAGTTGGTGTAATGTTCATGTTAATCCATTTACAATGACAAATTATCAAAATTACAATTTTTTAAGTGTAATTTTTGATTCATGAAAGTGTTCATATTCATGTTCTTGATTTTATGATGTTTAGATGATCATACGAATTATTTGTAACCTATGTGGTAGATTAATTCATGATCATTATGTGTTTTAATGGAGTCCATAACTTGTCCTCAAGTTATGGAAAACCAAAAGTCACTTTGTTTTAAAAACCATTAAAAGAACACATGGGTTATAAAAATGAAGAGTCTTCATTTTTAATACTCTAATTAACTCATAAGTTACAAGAAATGAAAAGTTTGAAAGTTTACAAAACTTGCCCTCAAGTTTTGGAACAAGTAAAGTTATATTAAAACTTTAGTTCCAAACCTTAGAATTTTAAAAGTTAAAATTCAACCCTTATACTTATAATATTATAAGTTAATAATATATATATATATATATATATATATATATATATGTATAAGATCAAAGTAGTCTTGACGCTAGTACGCCTCATTCACGAAGCCAATCTATAAGGTGGGTATAAGGTTGTTGCCTATCAAATGGCAACTTAATGGGTGTCCACTCTCACCCACAGCTTGCTTGATTGGTGGAGGGTCGTTAGCCGAACGGGTAGGACAAGGACTTATAAATTCTCATTAAAAGTATAATGATAATTATAAAGTAACTAAATGTTTTATTTAATTCCCAATCTTTGTTACTTTAGGAAAAATGTGAATAAGGTGCTAATCCATCAAATTACAATTTACACTTTGTCTAAGTCTTTAGTGGAGCGTGTGTGGTTAACCAACACACTAACTTGAACTTAATAAGGTAGGTAAAGGGTGACTTAATGTTTATCATAGTATCAATGGAGCGTGTGTGGTTAACTGGCACATCGATTGAGGGGTAACAGATTAACGGTACCAAGTAATTTGCATGGTTACTTCACACCTCGTTTTATGATCCTCGGCATCCCAGTCACAAAACTTCAAGGGCAAACTCGAAATTGAAACATGCCTTTGAAAAGTTCATTGAATCTAAAAAGAATCTAGGAGTTTCTAAGAACCAAATTAAATATTTTTAATATTTCGTCTTTGGTGGAAATTTGTGAATCGTCATTCACCTACCTTTCAAATATTTTATGACTTAGATTACGACATACCTCTTCTAAGTATAATATATTGTGATTGGGTCCTAGCCTTAATACTACATTTGGGTGTTTTATTAAGGACTATCTCTATTTCTAAACTAAGCTTTTCTTCTTTTCAGATGTCTGCAAACACTGTTGCTTTTGGCTCTAATCCTAATGGCTCCTTTTCTCTAATGAACTTGTCTGGGAAAGTCACTTTTGATAGATCCAACTTTAATGAATGGATCAGAAACATCCGAATGATTACTCGCTACGAGGACAAAGAATATGTCCTCGATAAGGAGCTTAAGGAGATTGATGAGACTGTTGCTACTCCTCAAGAGATCGCTGACTTTAGGGAACATGAAAGGGATGCCACCAAGGTGGCATGCATCATGATGACCACTATGACAGCCGACCTCCAAAAGTCCTACGAGGACTTCTACCTGTTTGAAATGCACCAAGATTTGATGGAAAGATACCATCAAAGTGCAAGACAAGAGAGGTATGAAATCATCTAGTCCATGATAACAACCCGAATGAAGGATGGTGAACCCATCAAGGTCTACATGCAGAAAATGAAAAGATTTGTGGACCGTTTGCTGAAGCTTAATGTGAACTTCCCCGAGGAGCTTGCAATAGATATCATTTTGCACTCCTTACCTTCATGTTATGATCAATTCTGCATGACATACCAGATGAAGAAGGAAGAGCTCACTCTCAGCAAACTTCAAGGAATCCTAAAGACCGCGGAAAGTGGTCTTAAGGGTAAGGCGGTTGTTACTACTTCTACTCCTACCAACTCCACCCCTGTCTTGGCGATCGGGAAAGGACGAGGAAAGAAGAGAAAGAGTTCTTTGAAGGGTACCAAGGCTAGGACCCTTGAAGGTTCTTCTTCAAGTGGAACAAAGAATGGTTTCATCACTCCTTCTTCTGACCCAAAAGAGGCTGAATGCTTCTATTGCCATGAAAAGGCACATTGGAAGCGGAACTGCCCAAAGTACCAGCAAGATGTGAAGGATCGGAAAGTCAAACCCAACCATGCAGGTATTTATAGTATCTTATCTAATAACTCACCCCATTCTAACTCATGGGTCCTTGATACCGGTTGTGGTATTCATATATGTTCTGATTTGCAGGGACTAAGAAGAAGTGAGAATGTGGAGCCAGGAAGAATAAACTTGATCATGTGAAACAGGAAAGCTTCGCCTGTCACCAAGATTGGAGTTTATACTTTATCGCTAATTAGTGGGTTTAGTTTAGATTTGAATAAATGTTGTTATTCGCCAGAAATGGCAAGAAATATTATTTCCTTTCATGCATTTCATAAACAAGGTTTTACCTTTTCATTTGATAATGAAGTTGGTTCAATTAATGCTTTCCTTAATAATATTCTTTATTTTAAAGCATCACCTAGTGATGGTGTGTATGAAACTGTATCCGTGGTTGATAAATTAGGAAATAATGTTTTGTGTATTGATTCTCTTAATAATAATAACTTTGATAAAGCATCATTATGGCATTGTCGTCTTGGACATACAAGCAAGAAACGCATAGGACAACTCCAAAAGGATGGAGTCTTGGAGTCATTTGACCTAAAGTCAGATGATAGTTGTGAATCATGCTTACTTGGAAAAATGACAAAGTCACCCTTCAAAGGTTCTTGTGAGAGGGGTGAAGGTTTGTTGGACCTTGTACACACGGATGTGTGTGGACCATTCAAGCATGCCACAAGGGATGCTAATTGTTATTATTTGACTTTTACTGATGATTACAGTAGATATGGATATGTCTACTTAATCAAGCATAAGCCAGAGACTTTCGAAACTTTTACGGAATTTAAACAAGAAGTCGAGAATCAGTTGGGCAGGAATATTAAGATGCTTCGATCCGATCGAGGTGGTGAGTATCTTAGTTCAGAGTTCCTCGACTATCTGAGGGAATGTGGGATTGTCTCACAATTGACACCTCCCAGGACACCACAGTTCAATGGTGTAGTTGAGAGGCGTAATTGAACCTTGTTGGATATGGTTCGTTCCATGATGAGTCGAGCTTTGCTACCAATCTCATTCTGGGGGTATGCCTTAGAGACTGCCGCCCATATCCTTAATCTAGTCCCTACATAGAAAGTTGCCAAAACTCCTCATGAGATGTGGACAGGTAAAGTACCTAAACTAGACCACATCAAGATTTGGGGTTGTGAGGATTTTGTGAGACGTGAGTCTCATGATAAGCTAGAACCTCGAAGCGAGAGGTGTATTTGCATCGGCTACCCACAAAGATCCTTTGGTTACATCTTCTACAAACCTAGTGATAATGTGGTCTTTGTAGCAAGAAGAGGAGTCTTGAGAGAGAGAGAGAGTTTATAAGCCATGGAGACAGTGGGAGGCAAATTAACCTTGAAGAACTTCAAGAGTCAAGTCGCGAAGGAACTTCAAACACTAGCCCTCAACTTGCGGAGGAAACTATTGTTGAGCCGATTGATGAGTCTGTACCTCTAAGGCGTTCCACGAGAGTTAGGAATGCACCTGAGCATTACTATGGTTTCCATATTACTGCGGAAGCTGAGACACTTATTAATGATGAGACACTAGTAGGTCTAGATGAACCTAACAGTTACGCGGAAGCCATGGCAGGCCCTGAGTCTGCTAAATGGAAAGAGGCTATGGATAGCGAGATACAATCTATGTATGACAATCAAGTTTGGAACTTGGTTGAAAATGTACCAGGTCGTAAGATTGTAGGGTGCAAATGGATCTTCAAGAAGAAGACCGACATGGATGGTAATGTACACACTTATAAGGCTCGACTCGTTGCAAAGGGCTTCTCTCAAACTCCTGTAGTGGATTATGATGAGCTTTTTCTCCAATAGCTAAGATTAAGTCTATTAGAGTTATGTTAGCCATAGCTAAATTTCATGATTATGAAATATGGCAAATGGATGTCAGAACCGCTTTCCTTAATGTAAAGTTGACTGAAGATGTTTACATGAGTCAGCCATAAGGTTTTTTCAGTAACGAGTACCCTAATAGAGTGTGTAAGCTTGAGAAATCCATTTATGGATTAAAGCAAGCACCTCGCAGATGGAATCTTTGCTTTGATGAGAAAGTCAAGGAATTTGGCTTTTCTAGGAGTGAAAATGAATCTTGTGTGTATGTCAAGGCTAGTGGAAGTATAGTTAGCTTTTTGGTATTGTATGTGGATGACATACTACTCAAAGGAAATGACATCTGAACTCTGTAGGAAGTTAAGTCCTGGCTTGGGAAGTGTTTCTCTATGAAGGACCTAGGAGAAGCTACATATATTCTAGGGATAAGGATTTTGAGAAACCGGAGTAAAAGACTAATTGGACTTAGTCAATGTACCTACTTGGACAAGGTGTTGAAGAGATTCAGCATGCAGAACTCCAAGAAAGGAGAGTTACCCATCCAGAGTAATGACAGATTGAGTAAGACACAAAGCCCTGATGTATGGTATGACTTGTACTTGACCTAATGTAGCCTTTGCGTTGAGAATGGTTAGCAGGTATCAGGGGAACCCTGGCAAGGCTCACTGGACTGCAGTAAAGAATATCCTCAAGTACCTACGGAGGACTAAGGACTAGGTCCTTACCCTCGGTGGGAGTGATGACTTGAGAGTTGTAGGGTATTGTGATGCTGGTTTCCAGACTGATAGGGATTATTTCCGCTCTCAGTCGGGTTGGGTCTTCACCCTAAATGGAGGAGCAATCACTTGGAAGAGTTCCAAGCAGGAAACAGTGGCTGATTCCACTTGTGAATCAGAGTATATAGCAGCGAGCGAGGCAGCAAAGGAGCCTATATGGCTGAAGAACTTCATAAGAGACCTTGGAGTAGCACCAGCTATAAAGGAGTCCATGGAAATTTTCTGTGATAGTAAAAGTGTTGTTGCCTTAGCCAAGGAACCAACGGATCACGGGAGATCCAGACACATCGATAGAAAATATCATTTTATCAGACATCACATAGAAGAAGGAATCCTCGTGGCAAAGAGGGTATCATCGGATGAGAACCCAGCAGATCCCCTCACGAAGAGGCTGAGTAGGGTTAAGCATCTCCAGCATCCTCGGAGCATAGGGCTGAAGGATGATATAAGTTTTAGTAGTTAGATAAATTAAGAAATTTGTAAAGTGTAATTGACATTTGATGATGAATAAAAGTTGTGTTTATTTATGAGTAAAGTGTTACTATCTTTTGTTAATCGTTTAATATAATTTCTTTTGCATGTTTTGACTTCCAGAATAGTATGTTGTGGTTTCACATATTATTTAAATTTTCCACAGTCAGTCATATGTTGGAAGTAGATATGAAGTAAGACTGTCATGAAGTTGGTTGTAGGTATCAGGATATAAGACAGCACTTCATGAGTGCTCACAAATTATGAGTATTGGAATCAACCCACACTCACTGTAATCACTTCATGGAATTTTATTTCGAGTGATCGTGAGACGGTAATATCATATAACAATTCAAACCTAGAGATATGATTTGTTGCCTATGAATTGATTATGCATTGATTGTACCAAAACGCATTGGTAACTCGATGTTATAAAACGTGATTTTGTGTATAATTCAACTGGTAGTAGAACAAACATATGAGTAGAAGTTTATCTGTTCCTTCTTGGATTAGAAGCTGATATCTGGGCCCCTAGAAGATTCAGTTTTGACCTATGTACCGGGCCCGGTCATAACTAAGTTGATGTGTTCAATTAAGTTCTTTGTCAAACAAATCGGAAATTGAGAAACAAACTATTGGACAATAAGTAAGACATTGTTCCATGTAATTGTCCAGCTGATATCTAGAACAGAGGATTATATGATCACTTATCTTAAATGGCGTATCAACATCTTCTCAGTTCTGAGAGACCTTGAAAGAGCTACGATTGTCGATCGGTTCCTGAAGTATTGCAGTTATTGTTATTAGACTTATCCAAGTGGGAGACTATTGGATAAGGTTTCTAAGTCTATAACTATTGCTGGTAAGTACTTGACCCGACCCGGCATGGTCCATTTGGGTTGCATGGCACCATGCAATTGCATGAACTAAATAAGAGAAATAACACATATGGTTTATTAATATATTATA
This sequence comes from Lactuca serriola, assembly GCF_051521515.1. Lineage (NCBI taxonomy): Eukaryota > Viridiplantae > Streptophyta > Magnoliopsida > Asterales > Asteraceae > Lactuca > Lactuca serriola. Next base: position 20,681,322 of record NC_136409.1, on the reverse strand, counting down.
AGTTCTAATATATTAATAATATTATTTAATTAGTTTGATCAAGAATTAATTTAGAATTAATTAAGTGATCAAAAGATAACTAATTAGATATATAGGTAGATTATGTAAATCTTCCATATCTTATATAGTGGGCTAAGAGGCTCCATGGATTATCAAGTTGGGTTCCACCCATACGATTCTCCATGGATGCTCCATGGATTTAACCTATGGATCAAGAAATGAAGAGTCATGGAACATTAGGGTTTACCTAATGCCACACACTATATATAAGCAATGTAACTCTACCCAAAATCGGTTACACAAAGAAATAAGAGGGCTTGGCCGATTTTGCATGTGTTAGAGTATTCTCTCAAGTTTATTCTTTGCATTTGGTATTGTGTGAAGCATTTGAGGCATCACACTTGAGGTGCTAGGCTCATAAGGTTTCAAGGAACACTTTCAACACCAAGGTATGTAGTTCTATCTTTTATACAAAGAAAATTGTACCCCATGTATGCTAGATAGGTTCAAAAACTTGGAAAACAACTTTGCATGAATAATAGACAAACATAGATCCAAGGTTATTAGGGTTGCATGTACACTTAGGAAGTGTTAGAATGCTCAAATCCCATCAGTGGTATCAGAGCCTAGGCTTGCTTGTTTGATTTTTGTGCAAACTGCTTGAAAAAATTGAGTTTTCTGCTTTCTGCCCATATGAACTCGCCGAGTCCATGGGAGGACTCGACGAGTCTATGACCAAATGCAAGCTACTCGTCAAGCCTGTTCATGCACTCGATGATTAGAGGCTACAGTTTTCAGAATTTCGATTTTTGTTGTTGGAAATGTACTAAGAACATTACCCTAAACTGTTTTGATGTTTTAAAACTTGTTTTAGTTGGTGTAATGTTCATGTTAATCCATTTACAATGACAAATTATCAAAATTACAATTTTTAAGTGTAATTTTTGATTCATGAAAGTTTTCATATTCATGTTCTTGATTTTATGATGTTTAGATGATCATACGAATTATTTGTAACCTAAGTGGTAGATTAATTCATGATCATTATGTCTTTTAATGGAGTCCATAACTTGTCCTCAAGTTATGGAAAACCAAAAGTCACTTTGTTTTAAAAACCATTAAAAGAACACATGTGTTATAAAAATGAAGAGTCTTCATTTTTAATACTCTAATTAACTCATAAGTTACAAGAAATGAAAAGTTTGAAAGTTTACAAAACTTGCCCTCAAGTTTTGGAACAAGTAAAGTTATATTAAAACTTTAGTTCCAAACCTTATAATTTTAAAAGTTAAAATTCAACCCTTATACTTATAATATTATAAGTTAATAATATATATATATATATATATATATATATATATATATATATAAGATCAAAGTCGTCTTGACGCTAGTACGCCTCATTCACGAAGCCAGTCTATAAGGTGGGTATAAGGTTGTTGCCTATCAAATGGCAACTTAATGGGTGTCCACTCTCACCCACAGCTTGCTTGATTGGTGGAGGGTCGTTAGCCGAACGGGTAGGACAAGGACTTATAAATTCTCATTAAAAGTATAATGATAATTATAAAGTAACTAAATGTTTTATTTAATTCCCAATCTTTGTTCCTTTAGGAAAAATGTGAATAAGGTGCTAATCCATGAAATTACAATTTACACTTTGTCTAAGTCTTTAGTGGAGCGTGTGTGGTTAACCGACACACTAACTTGAACTTAATAAGGTAGGTAAAGGGTGACTTAATGTTTATCATAGTATCGATGGAGCATGTGTGGTTAACTGGCACATCGATTGAGGGGTAACAGATTAACGGTACCAAGTAATTTGCATGGTTACTTCACACCTCGTTTTATGATCCTCGGCATCCCAGTCACAAAACTTCAAGGGCAAACTCGAGATTGAAACATGCCTTTGGAAAGTTCATTGAATCTAAAAAGAATCTAGGAGTTTCTAAGAACCAAATTAAATATTTTTAATATTTCGTCTTTGGTGGAAATTTGTGAATCGTCATTCACCTACCTTTCAAATATTTTATGACTTAGATTACGACATACCTCTTCTAAGTATAATATATTGTGATTGGGTCCTAGCCTTAATACTACATTTGGGTGTTTTATTAAGGACTATCTCTATTTCTAAACTAAACTTTTCTTCTTTTCAGATGTCTGCAAACACTGTTGCTTTTGGCTCTAATCCTAATGGCTCCTTTTCTCTAATGAACTTGTCTGGGAAAGTCACTTTTGATAGATCCAACTTTAATGAATGGATCAGAAACATCCGAATGATTACCCGCTACGAGGACAAAGAATATGTCCTCGATAAGGAGCTTAAGGAGATTGATGAGACAGTTGCTACTCCTCAAGAGATCGCTGACTTTAGGGCACATTAAAGGGATGCCACCAAGGTGGCATGCATCATGATGACCACTATGACAGCCGACCTCCAAAAGTCCTACGAGGACTTCTACCCGTTTGAAATGCACCAAGATTTGATGGAAAGATACCATCAAAGTGCAAGACAAGAGAGGTATGAAATCATCTCGTCCATGATAACAACCCGAATGAAGGATGGTGAACCCATCAAGGTCTACATGCAGAAAATGCAAAGATTTGTGGACCGTTTGCTGAAGCTTAATGTGAACTTCCCCGAGGAGCTTGCAATAGATATCATTTTGCACTCCTTACCTTCATGTTATGATCAATTCTGCATGACATACCAGATGAAGAAGGAAGAGCTCACTCTCAGCAAACTTCAAGGACTCCTAAAGACCGCGGAAAGTGGTCTTAAGGGTAAGGCGGTTGTTACTACTTCTACTCCTACCAACTCCACCCCTGTCTTGGCGATCGGGAAAGGACGAGGAAAGAAGAGAAAGAGTTCTTTGAAGGGTACCAAGGCTAGGACCCTTGAAGGTTCTTCTTCAAGTGGAACAAAGAATGGTTTCATCACTCCTTCTTCTGACCCAAAAGAGGCTGAATGCTTCTATTGCCATGAAAAGGCACATTGGAAGCGGAACTGCCCAAAGTACCAGCAAGATGTGAAGGATCGGAAAGTCAAACCCAACCATGCAGGTATTTATAGTATCTTATCTAATAACTCACCCCATTCTAACTCATGGGTCCTTGATACCGGTTGTGGTATTCATATATGTTCTGATTTGCAGGGACTAAGAAGAAGTGAGAATGTGGAGCCAGGAAGAATAAATGTTGTTATTTGCCAGAAATGGCAAGAAATATTATTTCCTTTCATGCATTGTATAAACAAGGTTTTACCTTGTCATTTGATAATGAAGTTGGTTCGATTAATGCTTTCCTTAATAATATTCTTTTTTTAAGCATTACCTTGTGATGGTGTGTATGAAACTGTATATGTGGTTGATAACTTAGGAAATAATGTTTTGTGTCTTGATTCTCTTAATAATAATAACTTGGATAAAGCATCATTATGGCATTGTCATCTTGGACATATAACCAAGAAACACATAGGACAACACCAAAAGGATGGAGTCTTGGAGTCATTTGACCTAAAGTCAGATGATAGTTGTGAATCATGCTTACTTGGAAAAATGACAAAGTCACCCCTCACAGGTTCTTGTGAGAGGGGTGAAGGTTTGTTGGACCTTGTACACACGGATGTGTGTGGACCATTCAAACATGCCACAAGGGATGCTAATCGTTATTATTTGACTTTTACTGATGATTATAGTAGATATGGATATGTCTACTTAATCAAGCATAAGTCAGAGACTTTCGAAAGGTTTAAGGAATTTAAACAGGAAGTCGAGAATTAGTTGGGCAGGAATATTAAGATGCTTCGATCCGATCGAGGTGGTGAGTATCTTAGTTCAGAAGTTCCTCGACTATCTTAGGGAATGTTGGATTGTCTCACAATTGACACCTCCCAGGAAACCGCAGTTGAATGGTGTAGCTGAGAGGCGTAATCGAACCTTGTTGGATATGGTTCGTTCCATGATGATTCGAGTTTATTGGATTAGTGTCTAAGTCCATAACTATTTTGGTATGTACATGACCCGATGATGCATGGTCCTTTTGGGTTGCCTTCACCAAAGCAACTTGATAGGATGAATTATGGAGAGAAAGGATTAAATATGATTTATTAATATATTATGAGAATAATATATTAAAGGAGAAATCATATTGTTTAATTAATATTAGTCAAGAATTAATAAGAATTAAGTTTGTGGCTAAAAGAGATTAATTAAACTTAAGGGACTTGAACTGTCGATTGTATGATAATTAAATATTGAGCTAATGGAGTCCATATTAAAGGAGTGGATGAATTCTATGGGGAAACCCATTAGAAATCGTCCTAGGACTTTAAGGAATTGAGCCCATGGGTTGCTTAGGGCTTAAGCATCCAAATTAGGGTTTCCTTGTTTGATAACCCTAATAGCCTCTCTATTTAAAGGACCCTTAAGGCTCAAAAACGTGGTGAACTTGTTGATTAGGGTTTCCACACGTTTTGGGCAGCCTCCTTCTCTTCTCTTCTTCATCCTCTTGCTCTTTGTGTTTGTGAACCATTAGAGGAATAACATTTGTGACTCTAAGCTTTCTAAAGTCATTACAAGCAAGATTTGAGATTGTTATTGCTACATAACAATCAATGTATGATCTAAACCCCTAATTTATATGTTATGTTGATTATCATATACTAGATCTAGGGTTTATAGTCTTGGATGAATTGCATGTACAATAAAGAAACCTAGATCCAAGCATTAAGGTTTGTATGAGCACATAGGATGTTCTTGTAACATCCCGAATTCCCAGGTATTAGTTATTATTGTATTTTTTGTGATTTGTAAGGAGACTCGGCGAGTTGGAGCCAAAACTCGCCGAGTATGATCGTGGTTATGGGTGCGGGTTCGTGTCTGGACTCGGCGAGTTCAAAAGTGGACTCGGCAAGTCCATGCTGTTTATTGAAACCCTAATTCCCTGGGTCTGGAGCCTATTTAAGGGCACTTATAGCCTCCTATTGCGGCTATCAGTCCCTTGAGAGAACCCTAAGAGAGCTAAATCGCTTTGAGAGAGAAGAAGTCACTCTTGGATCTTTGTATCCTTTGTTTTAGCAAGAAGAGGGTGACAAGAGCAAGGAGCAGGTGAGATTCAAGCAGATCCAGAGTCCAGAGGCTTCATTTTGAGGAGGACTATAGCTCAGGAGATCGAGCGCTAGTGATTTCCGGGATTTGCGAGTTATCGAGATACGCGAGGTGAGTCTTCTCACTATACTTTACCTTGAGTAAGTAACCAGAGTTATGTGACAGAGTATTTGTATGCTATATGTATGTTATGTGTTGTACTGCATTATTTCTATGTGATTTATGTTGTGCATGCTTATAGAGTTGGAACCGGAAGGTTCACTGAGTTGGGTCCACGGACCCACAGAGTTATAGCCTCGAGTGGCTAATATGTGCTATGTGTGGTACAGCCCAAGTAAGAATCTTTGGGATGCCAAGGATCAAGGAGGGATGAGTTGTCGATTGTGAGTATGCTCGAATGGATTCTAATTTATCGTATGTTGCATTTCAGAGGAAGATCATGGTGAGGACACGTCTTATGCCTGAGAGCAGTGGGGCCAGTGATGAGGAGATCCGCCGGATCGTCCATGAGGAGGTGGCTGCGGCCATCAGAGCAGAGATACCAGAGATGTTTGGGTCTATTAAGACCACGTTGATTGAGACTTTCGATGAGCGTTATGCTGCTCTTTCTGAGGTTGTTGTTGCAGTGGCCACCACAACTATTGCCGCCGCGAGGCCGCAGGGTGGTGATGCATTGCTGTTCCGAGAGTTCAGCAACACGAAACCGCCGGAGTTTGATTGGACCCAGGACCTAGTGGCGGCTATGAGATGGATTTCAGACATAGAGGGGTGTTTCTTCACTTGCTCATCTCCTGAGCATTTAAGAGTTCGGTTCGCGCTGAACCAGCTTCGCTTGGGAGCGAAGGACTGGTACAAGTTTGTGACGACGCACTTTATGCCTGCTGAGCTTGCGGCAGTGACGTGGGAGAGGTTCACTGCCATGTTCCGAGATGGTACGTTCCCCAGGTGGATAGGGAGCGTTTGGCCCAGGAGTTTCTGACCCTCATGCAGGGTACTGAGTCTGTTACAGTAATTACCAGGATGTTCCATGAGAGGGCGATGTTCTGCCATGAGCACGTGTCCACTGAGCAGGCACGTATAAGCCGATATTTGAGTATCTTGAGGCGAGACATTCGGGAGTTCGTGGTGAACTCCTCGTACCGGACATTTGCCGAACTTCAGGCAAATGCTCGGAAGAGGGAGATTAAGCTAGAGACTCAGGCTAGGGAGGAGGCGGAGTCTCAGGGGAGGGATCAGCGACCGGCACAGTCCCAGCCGGCAGCCAAACAGGCCAAGCCTGCTGATCCCAAATCAGGGAGCCAGAAGGGCTGCACTTGTGGGAAGTGCGGCAAGGGTCATGATGGAGTTTGTAGAGCTGGATCTTGCTACAAGTGTGGCAAGGAGGGTCATATGGCCAAGGACTGCCCCAAGGGGTTTGCAGTGTGTTTCCACTGCAACCAGACCGGACACCGGAAGGCAGAGTGTCTGCAGTTGCGGGGATCAGCTCAGGGAGCACCTCAGGAATCTGCCCCTGCCGCCATCAGAGCTACCGAGAGTCGGCCAGTGAAGGCCGAGGCACCGAGGGCATGAGGGAGAGCCTTTCAGTTGACCGCGGAGGAGGTCCGTGCAGCACCCGATGTTGTGCCTAGTATGTATTCTTTCGTGTATTTATTGTGATGTTGAGATATTATGCTTATATTATGTTATGCGTAGGTACTTTTCTTGTGAATTCTGTACCTGCCTTGGTGTTATTTGACTCGAATGCGGGTCGGTCTTTTGTATCTTTGGCTTTTAGTCAGCATATCAGTCTTAGTCGTGAGGCGTTGAGTCGGCCTCTGAGAGTTTCCATAGCCGACGAGAGGGTGATATATGCCATAGAGGTTATCCGTGGGTGCGTATTTGAGATTTTTGGTGTTGAGTTCCCGATTGATTTGTTTCGTATTGCGATGGGTGATGTCTGTGTCATTGTGGGCATGGACTGGTTGAGCAGATTCGGTGCGGTTATCGACTGCGAGCGGTAGCTGGTGACCATACGAGACCCTAGTGGGGGAGTTCTTACGGTGTACGGTGAGGGTACACGTTCTGGGTCAGTGTTTTGTTCGGCCGTCAGGGTGAGGCAGTGTCTACAGCAGGGCTGTAAGGGCTTTGTGGTGTATGTGATGGATACGCGGGTTGATTCAGAGAGGCCGAGGTCAGTTGAGGTCTGGATACCATCAGGTGAGGGTGCGAGACGAGGACATCCAGAAGACAGCGTTCAGGACGCGTTATGGGCATTATGAGTTTGTGGTGATGCCTTTCGGGCTCACCAATGCCCTGGCAGTGTTCATGGATCTCATGAACCGAGTGTGCAGGCCGATGTTGGATCGGTCGGTGATTGTATTCATCGACGACATTTTGGTATATTCGAGATCTAGAGAGCAGCATGAGGAGCATTTGAGGTAGATCATCGGATTCTTGAGATCGGAGAGGCTTTATGCCAAATTCTCCAAGTGTGATTTCTGGTTGTGATAGGTCCAGTTCCTAGGGCATCTCGTTAACCAGAAAGGGATATTGGTCGACCCGGCCAAAGTTGAGGCAGTGATGAGTTGGGAGGTGCCGAGGTCACCCTCCGAGATCAGGAGTTTCTTAGGGTTGGCGGTTTATTATCGGAGATTTATCAAAGATTTCTCTAAGATCGCAGTGCCACTCACCAGGTTGACCCGGAAGGGTGTGGCTTTTTCATGGGGCCCCGAGCAGCAGGCCTCCTTTGAGACGCTTCGCCAAAGGTTATGCGAAGCCCCGGTGTTAGCCCTCCCGGAGGGGATGGAGGACTTTATGGTATACTATGATGCGTCGATCTTGGGGTTGGGAGCGGTGCTGATGCAGAGAGGGCATGTGATAGCATATGCATCGAGGCAGCTGAAGCATCATGAGACGAGGTATCCCACCCATGATCTGGAGTTGGGGGCAGTTGTGTTCGCCCTCAAAAGTTGGCGTCACTATCTGTATGGGGTACGGTGTACGATATACACGGACCATAAGAGCCTGAAGTATTTGATGGATCAGCCGAACCTAAATATGCGGCAGAGGAGGTGGTTAGATGTGGTCAAGGATTACGATTGTGAGATCCTGTACCATCCGTGCAAGGCTCATGTGGTAGCCGACTCCCTGAGTCGCAGGGCGGAGAGCGCCCCATTGCGAGATGTATGTTTGTGATTGACCGTGAGGGCTCCGGTGTTGGACACCATTCGTGGAGCATAGGTTGAGGCCATGAGATCGGAGAACCAAAAGAGAGAGCGAGTTATTGGGTTGGTATCGGAGTTCGTTACCGATGGTCGGGGGCTTATGACATTTCAAGGGCGTATATGGGTACCATTTGTGGTAGGGACGCGTACCATTTTGATGGAAGAGGCTCACCGGTTGAAATTCGCGATCCATCCTGGGACCACTAAGATGTATTTGGACCTGAGGAGAGAGTATTGGTGGCCCTGTATGAAGAGGGATGTTGCGTGGTTTGTTGAGAGGTGCTTAACCTGCCGTAGGGTTAAGGCCGAGCACCAGAGACCGCATGGTAAGTTGCAGCCGTTGGAGGTTCCCGAATGGAAGTGGGAATAGATTACCATGGATTTTATCACCAAATTGCCAAGGACTGCTAGGGGAGTCGATGCAATTTGGGTGATTGTGGACAGGCTGACAAAGAGCGCCCACTTCCTTGCTATTAGTGAGAGCTCCTCCGCAGAGAAGTTAGCAGAGATGTACGTGAGGGAAGTGGTATCTCGGCATGGGGTGCCGATCCCGATTGTCTCAGACCGGGATGTACATTTTACTTCCAGATTATGGAAGACGTTTCATGAGGAGTTGGGTACTAGGCTGCATTTTAGTACCGCATATCACCCCCAGACAGACGGACAGAGTGAGCAAATGATCCAGACGCTCAAGGACATGCTCCGGGCATGTGTGTTGGATTTCGGGGGTAGTTGGGATACGTATTTGCCCTTGGCAGAGTTTTCCTACAAGAACAGCCATCATTCGAGCATTGGTATGCCACCCATTGAGCTGTTGTGTGGGAGGAGGTGTCGGACCCCCATTTGAGAGGTCGGACAGCGTGTTATGGGCAGCACAGAGATCGTGCTTCAGACCACAGAGCAGATCCAGCAGGTCAGACAGAGGTTGTTGACCGCTCAGAGTCGTCAGAAGAGTTATACGGAGAGACGCCGGTCCGAGCTTGAGTTTCAGGTCGGCGACTTTGTGCTCCTGAAGGTCTCTCCTTGGAAAGGAGTGATTCGATTCAGGAAGAGGGGCAAGTTGGGGCCCCGATATATTGGTCCATTCCGGGTGGTCGCGAGGGTAGGTAGGGTAGCCTATCGCTTGGAGTTGCCTGCGGAGTTGGGTCAGATTCACGACACTTTCCACGTGTCACAATTGCGGAAGTGTATAGCCGATGAGTCAGCAGTGGTTCCATTAGAGGATATCCAGGTGGATGCAAGCCTGAATTATGCTGAGAGACTGGTGGCAATCAGGGATCGTAAAATCAAGGTTTTGAGGAACAAGGAGGTACCCTTGGTTTTGGTTCAGTGACAACATCGGAAGGGGTCCGAGATGACTTGGGAGCCGGAGCGTGAGATGCGTGAGCAGCATCCGGAGTTATTTGCGGAGCGAGACTTCAAGAGCGAAGTCTAGTTCTAGTGGGGGAGAATTGTAACATCCCGAATTCCCATGTATTAGTTATTATTGTATTTTTGGTTATTTGTGAGGAGACTCGGCGAGTTGGAGCCCAAACTCGCCGAGTATGATCGCGGTTATGGGTGCGGGTTCGCGTCTGGACTCGGCGAGTCCAAAAGTGGACTCGACGAGTCCACGCTGTTTAATGAAACCCTAATTCCCCGGGTTTGGAGCCTATTTAAGGGCACTTATAGCCTCCTATTGTGGTAATCAGTCCCTTGAGAGAACCCTAAGAGAGCTAAATCGCTTTGAGAGAGAAGAAGTCACTCTTGGATCTTTGTATCCTTTGTTTTAGCAAGAAGAGGGTGACAAGAGCAAGGAGGAGGTGAGATTCAAGCAAATCCAGAGTCTAGAGGCTTCATTTTGAGGAGGAGTATAGCTCGGGAGATCGAGCGCTAGTGATTTCGGGATTTGCGAGTTATCGAGATACGCGAGGTGAGTCTTCTCACTATACTTTACCTTGAGTAGGTAAACAGAGTTATGTGACAGAGTATTTGTATGCTATATGTATGTTATGTGTTGTACCGCATTATTTCTATGTGATTTATGCTGTGCATGCTTATAGAGTTAGAACCTGAAGGTTCACAGAGTTAGAACCAGAGGGTTCACAGAGTAGGGTCCACGGACCCACAGAGTTATAGCCTCGAGTGGATAATATGTGCTATGTGTGGTATTTTGGGGAACTCACTAAGCTTTGTGCTTACAGTGTTTGGTGTTATTTGTTTCAGGTACTAGTGATGACCGTGGGAAGGCGCTGGCTTGATTAGTACACACACGGGATTTTTATGTTATGAGATCTTGGGATTTTTTTATATGTCATGGATTGAGTTTCAAACATTGATGTTTTTATGAATATTAAATGAATTATGCTTTTATAAAATGCGAAAAATTGTTTTGAAATTTACGGTGTTACAGTTCTTATGGCTAAAACCCATCAGTGGTATCAAAGCCTTGATTGGTTTCTATTGTATTGATGTCTTATGTGTTTGTTTAAGCTGCAAAAACGTTTTTGGCCCATCTGCCTGATGAACTTGGCGAGTACCACAGTGTACTCGCGAGTCCAGTGTGGTACTCGGCGAGTTCGAGCGTCAGATGGAGCTATTTTCGGGATTTCTTGCTGTTTTACTCATGGATACTTGCTTTATCTGTTTTAGGTCATTAAAATCCGATTTTATACTTATTTATGAGTATATCCTTGATTAAACAAAAGATAATTACCAATTAATTAGATAATAACTTCCTTATATGATTAAAGTTTGATTATTTGTATTAAATAGGTAACTTATTTTGCAAGAAATTGAAATTAGGTCAAATATAGATAATGATAAAATTAATTGTTTAATTTATATTATTTGTTATTTGATCATTGTGTTATGAAAAGTCTTAATTTTCCCCCTTTAGGTTTTATAGTTTAAATTTGAACTCAAAAGTTTTGTCTTGAAATTTAAATAGTTGAAACCCTAATGTTTTGAAAAGGTTTCAAAACTTGCCGTCAAGTTTTGAAATTTAAATTTTGATTAAAAGTTTAATTTTGATGTATATTTAAATTCTAAACCCTAATGTTTTGAAATGTTTCAAAACTTGCCCTCAAGTTTTGGAATTTAAAAGTTGTTTAAAGGTTTAATTTAGGAATGTTAAATTCTAAAACCCTAGTATTGTTTTGAAAAGTTCATATCACACCCTTATGGTTTTATTAATTAATTAAGGTGTATAATTAAAAGAGGTTTAATAAATCCATAAAAGTTTTGGTTTACAAGTTAATTCAATTAAAAGTATAATTGTTAAATTAGACCACCTAGTATTTTAAAAGTGTAAAATACACCCTATACTATATATAACATTAAAAGTCAAACATTATATATATGTATGACTAAAAGTCAGTCTTACCATTAGTAGGCCTCATTCACGAATCTGGTCTATAAGGGGTGTTTAAGAAAATTGCCTATAACATGGTGATTGAATGGGTATCCACTCTTACCCACCGCACTCTTGACTAGTGGAGGGTCGTTAGCCGAACGGGTAGGATAGGACAGAACTTTCCATTATAAGTATAATGAAGTACAAAAAGTAACTAAATGTTTTACAAATTCCCAATCTTAGTTACTTTAGGCAAAAGTGAATTGATGCAATTCCATGAAATTACACTTTGTGCCCTTGCGAAGACGTTAGTGGAGCGTGTGTGGTTTACCGGCACACTAAATGGTTCTAAGCAAAGGTAGCAAAGGGTGACTCGATGTTTGTGATAGTTCGGTGGAGCGTGTGTGGTTTACCGGCACATCGAATAGGTGACTGTAACATGTGGGGGCACCATGTAAGTTTGCATGGTTACTCACACCCGCTTTGTGATCCTCGGCATCCCAGTCACAAACTAGAGGGGCATATCGAGATTTAAACATGCCATTGAAATGTTCAATGAATCTCATAGGATCTAGGAGTTTTCATAGATTTAAAACTTAAATTTCTTTTTCATTTTTCATGGTGGAAATTAGTGAATCGTCATTCACTTACCTTCAAATATTATGCAACTTGATTACGGCATCCCTTTTCTAGGTTGTAGCGTATTGTGTTGGGTCCTAGCCTTAATATCTCATTTGGTTGATTTATTCAGGACTCAATCTATCAACTAACTTGAATTTATTTTTCTCCCATTTTGTATATGTCAAAGTACGACAACTATGGTCTTCCCAAATCCCGTGGAACAAGCATTCCACATGAAGATGATATTCCACGATTCGATCGAGGAACAAGAAATCATGCTTCACTTCCTCCACCTCCTCCAATTATTCTCCCTAACCTACAAGATCGAAGAATTGAAAGGTTCAATGTCACTAAAGCCCTATTGGAAATGAAACATGAAGATGGTAAACCCGTGTGTGCCCACGTTCTAGGAATGAAATCACACATCGATAGGTTGATAATGTTGGGTGCGTCATTCCCTGATAAGTTTGCTGTGAACTGGGTTCTGCAGTCACTTCCTGAATCATATAATGAGTTCAAAAGAAAGTATTATATGATGGATCATGACGAAAACCTCATTGACGTAACTTATATGCTCATTGCTGCTGAATCAGAAATGATTTGGCAAAGCAATGGAGCGTATTTGTTGGGAAAGTCAACCAACCATGCTTCCGAGGACGTTCTAGGAGAACCAACCTGCGTTTCCTGCCAAGTGAAAGGGCATTGGATACAAGTCTGCCCTAAGAGCCTGAAGAGACCAAAGATGGGAGAGTCAAAGAGTATGGTTGCACTTCAGGTAAAATCCACTATTTAACTCCGTTAAGTTTCTATTCGTTGATTCTTAATACATAATGTTATAAGATTGCATTTGAATGTTTTGCAGGATCAATGAAAAGAGAGGAAGCTTGATGGAAGAGCAAGATGAATCTAATCACAAAGAAATGGATCTCGATCGCATGGAATTGAAGATTAGATTTTGAGCATAGAAAGTTAGGATAAAGTTGATAGGAATATTTGATTACATAGTTTTTAGTTGATTTTACATTGTAAGGACAAATGTTTTCCGCTGCTTTTATAAATAAAATAAATTTTGTTTTGACTCATTTATTTATTTATTTATTTCCTTGCAATGAAATCATTATGAAAAATTGATGTTCGCATATTTCTACAACAAATGGATGTGATTCTCAATTATGGAAATGTTAAGAAATCACCAAATAGGGAGAGTTTCTTATCGCCCAGGTTTCAAGTGGACAGAAACTTGGAATCATGCAACTTGGTTGCACGATGAATGAGAAATTTCATATTTGGAAATTAGACTAATTTATTGACAAAGTGTCAAGTGAAAGACTAGAAGATCGAGTGCACAAAGTTGTGTGTTGATCAAATCCACCACAAGAGTAACAAAGATATTCGTCATGATTTACTAAAGGTTTAGTAAATATGATTATACTTATAAGATTAAGTGTAATTTTGAATTGATTGAAAAGTTTAAATTAATAGCAAAATGAATAAGAAGAATCAAGTAGGCAGAAAGATAAAAGTTTCTCTATTCTAAGAAGTAGGAGTGTACCTTTTATGCTTTATGATATGTCTTAATGATTAAGAACCATATATCAATTGATCATCTAAGTAAATCTTAGTACAATTGTATGTCTAAGAAGAGGAATCAAAAAAAAATTGAAGAAATGGTTAAATCAAGAAGTCAATCATACTTCGTTCCAAAAACAAGTCTTAGAGTTAAGATTGTGATATTGAGTGACAAGTCTTAATAAGGTTTATAACTTTTATCAAATGTAGAATTTGGAAAAAGGTTTTCTTATTCTCGCACATTTGAAATTGGAAAGTTGTGATGTCTTGGATAGGACAAAGACCAACTAGGACCAATTTTATGAAATGTTTTGTCTTGGTAAAAGCTACACTAACTCTTGAATATTTGTTTGTCGAGAAATGTTTATTGACAAGAGAATCTTATATGTCAAGGAGTCAGTGGGAGTCTTAATGATCTTGAAAAGTTTAAGAACTAATTAAAATAAACCCTATCGATCATCACTAGCACACAAGTAGAGGTTTACAACATATCGTGTTGACATTAGCCTGTTTCTGTGCCGTTCCAATCGAGTTAATTATGCATGTGAGTCCTATGAGTTCTCATTTGAACGCATAAAAGGCAAACATCTTGATCAATGGAAAGTACATTGATAGGAAAGGGTGAGCTGCTTAACTACTTGGAAGACATGGTGGGCAGCCGTATTACCATAAGGCAAGAAATCAAGATTGAGAAAGTTCAGTCCATATGAGTTTGGATTTGTCGCAAACTTTGGTTTTGACAAATTCACATGGATAGGAACAAATACACCATTAAAATCTACGTGTCATAAGATTCCCTCCTTCATGAAAATGACTGTGAGGAAATGCTTTCACTAAAAGAGATTTTAAGAAGATAGTGATTGTAAAAAATTGGATTCTCGAATTCGATTTTGGTTATGGTATCCCTTTCCATGATTCGAATTGTGAGATTTGGCAATTAATCTAAACTGTTTTAGACACACATATGAGCTATCTAAGGGAAAGGTGTATAAGCTTAGATAAAGGATTATCAAAGCATTAGGTATTAGAAACATGAATTTAAGAAATTCAATAGGTATTGTTTTTCTGAAAATTAAGTTGTTTCTGAATACATGTCAAAGCTAGTGGGAGCATAAGTGTTATGTTTATAATAATCATCGTGATAGTGGGAGCATAAATGCTATGATTGCATGATTATTAAGGCAAGTATTGCAAGTTATCAATATTAATTATAGAAAACAAGAGTCATACTTTGCAAAGTTGTAAGGGTTGAATAGTTGTTTTGCTATAATTAAGGGAGAGAATATTATGCTTCATTTCAAATCTAAAGGCTGAGGTTGTGAAATGTTAATAAATATAGTCAAGGATCCATAGTGTGTTCTTAAATTTCGATTATAATTATGGCATTCCTCTTCATAATTTGAATTATAAGAACATAGCACATAAAATATTATGGAAGAAGATTATAAAGTATCAAATCTTTATGTAAGACATTATGCATCATGTCCCACACGCTTCGGGTATATGATCGATTGCAAATGCTATAATATTTGGCCATTCTAAAATTTTCCAAATGTCTAGCGCATTTAGAGGGAAAAGGACAAGAATCGGTTTTGACTAAGATAATTAAATAACTATCAAAGGACAATCCAAAGTTCGCCGAGAATTGGTCGCTTGTGTGTAGTTGGAAGTATAGTATTGGATGGACCATATTGACATTATTATGAATAGAAAAGGTTCTATTAAGAATGAGTTTTTATATTGAAAATATGGAAACGTTTCCACATTGGGAGTTGGATATTGAAAGTCTGTGTCTAGATTAGAAATTTTATGTAAAATGATGTTCAAAGGAATGTACTTTGAGTGAGAGACATCACATATATGGAATTGTCTTGTAACAATCTCCGATATAGTACTTTGTAATTTCATTGGCAATAGTCATTGTGACTTTAGTGCAGTGACATTACGAAAGGATCATTGCATAAAATGTTAGAATCTAACATATTCTATAAGTGGCAAGAATTTGATATTCTTTCACTTGTGAAAAGGATTAGGAGTTGTGAAATGAGTATGATTGGAAATGTGTTCATTTGATCTATTTCACAAAGTAAGAACCATAGGTAAACATTGTGTGCATGCTAAGAGCATGGGACAAATGTAGTAATAATTCAAGTAAGAAGTTGATTACCCGAAACAACAAATAATGAGTAATCGATATGGTGATAAATAAAAGGTGTTTTATTTATACTCAAAGGTTTGAGGCCATATGGGATTAGTATTATTCTTGTGTTTCACTTTGCATGTTTTGACTTCCTGAATAATTTAATTAGTTGAGAACAGTCAAATTATTCGAACGGGCCACAGTCGTTCATATGTTGGAAGTAGATATGAATGAAGACTGTCGTGAATTGGTGTGTGGATTGTCTAAAGAGTATTAGACATAAGCAAATGTTTGCTGCAACGTTCATGAGTGCTTATGAATATGATTTGAGCATTGGATTAAACCCACGCTCACTTGGATCACTTCATGGATTTTATCACGAGTGATTGGTGAGATGATAACATCTTATATTCTTGAAATCGAGATGTGTGAGTTGTATCTTGCGAGTCGGTTGCACATTGATAATATGTAAACGCACCAGTAACTTGGTATTATAAAATATATTATTGTGTGTGATTCGGTGAGTGAGTGCAAGCGAGCATTGAGTCAAAGTTTATTCGTTCCTTTTATCAAAAGTAAGATAAAAGCGCTATATGTGGGCCCCTCGATGATTTCGTGATGGCACCTAAGTGCTTGGCCAAGTCGGGACTACATTGATGTGTTCAATTGTAGTCTGTTGTCAGTCATCATAAATCTGAATTCGGGAAACAGCACATAGACAGAGAGAATGATTTAGATCCATGTCACAGTCTATACGATATCTAGAATGGAGGAATATATGATCCCTTATATAAAGGAAACGCGTATCTGATAAGATCAGAGTTGACAGTGGCTTTAGAAAGCTACGATTGCAGATCAGGATCTGAAGTCATACACGGAATAGTTATTAGACTTATCCAAGTGGGAGACTGTTGGATTAGTGTCTAAGTCCATAACTATTTTGGTATGTACTTGACCCAATGGTACATGGTCCTTTTGGGTTGCCTTCACCAAATCAACTTGATAGCATGAATTATGGAGAGAAAGGATTAAATATGATTTATTAATATATTATAAGAATAATATATTAAAGGAGAAATCATATTGTTTAATTAATATTAGTCAAGAATTAATAAGAATTAAGTTTGTGGCTAAAAGATATTAATTAAACTTAAGGGACTTGAACTGTCGATTGTATGAAAGTTAAATATTGAGCTAATGCACTCCATATTAAAGGAGTGGACAAATTATATGGGGAAACCCATTAGAAATCGTCCTAGGCCTTTAAGGAAAGGAGCCCATCGGTTGCTTAGGGCTTAAGCATCAAAATTAGGGTTTCCTTGTTTGATAACCCTAATAGCCTCTCTATTTAAAGGAACCTTAAGGCTCAAAAACGTGGTGAACTTGTTGATTACGGTTTCCACACATTTTGGGCAGCCTCCTTCTCTTCTCTTCTTCATCCTCTTGCTCTTGGTGTTTGTGAACCATTAAAGGAGTGACATTTGTGACTCTAAGCTTTCTAAAGTCATTACAAGGAGGATTTGAGATTGTTATTGCTACATAACAATCAAGGTATGATCTAAACCCTAATTTATATGTCATGTTGATTATCATATACTAGATCTAGGCTTTATAGTCTTGGATGAATTGCATGTACAATAGAGAAACCTAGATCCAAGCATTAGGGTTTGTATGAGCACATAGGATGTTCTTATGGCTAAAACCCATCAAGCTTCGCTCCAATCTAATTCTGGGGGTATGCCTTAGAGAATGCCGCCCGTATCTTTAATCTAGTCCCTACAAAGAAAGTTGCCAAAACTCCTCATGAGATGTGGACTGGTAAAGTACCCAAACTAGACCACATCAAGATTTGGGGTTGTGAGGCTTTTGTGAGACGCGAGTCTCATGATAAGCTAGAACCCCAAAGCGAGAGGTGTATTTTCATCGGCTACCCACAAAGATCCTTTGGTTACCTCTTCTTCAGACCTAGTGATAATGTGGTCTTTGTAGCAAGAAGAGGAGTCTTGAGAGAGAGAGAGAGAGAGAGAGTTTATAGGCCAAGGAGACAGTGGGAGGCAAATTGACCTTGAAGAACTTCAAGAGTCAAGTGGTGAAGGAACTTCAAACCCTAGCCCTCAACTTGAGGAGGAAACTCCTGTTGAGCCAATTGACGAGTTTGTACCTTTGAGGCGTTCCACGAGAGTTAGGAATGCACCTAAGCATTACTATGGTTTCCATATTACTGCGGAAGGTGAGACACTTATTAATGATGAGACACTAGTAGGTCTGAATGAACCTAACAGTTACGCGGAAGCCATGGCAGGCCCTGAGTCTGCTAAATGGAAAGAGGCTATGCATAGCGAGATACAATCCATGTATGATAATCAAGTTTGGAACTTGGTTGAAAATGTACTAGGTCATATGACTGTAGGGTGCAAATGGATCTTCAAGAAGAAGACCGACATGGATGGTAATGTACACACTTATAAGGCTCGACTCGTTGCAAAGGGCTTCTCTCAAGCTCCTGGAGTGGATTATGATGAGACTTTTTCTCCAGTAGCTAAGATTAAGTCTATTAGGGTTATGTTAGCCATAGCTGCATTTCATGATTATGAAATATGGCAAATGGATGTCAAAACCGCTTTCCTTAATGGAAAGTTAACTAAAGATGTTTACATGAGTCAGCCAGAAGGTTTTTTCAGTAACGAGTACCCTAATAGAGTGTGTAAGCTTGAGAAATCCATTTATGGATTAAAGCAAGCACCTCGCAGATGGAATCTTTGCTTTGATGAGAAAGTCAAGGAATTTGGCATTTCTGGGAGTGAAGATGAATCTTGTGTGTATGTCAAGGCTAGTGGGAGTATAGTTAGCTTTTTGGTATTGTATGTGGATGACATACTACTCATAGGAAATGACATCCTAACTCTGTAGGAAGTTAAGTCCTGGCTTGGGAAGTGTTTCTCTATGAAGGACCTAGGAGAAGCTGCCTATATTCCAGGGATAAGGATTTTGAGAAACTGGAGTAAAAGACTAATTGGACTTAGTCAAAGTACCTACTTGGACAAGGTGTTGAAGAGATTCAGCATGCAGAACTCCAAGAAAGGAGAGTTACTCATCCAGAGTAATGACAGATTGAGTAAGACACAAAGCCCTAGTACTGAGGCTGAGATAGCAGAAATGAGTCGAGTGCCTTATGCTTTGGTAGTAGGCTCGATCATGTATGCTATGACTTGTACTCGACCTGATGTAGCCTTGGCCTTGATCATGGTTAGAAGGTATCAGGGGAACCCTGGCAAGTCTCACTGGACTGTGGTAAAGAATATCCTCAAGTACCTACGGAGGACTAAGGACTGGGTCCTTACCCTCGGTGGGAGTGAT
The DNA here is from genome assembly GCF_051521515.1 of Lactuca serriola. Classification (NCBI taxonomy): domain Eukaryota; kingdom Viridiplantae; phylum Streptophyta; class Magnoliopsida; order Asterales; family Asteraceae; genus Lactuca; species Lactuca serriola. The sequence continues at coordinate 20,661,987 of NC_136409.1, read as the reverse complement.
GACTTGAGAGTTGTAGGGTATTGTGATGCTGGTTTCCAGAATGATAGGGATAATTTCCGCTCTCAGTCGGGCTGCGTCTTCACCCTAAACGGAGGAGCAATCACTTGGAAGAGTTCCAAGCAGGAAACAGTGGCTGATTCCACTTGTGAATCAGAGTATATTGCAGCGAGCTAGGCAGCAAAGGAGCCTATATGGATGAAGAACTTCATAGGAGACCTTGGAGTAGTACCAGCTATAAAGGAGCCCATGGAAATTTTCTGTGATAGTGAAAGTGTTGTTGCCTTAGCCAAGGAACCAAGGGATCACGGGAGATCCAGACACATCGATAGAAAATATCATTTTATCAGACATCACATAGAAGAAGGATTCCTCGTGGCAAAGAGGGTATCATCGGATGAGAACCCAGCAGATCCCCTCACGAAGGGACTGCGTAGGGTTAAGCATCTCCAGCATGCTCGGAGCATAGGGCTGAAGGATGATATAAGTTTTAGTAGTTAGATAAATTATGAAATTTGTAAAGTGTAATTGACATTTAATGATGAATAAAAGTTGTGTTTATTTATGAGTAAAGTGTTACTATCTTTTGTTAATCGTTTACTATAATTTCTTTTGCATGTTTTGACTTCCATAATAGTATGTTGTGGTTTCACATATTATTCAAATTTTCCACAGTCAGTCATATGTTGGAAGTAGATATGAAGTAAGACTGTCATAAAGTTGGTTGTAGGTGTTAGGATATAAGACAACACTTCATGAGTGCTCACAAGTTCTGAGTATTGGAATCAACCCACGCTCACTGGAATCACTTCATGGAATTTTATCTCGAGTGATCGTGAGACGGTAATATCATATAAGTCTTCAAACCTAGAGATATGATTTGTTTCCTATGAATTGATTATGCATTGATTGTACAAAAACGCATTGGTAAATCGATGTTATAAAACGTGCTTTTGTGTATAATTCAACTAGTAGTAGAGCAAACATATGAGTCGAAGTTTGTCTGTTCCTTCTTGGATTAGAAGCTGATATCTGGGCCCCTCGATGATTTTGTTTTGACCTATGTATTGGGCCCGGTCTAAACTAAGTTGATGTGTTCAATTATGTTCTTTGTCAAACAAATCGGAAATCGAGAAACAAACTGTTGGACAATAAGTAAGACATTGTTCCATGTAATTGTCCAGCTGATATCTAGAACAGAGGATTATATGATCACTTATCTTAAATGGCGTATCAACATCTTCTCAGTTATGAGAGACCTTGAAAGAGCTATGATTGCCGATCGGTTCCTGAAGTATTGCAGTTATAGTTATTAGACTTATCCAAGTGGGAGACTGTTGGATAAGGTGTCTAAGTCCATAACTATTTCTGGTAAGTACTTGACCCAAACCGGCGTGGTCCATTTGGGTTACATGGCACCATGAAATTGGATGAACTAAATGAGAGAAATAACACATATGGTTTATTAATATATTATAAGTTCTAATATATTAATAATACTCCCTTCGTCCCATATTAATAGTCCATGTTTCCTTTTTGGTTTTTCCCAAAATAATTGTCCACTTCTAAAAACAAATATGTCTTTTACCATAATACCCCTCATTATTAGTTAAATTACCATAAAATTAAATACAACTATCATAGAATTAAATGCAACATAAGGGTAAGACTGTCATTTCACTTAATAAAGTTAATGGTAATTAATGTTTTCTTAAACTGTGTGTTTTTTGTCTGTAGACTATTATTTTGGGACAGAGGGAGTATTATTTAATTAGTTTGATCAAGAATTAATTTAGAATTAATTAAGTGATCAAAAGATAACTAATTAGATATATGGGTAGATTATGTAAATCTTCCATATCTTATATAGTGGGCTAAGAGGCTCCATGGATTATCAAGTTGGGTTCCACCCATAAGATGCTCCATGGAGTTAACCCATGGATCAAGAAATGAAGAGTCATGGAACATTAGGGTTTACCTAATGCCACACACTATATAAGCAATGTAACTCTCCCCAAAATCGGTTATACAAAGAAACAAGAGGGCTTGGCCGATTTTGCATGTGTTAGAGTATTCTCTCAAGTTTATTCCTTGCATTTGGTGTTTCATGAAGCATTTGAGGCATCACACTTGAGGTGCTAGGCTCACAAGGTTTCAAGGAACACTTTCAACAACAAGGTATGTAGTTCTATCTTTTATACAAAGAAAAGTGTACCCCATGTATGCTAGATAGGTTCATAACCTTGGAAAACAACTTTGCATGAATATTAGACAAACATAGATCCAAGGTTATTAGGGTTGCATGTACACTTAGGAAGTGTTAGAATGCTCAAAACCCATCAATGACTCCAATGGAAAGAAGGCTTCTTAATGCTTCAAGTGGTGGATCTTTACCCGAAGAGACTCCAACCGAAATCTGCAACCTAATCAAGAACATGGATGAATATTCTAAATATTCAAGCCATGATGAAGAATGGTACACGGATGCACCCTAGGTGTAAAGAGGTCCAAACTCCTCAAATTGAAGCTCAACTATCCGAGCCTACGAAAGTGGTAATGATGCTAGCCAAAGACAAAGGTGTGCAGCCCACACCCCACCCTTGTGGTATTTGCACTCAAGTGGGGCATCCAACCGATATGTGCACACAACTTCAAGACGTGGATTATGCGGAAGCAAATGCTTTAGAAGGATATACCGGGTCAAACCAAAGGGGATTTGAGTAGCCACGGGTTGACCAAAGATGGAACAACAATCAAGGTTGGGGAGGAAATCAATAGGGAAGTTATCAACTAATTCAACCAAATCAATACCAACAAAGGCCACCTTTTGCAGCACAGAACTTTCAGCCAAGGCAGCCACAACACCCTCCTCAATAAGCGGGTTCATGAGTGAGTCTAAGAAGGAAGATAAAACAACCGAAAAGAAGCCCTTCGTGAGTGAGTCTAAAGCCACACATGCTCCATTTCCCGAACAATTAAAGATCATGGCGAAAGAACAGGAGGAGAGTGAGATTATGCAAATGTTACAGAAAGTTCACATTAATATCCCACTCCTCGAGGCCATCAAGCAGACACCTAGATATGCAAGATTCCTTAAGGATCTTTATGTATCTAAAAATAAATTGAAAGGAAACCAAATTTTAAAAGTTGGGGAAAATGTATCCGTGGTTTTTCAAAAGAGGATTCCCCCGAAGTGCAATGATTCCGGTGTCTTTACCGTGCCATGAAAATTGGGGAATCCTTATGTACCTCGAGCCATGCTCAATCTAGGTGCATCCATAAATGTCCTACCATATTCAATTGTTAAATCAATTGGTGTAGGAACATTGAGCAAAACCGGTGTGATTATCTAACTTGTCGACCGGTCTTTGGTACATCCAAAAGGTGTATTGGAGGACGTGTTAGTGCAAGTTGATGAATTTGTTTTCCCGACTGATTTTTATGTTCTAGATATGGGAGATGATGACTCTCCAAGTTCAAGTTCCATACTTTTAGGTAGACCATTTCTTAAAACTTCTAAAATAAATATTGATGTCTATAACGGAACTTTAAGTATGGAATCTGATAGTGAAGTTTTCAACTTCAATGTTCATGAAGCAAAAAAGGATCCTTCTGATGTTCAATTTGTCAATCTTGTGAATTTGATCCAACTCTCAACTAGAAAGGGTTTAAACTTGTGTAACAATGAATTTCTAGAGTTCGTTTTGTCAAGAAAATTAGACAGGAACAAAGCCAAAGAGATTGCAAGGGAGTTCGATATGAATAATGAGGTGCTAGAGATTTTGGAGTTTATTGATGAAAAGAAGCATATGAGGATTGATGATATGGAATCCAAGCCACCTACTAGCAAAGCCAAATTTCTTCCACCAGTGGAACAAGCACAAGATTCGAGAGCAAAAACTCTACCGAACCTCTTAAAGAATATACATGTCGAGAAGGAGAGCACTCAACCAGTCATCAACTCAAATAAAATATCGAATAAGCAAAAGAAGGAGTTGATAACCCTGCTGAATAAATACCAAAATAGGACTAAGTGGACAATCTACGATATTAAGGGTTTAAGTCCTTTTTGGTTTGTGTGCAAAAAGAAAGCCAAAGGAAGGTTTAATGTTCCATTGAAGGAGGTGGCGAGAAGGTTGATGTGTTGGAGAGGCCCACATACTTACAACCAAACATATTAAGGGGCCAAGTTGAGCCAACGACTTCAAACAATGGCAGATAACCAGAAGGCAACCTGGGGGTATTTTTATCTTTTTCTTTAAAAACATTTCCATTTATTTCATGTTTTTGGTTTTTAATGTTCCAAATGCATTTAAATATGTCTTTAAATCACCAAACGAACCTCGAGATGCAAAACCATTTCGTTTGAATGAGAGGGGATTTTTGGGTTCAAAAAGTTGGAAGTGGCAAAGAGAGGGGTACATGGCTCGTGTTCATTTTTGCCTTATACTGAACACGGGTCGTGTTCAAGCGAGACAAACATTTTCGCAGTCAGAGGGGTACACGGCCTGTGTTGATTTTGCCTTACACTGAACATGGGTCGTGTTCAACCATTTTTAGAATTTTAAACCCCCAACACAAGTCGTGTGATCTTACACTAAAAGAACACGGGTCGTGTTCGTGCTGCAGAACAAATGTGTTTTAAGTCTAAAAATCGATTTTTATCACCCCATACACCTATAACTAGCCCCCCAAAACATTTTCTCTCTTCCAAGAACCCCTAGGTCCAAAATTTTCACAATTTTTTTTGTGCTTTTGGGCTTGACACTTCATGTAGGCAAGGTTGGGGAGGTTGAATAGGAGGTTCTCACCACCAGCTGCAAGGCTCCAAGAACGATTCGGTAAATTCTTTCCATATCTTTAATCATCCATATTTTTATTAAAAATTCAATTTGTGTGCACTTGTGACTATTTTAGACTCTTAACCAACCGAGTTCCACCCGCCTTCTCCTCCTCCGCAATATGTTGTTCCACCCTCTCCAAGCATCGGGGACGATGCTTATATGTAAGCTTGGCAAGTTGTGGAGTTGTACTATATGAGTCAGGAAGCGACTGAAGAACCCAGTCAACAGCCAGCTTCTCACAGATAATGACTCCCAACATTCTTAACCTATGAATGTGTGACTTCATCCCTAGTACATGAGCACACACGGGTTTTTCATCTTTATTTTTCATCGCCAACAGGGCTTGAGTGAGCTTGAACTTTTCAAGCCTTTGAACTTGTGGGTTATGGAGAACAATAGGAGGAGGTGGAGGAAGTGAAGCATGATCTTGTGTTCCTCGATCGAATCGTGGAATATCATCTTCATGTGGAAAGCTTGTTCCACAAGATTTGGGAAGACCATAGTTGTCATACTTTGACATCTACAAAATGGGAGAAAATTCAAGTTAGTTTATTGATTGAGTCCTTAATAAAAGACCCAAATGAGATATTAAGGCTAGGACCCAACACAATACTCTACAACTTGGGAGAGGGATGCCATAACCCAAATTGCAGAACATTTGAAGGTAAGTGAATGATGATTCACTAATTTTCCACCATGAAAAAAGAAAAAAAAATTAAGTTTTAAATGTATTGAAAACTCTTAGATCCTTTGAGATTCATTGAACTTTTCAATGGCATGTTTAAATCTCGATATGCCCCTCGATTTGTGACTGAGATGCCGAGGATCACAAAACAGGGTGTGCATAACCATGCAACCTTACATGGTGCCCCCAATGTTACAGTCATCTATTCGATGTGCCGGTTAACCAAACACGCTCCACCGAACGATGATAAACATCAAGTCACCCTTTGCTACCTTTGCTTAGAACCCATTTGGTGTGTCGGTTAACCACACATGCTCCACTAACGTCTTAGAAAGGGTACAAAGTGTAATTTCATGGAATTGCATCAAATTCACTTTTGCCTAAATTAACTAATATTGGGAATTTTTGTAAAACATTTAGTTACTTTAACATTCATTATACTTTTAATGAGGAGAGGTTTTGCCCTATCCCACCCGTTCGGCTAATGACCTTCCACCAATCAAGGAAGCGGTGGGTGAGAGTGGACACCCATTAAATGGTTATTTTATAGGCCATAACCTTATACCCCCTTATATATCGGCTTCGTGAATGAGGCCTACTAACGGTAAGACGAGCTATATATATATATATATATATATATATATATATATATATATATATATATATATATATATATATATATATATATAGTATAAGGGTGTATTTTACACTTTTAATTTAATTAAATGTAAACCATATCATTATGGATTTATTAACTCTCTTTTAATTATACACTTAATTAATTTAATAAAACCATAAGGGTGTAATTTGAACTTTTCAAACAACTAGGGTTTTAGAATTTAAAAAATTTTCAAAATTAAACTTTTAATCAAAAATTTAAACTCCAAAACTTGAAGACAAGTTTTGAAACTTTTCAAAATATTAGGGTTTAGAATTTAAATACTTCAAAATTAAACCATTTAATCAAAATTTATATTCCAAAACATGAGGGCAAGTTTTTGAAACATTTCAAAACTATCAAGATCAAAAAATACAAATAAGGCAATTAAACAATTAATTGGAGATTATCTAGTTTGTGACCTAATCCAATTTCATGCAAGATAATTGACCAAATAATTCAAATAATTTAACATTTATCAAATAAGGTAACAATTATCTAATTAGATGACCAAAAATCTTTTATTTTGACAAAGATAATCATAAGGAATCAATAAAATTCGTATTTTATTAATTTGAAACAATTATGGCAATTATCCTAAGTTAAAATAGGCAAAAAAAATTCTGAAAATTCGTCTGTCTAACAGCCAGACTCGCCGAGTCACTATATGGACTCGCCGAGTTCATCCCGCTCGACGAGTCCTCATTGGGACTCGACGAGTTTGACAAGCAAATGGCCAAAAACTCGACTTTTCAATCAAGAAGGAAACACTAAGCATCAATACAATAGAAACCAATCATGGCTCTGATACCACTGATGGGTTTGAGCTAAAAGAACATCGTATGTGCTCATGCAAACCCTAAAGCTTGGATCTAGGTTTCTCTATTGTACATCCAATTCATCCAAGACTCAAGAACCGTAATCTAGCATACGCATCTCAAAATTATCACATAAAATTAGATCTAGATGATTACCTCTTCTTCAATGGCTTCAATCTTCTTGTCTTTGGAGCTTAGAGTCATAAGTGTTACTCCTCTAATGGCTTACAAACACCACAAGCAAGAGAATGACTTGTGAGAAGGAGGAGAAGCACCAAAAATGACATAGGGTTCTTCCAAGGGAGTTCACCACGTTTTTGGGGCCATAGGGGCCTCTATATAGTGAGACTATTAGGGTTTTCAACTAGGAAACCCTAATTTGACTGCTTAGGCCCTCTGCCCATGGACTCCCTTTAGAACACTACTTGGACGATTTCTTATGGGCTTCCAATAGAATTTATCCAACCTATATTCCAAGGTGATCCATAGACCAATTGCAATTATCTTGTAACTACAATTCCAGTCCCTAAGTTTAATTAATGTCTTTTAGTCACAAAACTAACTATCAATTAGTTATTGACTAATATTAAATAAACAATATGATTTTTCCTTTAATATATTATTCATATAATATATTAATAAATCATAATTAATCCTCTCTCTCCATAAATCATACTATCAAGTTGCTTTGGTGAAGGCAATCCAAAAGGACCATGTACAACTAGGTCAAGTCCATACCAAATATAGTTACGAGTTTAGACACTAATCCAACAGTTAATGGATTAAGTCCTTAATGGGCTAAGTGAGAAAACCATAATTTTCATTTTATGTGAAACCCTAATTTCACTTGGACATTGAGTTGGGCCCTCCTATTGGTCCTTGTTGATTGGGATAGTAATGGACCATTCAAGAGCAAGCAAATGGACTAGAATAATCTAATGGACTTAGGGTAAGGCCCACGTAAGGAGTTTAGGCCTAATTTGGAAAATTCAGCCATAGAAAGGCCATAGTTTGGGACTTGATGATTATGAGATGTTGGACCATAAGAATGTCAAGTGTTGGACCAAGAATAAATGATTTGGCCTTAAGACAAGACCATGTAGAGGTTGGGCCCAGTTTGGAAAATTGGGCCATAGTTGCGCTTTGGTCCATTATTCGACTTTTGGGCCTGTGGATTGGGCATTGGGTTTGAGTCAAGCTAAGATAGGGGTAAAGTAGTCTTTTACCCAAGTATGGACTTATGGTTATGAGTTGAAACCCAATTATTAATTGGGTGTTATTTTGATATTGACAGATCGGGAATCTGTCATCAAGCAGCTATGGTTTTGTCAGTGGGACTTCAATAGTGTGAAGTGAGTCCTCTTCCAGTAGGAATGGGTCTAACGCGCCAAGGCCGTCTCGTTTAAGTAATTGTAGTATGCCGGGGTAAGCCCAATGCAGTTTATATGTTTCCGGATTTAGGTCCGATGCCGGGGCGGTCCCGAGAAGTAGTTAAGTATGCGTAATGTCTTTGTGATTCATGCAGGTTATATGATATGTGCTATTTGTTCCGGAATTTGATCCGATATCGGGGCAAGCCTGATGTATGTTAGTTTACATGTTATGTGTTATGTGTTCCGGAGTAAGCCCGATGTCGGAGCAAGCCCGATGCCCGATGTGGTCGGATGCCAGGATGAGCCCGATGTCGGACAGGAGTCCGATGTCGGGTAAGCCGATGTCGGGATTCGTCCCGATGCAGTTGGGAGTAGTCTCATAGTTATGTTATTTGTTATATCTGTTTTGTATGGTATGTGGTAGTTTGGGGGAGCTCACTAAGCTTCGTACTTACAGTTTCAGTTTTTGTTTCAGGTATTTCAGCTAGTAAAGGGAAGGGGTCGAGTTGATGGCGTGGCACACACCACAGTTTAGTAGCATGTGAGCTTACTTTGATATTTTATATGAGACTGTTATATGTTGATAGATTTTATGAGATTTTGAGATACATGTTTGATGATTTTATTTTATGGTGACAATATTATGTTTGTTAAATGATTTTAAAAACGAAATTTTTGGCTTATATTGTTGGGATATTTCACAAAGGGGGAGATTGTTATGTTATAAAATTTTGTAATATGTTGTCTCTTAGTCTTTTGTGAAAGGTTTAATTGTAATATTTTTTCTTCAATGTAATGTTGATTCAAAATGAATGATAGTTTCAAAATTTGTTCGACTAAGGTTTCAAAGTGACAAAGCTTTACACTTTGTATCACGTGTCAAAGCTTAGGTGTTTTAATCTTATTTGTTTTCATCTAATAGATTCCCTTATAGTTCTCCTATAAATAGAAATGTTAATTAGATGAGAGAGTAAGTTTCGTATATGTTCTTATCAATCTTGATGTTATAGAGCTTTTTATTCTTAATGAAATAAACATAAAATTATTCATGATTTTTTTAATTATCAAACTAGATTTTTGATCCAACACTAATGTAATTAAAATCAAAAATGTGTAAGACAACTTTACATCACCCTCCAATGCAAGTAGTTAACTTTCATTACCATTGAAGTTAATTATTAGATTAAGTCTCTCGTAATTCGAATATATAATTAGTTATAAAGTTAGCAGATAAGATTGCAAACTATAACCTTTTAAAACATAAATTATTACACATAAAGAAACACTGTTATAAATAGATTAGTTCTATATACCTACTTTTTCATTTTGTTATTATCAATGTAAAATCAAAATGTATGAAAAATTAAATATTTATATATAAAATATAAAAATATAGGATGTTAGTTACTTGTAGGAACCATTCGTAAAATTGCCGAGAATACTACGGACATCCATTGGAAAGCTATTTAAGTAATAATTAGAACATTTATATTAAGTGTATTTTCATAATTAATAAGCTATTAAAAACCTTATCACGTAACAGTATCAGAAGTTGACCGAAATATACATCTCAGCAAGAATAGCTAAAGGTTCTTGATGGATAAAAAAAAAACGTAGATTTATGAGTATATTTGTGTGTGCGTCTGTTAGCCGTTCTAAAAAATTTAAGTTAATTCCTAATGTTTTTTCCAATAATTTTTTTGGTACTACAACATTTTTAATAAGTTCTCTTGTTTTAGACCCAAGGTCTGACAAATTCAACAATAAATGTAACATACGGTGCCAATTTTAATAAAACAAATGAATTTTACCTCAACTACATACTCTGATTTTGTATAACCCAACATAACATGTCCATCGTATCCATGTGACAACTCCAAGGTATTTTATTTATACATGCCAAGAAGATTGATTTCAGCAGCATATTGAATTATTTATACATGCCAAGAAGACCGATTTCAGTAGCATATGGAAGATCAAATGTTGTTATTAAACGATCAATTACAACTCGTAAGCAGCCAACCGAAGAGTCACATGGAATCGAACGCCAATCGGAAAACAAAGTGTCGCAGAGGCTGTTATTCCCAAGCTGAGTTGATTTAAGCATGATGATGACCTAGAAACATGCTTCTTGCGACAAATTAGCAAAAATTCTTTTAAATTATATAGAGTAGATTACTGAAATCATCCCTATGGTTTGGTCAAAATTGCATGTTTGGTCCCTAATTTTTTTTTTTTTTTTTGTACTCGGATCGTCCCTATGGTTTGATTTTGTTGTGTTTGTCGTCCTTATGGTTTGGTCAAAATTGCACGTTTGGTCCCTAACTTTATGTATGCAAGGGACGAAAAACACAACAAAATCAAACCACAAGGATGATCCGAGTGCAAAAAAAAATTTAGGGACCAAACAAGAAATTTTGACCAACCCATAAGAAGGATTTAAGTAATTTACTCAATTATATATTATTACTTAAAGTTAATAACTCTACTTTTAGTGAATAAGTTTGTCTTCGTTTTGTTCTTATCAACAGACATTTAATGCGTTTGATCAATCAGTGATCAATTGCTATACCCAACAAAAAAATAATAGCAATTTTGTCTAAAATACTTTTAGTAGCTTAAAGGGATGGATTAGGTTAAGTTCAATAATAGAAAAAGCAAGCATATGCATAGGTCTAGAAAGGTACTCCATTCAAATATGTTTAATATCTTCTTCAATCCCCTGGGGTATGTTGATGTCGTTTCGTTGGCATTCAAAAACATTATCTTATAATAGTGATGATAGAACCACTATCAAAATGCTGCTTCTTTAAATTTAAAATATTAAGCGAAATGATGAAATCTTTTATTATATGTTTGATAATGGATGTGCATTTTACTAACGAATCTAAGACTGTAAGATTTGAACGTCCATGTATGTTTATTTTAATGATCAAACTATTACATTCTATAAAGGACTTCTCATATCAAACGTAATTAAAGTAAAGATGTTGCATCGCATGTTTTTAGAACGAACCAAATTGTAATATGTTCCAGTTAGATTCATCCGAGTTCCAAAATAGTCTAACAGGTGTTGGAGATTTGTTTATACAACTTATGTTTATTCGTAAAATTGTTTATTACTATATGATGTATCAAAAAAAAAGTAGAAAAAAAATGTTCGTATTAGTTTATCCAGTACCAGAACATATAATAAGTTGACAAGTTGTGTTTTAGTGTTTGATAATTTTGTTTATCGGCATAAAATGATCAAAAATGACATCTTAGAAATATCTATATAACTTTGGGAAATTGAATAATCTAAGGTTAATTTGAATGCAATAACTATTTTTTAGTAAAAATAACAATTTGATCTGGAATAAGCATTCAGGTTCAAGAAAAAACACTTTTTTGACTGATTTCTGAACGACATTCCAGATTTTAAACCAAAATTCCGGATTAAAATTTTGGATTCGGAAAAAATAAATAAATAAACTTCGTAATTTCAAAAACAAGTTCGAAATCCGAAAAATAATTCCACAATTTCAAGAAAAAAAATGGTTTTAATTAAATTTAACAAAAGGTTAAATAAATATAGTAAATATGAATTATATATACTATATTAAAGCATAAACTTAGACATTTTATTGAAAACGTTGATAATTAAATACTTAGAAATTAACATTTCGAACATAAATTAGGATATTTTTCAAAAAAAATTGTAAAAAACCAAAAAATAATTATGGAATTTGAGAACAAACCCAAAATGAAGCATTTTTGGAAAAAAAAAAGATTTTAATTAATCCGGAATGTGAACAGTAGTCCAAAATAAGCGGTTTAATAGAAAGTGATTACTTTTCAAAATATGAAAAAAAAATGGTCGGTTTCTTTAAAAAAAAGTCATTTATAAAGGTTATTTTTCCTAATTACCCTAAAAATGTAGGTTATGATAAGATTAGTACGGTAATTTTGTTTAAATAAGTTATAAATTGATTTAAATAAGTCAAAAGATGTTGACTTATAAAAACAATCATTATTTATATATATATATATATATATATATATATATATATATATATATATATATATATATATATATATATATATATTATGGACGTGTTTGGCACGGAGCGTTTAAGAACTTTTAATTTCTAACGTTTGACGAAACGCTCCGCTTTGAACAAAAAATCTCATTTGACAGAGGTGTCGAGCTTCTAACGTTTATCTTAAACAAAACACATCAAATCTAAAACTTAGTTTACGTATGGTTTAACAAAATGCTACTCTCTATCAACTACTAGCTAGTTTTTGCCAAAAATATCCTAATTTTTTTTATTAACAACATTAGACATACCGCAATAAACTAATAAGCAATTTAAATAAACAATCTAAACCACCGCCTAATACCATTTGTTTCAATTTAAGACTATAGTAAAGAACTAAAGATTATTTGAAACATACAATAATAAAAACTCATAAACTGATAGATTCGTTAATATTTACCTATGCGATTTACCTATGCGATTTAGTTAAATGAGAGTATTAAAATCTTTTGTTGTTTGTTGTTTGTTGAAAATATCTTTTTTTCTAACATCAATTATAGGAAGTACAAATTATTAATAGAAGATAAGAAAGTTGAAGATAGCATTCAGGCATCCACCACTTTCTTATATTGCATTTTATATATTTTAATCTAAAACACTTGTAGTGCTAGTTTTCTTGTACCTTCACTTTATGTACATTTGATGTACCTTTCCTTGTACCATTCTCCAATTAAGGCCCGTCTTATAAAGTCTAAACGTCCCAACACTTGGCACCACATAACTTTACTAACGTTAGTCATTAGCTAATGAAAAATAAATATACTAACAAATCCGTGAAATAATTGTTATTAATCAAACAAAATTATAGAGTTATGATTAAATGTAAATCGCAAGTATTATGTGATTATATGATAACATTTGGACTATTAGATTACAAAAATAAATAATTAAGATTTTATGGTATATAATAGTTACGGTGGAATACAATACACATAAACATTTGCTTTATTAACTAATCTAATTTAAAAAAAAAAAAAAAAAAAGTTAATAAGGGTATATTAGACAATTTTGATTAATAAGCATTAAAGTTGAGAGAATTTAGCAGTTAACAATTATGATTTTCCAAAACACAAATCAGTTATTAGTAATAAACCAAAATATCAATCAAAACACAGTAATCATCTATATACGAAAAATATTGTAACATCCCAAAAATCATGACCAAAAAGTTCTTTTTAACACATTAATAAAATCATAAGTATCAATTCATTTCATCCATAAACAAAGGTTTATATATCAAATGAGAGTAAAACATCACAGGCTAAAACTTCTTGGTGTGTATCATGTGATCATCCCGAGCTCTTCCCTCCGCTACCAGAAGTACCTGAAACCAAAACTGAAAACCGTAAGCACGAAGTTTAGTGAGTTTCCCAACCTACCGCATATGCATAACCACATACTGGGCCCCCGCCCGCTGCATCGGACCCCACCCGGCATCAGGCCCAGCCTGGCATCGAGCCCCGCTCGGTATATAGATCTGTCCCTCTTAGGCCCCGCCTGTCTCTGGGCCTTGCTCGCTGTACACATACTTACACTCAAAAGCATACTAGCGCATAAAGAAAACATACTCTACTATACTCTTGTACTAGGCCTCGCCTATCTTGGACCCCGCCCCTGGTCTGCTACTGATGAGTTGTGGAACCCGTCCACACTCCTACTGTTAGTGAGATATGGGCCCCGCCCACACTTACTTCTTTCCTATTATAGGCCTCACCCCTACTATGCTAATATTGAGATATGGAACCCCATCTATACTCAACTAGTGATGAGATATGGGACCTCACCCACACTCACCTCCCTACCAGGTACATACAAGTATCACAAAGACAACAAGTATAATCTAACATGCACTTAAAAATCTTCCTCGAGCTTGCCCTGACATCGGACCCTAGTCCGGAACATACTAACATATAAACATACTTCAGGCTTACCCCAACATCGGACCTCGGTTCAGAACCTATCATACTGACACATACAAGAATCACAAAGACTTCTAGCATATTAACATTCCTCGGGCCTCGCCCTGGCATCGGATCGTAACCCAGAACATATAGAATAAGTGCCTAGGGCTAACCCCCGGGTCTTCCTACGATACATAAACATAATGGGACGACATTGTGGCTATAGACCCATGCATATAGTGAGGAGACTCACCTCGCACTGTTTAAGACTAGCTGAACACTTCTGACTGCTAACCGGAAACTCCTGAACTGTTGATCCTTTGGCTCCCCGAACTATCAATACCTAAAATAACACTTAGACCACATAACCTCAAAAGTCAACCCAGGTCAAACTTGGTCAAAGTCAACGCTCCGAGTTGACTCACCAACTCGTCGAGTCCCACAATCCACACATAACTCTGGACTTTGATCCTACTCGTCGAGTCTTCCTTGAGCTCATTAAGTTCACCTTTAAACACGTTAGGATCCATTTACAACCAACTCGCAAAGTTCTCCTTTGAACTCATCGAGTCCATCTTCATATGTTAGGGATATTACCTTACACTCGTCGAGTTCATTCCTTGAACTCGTCGAGTACGATCCTCTTCAAGTCCATAATGAACCCAACTGGCTGCTTCCTGTACCAACTCAACACACACCCACTAACAGAAGGGTTTTGGGCAAGAAAACGACCTGACTCACCGAGTCCTATGAGCAACTCGTTGAGTCCTCCTAAGTCCTATTCTATTCATACGATTTTAGTCGAGCACAAAGCATCCAAACACATAGATTGGGATCCAAGCACTTCATAACCATGCAAAGCTCATGCCTTTTTCCTCCACTCGTGGCCTTTTGAGCTGAAAAGACCAAAAGAACACTTCTTATGTTTGCATGGGGATTCCTATGGCATAAAGCTTGCACCTTTGTGCCAGAACAACCCTTAATGGTTCTAGATCTGAAAAAATAAGCCCCTGGGACGTCCATTCTTCTCATGATAAGGTTCTTGGACCAAAAACCCCCAAAAGTGACAAAGGAGACATCTATGTGCATAATGGTCAAGATTGAAACTTTCTTACCAGAAAATTGAGGAGGATGCAAGAGGTTTCTGGATCTACTAGTCTCTTCTTGTATCCCCAAGGCTTCACCTTCTTCTTTAAGCTCCAAAACACTAAAGGATACTCACAAATGACTCACAAGCTCATGGAAGGCACTAGGGTTTCGCTCTGGACTTGAGAGAGCATTAAGGAGGCCGAGGGAGCGTTATAATGTTCTTTAAATAGGGTACAAGTACCGAATTTAGGGTTTTCCAAACCCAAACCAACTCACCGAGTCGGTCACCCGACTCGTCAAGTAGGTCACTTAACCTGCGGCCCACAACATGCTCCTACTCGTCGATTCATCCCATCAACTCGACGAGTCGCCTGCTGATCTTGAGGTTTTTCTAAACTTTCTAGGTCTTTTGAATTCAGGGTGTTATAAATATGCATTTGAAGATTAAAGAAATTCTTTGAAGATAGTGAAGTCTTCAAGAATTTATTATGTTTTTAAAGTACATACATTTCTTATGTTTATTTATTTTTTTTACTTGTAAAATAATTATTTTCAAACATATAGTTAAAACATGGTTTAAAAAGTAGTGAATATATGAAATTCTTTAAGAATCTATCTACATTTTGGTTAAAATTTGCAAGATATTCAAAACTATATGGAAAAATTTAATCATAATTCTTTCAGAATGTTTGTTAATTGCAAGAACTTATCTGAAAGAATATTATTATAATTATCAACTATCTGATAAATATAAATGTAATACATTCTCGAAGAATAAAAATTCATATTAGGAGAAGCAAACATGAATTACAAGTATACATCTGACATGTCTTGAAGAGTAAGACATGAATCACAAGTCTATGTCTGACATTCTTTAAGAACAATTTTACATTCTTGAAAGAATAAAATACATTCTTTAAGAATAATACATGAAAAATAAAAGAAGAATGTAAATTACAAGTACAAAATCTAACTATCTATGAAACCTGTGAAAACAATTAACTTATTACAAGTACAAAATCTGGCAATCTAGAGCTTCCATCTAAAAGAGTAAACTCGATATGAAAACAAATGCAAATCAAAATTGTGAAACCAATGAAACCGATTATAAGGTTTGAGATTTGTAATCAGGAAACCAATGGAAATTCACATCCATAATTCGCAACATGTAAAAAATCATTGGTTTTTCGCATATAGGTATAGTGACTGGCGTTGATCAAGGTGTGACTAGATCTCTTCCTTTTTTGTCAATCAGTGTGTTTGGTTGTTCCTGTAGTTTCTATTGTAGAAGATGATGACGGAGGCCTTAATGTTGATTCTTTATATCTCAAACCGCATAAAAAATATCAGTTAAATCTTGATTCACACATAATCCTAACTAAAATCCATAGTACATAAAGTCAATGATTCTTATTATATGAACAACTATTTAAACTGAATGAACTTCTTAAGTTATATATATATATATATATATATATATATATATATATATATATATATATATATATATATATATATATATATATATGGGAAAAGTGAATATGTGGCTGTCATGTATGTAATATTAGGTATAGAACCATCAAAATTAACTTCATTTCGATTAAAAAACACATTTTTTTCGTTGTTAGCTTCTTATTTCTTTTGAGCTCAAATTATTTTTGATTTAGTTATTTATCCCCAACATCTATGTATTTCGAATGTATTGTGTATATTAAACCTCTAGTAGGCTTTATAACTTTCTTTGACACCTACCATATGTACACTTGCATGGTTCTTTTTGATGTGTTGTGGGAAGAAGTTTATTTGTGAAACATCCCAAAAATATGACCCAAAAATTTCGTTTTCAAATCACTATTAAAATCATAAACCATCCAAGTCATAAGTCAAATCATAAATCATGTATCATAAAACATCATAGTATCTGTCTCAAATCAAAATCTCATAACAAAACATCAGAGTAAACTCCTAGGTTGTGATTGTGGTGTGTACCATGCGATCATCCTGAGCTCTTCCCCTTGCTACTGGAAGTACCTGAAACCAAAACTAAACTGTAATCACGATGCTTAGTGACCTCCCCCAAACTACCACACACCATACACATAACATATCACACATGAATCAACTATAGGACACCACCCAGCTGCATCGGGACGAACCCAACATCGGCTTACCCGACATCGGACTCCTGTCCGGCATCAGGCTCACCCCAACATCCGACCGCATCAGGCATCGGGCTCACCCCGACATCGGGCTTACCCCGACACATACACAGCATATCACTTAAATTAAATAATCTGAATCGGGCTTGCCCCAACATCAGATCGAAGCCCAGAACATATAACATATAACATACGAACTAGCATACATCGGGCTTGCCCCGGAACATATAACGCATAGGATATAAACTAACATAGATCGGGCTTACCTCGGCACATACACAACATATCACATAATCACATAATCTGCATTGGGCTTGCCCCAACATCGGACCGAAGCCCTGAACATATAACATATTACATACGAACTAACATACATCGGGCTTGCCCCAGAACATATAACACATACCATATAAACTAACATACATCGGGCTTTCCACAGCATCAGGCCGAAGCCCGATACACATAACACATAACATATAACATACATGAATCACAAAGACATCACACATACATCACTACTTCGCGGGACTGCCCCTGCATCAGACCGAAGTCCGGAACACGTAAGCTGCATCGGGCTAACCCCGACATCGGACCGGAGTTCGGCACACTATAACTACATAAACGGGCTGACATTGGTGCCTTAGACCCGTTCCTACTGGAGGAAAACTCACCTCGTATGACTGACTACTGAAAAAGTTGGGTGAGGGATCCCTATATGCTACTCTGGCGACTCTTTGGCTATAAATTCCATAACAACACTTAATTAAAATATGATAATCCTTCTTAGGGTAAAATGACCATTTTACCCCTGTTCAAAGTCAACGTCCTGGTCAAAGTCAACGTCTTGGTCAAAGTCAACCTTCCAGGTTGACCTAACTCGTCGAGTAAGCCTATTGACTCACCAAGTTCTAGAATTCAGAAACACTAAAATTCACGACTCGACTCGCCGAGTCTCCCTATGACTCGTCGAGTTCCCAAACTAAACATCATTGCGACTAAATGAACTGACTCGTCGAGTCGTCCTCAAACTCTCTGAGTCCTAGCATAATCAGAAAAAGGGACAAAATCATACTACTTGCCGAGTTCCTTAATCAACTCGTCGAGTCCTATGAACATCATTAGGGTTTGTTCATCGGACTTGCCGAGTTCCCTTATGAGCTCGTCGAGTCCCTTGCAGATCTAACCTAGATAACTGGTTTCACACTTCTACAACTCCAAATTACAGATCTATGTCGTTTCCAAGGCCCTTTTCTATAAAGTTGGAGACTTGATGGCTTTATACACCTTAAATGGACCCAAACTCAAGTTATAGCAATCTACTTCCATAAATATGACCATGGCTTGGATGAAAACGGATTCAAGCCTCCTTTTATGACCCTAGAGGCTAAATACTATAGGAAGAAGGGATTACTTTTGTAACATCCCGAATTCAGGTGTGTCTCTTAAACCCTTCTTCTTTTCCCAATTTGTCAAGTTAAGCCCTTAAATGGATTGTTGGACTTATGAGTACGCTGTGCGTACTCACGTGCTTAATTTGGACGCAGACTCGCCTGGGTACGCTGGGCGTACCCAGGGTTACACCGGGCGTAGTGAGGCCAGGTGTAAACCCTAATTTGGGGCTTGTGCACTATAAAAGGAACGTTATGGTCTTGACCTCAGCTCCCATTTCAGTGAGTGAAACCCTAATAGAGATTCCTCATTCGTTTCTAGCTAGTGTGTTGGTGTTCTAAGCTTCAAAGTGTCATTTCAAGGTGGTGGAAGAGAAGAAGAGGCCATTTTGGAGGGTAGGAGTTGTGGAAAAGAGTAGATCCGAGCTTTTCAGAGGTTGGGGCTTCTTCCAGAGGTAAAAAGCTCAAATCTTGACTTGTCTTTTGTGTGGTGTGCTTCTTGGACCAATTTCTAGGGTTTTTGGTCCCAAGACGGAGACTTTATGAGAAAATGGTCTCCATTGGCCTAGATCTATCATATTTTAGGACAAAATGAGTTGTATGTTCATAAAAATGCAATCTTGGACGTGGATATTGAGCCATGCATGTGATCTAGACCTTTTGAGGAGGAAGGAAAAGTGTTAGAGGGTGTAGGGACCTTTACATCCATGCAAAGGCTTAAAGGTTCCGACTTTATGGGATAAGAGGTCTAGAAAGAGTCAGATTTGGGAGATGGATGTTTGTCTTAACTGTTTAAGATCAAAAACCAAGGAAAGGCTGAACTGAGACATATGATGGGTGTAACTCTCAGTACGCACATCGTAAGGGGTTGAGACCCTGTTTGTGACTCGCCGGCATACGCCCTGCGTACAGAGAAGGGTACGCGCTGCATACTGCCTTCTGTTGATTTCCGTTGACTTTTAGGGTTTTGGTCAACCTTGGACTTTTAGAGTCAGGGAGGGGTAAAATGGTCTTTTACCCTTCTGTGGAATTGTTGAGTGGATTTAATCTAGCCTTTGAGAGCCATTATTTATTTGAGAGTGTTGTTATGTGTTTAGGCGGGGGCTAGATCAATGTTTTCGAGTGCGAGATTATCCGAGATACCCAAGGTGAGTCTTCTTACTATACGTTACCTGGTGTGGTATATTGGTGTAGACTAGAGGGTCTTGTATGCTATGTGTATGTATGTGATTATTGTTGGATTAATGTCTAAGTCCATAACTATAATTGGTAAGACTTGACCCGACCCGGCATGGTCCATTTGGGTTGCATGGCATCATACATTTGGATAGACTATAATGAGAGAAATAACAATTAAGGATTATTAATATATTATAAGTTCTAATATATTAATAGGATTATTTAATTAGTATTGATCAAGAATTAATTTAGAATTAATTAAGTGATCAAAAGAAGAATAATTAAATATATGGGTTAATTGTGTAAATCATCCATACTTGTATAGTGGGCTAAGACTCCAGGGATTATCAAGTTGGGCTAAAACCCATAGGATGGTCCATGTATGCTCCATGGTGTATTTGAACCCATGGATCCAAAGAAATGGAAAGCCATGACAATTAGGGTTTACCCTAATTGTGACACTATATAAAGATCATATTGTTGGGAAAAATCGGCCACTATGTGAGAAAGAAAGGGCTAGCCGATTTTCATGAAGTGTGGAATTCTCTCAAGTCTTTCCAAGTGCATATGATGTTGTGTGAACCATTTGAGGTGTCACACTTGGGGCACTAGGCACTCAAGCTTCATGAAGACAAGCTACATCAAAGAAAGGTATGTATTCTATCCATTTGATTACCCAAGTATCAATGATTGTATGCTAGATAGGGTAATACCTTGGATATTCATATTTGTATGTATAATAGAGAAAACATAGATCCAAGGTATTTAAGGTTGCATGTACACTTAGGAGTGTTAGAATGCTCAAAACCCAACAATTATGTGCAATGTGATATATGTATGCTATATGATAGTATGCACCGGACCGGCGGATCCAACGATATAGACTGGACCAAAGGGTCCAACGATACAGATCGGGCCGAAGGGCCTAACGAGCTATGACCGGACCAGAGGGTCCAACGAGCTACGGGACTGTAGGGTCCCGCTGTGAAACATCGACCGGAGGGTCGTACTATAGCCTCAAAGAGGCGTATGTGTTGTATGTGGTATTTTGGGGAACTCACTGAGCCTTGTGCTTACAGAGTTGTGTGATGTGTTTCAGGTACCAGTGAGGATCGCGGGAAGGCGCTGACATGACCAGTACACACTACTGGAGTTTTATATGTTTGATCTTGGGATGTGATTTTATGGAATTGTTATGTGAACATTGAGAATTGGAATCTTTTATGAATGAAATTGCATTATTTAAAAGTGAAAAATTGTTATAAATTTTACGTCGTTACAATTTGGTATCAGAGCCTTGGTTTGAGGGATTCGGATGCACCTTCGGGCGTGTCTAGACTCAAACTGAGGATTTAAGAAAGTTTAAATAAAATAAACAATTTTTCTAAAGGAGTAAAAGAGAAAAAACAGGAGAAAACAGTATGTACAGTCAGCCAGCGCCCGAACGGTGATTTCGCAAAATACCTTTGCATTATGTGTTATGAGTTATGATCGTGATATGATATGCATGCTAGAGTAGGCTAGGTATTCATATTAGGAATAGAGTGGCCTGATTTGTGATGCCTTAGCCTAGGGAGATTTCTGCTGCTTGAGATTGAGTAGGTAGCAGTGAGGAGCTTATCAGAGAATCTACCGAAGGGTAGCCTATGCTAGCGAGATGTAGAGTACTTGTGATCTGGGATCCAAGGAGGAGGACTTGGCATGAATAATGATGCGATGTGGACGGTAGTATAAGGGCCAGTACTACCGAAGGCACTGTATCAGTGTATAGTCCAAGTAAGAATCCTTAGGGTAGTAGGAAGCAAGTTGGTTCGAGTTATCGAGTGCGAGTATGCTTGAGCGGATCTCTGATAATTTTTGTGTTGTATTTCAGAGTGACAACATGGCTGGGACACGCCACACACCTTAAAACAGTGGTACTAGTGATGAGGAGATCCGCCGATTGATTCATGAGGAGGTGGCCGCTGCCATCCGAGCCGAGATACCAGAGATGTTTGGGTCTATCAAGACCACTCTAATTGAGACCTTTGACAAGCATTACGTTGCTCTTGCTGATGCTGCTGTTGTTGCAGCCACCACATCCGTCGCAGCTGCGAGGCCGCAGGGGGTGACTCGTTGCTGTACCGAGAGATCAGCAACACGAAGCCACCAGAGTTCGACGGAACGTAGGATCCGATCGCTACGATGAGATGTATTTCGGGTATTGAGGGATGTTTCTATACTTGCTCGTGTCCGGAGCATTTGAGAGTTCGGTTTGTACTGAACTAGCTTCGTTTGGGGGCGAAGGACTGGTGGAAGTTTGTGACAACAAATTTTTCTACAGCAGAGCTTACCGGGGTGACCTGGGAGAGGTTCACCATGATGTTTCGAGATGAGTATGTTCCCCCTATGGAGAGGGAACTTCTAGCCCAGGAGTTCTTGTCCCTCAAGAAGGGAACTTAGTCTGTTACGGTGATTACGAGGATGTTTCATGAGAGGGCGCTGTTTTGCCCTAAGCACGTGTCGACTGAGCAGGCACGTATGAGCCGATACTTGAGCATTTTGAGGAGGGATATCCATGAGTTCGTGGTGAAATCGTCATACCGGACATTTTCCGAGCTCCAGGAAAATGCCCGTAAGAGGGAAATTGAGCTGGAGACTCAGGTCAGGGAGGAGGCCGAGTCTCAGAGGAGGGACATGCGACCGGCATAGGCGTAACTGGCAGCCAAGCGGGCAAAGCCCACTGATTCGAGATTCGGGGGTCCGAAGGGCCACACTTGTGGGAAGTACAACAAGAGCCATGAGGGAGTGTGAAGAGCTGGGGTGTGCTACAAGTGTGGGAAGGAGGGACACTATGTGAGGGATTGTCCCCAGGGATTCATGGTTTGCTTCCATTGCAACCAGACCGGCCATCGGAAGGCCGAGTGCCCACAACTACGGCAGGGATTGGCGCAGGGATCTGCACCTGCCGCCCGAGTTGCTGAGGCCCGACCAGTGAAGGCCGAGGCGCCGAAGGCTCGCGGGAGAGCCTTCCAGTTGACAGCGGAGGAGGTCCGCACAGTGCCCGATGTTGTGGCTGGTATGTATTCATTGTTTTATTTATGCTGAGTTATGAGATATTGTGCTTATATTACGATATGCGTAGGTACTTTTTTTCTTGTGAGTTCTATACATGCTTTGGTGTTATTTGACTCGGGTGCGAGTCGATCATTTGTGTCTTTAGCTTTTAGTCAGCACATCAGTACCCAAATGAGAGTGTGGGATGAGGATATCCAGAAGACGACGTTCAAAACTCGTTACGGGCATTAAGAGTTCGTGGTGATGCCTTTCGGGCTCACCAATGCACCAGCGGCATTCATGGATCTCATGAACAGGGTGTACAGGCCGATGTTGGATCGTTCAGTGATCGTATTCATTGATGATATTTTGGTATATTCGAGATCCAGAGAGCAGCATGAGGAGCATTTGAGGGAGATCCTCGGAGTTCTGAGGTCGGAGAGGCTTTATGCCAAATTCTCCAAGTGCGAGTTCTGGTTACAGGAGGTCCAGTTTTTGGGGCATCTCGTCAATCAGAACGGGATTTTGGTCGATCCGGCCAAGATTGAAGCAGTTATGAGGTGGGGAGTGCCGAGATCGCCCACCGAGATTAGGAGTTTCCTTGGGTTGGCGGGCTATTATCGGAGATTCATCAGTGATTTCTCGAAGATTACCGTGCCACTCACCAGGTTGACCCGGAAGGGTGTCGCTTTTTCTTGGGGTCCAGAGCAGCAGACCTCGTTTGAGACACTTCGGCAGAGATTATGCGAAGCCCTGGTATTAGCCCTCCCGGAGGGGATGGAGGATTTTTTGGTATATTGTGACGCATCGATATCAGGGTTGGGTGCAGTACTTATGTAGAGGGGGCATGTGATAGCATATGCATCGAGGCAGCTAAAGCCTCATGAGACAAGGTATCCTACCCACGATCTGGAGTTGGGAGCAGTAGTGTTCGCCCTAAAGATCTAGCGTCACTATTTGTATGGGGTTCGGTGTACTATATACACGGACCACAAGAACTTGAAGTATTTGATGGATCAGCCCAATTTGAATATGCGCCAAAGGAGATGGTTGGATGTGGTAAAGGATTACGATTGTGAGATCCTGTACCACCCGGGCAAGGCTAATGTTGTAGCTGATGCCCTGAGCCGTAGGGCGGAGAGTGCTCTGATTCAAGACATCTATATGCGGATGACAGTGATGACTCCGGTGTTGGACACCATTCGGGAGGCCCAGGCAGAGGCTGTGAAGCCGGAGAATCGTAAGAGGGAGCGGGTGATTGGGCAGGTACCATAGTTTGTGACCAATTGCTGCGGGCTTTTGACCTTTCAGGGTCGGATTTGGGTGCCATATGCAGGTGGGGCGCGCACCACATTGATGGGGGAGGCGCATTGATCGAGATTCTCAATCCATCTCGGGGCCACTAAGATGTATTTGGACCTGAAGAAAGATTATTGGTGGCCCTGTATGAAGAGGGATGTAGCATGGTTTGTCGAGAGGCGCTTGACCTGTCGCAAAGTTAAGGCCGAGCACCAGCATCTGCATGGCAAGTTGCAGCCACTGGAGGTTCCCCAATGGAAGTGGGAACAGATTTCCATGGATTTCATCACCAATTTTCCGAGGACCGCGAGGGGTATCGATGCAATTTGGGTGATCTTCGACCGACTGACGAAGAACGCTCACTTTCTTGCTATCAGTAAGGGATCTTCTGCAGAGAGGTTGGCCGAGTTTGTATGTGAGAGAGGTGGTATCTCGACATGGAGTGCCGATCTCGATTGTGTCGGATCGGCATGGAGTGCCGATCTCGATCTCGATTGTGTCGGATCAAGAACCGATACTTCAAAAATAAATATATCTTCAATGACCCGCTCTAATACCACTTGTTGGTTCAAAACCCTAATTACAATTTGATGAATAAAATGCAGAAAATAAGAACGAACATAATTATGAAGATATGTCGAATAATCAATCGATTTATTCAAGAACATGAGGAATAAGTTACACTTTCAGAATAGACTAAAGAATCTAACTCTACCTAAGAAACCTCATTATGTTTGACATCTACATTTTTCCTCACTCTTAACACTAATTATGAATAATACATGACAATATATAGGGAAAAGACAAGTATTAGGATTTTAACCTACACTTCAACATGGGGGCCCATTGCCATAATTCATGGAGTACTTTGAACCAAGATAATTGCATTTTAATGAGAGTGATGTTGAGTAGTTGAAGGTAATACATGAACTTTCACATCAAGAATCATCACTTATTCAGGATACAATATTTTATGTACATGGTTGATTAAACTATTGGTTCATTTGAGCGGTACAATCAATGTACATATTTCTGTTTTTCTTAATCATAATATAAAAGTTGGAGTCGTTGAATATTAATAAACAAAGGTAAATTGCTAAGATCTTGAAAAATAGATTACAAAACGACATTATCTATAAAATCAATGGTGGTGATTTATTCAACGAACTGGAGTTGTTACCAAAATACTAATCAAACATAATACAACTAACACAATACTAAATTTATTAATACAAATAAATACGTATCTAGTTTCTTGTCTAACATACAAAATATTGTTCATTGTTCTCATTGCAGTTTCTTTAGCGACAAAAAAACTTTCAAAGATAAAACTTTTAAAATATTGTTTGTGTAACATCTGTATTTTCAGGTACATTATTCATTCATTCATTTTGGAGATTTTGGGAGGGACTCAGCGAGTTGATGCTTAGACTCGCCGAGTAGTGTCGCGATTTTCCATCCAGGTTAATGACCGGACTCGGCGAGTCGACTAGTGGACTCGGCGAGTCCATGCTGTTTAATGAAACCCTAATTTCCGGGGTTTGAGACCTATTTAAAGGCCCTTATGGCCTTGATTTGCGGCTACCAGTTGATAGAGAGAGACCCCAGAGTGTGTGAGCGTTTTGAGAGAGAAAGGAAGCCATTTTTAATCCTTGTGTGGGTGATTTTGCAAGAAGAAGGTGACCAAGGCAAGAGGAAACTGAAGAGGGTGCTAATCTGTGGATTTCAGTGCTTAAGGACTTCATCTTGAGGCGGAGGCTAGACTATATTTCCACCAAGTCGGAGATTTACTGAGACATCTAAGGTGAGTCTTCTCACTATACTTACCTAGAGTGGTAACAGAGTTATGTGCTAGTATACTGCTGAGTTATGTGCCAATGTATTTGTATGATATTTATGTCTGTTATTGTGATATGTGATATGCATGATTCAGAGTTTCCAGAGATAGGACCAGTGGGTCTATAGAGTTAGGGCTAGAGAGCCCACAGAGAGCTGGGACTGGAGGGTCCCACTAAGACACACCGACCAGAGGGTCAACAGAGCTATAACCTTGAGTGGCTAATATATGTGTTAGAGTGGTATTTTGGGGAACTCACTAAGCTTTATATTTACAGTGTTATGTGTTATGTGTTTCAGGTACCAGTGATGATCGCGGGAAGGCGCCGACATGATCCATACACACACATGGGATTTTATGTATTTCGATCTTGGGGAAATGTTTTGTGAAACAAAGATATGATACAATGAGATTTTATTAATAAATGTGTTTTGAAAATGTGAAAAATTGTTTTAATTTTTACGGTGTTACAGTTTGTGATCTACCATGTCTCAAGACATAGATGGAATGCTTTAGTTTTGATTTCGGTTGAACGAGTTTCTTGAAAAAAATTGATTTTGAAAGTGTTATACATTAATTTGGTTCTAAAATGCTAGAAGATCGATGATTAGAAAATTATAATATATAGATCTCTTATCTTCTTTCAGAAAGTTTATTATAACAGTTTCAGTTTATTGCTAAGTGGTGAAGACTCGTATGTAGCCTATGTGGTGCTCATGTATAGAAATCTACGAGATTCTAGTTATCAACATGTTAGAGACAGAGAAAGATGTCCATATTGTTAATTATATATATAAGCCTATTAAGTTACAAATTGTGATACTAAATAAATAATATTTATATAAAATAAATATTATCATTAATATTTCAGAACAAATTTATGTATAAAAGTATTTATTTATATTTATTACATAATAATAATATGTAAAAATGTTTAGTTATACAATGTACTAAAAACGTTTATTTGTTGATTTAATTCATTAACATAATTATGTTGACTAATTAAATAATCAAGCCAATTCACCAGCTAAAAAAGCTTGAAATGAATAAAAAGTCCATTATGCTCTTGAATGATTTATATACTAAAAAATTAGTAAGGAATTAACATAACATAATATTCATGGGATTTCGTTGCCAAGACGACCAATACAACATTGTTTTTCATTTTTTCTATTTGAATACCACAAAAAGGGAAATCAACATTTAAGTCAAAGATAAGCTCATGTTTTATGTTATCCATAAAAACCACAAGATTCTTGTATCTCCCAAGCACCTAACAAGTGATTTTCATAACAACATCAATAGTGTATTTCTTGATCAACAAAACTTGTAAGGCCTCCACCAAGAGCATTATATACGAAACCCCTAAGTTCCATGGTTAATCAATATCCAATAAACACGAAACAATATTCCATGTCCTCACAACCATCTCAAACTGATAATCAAATAAGACAAGGACTTCATCTAGCTGTTGCAGCAAGGACACATAATCGAAGGAACATCAATACCTTTATATAAGAGATTCGGTCGAGGATGTAAACGATCTAGCCCAACGTGCAAAAATAGTCATTTTCTGAGGCACATAGCTATTCTATTTTGTTTCTCCAATACCATCTAGCCACATAAGATCTACAACATGTTTCATTGTCTCCTTAACTATAAAGTTACTATCTGTGACAACCCGAAATTTCCATCTGCACAACATATCAAGTCAATAGAAGTCAGAACAGTTACTGTTAATTTTCAGACGATTTGGGATAAGTTTGAACATTTTATGATTGACGCTTTAGGAGATGTCAGGAGAGGGGATGCTCTTAGGGTTATTGTGTAACAATAAACTTTCATACTACAAGAAAGTGGAAATTTACGACCCAAACATGGAGTTTGCGGTCCAAAACCCCAGGGGTATATATATGGTCCTTAGCCATATTTATTCATTTGTTCCATTTCCAACTAGAGAAAAGCCAAATTCTCTCTCACGGATCTTTGGCCTTTCATCTCAAATCGTGAGTACTTCTATCTAAGAGTATAATAGGGCTTGTTATGTGTCTTATAAACAAGAAATCATAAAAAAACAACAAGATCAAAGAGTTTACGGCCCAAGAACACCTTGGACCGTAAACCCTTCTTTAAGGGACAAAAGAGTGCCCTAGTCCCTTCCTTACCTTGTGAAACTAGCCTAGACTTGTACCCTAATGTTTGTAGGACTTGAAAACACAAAAACACCATGTCTATGAGAGATTACAGCCATAATCTCTAAGGGATTTGGTTCTAGGGCCGTGAACTCCTCAAAGGTGTTAAAGGGTGCCCTAATCTCTTACAAGGACTAAACCATCAAGTAGAAATACTTCTAAAGGACATGTAAGGCTTCAAAACATCAAATAAACTAAGGCTTAGGAGATTACGGCCGTAAACTCAAGGGTTTACGACCATAAACTCATTTTGTTATGGTCTTGGAGAGTAAACTCAAGAATGGGGTTCTTTGGAACCCTAAACCCACTAGCTTTGTCCTACAACAACTTAGATGCAATCTATAGGGCTAATAACACTTATATAAGGTGTTTAGCATGTTCTAGGATGTCTTAATATTTTCAATTAGTAGTTTAAGACTAATTGGGTACATATATGTGTGATTATATGTTAACTATGATCTTTGGGTGTGTACAAGTTTTCACTTGACACTTAACAATCCTACACCGTTCAGTTCATCCAAACCACCCTCTACAGGTGAGTTCATACCCCTTAATCAATGTTTTAAATGATTTTAAATGCTTTAATGGGGGGGGGGGGGGGGGAATACAAGTAGAAAACAACATGTTAATTAATCAATCATATGTGATTTATAACTGTGTTTTCATCTAGTAGATTTCACATACTTCAAAATGTGATGCATGAAATGGTTTTCTATCTTAAAAATACTTTGTTATCAAATGTATTACTTTTGAAATGTTTATTAAAATGACATCAAGTCATTGTTAATTATTGTTCAAAACTCTTAAATGTCTTACAAAACCATTTTCATCTTCTTGATCAAAACTATATCTATACACTTATGTTCTTATATATGTATTGATATGATAACTTTCATCCTTCATTCAGTTCCCACACTCTTGTGTAGAAAGGGTGTATAAACCTTCTTGGACATCAATTACCTTCATATAAACTATGATAGGGATAGTTAGGAGATACAAAACAGTATTCCTATTACAAGGAATTACACCAGAGCCAGTTCATTCATGTGTCTATATTATACATTACATGTTACATGAATACGTCTTCATAGATATGCTTACATGAATACATTTACATAAATACATTTACTTGTATACACTTACATGGATACTTGTACCTAGATTCTATATGATGAGTTACTAGTACATACCATACGTATAAATTTGTTCTGCCTATCCTAGTGCTAAAGGATAACTAGACGGGACTAACCATTACGGCACCTACCTGTTAGCAATAGAGGTAATGAGTATCTACGGATGCCTACGGTTAATACTTATATTAGGTGTACCTTTACAGGACTAACCATTCCGTAAACATGCTGCCAACTACAGAGGAAAATGAACAATCTACGGATGTTCAAGGTTATAAATTTCGGCAGTCGCGATGTCGAGTTGATCCTAATACAAAAGGATAACACTTACATGGCTATATTTTTCCTATTACTTTATTTTGTGATACATTCACATAAACGATCAGGTAGACTTGGTACTGTTAGTAGTAGTTAAAAAGAGGAAAAACTATCTTTGTTATAGCAAAACATACAGGTCTTGGTAGAAGACTACTTTCAAACATATAGGTCTTGGTAGGAGACTACTTTCAAACATACAGGTCTTGGTAGAAGACTACTTTTAAACATACAGGTCTTGGTAGAAGACTACTCTTATACTAATAGGAAATATGGGATTTTCTAGGGTTTTCATACTTATATCAAATGTTTCATTCAAATATTTAGATGACATTCATAACTGCTTTCCAAAACAAGGCAATGAAACTTAAATAATTATGAATTCACCTGCTTTATGCTGATACTCGCTTTCAAAATAACTTGTATTCTCAGGTCACCGGTAGACAGGTATGATGGCCAGGTTTTGAGAAGACGGAGCACAGACAAGACTCGTCTTTTATTTTGATTACATATTTTGGTGTCATTTTACTATCAAAGAACACACACGTATTAAAACTTTACTTTTAATGCAATGGATGATGTTGTTGCTTGTTTACTACTTTACACTGTTATGCTACTTCACATGGCGTCCTCCACCCCTGAACGTTTCTGCCGTTCTTAGTTTTAGGGTGTGACAGATTGGTATCAGAGCATTGTTTATAGTGAATATAGTATATCAACCCATAAAAGATGCACCAACTATAAATACATTGGGATTAAAACGCTCTGTCTAAGAGTTTATACTTTTAAATAATAAAATATTTAAGTAAGTATACGTGCCTGCATTAATACTAAAATCGGTGTCACAACGACAAGAACAAAAGTATTACGATTGTTGAATATTACAAGTAAGCCTGGGGATATATGGTCAGTTGTGGGAGTGGCATAGCCTGATCAACTATGCTGGTCGAAGGAGTGATTAGCATATCCCAAGAATGGTTGTGATGTGGCAACAAGTCTAAAAACTTACCAACACAACCACAAAGAAATACCATAGGGGTATTTGGTCTTACTGTAATTATCTTAGTTAGTTCGTTTATTTAGTTATTTCTTATATCCCTTTTCTCGCGTAGATTTTAATGGCTGGATTTCACCACGGTGACCCGTACTTCCCAAACCAAGGCAATGCTGGATGGCTAGAGGAAGAACCAGAAGATGATCACCCAATCCCTTTGGATGATCACCATACTGAGGGTTTTTCTGATAGTTTTGACTTGGAGCCGGAAGTCAACAACCTACCTCCAGTTGCTCAAAACCCAAACCTGAACCCCCGTCCCGCATTTCAAGGACCCACACCTCTGTGGGCCACAAACTTGAATAGATGGAGTCAGGAACAGGGTCAACCTATCCCCTAAAATGGAGACAGAAGATTCTACAACCTCACTGAAGGAGGTTCTGCTGACAGAGTCCTACCAATCATAGTTCGTAGGATTGCTCGGAACACCGAGCCGGGTTGAGCAGCTATCGACCGAGTCATGGAGATTGATGCCAGATCTGGCGTTAACACAGTCCGCATTCGCCAACTAGAGTCTGCTCATGAAAGGACTCTGGTCCACAATGCAGCTCTTCGGAGGGAACTCACTGAAATGCGAGCTGAAGTCAGAGAACTTCGAGATCAGCAAGCATGAGCTGATAGGCGTACGAGGGACATGGAGCATCTCCTATCGGGATCAAGAACTCATGCTAGCAGTTCTCGTCGCCGATAGAATCTCATCGACTCATCTTTTGGATATAACCTAGTTTATGTAAAAACTTTGGTCTAATTTCCTATCCTTATAAATCTTAGACCCGTTAGGTTTGGATTTAGTCATAGTTCTGTCAAAATTTTCCTATCTTGGTTGATGTAAGGCCTACTTCTAAGCCACTTTTCCCAAACTTGTTACATCTGTAATCCCAGTATTATTGACTGATATCTAATCATATGGAAATTATTATCCAAATGCTTTCATCTTCACTCAAATCATACTATTCATTGTGTTGTTGGGCTATGGAGAGTTAGTCCATGAGTCACACTCATTATTCATTTATCCTTATCCATGTCGTCATCTTTTAAACGTATAATTAAAGATGTCGCCACGCAGGAATCCCAGGCGTAACCTAAGTAATGAAACGCCGATACCACCTCCTCAACCTCCTCAACCACCTTCTCCTTTCGATGCCACTATGTTACAGGCAGCCTTCACAGCAGCCATAGCAGCTGTTGTGTTAGCCATCAATGCTCCTGTCCCTAGTGGATCGGGAACAGGTACGCATCCCTCCAACCACGACGAAAGCCATGGACATCCGCGGGAATGCACCTACAAGGACTTTACGAATGCCAAACCCCAAAACTTCAATGGAACTGGTGGGGTTATGGTTCTAAGGCAATGGATTGAAAAGACGGAAGCGGTCTTTGAAATCTGCGCCTGCCCGGAGGGCAACAAGGTCAAGTTTGCTACTTGTACCTTCTCTGACAGAGCACTAACGTGGTGGAATGGCCATGTTAAGTCTCTGACTATAGTGGTGGGAAATTCCATCAGCTGGGAAAACTTGAAAGCCATGATGATGAGAGAGTACTGTCCTCGAGGGGAAATACAAAAACTCGAACAGGAACTCTGGGGTCTACAAATGGTTGGATCCGACATATCAACCTACACAAATAGGTTCTATGATCTGGCAATCCTATGCCCTGACATGGTTGCTTTGGAGAGCAAAAGAATAGAGAGATACATCTGGGGACTGTCGCCCCCAATCCAGTCGAGTGTGTTAGCATCCAGGCCTGCTACTTTCGACAGTGCCAAGGAGCTGGCACAATCTCTCATAGATAACGGGAAACATCAGAATCCAACAATCCCTACACCCTAGCCACAAAAGGGAAACAACGACGACCACAAGATGAAGGGGTGGAACAAGAGGAAAAGAGGGGCTTCGCAAGAATCCTCCAAGAGACAACAACGTGTGGCAATCAATGCTTCCACGGTAACTCCCGTTGTCCCTGCAAACCCCTTGCCAACAAAAACTTATGCTGGAACCCTTCCGAAGTGCAACAAATGCAACTTCCACCACCACGGACCTTGCAGGGAAATGCAGTGCTCTAACTGCAACAGGAAGGGGCATACAACCCGTTTCTGCAAGACTCCAGCAGGACCGACCGCCCAAGTTCCTAACGCCGATGTGGGCCAAGCTTGCTATGGTTGTGGCGAGGTGGGCCACTACAAGAGGAACTGCCCTAAGGCGGGGATGGCTGGCGGAGTAGGAAGAGTTATGGCCATGGGCCACGAGGAAGCAGTAGCTGATCCTACGATAGTTACTGGTACGTTTGTCCTCAATAACTCATATGCTTGCATACTTTTCGACAGTGGAGAAGAGAAAAGTTTCGTAATTCATAAATGTGCACACCTACTTAAACAAAAACCATGTGCATTAGATAATTCATTCACGGTAGAAATGGAAAATGGGAAAACGGAAAGTATTAATTGTGTATACGTAGGTTGTACTTTAACTCTAGATGGTCATACTTTCAAGATAGACCACATGCCGGTCCCAATTAAATGTTTCGATGTTATCATCGACATGGATTGGTTGAGTCTTCTTCGCGCCGACATCATCTGCTTTGAAAAAGCATTACGTCTTAACCTTCCTAACAATGAAACCATAGTTATCTATGGCGACACACCTAGTACGAGCCTTCGCATCATTTCGTGCATCCAAGCCCAGAAGTGCTTACGAAAGGAATATCATGCATTCCACGCACACATCGTCGATACGAGTCAAGAAGTGAAAGACATTCAGAACATCCCATAAGTACGCGAATTTCCCGACATATTCCCAGAAGAACTCCTAGGATTACCACTACAATGCCAAGTCGAGTTCAGAATCGAATTAGTGCCAGGAGCTACTCCCGTAGCCAAATCTCCTTATCGTCTGGCACCAGCAAAGATGCAGGAACTTTCTAGTCAGCTTAACGAACTTCTCAAGAAGGGATTCATTAGGCCAAGCTTCTCACCATGGGGAGCACCGGTCTTGTTCGTCAAGAAGAAAGATGGATCGTTTCGTATGTGCATTGACTACAGGGAACTCACCAAGCTTACCATTAAAAATCGTTATCCCTTACCCTGCATTGACAAGTTATTTGATCAACTTCATGGAGCCAACTACTTCTCGAAGATAGATCTACGATTCGGATATCACCAACTACGAGTGTTAGAGGAGGATGTTCCCAAGACAACCTTCCAAACTCGTTATGGACACTATGAGTTTGTAGTGATGCCATTCGGATTAACTAATGCGCCCACAGTATTCATGGATCTGATGAATAGGGTGTGTCGTCCTTACTTGGATCAGTTCGTCATCGTCTTCATTGATGACATACTCATCTACTCTCGAAGTAAGGAGGGACATAGTCAACACCTCCGCAGAGTCCTAGAAACATTACGATTGGAGAAACTCTATGCGAAGTTCTCCAAGTGCGAATTTTGGATCCGACGAGTCGAATTCTTGGGCCACGTTGTTAGCGAAGAAGGAATACACGTGGAACCTTCCAAAGTCAAGGCCATTGAGAACTGGTCAGCACCGAAGACACCTACATAAATTCGTCAATTTCTAGGTCTCTCTGGCTACTATCGCAGGTTCATTTAGAACTTCTCCTGCATAGCAAAACCTCTTACAACATTGACCCAGAAGGGCGTGGCCTTTGACTGGGAAGAGAAACAAGAAAGAGCGTTCCAAACGCTCAAGCGAGCCTTGTGCACCGCACCAATACTATCCCTCCCCAAAGTGATAGAAGACTTCGTTGTCTATTGCGATGCATCAAATCAAGAACTCGGATGTGTTCTGATGCAACGAGGTAAAGTCATCGCCTTTTCCTCGAGGCAGCTAAAGACACATGAGGTGAACTACACTACCCACGATCTTGAACTAGGAGCAGTTGTGTTTGCTCTGAAGATCTGGAGACACTACTTATATGGTACAAAAAACACGATCTTTACAGACTACAAAAGTCTACAACACATTTTCAACCAGAAGGAGCTCAACATGAGACAACGACGTTGGGTCGAGATACTCAGTGATTACGAATGCGAAATTCGTTATCATCCGGGTAAAGCCAATGTAGTAGCTGACGCCCTTAGTCGGAAAGAATATTCTGGTCGTAGAGTTAAATCTTTGACTCTAACTATCCATTCACACTTGTCCACGCAAATTAAGGAGGCTCAGCTCGACGCTTTGAAACCTAAAAATGTGGCAGGTGAGTCCCCGAGAGGGATGGATAAGAATTTAGAAGTCAAGGGTGGCGGGGCCTTATACCTCATGGATCGGATCTGGACACCGAAACACAGTGGCTTCAGAGACTTGGTCATGACCGAATCTCACAACACTCGCTATTCCGTCCACCCAAGTTCAGATAAGATGTATCTGGATCTTAAAAAGTTATACTGGTGGCCTAACATGAAAGCAAATATTGCTACCTTCATAAGTAAATGCCTTACTTGCGCGAAGGTGAAGGTCGAATACCAGAAACCCTTCGGTCTTCTGCAGCAACCAGAGATACCAGAATGGAAGTGGGAGCGGATCACTATGGACTTCATAACCAAGTTGCCCAAGACAATGGGTGGACTTGATACCATATGGGTCATCGTCGACAGATTGACCAAGTTTGCACACTTCCTACCCATCAAAGAAACCGACAAAATGGAGAATCTTACGAGAACCTACATTAGGGAGATTGTACGACTGCACGGTGTTCCCATATCCATTTTCTCAGATAGAGATAGTAGATTCACTTCTAGGTCCTGGCAGTCGCTACAAAATTTCCAAGGAACTAGGTTGGACATGAGTACAGCCTACCATCCACAGACCGACGGACAGAGTGAGAGAACTATCCAAACCTTAGAAGATATGTTGCGAGCCTGTGTAATTGACTTTGGGAAAGCTTGGGATACTCATTTACCCCTTGTCAAATTTTCCTACAACAACAGTTATCACATGAGCATAAAGGCAGCTCCTTTCGAATCCCTCTATGGCCGAAAGTGCAGATCCCCTCTGTGCTAGGCTAAGGTGGGTGATACCCAGTTAGCTAAGGGACGAGTTCTCGAAAGCACTCTCACGGGTCCGAAGATCATTCAGGAAACGACAGAGAAGATCGTTCAAATTCGTGAACGATTGAAAGCCTCTAGAGACCGACAGAAAAGCTACGCTGACAAGTGAAGGAAACCATTGGAATTCCAGGTGGGCGACCGTGTTCTACTGAAGGTCTCACCTTGGTAAGGCTTGATGCGCTTCGGAAAGCGTGGGAAGCTCAATCCAAGATACATAGGGCCTTTCGAGATTCTTGCACGAATCGGCCCCGTAGCTTACAAACTCAATTTACCGCGCAAACTCAGTAACATACATTCTACCTTCCACGTCTCGAACATGAAAAAGTGTCAGTCCGACGAGACTCTTCTTATTCCACTCGACGAGATCGAGATCAACGAGAGCCTCAACTTCGTGGAAGAACCAGTAGAGATCATGAACCGAGAGGTCAAGCAAACAAAGCAGAGCCGTATCCTGATAGTGAAGGTTCGCTGGAATGCCAAACGAGGACCTGAATTCACTTGTGAACGAGAGGATCAGATGAAGTCAGAATAGTTACTGTTAATTTTTAGACGATTTGGGTTAAGTTTGAACATTTTATGATTAACGCTTTAGGAGATGCTAGTAGAGGGGATGCTCTTAGGGTTATTGTGCAACAATAAACTTTCATACTACAAGAAATTGGAAATTTACGACCCAAACATGGAGTTTGTGGTCTAAAACCCTAGGGGTATATATATGGTCCTTAGCCATATTTATTCATTTGTTCCATTTCCAACTAGAGAAAAGCCAAATTCTCTCTCACGGATATTCGGGCTTTCGTCCCAAATCGTGAGTAACTCTATCTAAGAGTATAATAGGGCTTGTTATGTGTCTTATAACCAAGAAATCATAAGAAAAACAACAAGATCAAAGAGTTTACGGGCCAAGAACACCTTGGACCGTAAACCCTTCTTTAAGGGACAAAAGAGTGCCCTATTCCCTTCCTTACCTTATGAAACTAGCCTAGACTCGTACCCTAATGTGTGTAGGACTTGAAAACACAAAACACCATGTCCATGACAGATTACAGCCGCAATCTCTAACGGATTTGGTTCTAGGGCCGTGAACTCCTCAAAGGAGTTAAAGGGTGCCCTAACCTCTTCCAAGGACTAAACCATCAAGCAGAAATACTTCTAAAGGACATGTAAGGCTTCAAAACATTAAATGAACTAAGGCTTAGGAGATTACGAACATAAACTCAAGGGTTTACGACCGTAAACTCATTTTGTTATGGTCTTGGAGAGTAAACTCAAGAATAGGGTTCTTTGGAACCCTAAACCCACTAGCTTTGTCCTACAACAACTTAGATGCAATCCTTAGGGCTAATCACACTTATATAAGGTGTTTAGCATGTTCTAGGATGTCTTTGTTGGATTAATGTCTAAGCCCATAACTATACTTGGTAAGAATTGACCCGACCCGGCATGGACCATTTGGGTTGCATGGCATCATGCACTTGGATAGACTATAATGAGAGAAATAAGACACTTATGGTTATTAATATATTATAAGTTCTAGTATAATAATAATAAGAATAATAAGATTATTTAATTAGTATTGATCAAGAATTAATCTAGGATTAATTAAGTGATCAAAAGAAGACTAATTAAATATATGGGTTGATTGTGTAAATCATCCATACTTGTATAGTGGGCTAATGTTCCATGGATAATCAAGTTGGGCTAAAACCCATAGGATTGTCCATGGAAGCTCCATGGTGTATTTGTACCCATGGATCCAAGGAAATGGAAAGTCATGACAATTAGGGTTTACCCTAATTGTAACACTATATAAAGATCTTATTCTTGACAAAATCGGCGACTAGTATCATTCTAGAGAGGGCTAGCCGATTTCATGAAGTGTAGAATTCTCTCAAGTTATTCCAAGTGTATTTGGTGTTGTGTGAACCATTTGAGGTGTCACAGTTGGGGCACTTGGCACTCAAGCTTCATGAAGACTTTCTACATGAAAGAGGTATGTATTCTATCTTGTTATATTCATTATTTTATATTCTAGATTAGGATAATACCTTGGATGTTCATATTTGCATGTATAATAGAGAAAACATAGATCCAAGGTATTTAGGGTTGCATGTACACTTAGGAGTGATAGAATGCTCAAAACCTAACAGTGGTATCAGAGCGTAGGCTTGTTTTCTTGTTATACTTGCAAAAGAAGCTGGAAAATCGAGTTTTGATGCTGTCTGCCCAGCAGACTCGCCGAGTCCAAGGAAAAAAGCATCCAACTCGCCGAGTTAGTTCGTGCACTCGACGAGTTGGACCCCCAGACAGCATAAAGTCGACCTTTTTGGCTGGAATTGGACTAGGAACATTACCCTAAGATGTTTTTGAACTTATAAACTTGTTTTTGATGTGGTAATGTTCATGCTAATCCAATTTCAAAGATAATTGTCAATAGATTCATGTTTTGTATTAGTTTAAGGTTTAGACTAATTACATGAAAAAGTTTGATTTGAATTATCTTGTTCTTATGAGTTGCTTAGATTAATAGAAAAGTTGAGTGAAATAGTTGTTTTCAATCCAAATTAATCTAAGAGTTGATTCTAAAATGTGTTTTTGTAACTTGTCCTCAAGTTATATGAAAAGTCACATTTATGTTTCATAAAACTCATAATAGTTGGCAAAGGTTACAAAAATGAAGAGTCTAGTTCTAATTAAATGGGTTTATGACTTCATAACTTGTCATCAAGTTATGGAGGACCAAGAGTCTCTTCATTAAATAATAATTAAAAAAAGTGTAACCTTAATTAATTCCATAAGTCATAAAATAAAGAAAAGTTAATTCTTTTATTAGTTTAAAGTCTTCCATAACTTGTCCTCAAGTTATGGAACTTGAAGAGTTTTTGGATTAAAACTACTTTAAACACATAAGTTATGGAATTAATTAGTTTTGAATAGTTTCAAAACTTTCCCTCAAGTTTTGGAGTTTGAAAAGTTCTCACTTATGAATACTTTAATTCCAAGTTAGCCCTTAGAATTTTAAAGATTTAAAATTCAACCCTTATACTTTATAATATTATAAGTTAATAATATATATATATATATATATATATATATATATATATATATATATATATATATATATATATATATATATATATATGTGTATAAGAGTAAAGTCAGTCTTACTGCTAGCACGCCTCATTCACGAAGCCGGTCTATAAGGTGGGTATAAGGTTGATGCCTATAAAATGGCAACTTAATGGGTGTCCACTCTCACCCACCGCTTGCTTGACTGGTGGAGGGTCGTTATATGATGTGACTGGGTCACATGTTAATGTTTTAAGAATCAAAGAAAAGTAAAGGAACTTAAAGAAAGAATATGCTGAATCGGATCGCGTAGATGGATTTATATCGTGTAGTTTGAAGATCGGATTCTTGAGTTGCTTCTTAGGAGTTCTGAGATATTGCTTAGGAATAGATAACAACAAGTTTTCATATGGATTGTAAGGATAAGTTTTTCCGCAAAGTTTTAAAATAAAAGAAAATTTTGGATTTTATTTATTTTAAAATATCCTTACAATGGCATTTGAGGAAAAATTGTTGCTTATATAGTTCCATTAATAGCAAGAGTGGAAATATAAAATTGATTCTTTCATTTGTGGTAATGTCTAAATTTACCAAATAAGGAAAGATTCTCATCATCCAAGTTTCAATTGGACCGGGACTTGGAATCACGCAAGATGTATAGCATGATGAATGAGAACTTTCGATCATTGGAAAAATTAAGACTAATTACTTGTTCACATGGATGTGTGAGTCAAGTAACGGACTAAGGGATCGAGTACACATTCTTGTGCACTGCTCAAGTCCACCACAAAAGATCGATAAGATTATTCGGCATAATTTACTAAAGCTCAGTAAATATGGTTATACTTACAAGCTTAAGTGTAATTCTGAGACATTGGAAAAGGTTCCAATGTAAGGCAGAGCGAATAAGAAGAATCAAATTAGGCAGAAGGATAAAAGTTTCTCAAATCTGAAAAGATGGGAGAGTACTTTAGTATCAGTTTTATGATCATCTTAATGATTAAGAAACCATATCAAAATTAGTTCTCTAAGGAAAATCTTAGTGCATTCTTATGACTAAGAAGAGGAAATTGAATTGTTGAAGTGGTTAAATCAAGAAGATGAGTCATACTTCGTTCCAATACAAGTCTTAGAGTCATACTCCAAGATTGTAACTTCAGTGACATGTCTTAAAGAAGGTTTAAAACACTTGTCAAATGTAAGAGAAAAAGTTTTCTACTCTTGTACATTTGAAATTGGTAAGTTGTGATGTTTTGGATAACACAAAGACCAACTAAGGCCAATTGTGTGATGTGTTTGTCTTGATTAGAATCCGCACTATCTCTTGGATGTTTGACAAGGGAGTCTTATATGTCAAGAGGACAGTGGGAGTCTTAAAGGTCTTGAAATTCTCAAGAACTAATCAAGAATAAAACCTGAAGTTCTTCACTAGCACACGACTTGAGGTTTATAACCTATCGTGTTGACATATTCTGTGCCCATTCCAGTTAAAGTTGGCTTTGCATATGAGCTCTTAGAGTTCTCAATTAGTTGCACAACAACTTGGAAGCAATGGCAGGCCCTTGAGCTGCCAGGTGGCAAGAAATTAAGATTGAGTTCAATCCGTATGAGTGTGGATTTGTCATTATCCTTGTCTTGTGTCTATGGTTTTGACAATTCACATGGATAAGAACACATATACCAGTAAATCCAAGTGTCATAAGGTTTCTCTCCGATTCATGAAAATGATGGTGAGGAAACACTTTCACTAAGTAGATTTTAGCTAGATAGCAACTATGATATTTGCATTCTCAAAGTCGTTAGTGGAGCGTGTGTGGTTTACCGACACACTAACCTGGACTTGTGAGAAATGGAAAAAAGGTGTAACCATTATGATTACGGCATCCCTCTTCATAATTGTTTAGATACACAAGTGTGCTATCTAAGGGAAGGTGTATGATTTTGATAAAGTCTTATCAAAACAATCTAGTATCAGAAATCTGAACTTTGGTAAGAAAGTCAATGAAGTATTGATTTCTAGAAGTCCAGTTGATTTCTGAGTACATGTCAAAGCTAGTGGGAGCATAAGTGTTATGCTAATAATCATCATGTTAGTGGGAGCATGATAATTATGATAAGTATTGCAAGCTAGAAATGTTAATTATAGAAAACAAAACTTTCAATTGGGAAAGAGTTGTTTTGCTATAATTAAGGGAAAGGAAATTATACTTCATCTCAAATCTATAAGATTAGATCATGAGGTTTTAATCATTTAGTCAAGGATATATATATTTATATGAATTTCATGTTGGAATGGCTCAACATAAGGAAATTCTGTATATGGGTCCATTATTTGCATTCTAAAATTCGATTATGATTACGACATCCCTTTTAATAATCTAAATTATGAGAACTTGGCAAATTGAAATGGACATATTATAGCAAAAGACTGGTTTAGTCTTTATGTGAGACATCATGAATCGTGTCCCATATGCTTCGGATATAGGATCGATTACATGTGCTATATTCATCCTTTCTAAAATTTTCCAAATGCCTAGGGCATTAAGAAGGGAAAAGCTTTAGAACTGGATATGACTAAAAGGATTAAACAGTTGTCGAGGACAATCTAAGGTTTACCAAAGATTGGGTGCTCAAGGATAGTTGGAAGTATAGTGATAATTCTGGAAGGACCATATTGACATAGTCTGTAAGGAGGCAACTCTTGTTCAGAAGTTATAGTCAAAATGGAATCTGGAAATGTTTCAAAGTTAGAATTTTCAATCTGTTTAAGATTAGGAAACTTAATGCAAGAAGGATGTTTCCAAGGAGCTGATCTCCTTTGGAATACTCTGTAATGATTGTTGTCAAGTCTTTCTGACTTTGTGCATAATCATTACAAGAGGATCAATGCATATAAGTTTAAAATCTAACATATTTCAGTAAATGAAATGAATTTGAAATTCTTGTATTTGCAGTAAGGATTTGGGAGTGTGAAAAGAGAATCATTGAAGTTATATTCAATGGATCTAGTTCACAAAGTAAAGATCATAGACAAACATAGTATGCATACTTGGTGTATGGCATGACTAGTGTTTAGAAAACATAGTGTACATGCTTGGAGCATGGGACAACTATTGTTTTAAAATTCAAGAATAAAGTTGATAGCTGAAACAGTATACAATGAATAATGTGTAATCATATGGTGATAAATAAAATATGTTTTATTTATGTTCATAGGTTTTGATACCATATTGGATTCAATTATTATTGTGTTTCACTTTGCATGTTTTGACTTCCCGAATAAACTGGGTTATTCTTCCGGAATGACTAAGTTATTCAAACCATCCACAGTCGGTCATATGTTGGAAGTAGATATGAATTAAGACTTGCATGGGTTGGCTTGTAGAGGTCTAAGGTGTTGGACAAAGGGCTACAACACTCATGAGTGCTCATAAGTTCTGAGTATTGGATTCAACCCGCGCTCATTGGAATCACTTCATGGATTTTATCACGAGTGATCACGAGACGATAATATCTTATATTCTTCAAACCTAGAGATATGAGTTGTTACTATGAGTTGATAGTACATTGATTGCACGAAAACGCATTTGGTAACTCGGTGCTATAAAACGTGTCTTTGTGTATCATTCAACAAGTAGTAGAAAAAGCCATATGAGTCGAAGTTTATCCATTCCTTTTACCTTTGGGATAAAAGCGATATCTGTGGGCCCCTCGATGATTTGATGATGACAAATGCAAGTGCTCGGCCGGGCCAGGACTGATTTGATTTGTTCAATTAGTCAGTCGTCATAAATCGGAAATCAGGAAACAACAAATGGACAGAGAGAATGATTAAAATCCATGTCTTAGTCCATATGATATCTAGAATGGAGGAATATATGATCCCTTATCTAATGGACAAGTCACTGATAAAGGTCAGAGTTCATCTACAAGGTCAGAGTTCGACATAAGCTTTTGAGAGCTACGATTGCCAGTCGGTTCCTGAAGTCATACGCAATATTAGTTTTAGACTTATCCAAGTGGGGGACTGTTGGATTAATGTCTAAGTCCATAACTATAGTTGGTAAGACTTGACCCGACCCGGCATGGTCCATTTGGGTTGCATGGCATCATGCACTTGGATAGACTATAATGAGAGAAATAAGACACTTATGGTTATTAATATATTATAAGTTCTAGTATATTAATAATAAGAATAATAAGATTATTTAATTAGTATTGATCAAGAATTAATCTAGGATTAATTAAGTGATCAAAAGAAGACTAATTAAATATATGGGTTGATTGTGTAAATCATCCATACTTGTATAGTGGGCTAATGCTCCATGGATAATCAAGTTGGGCTTAAACCCATAGGATGGTCCATGGATGCTCCATGGTGTATTTGAACCCATGGATCCAAGGAAATGGAAATTCATGACAATTAGGGTTTACCCTAATTGTAACACTATATAAAGATCTTATTCTTGACAAAATCGGCGACTAGTATCATTCTAGAGAGGGCTAGCCGATTTCATGAAGTGTAGAATTCTCTCAAGTTATTCCAAGTGTATTTGGTGTTGTGTGAACCATTTGAGGTGTCACACTTGGGGCACATGGCACTCAAGCTTCATGAAGACTTTCTACAAGAAAGAGGTATGTATTCTATCTTATTATATTCATTATTTTATATGCTAGATTAGGATAATACCTTGGATGTTCATATTTGCATTTATAATAGAGAAAACATAGATCCAAGGTATTTAGGGTTGCATGTACACTTAGGAGTGTTAGAATGCTCAAAACCCAACAGTCTTAACATTTTCAATTAGTAGTTTAAGACTAATTGGGTACATATATGTGTGATTATATGTTAACTGGGATCTTTGGGTGTGTACAAGTTTTCACTTTACATTTAGCAATCCTACATCGTTCAGTTCATCCAAACCACCATCTACAGTTGAGTTCATACCCCTTAATCAATGTTTTAAACGATTTTAAATGCATTAATGGGGGGGGGGGGTGAATACAAGTAGAAAATAGCATGTTAATGAATCAATCATATGTGATTTATAACTGTGTTTTCATCCAGCTGATTTCACATACTTCAAAATGTGATGCATGAAATGGTTTTCTATCTTAAAAATACTTTGTTATTAAATGTATTACTTTTGAAATGTTTATTAACATGACATCAAGTCATTGTTAATTATTGTTCAAAACTCTTAAATGTCTTGCAAAACCATTTTCATCTTCTTGATCAAAACTATATCTATACACTTATGTTCTTATATATGTATTGATATGATAGCTTTCATCCTTCATTCAGTTCCCATACTCTTGTGTAGCAAGGGTGTATAAACCTTCTTGGACATCAATTACCTTCCAGTAAACTATTATAGGCATAGTTAGGAGATACAAAACAGTATTCCTATTAAAAGGAATTACACCAGAGTCAGTTCACTCATGTGTCCATACTATACATTACGTGTTACATGAATACGTCTACATAGATACACTTACATGAATACATTTACATAAATACATTTAATTGTATACACTTACATGGATACTTGTACCTAGATTCTATATGATGAGTTACTAGTACATACCATACGTGTAAATTTGTTCTTCCTAGCCAAGTGCTAAAGGATACCTAGACGGGACTAACCATTCTGGCACCCACCTGTTAGCAACAGAGGTAATGACCATCTACGGATTCCTACGGTTAATACTTATATTAGGAGTACCTTTACGGGACTAAAAATTCCTTAAACCTGCTTCCAGATATAGAGGAATATGAACAATCTACGGATGTTCAAGGTTATATATTTCGGCAGTCA
The DNA here is from genome assembly GCF_051521515.1 of Lactuca serriola. Taxonomy (NCBI): domain Eukaryota; kingdom Viridiplantae; phylum Streptophyta; class Magnoliopsida; order Asterales; family Asteraceae; genus Lactuca; species Lactuca serriola. Next base: position 20,617,001 of record NC_136409.1, on the reverse strand, counting down.
CGATGTCGAGTTGATCCTAATACAAAAGGATAACACTTACATGGCTATATTTTTCCTATTACTTTATTTTGTGATACATTCACATAAACGATGAGGTAGATTAGGTACTGTTAGTAGTAGTCAAAAAGAGGAAAAACTATCTTTGTTATAGCAAAACATACATGTCTTGATAGAAGACTACTTTCAAACACACAGGTCTTGGTAGGAGACTACTTTCAAACATACAGGTCTTGGTAGAAGACTACTTTCAAACATACAGGTGTTGGTAGAAGACTACTTTCAAAACATTCGGGTCTTGGTAGAAGACTACTCTTATACTAATATGAAATATGGGATTTTCTAGGGTTTTCATACTTATATCAAAATTTTCATTCAAAGATTTACATGGCATTCATAACGGCTTTCCAAAACAAGGCGATGACACTTAAATACTTATGAATTCACCAGCTTTCTGCTGATACTCGCTTTCAAAATAACTTGTATTCTCAGGTCACCAGTAGACAGGTACGATGGCCAGGTTTTGAGAAGACGGAGCACAGACAACACTCGTCTTTTATTTTGATTACATATTTTGGTGTCATTTTACTATCAAAGAACACACATGTATTAAAACTTTACTTTTAATGCAATGGATGATGTTGTTGCTTGTTTACTACTTTACATTGTTATGATACTTCACGTGACATCCTCCACCCCTAAACGTTTCCTCCGTTCTTGGTTTTGGGGTGTGACACTATCATTACTCATATCCAAGTTGCATGAATTCAAGACATCGATGAGATCAACATCCATCATGAAAATTCATTCAAGAATTTAGTTGATCATATTAAACCAACCATGAACCTCTATGCACCCTTCCCACCTCTACTTACCTTCACCCTACCTATCTTTTAAAACACAAACTCCTTATTGCTTTCTATCCAATATAAATTGGGGAAGCAAATAATCAAAGGAATGTTACACATCTAAACGTCTCTTTAAAACATAAATCTTCCCTAGTCCCCACCTTCCCACACAATTAAGACGTGGGAACAACACTTGTTGGTTATAGAAGATTGCATCATTAGGCTCTTTATTTAGTCCTTTTTGTATACGGCTTGGTCCTGTCCAACCTTCATTTATTAGGGTTATATGTATATATATAGTGCATCCATGCACCATACGTAAGTAGTTGTAGATATCATTATTGTAACCCTACCACACCTCTACAATAGCAATTTGTCATAGAGTTCTTCTGAGGTTGTGGCTTATTAATCATTCGACATCAGTTTGATTCGTTTTGTGCTCTTATTTACTTTGTGTTATTGTTAAGAATCTTATCAATCTAAAAGAGATTTAATCTCATCAATTGCTATCAGAGCAGGAGGCTGTGTAAATGATACACATCTCTTCTATTTGAAGAAAATCCATAGGGTTTCTGCTTTTATTGAATCCATTGGAGTCGTCATCACTTTATTAACGTTGTTCCTAGATCTCAACATTACCCTAACTCATTCTTTACAAGTCTGATTCTTAACAGGTATGTAGATCAAATCATCATGTCTTTAGACGAGTCTCAAAACAATCCCATTAACATCTCTAATAGCATTGGCTCGACCACAAGGATTCCGATCCTATATACTCATGAATATGAAGTTTGGTCTCTTCACTTTGAAGACTTACTACTAGAAAAACAGCATTTTACGACGTGCAATGGGTGTCATAAAACGCTCAGACGACGCATAAATGCACGTCAAGGAAGGCCATGTCATAATGAGAGATGACATGTTTTTGCACGTCGTCTATAGACGACGCGCATTTACGACACGCATTTATGACATGCAATGCGTATCATTAAAGCCGCTGTCAAGAAAGGCCATGTCATAAATGAAGATGACAGACATTTTTGCGTATCGTAATTTTAAATTGCTTTAAAATAAATTATTTATGGATTTACTAATTTTCAAATTAAATTTGCATTTCATGTCTCATAATAGAAAATAAAATACCATATACAAAAAATACAATCCATTGCACAAAAGTTAATGTCATACAAATAATCATTCCAATAGTAGACAAATGTAATACATCAAATGTGAAAGAGATAAGTCATCAACTAGTAATAGTTGAGCTACAAGAACTTGTTGCCGACCTTCACAACATCCGAGTTACTTTGCTTGAAATTATGCACATCAACAAGACCTACAAATTTGAATAATGCAACCATTACATTCACATAAACCAACAAATCCCAATATGTAAAAATGAGAATAACTATACTTAGTACTTACATTTACTGCTGACACGTAAAAAATCACAAGAAAAAATGGTGGATTTTATTTTTAAGTATGAGTGATGAAAATTCATCAGGAACATCTTCTTATAGATGCTAGTTCTATCTTGTTTAAGTTAAGGTAGAGAAATTCTCAAAGTTGCTATTTAAATTACCTTAACATGCAATTGAATTTGCAAGCCTCGGTATAGGTGCTTCACTCCCTTGTGCATCCTCTACCTAAAACAATGTACAAAAATGGTGCTTTAAAGATATAATAAACAAAGAAATGAAAGTAAAATTGCTATTTCTTGCATTTAATTTTAATCTTTAATACCATTTTGACAATCTTTGTTATTGTTGAGTTGGAGCCAGTGGAAGAAGCTTCTATTTTCAGTGGGCCATCCTGAAAGACAATCATCAAACAAAATATTTTATAAATCCAATTTATTTATAGAAAATGCTCAAAGATCAATTTTTTCTCCAAATTCTCAAAGAATATTACCCAATTTGTTGTTCTAGGTGAGAGAAAAAGCCATTCTTCCTTAAAAACAGGAAGAGACTCTCCTATAAGCATAGACTCATCCACAACACTTCTTCCTGCAATTACTTTCCCCTGAACACAAGATTTAATTCATCATATCAAAAGCCCTAATCCATAAACTATTTTATTGAAATTGTAATGTGAATTATGATGTTCCAGTTGAAAGTTAACAAGACTTACATCTTGTGGATATTAGTGACTGCAGACATATGATAGACACAAGGGTATAAAGGTCAAAACAGAAAGGTTTTGTAGAATTATAATGCAGAAAGTTTTTTTGAAAATATAAACTTACTAATAGTTCATTCATGTCACTAGATGCCCTAAGTCTCGCCCTTTTTTCAAGTGAACGACCCTTATCCTTATCCTTCTCCTTCAAAATGAATTCTAATCTTTTTACATTCTGAAAATTGTATGAAGTACATGAATAAGTAGTAGACATACCTTCATGTGTCACAATTCTAACATACTGAGCAGACATTTGTTCATTTATTCGAGGACGCCCCTTATCCTTCTCATCAAATTTTGGTTTGACCTAAACAACCATTTCTATACAAATCTCCCAATCAACAAACAACCACATGCACACATGATATAGATAAACAAAAAAAAAGTCTATGTTGTGGTTATTTTTGATAAATTTGTCAATTGATTTGGACTTTTAGTTGATTCAAAGGATTAAATCAATATTGTAATGTGTTCTACATCATAAATCTTAGAATAAATCACATATGTAAGATTATAGGCGACTGAGTACCAGAACAGGTGCAACAAAGATCTCACACAGCTTTGAATCTCAGATCCAGTCCTATGAAGGGATGAATTTGGACCCTTGACAACACCAACTATGGTTCCCCTGGTGATTAAAGAAGACCCATGAATCTGAAAGTAGCATCGTTTGAACTGATTTGATAAAGCTCTGAGCTGTGATTGTTTAGTCCAACACCAAAACATCACCATTCTTCTTCCTATGCCACATCAATGAATCCAAAAATTAAGCTAACCGAAAGCTAATAAGATGTCCGATTCAAATATTGAAGCTCAAAGCAAGTTTCAATTCCTATAGTCATTCCTTAAATCGCCAAACCAAATGGCACAAAAATCTCTTATCTTTCAATTTTTTGGTATCGGTCAAAACCAAGCACAGAAACACTAAATAGTATTGCACTATTGGTGGAAAACTTCACTTCAATAGTTGAGATTTTCAAAAAGAAGAAAATTAGGAGGATCAAGAATTTTTGTAACCTGAGAGTGAGAGAACCGTATGTTTTATTAAGATTTGCATTCAACGAACACATGTTTAAATCGTCTACTCCAGAACTCAGGGAATCCGATGCCTTGTCTTCTTTGGGTTTAACTTCAATTCAGACTCCTCGTCTTCTTCAGCTACAACTATTTGGCGTGCAGGTCGACCCTAAGCACTATTTTTGAAACCAAAAGTGAAATTTTAGGTTTTCAGATGAAACAAGTTCTCCAATAAATGCAACAAAAACACATATCGATTAGGGTTTTCATCATCAATATGACAAACAGATTTGAAAGAGGCAAATAAAAAAGGGGCATAAACATACAAATCAAAACCTAATTAAGATTCTGATGTCTGTGATATGTCACTTGTAGATATAGTGGTTCATTGATAATTGACCTAATTGGACTCGTTTTTTCAACAACAATGAGTCTGGGAAGAAGAAAACAGGGAGCAATAATGTTATCCGGCTTCAAACACTTTATCACGTTGATAAACAGAAGATGGATCGATACATACTTGAGTTAATCATCTGGATTCATCGTTTAATAAGCCTTGTGAGACTCAGAGACAAGGTTCTGAAATAAGTTCCTGTTCGATCTCCACCTCCAACGAGTAACAATGGCGTTGTCGTAGATCCATCTCGATTGAAAAATAGTGGAAAGATTCAACGCGTTCAGATCTCATTGGAAGATCGGAATCTTCTGGAGGAGGTTATGAAGCAGAGAATGTTGGTTCCTAGAATCAGAAAAAGTTAGGAATTCATGATGGCGAAGAGATTTGGTGATGGTGCGAGTTTGTTGTGGGAGAAAAGAGGAGCGATGAGTATATTCAGGTTTTTTAGGGTATTTGACTAAGAGAGAGAAGAACGGTGGAAAGAAGGTAATAACATGGCGGGCCTTTCAAACTTTTCGGAATTTCATTTCCCCAAAAAGAAGTGACCCTGCGTTTCATTAAAAAAATATAAAGCGACATGCTTAGAGGACGCGCATCTTGTGTTATGTGCCTTCCGTGTATTTTTTTCCATGTGACACTTATTTTAGGACGTGCAAAAATGCGTGCCCTAAATTCTTAAAATTTTTGGAGAGCTGACATTATTTTTAGGGCACACAATATTGCGTATCATAAAACAACGCGTGTCATGGTTCACGCATCGTAAAAGGCTATTTTTCTAGTAGTGACCATGTTCTTGGCTCAGAGGATAATGGATACATAAAGTGGGGATAAGATACTTAAATTGGGTGTAAAACCCTAAAATTAGGGTTTCATCCTGACAGCCCTACTCGTCGAGTCGAGGCCTCTCAACTCGTCAAGTAGGCGACTTAAATACTGCATCCAATCTTGTTTCTACTCGACAAGTCTGAGGCTCCCAAATCGTCGAGTAGGTCTTCAAAAATGAATAAATTATAATAAAATGTGTACCAAGAATCTGGTGGTACAATTCTCCCCCACTTGTCTTAGACTTCGTCCTCGAAGTCTGCCGCGTCTGGAAATAACTCCGAGTAGTGCTCCCTTATCTCTTCCTCGGTATCCCAAGTCCACTATGAACCCTTGCGGTGCTCCAACTACACCTTCACCAGCTCAATCCTCTTGTTCCTCAGCTACTTTGTCTTCTTGTCGAGAATAACTATTGGTCTCTCGATGTAATTCAGGCTGTCATCAACCTGAATGTCCTATTGAGGCACAACTGTTGAGTCATCCACTAAGAACTTCCACAGCTGAGAAACATGGAAAGTCTTTTGGATCTGGCGGACCTCTGCTGGAAGATCCAACCGATATGCGACCTTGCCCACCCGGGCTATAAACCTGAAAGAGTCGATGTACTTGGGGCCCAGCTTGCCCCACTTCCTGAACCGGATGACACATTTCCAAAGTGACACCTTCAGGAGGACCATGTCGCCACCTAAAACTCCAAATCTGAATGCCGCTTGTCGGAATAGCTCTTCTCCCGATTCGGAGTAGTCTGGAGCCTGCTCTGTACCTATTGGATCCTCTCAGTAGTCTTAAGTATTAACTCAGTAGTCCTCATGACTCTCTGACTGACCTTTCCCCAACAGATTAGGGTCCTACACTTCCTCCCATAGAGCATATCGTAGGGAGGTCGGTCTATGATGGTGTGGTAACTGTTGTTATACGAAAATTCCACTAACGAAAGATACGTATACCAACTGCCACCGAAATCCAAGACAAATTCGTGTAGCATTTCCTCGAGAGTCTGTATCGTCCTCTCGCATTGTTCGTACGTCTGAGGGTGGAAAGCGGTAATGAAGTGAAGACGATTACCCCTATTATCGTGAAACCGCTTCCAAAATCTGGAAGTGAAACGGACATCTTGGTCTGATACCATTAAGACATGCACTCCATATCGTGCCACTATCTGACGTAAGTAAGTCTCGGCCAGCTTCTCAGCGAATATACTCTCCTGGATCGGGATTAAATGAGCACTCTTGGTCAACCAATCCACGATAACCCATATCGAATCTACTGCACGTGCGGTCCTAGGAAGCTTAGTGATGAATTCCATGGTGATATCCTCCCATTTCTACATGCGAATATCCAACAACTTCATCTTGCCATGGGGTTACTGGTGCTCGGCCTTGACCTTCCTACAATTCAAGCACGTCTCCACATACCACAGTACGTCCCACTTTATGCAGGGCCACAAGTAATAAGGGCGAAGATCCTGATACATCTTTGTTGTCCCGGGATGGATGGAGAACCTTGACTTATGGGCCTCATCCATCAAAACATGTCATACTTTGACCCAGTACGGAACCCAGGCCCTCCCATGCAAGGTCAATAACTCACGGCTGTCATAATCAAATGAGGCCACCTGACCTATGATCCACTCGCACTTTCGGCGCTCCTGCTTCAGGCCCTTAACCTGCGCCGCTCTGATCTGCTCCAGCAATGGAGTAATTACTGTCATCCTCAGACCTATATCTTGAATTGGAGTCGCCACTACCTTGAGGCTCAGAGCATCGGCCACCACATTGGCCTTGCCTGGGTGGTAAAGGATCTCATAGTCGTAATCCTTCACCACATCTAACCACCGACGCTACCTCATGTTCAGATTTGGCTGATCCATGAGGTACCTCAAACTCTTGTGTTTGTGTAAATGGTACAACGGACCCCATAGAGGTAATGCCGCCAAATCTTGAGGGTGAAAACCACAACCCCCAACTCTAAATCGTGTGTCGGATAGTTAGCATCGTGAGGCTTCAACTCCCTAGAAGCGTATGCTATCACATGACCTAACTGCATCAATACGGCGCCCATGCCTGTGATCTAAGCATCACAGTAAATCACGAAGTCATAGACTCTCTATGGCAAAGTCAGAATCGATGCCTCACATAACCGATGTCTGAGAGTCACGAAGGCCGCCTACTGCTTAGGCCCCCAACGGAATGTCACCGACTTCTTGGTCGTTCGGGTCAAAGGAACAACAATCTTGGAGAAGTCCTGGGTGAATCTCTAGTAATAACCTGTTAGACCAAGAAAACTCTGAATCTCAGTTGGAGACCTTGGAATCACCCACTGCATCACGGGCTCTATTTTGGTCGGATCGACCAAAATTCCTTGTTGGTTGACAAGGTGCCCCATAAACCGCAACTTGCGCAACCGAAACTCACACTTGGAGAACTTTTCAAAAGGTCTCTCCCTCCTCAATGTCTCCAGCACCTCCCTCAGGTGCTCCTCATGCTGCTCCTGAGTCGTGGAGTAAACCAAGATGTCATTGATGAAAACTATCACATACTGATCCAGCATCGGTCTACACACGCGGTTCATGAGGTCCATGAATGCGGCTGGAGCATTGGTGAGCCCAAACGGCATCACCATAAACTCATAATGACCATAGCGAGTCCTAAAAGCTGTCTTATGCATATCCTCGTCCCTGACTCGCATATGGTGATAGCCCGATCGCAGATCAATCTTGGAGAATCAAGATGCACCCTGTAGCTGGTCAAAAAAATCATTAATCCTCGGAAGGGGATAATGGCTCTTCATCGTTACCTTATTCATCTCTCGTTAGTGTATAAACATTTGATGTGACCCGTCCTTCTTCTTCACGAACAGGATCGGGGCTCCCCATGGTGAACTACCTGGTCTGATAAATCCCTTTTCTAGCAGCTCTTACAGTTGTGTAGACAAATCTTGCATCTCAGGAGGAGCCAACAGATATGGTTACTTGGCTATCGGAGCCGCACCAAGAGCTAGGTCAATCCTGAACTAAACCTGTCTCCCCAGAGGTATACCAGGCAAATCCTCCGGGAATACATCCGGGTACTCTCTCACGAACAGTACATCATCTATTGTCGCCTTACCCTTATCCTGGGTATCCATAAAATAGGTGACATACCCTGCACAACTATGATGAAGGTAACACCTCGCTCTCATTGTTGAACATACAATCGGTCCATTTTGTGGCCTCTCGCCCTGAATCACTAACCCTCCCCCTCTAGGAGTCCGAACTCTCATTAGCTGCTGCTTACAGTCAATCACTGCCCCATTGGGGCTCAACTAGTCGATACCCACTATAACCTTATTCCCTTGTAGGGGAATGGGGACCAAATCCACAGAAAACTGCTCGTCGAACAATTGTAGTGTGCATCCACGATGCAACCTTGCAACCCGAATGGTCCTATCATCTGCTATCACCACATCAAGTGGGCAATCCAGCTCCCCCGGAGCCCCTATGAATCGCTTGCTGAGCGCGGCCGACACAAAAGATCGGGTAGCCCCCGAATGAAACAATACCAAAGCTGATATACCATTCACTAAGAACTATCCTATAACAAACACAAGTAAGCATAAGCGATAAGCAATACAAATAAAGAGATAAGGAGAGAATACATACCCATCACAACATCGAGAGCCACACGTGACTCCTCTGTAGTAAGATGAAAAGCCATACTCCTCGTCGTAGGCACTTGTGCCCGACCCTGACGACCACTTGTAATCCTCAATGAGGCAGGAGCGGGTGCAGCTCCTATCCTGCTATTGCTAAACTCAAACACTGGGCCTTTTTGTGACCCTTCTGATTGCACTGAGAGCAAATCAGGAAACTGTTGTGGTGGTTGTGCTGGCTGTACAATCCCTGCTCATGTGACCAATTCGGCCACACTTGAAGCAGCCCAAAACTCCCCGCCCTGTACGCCCCCTCGTGCATCTTGCCGCACTTACCAAACTGGCTGCGGTCCTATTGGCTCCTCGATCTATGATCTGATACCTTGGGCTTCTTGCCCGAACTACCTATCGGAACCCCATTTGGTTTTCTCTTCCTCTCCATCTCCAAATTCAGCTCCCTTTCCTGATCCATATCAATCATATCCTCCAGCATCTTGCAGTTGGATCGGCTCACAAACTGGCGTATATCACTCTGCAGCACCTCATGATATCGAGCCTTTTTCATCTCCTTGTCTGCCATGTAATGTAGAACGAGAAAGGCCCTCTCACTAAACATACCGGTGATCTCGGCCACTATCTCTGTAGTCTGCTAGAGGTCCTAGAACTGCCTCGCAAGCTGTTGCACCTCTATCACAGGTGCAAACTTGGCCATGAACGTGGCCGAGAAATCACTCCAAGTCATATCATCTAGAACTTCATCATCTCCAATGGCTCGTCCGACCTCCTCCCACCAATCATTTGCCTTGTCTTTCAGAAGACAGGAAGCAAGTCGGACCTTGTCCCCATCAGGACATCAGGTAGTATGGAAAGCGTTGGCGACATCAGCCTACCATTAAGTGCTAGCAATGGGGTCCCGAGCCCCATGGTAATCGGGATCTCCACAAGCCTTGGACTCCCTTAATGTTTGTGTGTGCGACCCCATCATGGCCGCCACTGTAACACCGAGAATTTCAAAATAATTTTTCCCAAAATATAAAAACATTTTTCATTTAATTTTCATAAAACATCAAGTTTAAATCTTCAATTCACATCATACAAAATCCCAAGATCATATCACATAAAAATCCCTTGCGTGTGTACAGATCAAGCCGACGCCTTCCCACGGTCATCACTAGTACCTGAAACAAACAACACTAACACTGTAAGCACAAAGCTTAGTGAGTTCCCCAAAATACCACATAAACACATATTAGCCACTCGAAGCTATAACTCTATGGGTCCGTGCACCCAAGCTCTGTGAACCCTTAGGTTCTAACTCTGGGAACCTTCTGGTTCCAACTCTATAAACATGCACAACATAAATCACATAGACATCATGCAGTACAACACATAGCATACACATAACATACACATACTCTGACACACAACTCTGATTACTTACTCAAGGTAAAGTATAGTGAGAAGACTCACCTCGTATATCTCGATAACCCACGAATCCTGGAAATCACTCGTGCTCGATCCTCCGAGCTATAATCCTCCTATAACATCATACATCTCTAATTAACACTTTTACCACTAAGGTTGACTACCCCTATCAAGTCAACTCTGGTCAACTCTGGTCAACGGTCAACGGTCAATGGTCAACTTTGACCGGACTCGGTGAGTGCACTAGGGTGACTCGGCGAGTCTATACATATTCACCAACTCTCTAGGATTCTCTTTTGACACGTTGAGTACTCCCCTGACTCGACGGGTTCCACCTGGCATGAATCGCGGGGCCACCACGACTCAACTCGCCGAGTCTCAAGAACAACTCGGCGAGTCCCAGCTCGACTCAGTCCAACTGTCAACCTCTCTAACTCTCCCGGACTCACTGGGTCGACCCTTAACTCGGCAAGACCACTCGCTGAGTGGTTAAGGACAATCTTCATGCTACTCGCCGAGTCTGTTCTTCAGACTCGGCGAGTCCATGCCATGCATGAACTCAAACTAGCTTCTAAGGTCAGATCCGCACCATCCACTCATAGATCTGGCCCTCCTAAGCTTATTCAACACGTAAAGTTCATATCTTGGTTACCATACAACACCTACAAGGCTCTTTTTGGATAAATGACCTCTAAAATGGCAACCCTAGCCTCCAACCCAAAAGGGAGGACATAAAGCATGACATTAGGGACTCTCTGGACCTACTAAGGTCCAGATCTAAGCACCATATCCCCATGGGACCTCTCACACTTCCAATACAAAGAAAATAAGGCATGAAGAAACCCTAGATTTAACCATATCAACAAAAATACAGAAATAAGCTCTGAGTGATACCTCAAGAAGCCTCCTCTGATGAAATGACAGAAGATCCAAGCTCCCCAACTCTTCTAGCTTGACTTTCCTCTTCCGTTCTTGCAAAAACACACAAATTTGGTGAACAATGGCCTCTTATCTCACTCACACGAATCCCTCAGCTGCTTTGGTGCTTTCAAGATCCAGGTAGCCACAATGAAGGGCCATAAGGTCCTTTAAATAGGGCTTAGGACCGGGAAATTAGGGTTTCATTAAACAGCGAGGACTCGCCGAGTCCATTCCTTGGACTCGTCGTGTCCGGGCGCGAACCCGCGTCCTGAACCGCGATCCTACTCGGCGAGTTTGAGCTCCAACTCACCGAGTCCCCTCACAAAACTCCAAAAATATAAGCATAAAAGATACCTGGAAATCCGGGCTGTTACAATTCTCCCCCACTAGAACTAGACTTCGCCCTCGAAGTCTCGCTCTGCAAATAGCTCCGGATGCTGCTCACGCATCTCACGCTCCGGCTCCCAGGTCACCTCCAATCCTCTCCGATGCTGCCACTGAACCAACACCAGGGGTACTTCCTTGTTCCTCAAAACCTTGATATTCCGATCTCTGATGGCCACTGGTCTCTCGGCATAATTCAGGCTCGCATCCACCTGAATATCCTCTAATGGAACCACTGTCGACTCATCGGCTATACACTTCCTCAGCTGCGACACATGAAAAGTGTCATGAATCTGCCCCAACTCTGCTGGCAAATCCAAACGATAGGCTACCCGGCCTACCCTCGCGATCACTCGGAAAGGACCAAGATATCGGGGTCCCAACTTGCCCCTCTTCCTGAATCGAATCACTCCTTTCCAAGGAGAGACCTTCAGGAGTACAAGGTCGTCGACCTGAAACTCAAGCTCGGACCGGCGTCTGTCTGCATAACTCTTCTGTCGGCTCTGAGCGGTCAACAACCTCTGTCTAACCTGCTAAATCTGCTCTGTCGTCTAAAGCACGATCTCTGTACTGCCCAGCACCCGCTGACCAACCTCTCCCCAACAAATGGGGGTCCGAAACCTCCTCGCATACAACAGCTCAAAGGGTGGCATACCAATGCTCGAATGATGGCTGTTGTTGTAGGAAAACTCTGCCAAGGGCAAATATGCATCCCAACTACCCCCAAAATCCAACACACATGCTCGGAGCATGTCCTTGAGCGTTTGAATCGTCCGCTCACTCCGACCGTCTGTCTGGGGATGATATGCGGTACTAAAATGCAGTCTAGTAGCCAACTCCTCATGAAACTTCTTCCAGAATCTGGAAGTGAAATGCACATCACGGTCTGAAACAATCGAATTCGGCACCCCATGCCGAGATACCACTTCTCTCACATACACCTCCGCCAGTTTCTCTGCTGAAGAACTCTCGCTGATAGCAAGGAAGTGAGTGCTTTTCGTCAATCTGTCCACAATCACCCAAATTGCATCAACTCCTCTGGCAGTCTTGGCAATTTGGTGATGAAATCCATAGTGATCTGTTCCCATTTCCATCCGGGAACCTCCAATGGCTGCAACTTACCATGCGGCCTCTGGTTCTCAGCCTTAACCCTACGGCAGGTCAAGCACCTCTCAACGAACCACGCGACATCCCTCTTCATACAAGGCCACCAATACTCCTTTCTCAAATCCAAATACATCTTAGTGGCCCCCGGATGGATCGAAAATTTCGACCGATGCGCCTCCTCCATCAAAATAGTACGCGTTCCTCCCAGAAACAGTACCCATATACGCCCCTGAAATGTCATAAGCACCCGACCATCGGTAACGAACTCTAAAACCAAACCAACAACCCGTTCCCTCTTCTGCATCTCAGGTTGCACAGCCTCGGCCTGTGCCCCACGAATAGCGTCCAATACCGGAGCTATCACGGTCAATCTCAAACATACCTCTCGCAGCAGGGTGCTCTCCGCCCTGCGGCTCAATGCATCGGCTACCACATTAGCCTTGCCTGGGTGGTACAGGATCTCACAATCATAATCCTTGACCACATCTAACCACCTTCTCTGACGCATATTTAGGTTGGGCTGATCCATCAAATATTTCAAACTCTTATGGTCCGTGTATATCGTACACCGAACCCCATACAAGTAGTGACGCCAAATCTTGAGGGCGAACACCACTGCCCCCAACTCTAGATCATGGGTGGGATAGCTCGTCTCATGAGGCTTCACCTGCCTCGATGCTTACGCTATCCCATGCCCCCTCTGCATCAGCACCGCTCCCAATCCCAAAATCGATGCATCACAGTATACCATAAAGTCCTCCATCCCTTCCGGGAGAGCTAACATCGGGGCTTCACACAACCTCTGGCGAAGTGTCTCAAAGGAGGCCTGCTGCTCGGGGCCCCATGAAAAAGCAACACCCTTCCGGGTCAATCTGGTGAGTGGCACTGCGATCTTGGAGAAATCCTTAATAAACCACCGATAATACCCTGCCAACCCTAGGAAACTCCTGATCTCGAAGGGTGACTTCGGCACCTCCCAACTCATCACCGCCTCAACCTTGGCCGGATCGACCAATATCCCTTCCTGATTAACGAGATGTCCTAAGAACTGGACCTCCCGCAACCAGAAATCACACTTGGAGAATTTGGCATAAAGCCTCTCCGATCTCAGAACTCCGAGAACCTCTCTCAAATGCTCATCTTGCTGCTCTCTAGATCTCGAATATACCAGAATGTCATCGATAAATACAATCACCGACCGATCCAGCATCGGCCTACATACTCAGTTCATGAGATCCATGAACATTGCCGGGGCATTGGTGAGCCCGAAAGGCATCACCACAAACTCGTAATGCCCATAACGCGTCCTAAACACTGTCTTCTGGACGTCCTCATCCCGCACCCTCACCTGATGATATCCAGACCTCAAATCGATCTTGGAAAACCAAGATGCTCCCTGCAATTGATCGAAAAAATCGTCGATCCTCGGCAACGGGTAACGGTTCTTGACCGTCAGCTTGTTCAACTCCCGGTAATCAATACACATCCGGTGTGAACCATCCTTCTTTTTGATGAACAAGATAGGTGCTCCCCACGGCGAGCTGCTCGGCCGAATAAACCCCTTCCCCAAAGCTGCGAGGATAACTCTTGCATCTCTGGAGGTGAAAGGCGATAAGGCACCTTGGCGATAGGCACGGTCCCCGGAACCAAATCGATACTGAACTCCACTTGCCTCACAGGAGGCACACCCGACAACTCCTCGGGAAACACATCCGGGAACTCACGCACCACCGGAACCTCCTCAACTGAACTCGACCTCTCAGAATCCACCTGCGTATCCATCACATACGCCACAAAACCCTTACAGCCCTGCTGTAGACACTGCCTCGCTCTAGCGGCCGAACAAAACACTGATCATGAACGTGTACCCTCGCCGTATACCGAAAGAACTCCCCCACTAGGGTCTCGTATGGTCACCAGCTGTCGCTCATAGTCGATAACCACACCGAATCTGCTCAACCAATCCATGCCCACAATGACACATACATCACCCATAGCAATAGGAACCAGATGAATCGGGAACTCAACACCGAAAATCTCAACTACGCAACCTCGGAGAACCTCCGTGGCATATATCACCCTTTCATCAGCTATGGAAACTCTCAGAGGCCGACTCAACGCCCATTGACTAACACTGATATGCTGACTAAAAGCCAAAGATACAAAAGACCGACTCGCACCCGAGTCAAATAACACCAAGTCAGGTACAAAATTCACAAGAAAAGTACCTACGCATAACATAACATAAGCATAATATCACAACATCAAAATAAATACATGAAAGAATACATACCAGCCACGACATCGGGCGCTGCGTGGACCTCCTCCGCGGTCAGCTGAAAGGCTCTCCCTCGTTCCCTCGGCGCTTCGGCCTTCACTGGCCGACTCTCTGCAGCTCTGATGGCGGCAGGGGCAGATCCCTAAGGTGCTCCCTGAGATGACCCTCGCAACTGCGGACACTCTGCCTTCCGGTGTCCGGTCTGATTGCATTGGAAGCACACTGCAAACCCCTTGGGGCAATCCTTGGCCATATGCCCCTCCTTGCCACATTTGTAGCAAGATCCCGCTCTGCAGACTCCATCGTGACCCTTGCCACACTTCCCACTAGTGCGGCCCTTCTGGCTCCCTGGTTTGGGATCAGCGGGCTTGGCCCGCTTGGCTGCCGGCTGAGACTGTGCCGGTCGCCGATCCCTCCCCTGAGACTCCGCCTCCTCCCTGGCCTGAGTCTCCAGCTCAATCTCCCTCTTCCGGGCATTTTCCTGAAGCTCAGCAAATGTCCGGTACGAGGAGTTCGCCGCGAACTCCTGCATGTCTCGCCTCAAAATACTCAAATATCGGCTCATACGTGCCTGCTCAGTGGACACGTGCTCAGGGCAGAACATCGCCCTCTCATGGAACATCCTGGTGATCGCTGTAACTGACTCAGTACCCTGCTTGAGGGTCAGAAACTCCTGTGCCAAACGCTCCCTCTCCACGTGGGGAACGTACTCATCTCGGAACATGACAGTGAACCTCTCCCAGGTCACTGCCGCAAGCTCAGCAGGCGTATAATGCGTCGTCACAAACTTCCACCAGTCCTTCGCTCCCAAGCGAAGCTGGTTCAGCGCGAACCGAACCTTCAAATGCTCAGGAGATGAGAAAGTGAAGAAACACCCCTCTATATCAGAAATCCATCTTATAGATGCCACCGGGTACTGGGTCCCATCAAACTTTGGTGGTTTTGTGTTGTTGAACTCCCGGAACAGCAACACATCACCACCTTGCGGCCTCGCAGCAGCAATAGCTACGGTGGCCGCTGCAATAGCAGCCTCAGAAAGAGCGGCATAACGCTCATCAAAAGTCTCAATCAGTGTGGTCTTAATAGACCCGAACATCTCTGGTATCTCTGCGCTGATGGCCGCAGCCACCTCCTCGTGGATGATCCGACGGATCTCCTCATCACTGGTATCACTGCTCTTAGGCATCAAACGTGTCCTCACCATGATCTACCTCTGAAATACAACATACGAAAAATTAGAACCCCTTCGAGCATACTCCCACTCGACAACTCATTCCTCCTTGATCCTTGGTATTCCAAAGATTCTTACTTGGGCTGTACACCGCTCCAGTGGTTTCAGTAGTACGGGCCCAATACTATTGTCCGCACCGTACCAGAATACACCCCAAGTCCTCCTCTTCGGATCCCAAATTCCAAGTACTCTATCATGCACAGGCTATTCTCTAATAGATCTCTCATAAGTCTCTCGCTGCTACCTACTCACTCTCAAGCATCTCATAGCAGCTCACCACTTCCTAGGCTAAGGCATCACAATCAGGCCACTCTAGTCCTAATAGGAATACTTAGCCTACTCTAGCATGTGAATACATCATATCAATATCAATAGCACATAACATGAGGGTATTTTAGGAAATCATCGTTCGGGCGCGGGCTGATCGTACACACAACTCTGCTCTGCGTTTCTTTTCAAAATCTTTTACTCTTTTTGAAAATACTTCTCAAATCCTCAGTTTGAGTTCAAATACGCCCGAAGGTGTACTCGAATCCCTCAAACCAAGGCTCTGATACCAACTTGTAACACCGATAATTTGAAAATAATTTTTCGCAAAACATAAAAACATTTTTCATTTAATTTTCATAAAACATCAAGTTTAAATCTTCAATTCACATCATAAAAAATCCCAAGATCATATCACATAAAAATCTCTTGCGTGTGTATAGATCAAGCCGGCGCCTTCCCACGGTCATCACTAGTACCTGAAACAAACAACACTAACACTGTAAGCACAAAGCTTAGTGAGTTCCCCAAAATACCACATAAACACATATTAGCCACTAGAAGCTATAACTCTATGGGTCCATGCACCCAAGCTCTGTGAACCCTCAGGTTCTAACTCTGGGAACCTTCCGGTTCCAACTCTATAAACATGCACAACATAAATCACATAGAGATCATGCAGTACAACACATAGCATACGCATAACATACACATACTCTGACACACAACTCTGATTACCTACTCAAGGTAAAGTATAGTGAGAAGACTCACCTCATATATCTCGATAACCCGCGAATCCTGGAAATCACTCGTGCTCGATCCTCCGAGCTATAATCCTCCTATAACATCATACATCTCTAATTAACACTTTTACCACTAAGGTTGACTACCCCTATCAAGTCAACTCTGGTCAACTCTGGTCAACGGTCAATGGTCAATGGTCAACTTTGACCGGACTCAGCGAGTGCACTAGGGCAACTCGGCGAGTCTATACGTATTCACCAACTCTCTAGGATTCTCTGTTGACTCGTGAGTACTCCCCTGACTCGACGGGTTCCACCTGGCATGAATCGCGGGGCCACCACGACTCAACTCGCCGAGTCTCAAGAACAACTCGGCGAGTCCCAGCTTGACTCAGTCCAACTGTCAACCCTCTCTAACTCTCCCGGACTCACTGGGTTGACCCTTAACTCGGCAAGACCACTCGCTGAGTGGTTAAGGACAATCTTCATGCTACTCGCCGAGTCTGTTCTTCAGACTCGGCGAGTCCATGCCATGCATGAACTCAAACTAGCTTCTGAGGTCAGATCCGCACCATCCACTCATAGATCTGGCCCTCCTAAGCTTATTTATCACGTAAAGTTCATATCTTGGTTACCATACAACACCTACAAGGCTCTTTTTGGATAAACGACCTCTAAAATGGAAACCCTAGCCTCCAACCCAAAAGGGAGGACATAAAGCATGACATTAGGGACTCTCTGGACCTACTAAGGTCCATATCTAAGCACCATATCCACATGGGACCTCTCACACTTCCAATACAAAGCAAATAAGGCATGAAGAAACCCTAGATTTGACCATATCAACAAAAATACGGAAATAAGCTCTGAATGATACCTCAAGAAGCCTCCTCTGATGAAATGAAAGAAGATCCAAGCTCCCCAACTCTTCTAGCTTGACTTTCCTCTTCCTTTCTTGCAAAAACACACAAATTTGGTGAACAATGGCCTCTTATCTCACTCACACGAATCCCTCAGCTGCTTTGGTGCTCTCAAGATCCAGGTAGCCGCAATGAAGGGCCATAAGGTCCTTTAAATAGGGCTTAGGACCGGGAAATTAGGGTTTCATTAAACAGCGAGGACTCGCCGAGTCCATTCCTTGGACTCGTCGAGTCCGGGCGCAAACCCGCGTCCTGAACCGCGATCCTACTCGGCGAGTTTGAGCTCCAACTCGCCGAGTCCCGTCACAAAACTCCAAAAATATAAGCATAAAAGATACCTGGAAATCCAGGCTGTTACAGCCACCTCGGTGCGGAATGCACTCAGTCTCTCATCGAAAAGCTCTAAAATACCCTCCTTGATTGGGCCGAAGATCACAAGAGTCTGATCTAGAATATTTCATGTGACCTCAGATGAAATGAACTCCCTCTTCTGCTCATTTAGCTATCCGGCTCCAGAGCTCGAGCCTGATCCGTCACCGGCACCTGAACAGCCGATTGGCCTAGTGCTTAGCGTCACCATACTGAAAATACACCATAAAAAAGATCATGATACACATCATAACTCAAGGGATCTCACATACTACAAGTTCCATGGGTTCATCTGAGCATTCCTTGATTTGAGTATGGATCATCTGCTTTCAGTAGTACGGGCCCATACTACCTTCCACATCTATCTGTACTTTCCTCAAGAACTGCCTTGAATCCACCGATTCCCTTCTATTACTACTGTTGATCTCACACTAATCTCATCCTATGCTTGCCCTAGCATAATCACCAACCCACCATCAGCCATCAGCTGCATAATAAGCCCCTGCTATCTCCGCCTAACTAGCTCGCAAATACCATTACATATCAGTAAGACTTGATAATTCTTCGAATGAGAGTTCCTACCCTATAACGTTTGGACTCAGACAAGAGCTACGAAATAGAGCTAGGCCTAACCTTTTGAAAATTATTTAGTCCTCGTAATATGTAACGTAACGTATTCATTTACTAGTTAGTTAAAGATATCTAGGACCCCTAAAAGCATAAAGCAAGCAGCAATCAAGCATTAAGTAAACATAATCCAACATATTCTACTCAGTATATCATATCACTAACTAATCAGTACTAACATACAGTTGATAAAGCTCATACACATATAACAGGCACATAAGGTATCCATCCTAGATCCTTAGCCCTAATCTAACATGTAGTTCTCATACACATATAACAGGCATACAAGGCATCATTCCTAGATCCTTATCCCTATTCTGGCATGCTATTCTCATAATTAAATCATAACCTAAACTTCTATGGGTAATTTGGGAGAACTTACTTGAGCTCGGCTGATTGCATGCACCACATCCTTTTTCTCTTTTCAAAAACCTTTTTGTAAAAATGGTTTTTCTTTTGAAAATTTTATACCAAATCCTCAGTTTGAGTTCAAACACGCCCGAGAATGTGCCCAAATCCCTCAAACCAAGGCTCTGATACCAACTTGAAACACCCCGAAAATATAGTCCAAAAATTTCGTTTTAAATCATTATAAAATCATAGTAATCCAATCATCACATAAAAACATAAATGGTAATATCTCAAAACATCATGTCAAAACACTAAATCCAAGTCATATATCAAAATATTAGAGAAAATCCTGCCAGGCTAAAACATTTTGGTGTGTGCCATGTACTCATCTCGAGCTCTTCCCTTACTAGCGGAAGTACCTGAAAGCAAAAATGAAAACTATAATCACGAAGCCTAGTGAGTCTCTCCAAACTAACACATACCATACACATAATCACATATTGCACATAACATACATTGGGCCCCTCCCGACTACAACAGGCACTGCCCGGTATCGGCTTTTCCGGCATCGGGCCTTGCCCGACATCAGACCGCATCTAGTATCAGGCGCCGCCCGACATCGAGCAAATCTCGACATACATATGAGCATAACTATTAATATACATAACATATGCATAACCACTTAACTATAGACATATACACATTCCTCGGGCCCCGCCCGACATCGGACCGAAATCCAAAAACATGCAAACATTCCTTGGGAACCGCCCAGGCATCAGACTGTAGTCCAGAAACATACAAATACATATACATGCAAGAGTCACAAAGACATCAAACATACTAACATTCCTCGGGTACCGTTCCGGCATCGGATCGAAATCCGAAAAAACATACAAACCTACATCGGGCCCCGCTCGGCATCGGACCTTAATACGGAACATACTATCATATGTAAACGTGTTGGCCTTGGTGCCTTCGACCCGTTCCTACTGGAGAAAAACTCACCTTGTAAGCTAGCTATGAAATCTCGCATGAGGAATGTTTGACGGCTGCTCTAATGACACCCCGACTATCATTATCACAATAACACTTAATCAAAATCTGATAATCATTCTTAGGGTAAAATGACCATTTTACCCCTAGTCAAAGTCAACATTCTGGTCAAAGTCAACGTGCTCGGTGGACTCAACTCGCCCAGTTGACTCATCAACTCGCCGAGTTCTATGAATCAAAAACCCTGAAATCGCGATCCAACTCATCGAGTCATCCCCCCAAGTCACCGAGTTCCCTAGCTACTCATAGTCGCGATTTGGCGAATCAACTCATCGAGTCCCTTTGCAGACTTGCCGAGTTTTACCTTGTACAACATCGGGACAAATCAACTCAACTCGTCGAGTCCCTCTCTGGACTCGCCAAGTTCCTTATTCTATTTGGGCCATCTTAAAGGATTAAGCTCCTACTCTTCGGATCGAAGCTCCATACTTCATCTGCGTACTGGAAATGCCCTTTTAAGGGTAAAGTTTCCAACTTTACCCGCTAATAGTCCTTCGTAATGGGTTTAGCTAAAACCCTAGTTCTCTAGGACATAGATCTTGGTCCAAAAGACATAATACTCCAAACTAAAGCATACAAACCTAGATCTAGGCCTTAGACATCATTTGAACATGTAAATCTCTTAACTTTCCTTTCATGCGTGGCCTTTTGGGGCTTAAAAGGCCACAATAACACCTTAAAGCTTGCATAAGGCTTCTATGGTCATAAAGTTTGCATCTTTATACCATGGAACCCCTTCTAGACCCCAGATCTAAAATTTAGATCACTTGGGACATCCATATCCCAAGGACTAAGCATCTTGGACCAAAAACCCCATAAAGTGACAAAGAAGAGATCTAACAAGCTACTAAGCAAGGTTGAGACATGCTTATCAGAAAATGAAGACGATGAGAAGTTGTTTCCAGATCTACTAGCTTCCTTCTGAACCTCCAAGCTTCTTCTTCATCTACAAGCTCCAAGTCACACAAAGTTCATTCAAAAATGGCTCACAAGATCACACCAGGCTCTAGGGTTTCATAGATTAAGGTTTGGGACTTGGAGGCTAGAAATGAGGCCATAAAATGGGGATTAAGACGCTTAAATAGGGTGAAAAACCCCGAAATTAGGGTTTCATCCTGACATCCCTACTCGTCGAGTCGAGGTTTCTCAACTCGTCGAGTAGGCGACTTAAATCCCGTGTCCAATCTCGTTTCTACTCGACGAGTCTGGGGCTCCCAACTCGTCGAGTAGCTCTTCAAAAATGAATAAATTATAATAAAATGCGTACCGGGAATCAAACGTTACAAAGAGGATTTTCAAGGACGTACATACTCTCTGCCCTCTTATCAATGAGTCATCTTCAAGTTTCTCATCCATTCCATGTAGTTGGAATCAGTG
This sequence comes from Lactuca serriola, assembly GCF_051521515.1. Lineage (NCBI taxonomy): Eukaryota > Viridiplantae > Streptophyta > Magnoliopsida > Asterales > Asteraceae > Lactuca > Lactuca serriola. Next base: position 20,595,059 of record NC_136409.1, on the reverse strand, counting down.
AAGTTCTCTTTTGACAAAATCGAGGGACGAGAGAAGTTTGAGTTGGAGGGGCCGGTTTGAGTAGTTGCGACTTCACCATTTCCAAACATTTATATAAAGAGACATAGTTTTTAGTTAGTGATTTAAATATTAATATTTTAACCAAAGATAAATATTCAAGGGTAGCATCCAAAATACAATTTACAAGCACGAAGAGGGATGTCGTAATCTAATTGAAAATTTATTAAGTAGGCAATACGAATTTCACCAATTTCAATCTATCATGAAATTCCTAGATCTTTGAGATTCATTAAATCTTATCAATAACATGTTTAATCTCATATTATTCTCTTTAATTTATGACTGAGATACCAAGGACCGCAACTAATATGTGAATAACCATGCAAACCTACTTGACAACATCGATTTCATTTATCATCTCCAATTAATGTGTCTGTAAACCGCACATGCTAAACTAATAATGATAATTTTTTATTCGTCTATCACTCAACTTTATAGTCCCAAATTAGTGTGTCAGTTAACCACGTACGTTCCATTAACACCATATAAAGAGTGATGTGTGATTTCATGGATTAGCATAAATTTCACATTTTATCCTAAAGTAACTAGAGTTGGGATTTATATAAAAGGTTCTAATACTTTAACAGAATCATAATTTTAAGAGGTTATTTCCTATCGAATCGTTTGGATACGACCGTCCACCACGCAAGGGAGCGGTGGGTGAGAATAGGCACCCATTCAACAGTGATTTTATAGGTCATTTCCTTATACCCCCTTATAGCATGGCTTCGTGAATGAGACCTACTATTGATTGACTGACTTGGCTTATACATATAATATATTAAACTTTTACTCATATATATATATATATATATATATATATATATATATATATATATATATATATATATATATATATATATATACAAGTAGGTTCATGCAAAAACGCAAAAACAAATTTTATCTTATAAAAATGAAACACAAGTACTATAAAAGTTAACTTTATTAGGAATAAATTAAAGATAATAAGTTTACTATGGATTGTGTTATGATAATATAGATTTAAAGACGGTTTTAACAACTATTTTTTTCACGTCCTTGACCACTGTTAAATTCATGTTTTTATAATAAAAATGTCAAAAATCATGCTTTGCTAATATGAAACAATTTCTCATGTATCATCGATTATCTTAAGGTAGCTCAAAGTTTGGATGAATTGTTGTCCAAAATATAAGCTTGAGGTGTATTTTAAATCTTTTCAAAGTACGAGGTTCAAACATTAATTATCTAAATTATCATTAATTTAATTAATTGATAGAATGATTTTTAATTGTTCTTATAATTAAATTAATTATTAGATTCATCAGAGATAGTTCAATTTAGTTTATCTAATTGAAAATTATCAATTAAGGATATCACCTAACATTTAGGGTTTTATTAATTATCACATAAGGCATTAAAAATTCAAAATCAAGCAGATGTAATACCAGATAATTACCAAAAATAATACCATAAATTAGATTAGGAAGACAACAACCAAAAATCTATAAAACGTATTTTCACGTTTTGACAGTAGCATTGTCACGCCGTGAGAACAGTCTTTTTTGAAACCAAGTTTTAGTTTGATTCATCTCATTTGCAATCAAGGTTTGACAAGCCTAAGATCTGATACCACTGATGGACTTTATAGATAACAAAATTGTAGAATGCGAAAAAGAATTAATAATTAATAGGATACATACATCCTATAAATGATCTGTGGCATACATCTTGATAGCAACATACAATGAATAACTAAACCTAGCATAACCCCAGTGAGTTTCGAGGATACAAAATATAAGGTCCCATACCTTTTGATTTTTTATTGCAAATAAGCCACACCAATCCTTTTACATGTTAAGTGTGGAAAGCTAGCACCAAAGAGATGATGCATCAGATGGTTTGTATCCAAACCCTAATAACAAGCACAAAAAAAAAAGAGAGGATAGGAGAGCATCAATTTTCTCTTGGAGGCTTAGAAGATTGGGATGAAAAATAAAGACCCTATGCTCCTATTTATAACTCATATGGAAGCATTGGATAACCCTAGTTTGAATATAATAATAATATCTCAAATATGGTAATTACCCAACTCCTTAATTATCAATAAGGAGCATTCTGGAAAACCTAAAACACAAGGCCAAAACCAGCCATGCTAAGGGTTTCTAGAATCCCTATCTTGTTCAACTTTTGAATAATTACAACACGGTCCCTATAGTCCCAATTAATTAATTAATCCCAAAATTAATTTCGGATTAATTTCTGATTAATTATAAATTAATAATTACTATTTTTAAATAATATATTAAGAATATAATATATTAATAAATTATTTATTTCAATTTTCATTTAATTTATTATTCATGTAATAAACTAACAAATTACCCTCTAGTTCCAAATGCAATTCTTCTCAGTTGCTACATCTGAGGGCAACCCAAAAAGGGTTTTGCTTTTCTTTCAAGAATATGCCAATTTAGTTATTGACTTAGACACCCTAATCCAACAAAATTTTGTTTCCGAGTATGATAAATGATCAATTATGATACAAAATTTATATTTGTATAATGGTCAACTAAGCACCCTTAATATTTGCTTCAATATTTTACAAAGGATATATTATTGGATTAGGTGTCTAAGCCAATAACTAAATTAGTATAATATTGAATTATTAGCAAAGTTCCTTTTGGGTTGCCCTCAAACCTAATAATGGAATGGAATGATATTTATAGAGAGAGACTAATTTATTAATTTATTATATGATTAATAAATTAATTTAAATAAAAATAATAATTTCTTAATATGTTATGAGAATAGTATATTAATTTGAAATAGTATTATTTAATTAAGAATTAATTAGAAATTAATTGGATTAATTAAAAGTGGAAGGACTAAAGGTGAAATTGTTCAAAAGTTAAACATTGACCAATTATAGAACCTCCATAAGAGGGGGTGGGGTGAAATTCTGTATGGTTTTATGGGCTTTTTTGGGCATTAAGGAAACCTATGAGTCCTCTGGGAGCAAGCATAGAGATAAGACTTATCGAAGGAAACATGCCTTATCCTATTTCCCATAGTCACCTAACCCTCCTAAGGGTTCATAATTTTGATCATCCTTCTACAAGAGTGAGAACCGAAAATTCTCATTCCCTCTCCTCTCTCCTTTTTAGCCTCCAACTTGCTAGGGTTTGGGTGTGAGCCATTAGAGGCACAAGACTTCTGGTGCTTGATTTCTAATGACCAACAAGGAAGGATTATTAGTTTATTTGTAATAATAAATGAAGGTAAGTATTTTCTAGTTACCTTATTGTATTTTTTGAAAAAGCAATGTACTTCTAAGGTTCTTGATATTCATTAGTTGTTTGGAAATCATAGTAAGAACAAAGATCCTTTAGGGTGAAAGAATTTGGATAGAAACCTTTCAAGAGAATTAGATGCCTGCCAATTCCATTGGTATTATAGATGTACAGAGTTTGGGAATATTTGACCTTGTAGGAGTTCTACAATCATACCAACATAGAGAAAACTTTGTTAGTATAAAGACCTAGCGAAATTGAAATTTCAAGGTCTAATCATAAATAGGAAAATAACACTAGAGTCTAAAAGTACACTTAATCTATATCCAAAAGAGTGAGTAGAGTATGTCGTACTCACGAGGAGTGTTCTTCTGCTTAGTACTAGTTCCAACCCTGGACTTAGCCAACTAGTGTTTTGTTTCCCACACGCACCTTTCCATTGCTACTTGGCACTGTCGTAGTTCTCTTACTTCGGATCGACTGACATTCAATTCCCCCTATAGTGCGTCAGTGTGTTTCCTTGTTAACTTCTAGTCTTCGCTTAGATGGCGGTGGCGAACTGCATTGACTCTCGAGTTAGCACTAACCTCCATGACTTGGTTGATGGTCGCTCTTCCTTGTTCATCATTGCGAGCAACACGAAGGACCAACATTAGGAGGGTTTTGTTAGCTGAGCCTCCTTTGCTTAGGTTGTAGAAGCTTCGGTCCCCATTATAAGGAGGGGGTTGTCCCTGTTGGTGACTCCACCTTCCTAAGTTTACTGCCCACAGAGGCGTCGGGCCTTCAAAATCCTGTCGAGGGTTAGGATTTTGGGAAACTAGAGGTGGATTATAGACCCCTGGTTCTGATTCGGAGTCTTCTTGAACTTCCTCTTCGTTATCTTCCTTAGAACTCTCCTCATGGTCTTCTCCTACTGGGACCATAAGGTTATCTTCTTCAGGTTCAGCTTCGAGCCATCCACCGTTCCCTTGATTGGGAAAGTACGCGTCTCTAGACAGATGAAATCCAGCCATGTTATCTAAGCGAGAATAGGGGAGTAAGAGGCATATAATAGATGTATTATTAAAGGTATTTATAGGGTGATCCTTACCTTCGAATATGTGATCCAACTCTAAGACAACAACCAAACAAGGAACAGGAAGTAAAGCAAAGATCACATATTCTATGTGACAACCCGAAATTTCCATTTTGTACGAACATTAACTATCCAATAGAAGCTAGTCCAATTTCAATGAATTTCAGACTTTTCCGAATAAGTTTGTGTACATTAGGATTTACATTTAAGGAGATATCAGGAGAGTGGATGCTCATGGGTTTGTGAAACTTGAGCATTTCAAAACTTCATAATGTTAGAGTCCAATTCCAGAATAAAAATATTTTCTGCCAAAATATTTCTGAACTAAATTCATTCATTATTCACATTTCCAACTAGAGAAAAGCCATTTTCTCTCTCACGGATCTTCGGGTTTTCATCCCAAATCGTGAGTACACTTCTCTGGTTGTGTTATAATGTTTGTTTTATGCTTATTAACATATATTGTATGTCATATATATGTGACTCGGGAGTTTACTGCCCAAGAACGTTCTTGGGGAGTAAACTCCAAAATGAAGCTTTAAGGCTATCTAGTCCCATTTCCTTGTTAGGTAACTAGTTTAGGATAATATGTATGATCATTTGGGACTAGAAATCAATCAAGAACACATAGCTTTACGAGTTTACGGCCCAAGAGTTTCTTGGACCGTAAACACCAATTTCAAGGGCTTAAATGTGCCCTAATCACCCCCAAAGGCTTTAGACTTTAACCCTCAATTACTTCTAGCTAATTTAGAGACTTTAACACATCAAGAACACCCCTTAAAGGGAGTTTACGGCCAAGAAATGCTCTTGGGCCGTAAACACCAAGTAAGGGCACCAAAGTGTGCCTAGGGTTCCCTTTAGCCTTAAACAAAAGCCTAGAAATTATCCTACTTGTGCAAGAGACTTGAAAGAATTAAAACATCCATCCCATAAACTCTAAGGGATATGGTCTTTTGGCCGTAAACTCCTCAAAGGAGTATTATCTATGCCCTAAACTACCTAAAGGATTAAACCACCAAGCTAGGCTTATTCTAGAAATCATTTAGCACCTTAAAACACCCAAAACCACCAAGATTGGAGTTCACGGCCGTAAACTCAAGGGTTTACGACCGTAAACTCCTTGTGTGGGGTTTATTGGGTAGTAAACTCTTATACAAGGTCCTTTGGTACATTAAACCCCTTTAGCCTTGTCCCATAGCAACTTAGAGGCAACCATTAGCACCTACAACACTTATACAAAGTGTTTACATGTTCCTGAGCGTCCCAACTTATTTCATTAAGTTATTACTTGGCTAATTAGTTATATATGCTCATTGTATGATAACTAGGCTCGTGCGTGTGAACAAGTCTCCGTCTGCCACCTAGCACGGTATCCGACACTACAATCAAATCCACTCACCACATGTGAGTTCATACCCCTTTAATTAACCTTTGAAATGCTTTGAAATGTTTTAAATACTTTATGGGGGGATACAAGTTAAATGCTTATAGTTATTGCATCAAGCACATGTGATTACATTAATCACATGTGATTAATAACTAGAAAACCAATGATTTTATCATTGTTCAAACTGTTTTACTTCAAAATGTTTTACAAACTCTTTTACTTATCAAATGCTTTTATTAAACGTTGTTTTACTTCTTATAAATTGCATGCCCATATATGTATAGATATATAAGTAATGTTTAAAGGGCTTAGGAAGGCCATCTGCCCTATTTCATTTTTCTCGATTTGGATGTGGTCTGGTGGGATTTCGGGTAACCGTCCGAAGGTCGTTTCAATATTAGTTATATATCAAATATACATATATAGACATGAAAGTACTTCCATATTCATGCGTACTATACACATCATTAGTAAGTTACCATCGGGGTAACACAGGATCATACTACTACAACTTCTAGATCAATGAGTCAGTTCATTCATGAGTCTATACATTACATTACTATGAGAACATATACATTACATTACTACGAGAACATATACAACTATACTAGAAAGAGAACATATACAACTATACTAGGAGGAGCACATATACAACTATACTAGACGAGAAACATTACACTACATATACAAGAATACGTTAACAATTGTGATCCACTGTATCGGAGCATGCCTTAAATGTCATGGCCCGAGTTATAGCCAGAATTCTCTTGGAGGGAGAGCGTGAGTTTGCGTATAGATCTATACTGGATTGACTATCCTACACCTTGCTGCTAGCTACAGCCGGACCTGCAGGTCTGCGGGTGCCAAACGTCATTCCGTTATTACGACCATTCGTATGTCGTTGTTACCAGTCGATAGTATGGTGCACTTTATCACATAATACCTTAATATAAATCCGGTTTAAGGTAGTTAGTACAACAGTAGTTCCTATAATACAACACTATAGTACTACAAAGATTTACCCATTACATATTTTTAGTGATTATTTAACTTAAACATTCATGTATAAACTATATTTTGTTAAATGATAGTTACACTTGGGAAATTACACACTTTTACAACAAACGAGCGTACAAAACAGTTAAGCCTTGGTAGAAGGCTACTTTAATAGAAAATATAGGTTTTTCTGAGAGATTCAAAGTTGTACAAACACTTACAAACATTTACTTACATTTTTCAAACTTACACTTGAGACATGTTCAAACGTTTTTGGATAACAATCACCGACACTAAAATACTTATGAACTCACCAGCTTAATGCTGATAAACTCTTTCAAAATAACTTGTATTCTCAAGTCATCAGTAGACGGGTACCGAGGCCAGCTTTTGAGAAGATGGAGCGCATTCAAGACTCATATTATTATTTTGATTTACATTATATTTTTGGTGTCTAAAACTGTACAGAACACGCTTGTATTAAAATTATATATTTAATGCAATGGATGATGTTGTTTGCTTATTTACATTTATTGTGTTGTGATACTATACATGACGTCGTCCGCCCCAGAACGTTTCCGCCGTTCTTGGTTTTGGGGTGTGACAGATTGGTATCAGAGCGTTGTTTATAGTGAATCAAGAATATCAACCCATAAAAGATATACTAAACTATAAACCCATTAGGGATTAAAGCACTCTGACCCAGAGTGTATATTTAAATATTAAAATATTTAATTAAGTTTACTAGTCTGCATTCATACTAAAATCAGTGTCACAATGACAAGAACAAAAGTATTACGATTGTTGAATATCACAAGTGAGCTCGGGGATGTATAGTCAGTCCTGGAAATGGCATAGCCTGATCAACTATGCTGGTCCTAGGAGTGATTAGCATATGCCCTAGAATGGTTGTGATGTTTTAACAAGTCTAAAAACTTACCAACAATACCACAAGAAGATCAGTAGAACTTAAACTTAAAATACTATAGGTGTATTTTGTACTACTAGTTACATGTATACTATATTCTTATACCTCTCTTCTCGCGTAGATTTAAATGGCTGGATTCCATCACGGAAACCCGTACTTTCCAAATGATGGCAATGCCAGGTGGATCGAAGAAGAGCCCGAAGATGAGCATCCAATCCCTTTGGATGATCACCTCGCAGAAGGCTTTTCTGATGGATCTGACTCCGAGCCTGAAGTCAACAACCTACCGCTAGTAGGTCAAGCCCCGAACAACAACCCCCGACCAGCTTTTCCAGGTCCTACTCCCTTGTGGGCAACCAACTTGAATCGCTGGAGTGACGAACAGGGTCAACCCTTACCATACTTTGGGGACTGAAGCTTTTACAACGTTAGTGAAGGTGGCTCTGCTGAATAGCTCGTAATGTTGAGCAAGGTCGAGCAGCCATCGACCGGGTCATGGAGATTGATGCCAACTCTGGTGTCAACACAGTCCGCATCTGCCGCCTTGAAGAAGACATGGAACGGACCCGGAGAACCAATGAAACCTTGCAGCAACAGTTGGCTGCCTCCCGAGCTGAAGTCTTGGAACTTCGAGCCCATCAGAGGGCTCAGGAGCGACACCTTCAAGAGGTGTTTCGTCAAGTGTCAGACCTCAGGGCTCGCCCGAGGAATTCCCATCGCCGTTAGATGATGTCTAGTACATCTCTGTCTTTTGGTTAAGGAATAGCCTTTAACATCTGTGCTCTATGTAGCACTTGTCTATAAAATATTCCTAACTTTCAGTACTCTAATTAGGAATCTAAGAACTGTCAAAGTTTTCTGTATGGTATGATGTAAGACCTACTGATAGGTCGATTTTCCCTGAACTTATTACATCAGTAATACCAGTATTATTGACATCTATCGAATCTGTGGGAAAAATCTGTACATTTGTGTTTCCTACTACTATTCTTTGTTGTGATCTCAAACACTCATTCAAATGTTGGGCTATGGTTAGTTAGTCGATGTGTCACTCTCACGTTGCTCACAAATTGATTCTTACCATTTTTCTTATCTTTATAAACTTATAGCTGAAGGATGCCTCCTCGCAAATCTCCTAGGAATAACCCTGCACCTCCACCGCCTCCTCCGCCTCCGGTCATCGATACTATAGCCCTGAATGCTACCGTTGCTACAGCAGTGGAAACTGCCATGGCTTAGTATCACTCATCTGATGCCAACAGAGGTGGAACCCCTGTTGAATCAATTCCGGTTGAAACCCCTGTGCGCCTGAGAGAGTGCTCCTACAAGGTTTCACCAATTGCAAGCCGAAGCCTTTCCATGGCACCGGCGGAGTCATTTCTCTCTCGCAATGGTTCGAGAAGACTGAATCAGTCTTCGAAATCTGTTCATGCCCTGCTGCGAGCAAAGTCAAATATGCCGCATGCACCTTTGAGGGAAAAGCCCTGACGTGGTGGAACGGCCACGTTAAAGCTCTAACCCTCGTCGTAGCCAACGACATTGGCTAGGAAACGATGAAAGACCTCATGATTGAGGAATACTGCCCGAGGGCGCGAAGTCCAGAAATTGGAGCAGGAACTTTGGAACCTGACTATGAAGGGCACCAACGTGGTCGCTTATACTGCCCGATTCAGCGAACTGGTGGCCCTCTGCCCCAATATGGTTCCCACTGAGGGGAAAAAGATCGAAAGGTACATATGGGGGCTAGTGCCTCCGTATCAGGGGAATGTCCTAACATCAAACCCCGCTACCTTCGACAGTGCCAAGCGACTGGCACAGCGACTCATTGACCATGGAGTCAAAACCCCTGCAACAACAACCACCCTAACCATCCCGGAAACCTCCAAACCCGCTGACACTAAGCGGAAATTCTGGGACCAAAGGAATAAGCAGCAAGCTGCCAAAAAGTAGCAAATTGTGGCAGTGCATGCCGCGGTAACCCCTATTGCTGCTACTGCTCCGGGGAAGCAGTATGCTGGAAGTTTGCCTAAGTCCAACAAATGCAACTTCCACCACAACGGCCCCTGCCATGAAATGCAGTGCTCTAACTACAACAGGAAAGGACACACCGTCCGTTTCTGTAAGTTCCCGGCACAACCGATCACCCAAGTCCCCGGCTCTGGCGCGAGCCCGACATGCTATGGATGTGGCGAAGCAGGCCACTTTAAGAGGGACTGCACCAAAGCGAAGAATGTTGGAGGAGCAGGGAGGGTACTAGCTATAGGCCACGGAGAAGCAGTTGCTGACCCGACAGTGGTGACTGGAACGTTCCTCCTCGATAACTCCTATGCATGCATTATGTTCGATAGTGGAGCGGAGCGAAGCTTCGTAAACCATAAATTTGCTCGCATGCTTAAACAACAAACACACACTTAAGGAACAATTCACAGTAGAAATGGCTAATGGGAAAACTGAAAGTACGAATAGCATCTACTTAGGTTGTACCCTAACTCTAGATAACCATTCATTCCCAATCGACCTCATGTCGGTCTCAATAAAAAGCTTCGACGTTATCATTGGCATGGATTGGTTAAGCCTTCATCGCGTCGACACCATGTGCTACGAGAAAGCAGTCCGTCTAAACCTTCCGTCTAACGAAACTCTTATAGTCTACGGTGACAAACCTGGTGCAAGTCTTCATATTATATCAAGTATTCAAGCACAGAAGTATCTGGTAAAGAATACCATGCATTCCTTGCTCACGTCGTCGACACGAGTCTCGAAACGAAAGAACTAAAGAACATCCCAGTAGTGAGCGACTTCCCCGACATTTTCCCAGAAGAGCTACCTGGATTACCTCCGCAACGATAGGTCGAGTTCAGAATCGACTTAGTCCCATGAGCTACCCCACTAGCCAAGTCGCCCTACCGCTTAGCACCAGCTGAGATGCAGGAACTCTCAGGTCAACTTAACGAACTGCTCAGTAAGGGCTTTATAAGACCAAGTTTCTCACCTTGGGGAGCACCGGTTTTGTTCGTTAAGAAGAAATACGGATCATTCCATATGTGTATTGACTATAGAGAACTCAACAAACTGACGGTCAAGAATCATTACCCTCTGCCTCGCATAGACGATCTATTTGACCAACTGCAAGGGGCGAATTATTTTTCCAAAATTGATCTGAGATCCGGATATCACCAGTTACGAGTACTAGAGGAGGATGTGCCGAAGACAGCCTTTCGAACTCGTTATGGACATTATGAGTTCGTGGTGATACCATTCGGATTGACCAATGCGCCTGCAGTCTTCATGGATCTGATGAATAGAGTATGCCGACCTTACTTGGATCAGTTCGTCATCGTTTTCATTGACGACATCCTGATCTACTCCCGAAGTAAGGAAGAACATGGCGATCACCTGCGACAAGTTCTAGGGACATTACAAAAAGATAAACTTTATGCGAAGTTCTCGAAATGTGAATTTTGGATCCGAAGAGTTGAATTCTTAGGACACGTGGTAAGCGAAGAGGGAATCCACGTGGACCCATCCAAAATTAAAGCCATTGAGAACTGGTCAGCACCCAAGATGCCTACAGAAATTCATCAATTTCTAGGTCTCGCTGGCTACTACCGCATATTTATACAGAACTTCTCCCGAATAGCGAAACCCCTTACAACCCTGACCCAGAAAGGCGTGGCCTTTGATTGGGAAGAGAAACAAGAGAGAGCGTTCCAAACGCTCAAACGTGCCTTGTGCACCGCGCCAATACTATCCCTCCCCGAAGGGATAGAGGACTTCGTAGTCTATTGCGATGCATCAAATCAAGGGCTCGGGTGTGTTCTGATGCAGCGAGGTAAGGTCATCACCTACGCCTCGAGACAGTTGAAGACACACGATGTTAACTACACGACCCACGATCTTGAACTGGGAGCAGTGGTGTTTGCTCTGAAGATCTGAAGACATTACTTGTACGGAACGAAAAGCATTATTTTTACCAACCACAAGAGTTTACAACACATTTTCGATCAGAAGGAGCTCAACATGAGACGACGACGGTGGGTCGAGCTACTCAGTGACTACGAATGTGATATTCGTTATCATCCGGGTAAAGCCAACGTAGTAGCAGACGCCCTAAGTCGGAAGGAATATTCTGGTCGCAAAGTCAAGTCATTGTCAATAACCATCCATTCACACTTGTCTAAGCAAATTCAGGCGGCCCAACTTGAATCCATGAAACCTGAAAATGTGACGAGTGAGTCCCTTAGAGGAATGGACAAGAATTTAGAAGCCAAGGGTGACGGAGCCTTATATTTCATGAACCGGATCTGGACACCGAAACACGGTGGTTTCCGAGACTTGGTCAAGACCGAGGCGCACAAAACTCGGTAATCCGTCCACCCAGGTTCAGATAAAATGTATCTGGATCTTAAAAAAGCTATACTGGTGGCCTAATATGAAAGAAGAGATTGCTACCTTTGTAAGTAAATGCCTTACTTGCGCAAAGTTTAAGGTCAAGTACCAGAAGCCCTCTGGTTTACTGCAACAACCAGAGATTCCAGAATAGAAGTGGGAGCGGATCACTATGGATTTCATAAACAAGTTGCCCAAGACAACGGGTGGACTTGATACCATATGGGTCATCGTCGATAGATTGACCAAGTCTGCACACTTCCTGCCTATCAAAGAAACTAACAAGAAGGAGAAACTTACGAGAACATACATTAGGGAAATTGTACGGCTAAATGGTGTACCTATGTCCATTATCTCCGATAGAGATGGTAGGTTCACCTCAAGATTCTGGCAATCACTACAACATTCCCTAGGAACAAGGCTAAACATGAGCATAACCTACCATCCACAGACCGACGGACAAAGTGAGAGGACCATCCAAACAATGGAAGATATGTTGCGAGCCTGTGTGATTGACTTTGGAAAGGCATGGGATACTCATTTACCCCTTGTCGATTTTTCCTATAGTAACAGTTATCACACGAGCATCAAGGCTGCTCCATTTGAAGCTCTCTACGGCCGAAAGTGCAGATCTCCTCTGTGCTGGGCTAAAGTGGGTGATACCCAATTAGCCAGGGGGCAAGCTTCTAACAGTACTCACCGGTCCGGAGATCATTCGGGAAACGATAGAGAAAATCGTTCATATCCGTGAACGATTAAAAACCTCTAGAAACCGACAGAAGAGCTACCCTGATAAACGAAGAAAATCTTTGGAATTTCAGGTGGGAGACCGAGTCCTTCTCAAAGTCTCACCCTGGAAGGGCTTGATACGCTTCGGCAAGCGTGGGAAGCTTAATCCGAGGTACATAGGGCCTTTCGAGATTCTTGCAAGAGTCGGCCCCGTAGCTTACAAACTCGACCTACCCGACGCACTTCGTAACGTACATTCTACATTCCACGTATCTAACTTGAAAAAGTGTCTGTCCAACGAGACTCTTGTAATCCCACTCGACGAGATCGAGATCAACGAGAGCCTCAACTTCGTGGAAGAACCGGTAGAGATCATGGACCGTGAGGTCAACCAGACGAAGCAAAGTCGTATCCCTATCGTGAAGGTTCGCTGGAACGCCAAGCGAGGACCGGAATTCACTTGGGAACACGAGGATCAGTTGAAACTGAAATACCCTCATCTTTTCGCTTAATTGTTTGTAACTTCTTATTTGCTTAACTTCTAATTTCGGGACGAAATACCTTCTAACGGGGGGATGATGTGACAACCCGAAATTATCATTTTGTACGAACATTAACTATCCAATAGAAGCTAGTACAGTTTCAATGAATTTCAGACTTTTCCGAATAAGTTTGTGTATATTAGGGTTTACGTTTAAGGAGATATCAGGAGAGTGGATGCTCATGGGTTTGTGAAACTTGAGCATTTCAAAACTTCATAATGTTAGAGTCCAATTCCAGAATAAAAATATTTTCTGCCAAAATATTTAAGGACTATAAATAGATATCTGAACTAAATTCATTCATTATTCACATTTCCAACTAGAGAAAAGCCATTTTCTCTCTCTCGGATCTTCGGGTTTTCATCCCAAATCGTGAGTACACTTCTCTAGTTGTGTTATAATGTTCGTTTTATGCTTATTAACATAGATTGTATGTCATATATATGTGATTCGGGAGTTTACCGCCCAAGAACGTTCTTGGGGAGTAAACTCCAAAATGAAGCTTTAAGGCTATCTAGTCCCATTTCCTTGTTAGGTAACTAGTTTAGGATAATATGTAAGATCATTTGGGACTAGAAATCAATCAAGAACACATAGCTTTACGAGTTTATGGCCCAAGAGTTTCTTGGACCGTAAACACCAATTTCAAGGGCTTAAATGTGCCCTAATCACCCCCAAAGGCTTTAGACTTTAACCCTCAATTACTTCTAGCTAATTTGGAGACTTTAACACATCAAGAGCACCCCATAAAGGGAGTTTATGGCCAAGAAATTCTCTTGGGCCGTAAACACCAAGTAAGGGCACCAAAGTGTGCCTAGGGTTCCCCTTAACCTTAAACAAAAGCCTAGAAATTATCCTACTTGTGAAAGAGACTTGAAAGAATTAAAACATCCATCCCATGAGATTTTACAGCCATAAACTCTAAGGGATATGATCTTTTGGCCGTAAACTCCTCAAAGGAGTATTATCTATGCCCTAAACTACCCAAAGGATTAAACCACCAAGCTAGGCTTACTCTAGAAATCATTTAGCACCTTAAAACATCCAAACCACCAAGATTGGAGTTCACGGCCGTAAACTCAAGGGTTTACGACTGTAAACTCCTTGTGTGGGGTTTATTGGGTAGTAAACTCTTATACAAGGTCCTTTGGTACATTAAACCCCTTTAGCCTTGTCCCATAGCAACTTAGAGGCAACCATTAGGACCTATAACACTTATACAAAGTGTTTACATGTTCCTGAGCGTCCCAACTTATTTCATTAAGTTATTATTTGGCTAATTAGTTATATATATGCTCATTATATGATAACTAGGCTCGTGCGTGTGAACAAGTCTCCGTTTGCCACCTAGCACGGTATCCGATACTACAATCCAATCCACTCACCACATGTGAGTTCATACCCCTTTAATTAACCTTTGAAATGCTTTTAAATGTTTTAAATACTTTATGGGGGATACAAGTTAAATGCTTATAGTTATTGCATCAATCACATGTGATTACATTAATCACATGTGATTAATAACTAGAAAACCAATGATTTTATCACTGTTCAAACTGTTTTACTTGAAAATGTTTTACAAACTCTTTTACTTATCAAATTCTTTTATTAAAAGTTGTTTTACTTCTTATAAATTGCATGCCCATATATGTATACATATATAAGTAATGTTTAAAGGGCTTAGGAAGGCCATCCGCCCTATTTCCTTTTTCTTGATTTGGATGTGGTCTGGTGGGATTTCGGGTAACCGTCCGAAGGTCGTTTCAATATTAGTTATATATTAAATATACATATATAGACATAAAATTACTTCCATATTCATGCGTACTATACACATCATTAGTAAGTTACCATCGGGGTAACACAAGATCATACTACTACAACTTCTAGATCAATGAGTCAGTTCATTCATGAGTCTATACATTACATTACTATGAGAACATATACATTACATTACTACGAGAACATATACAACTATTCTAGAAAGAGACCATATACAACTATACTAGGGGGAGAACATATACAACTATACTAGACGAGAAACATTACACTACATATACAAGAATACGTTAACAATTGTGATCCACTGTATCGGAGCATGCCTTAAATGTCATGGCCCGAGTTGTAGCCAGAATTATCTTGGAGGGAGAGCATGAGTTTGCGTATAGATCTATACTTGATTGACTATCCTACACCTTGCTGCTAGCTACAGTCGGACCTGCAGGTCTGCGGGTGCCAAATGTCATTCCGTTATTACGACCATTCGTATGTCGTTGTTACCAGTCGATAGTATGGTTCAATTTATCACATAATACCATAATATAAATTCGGTTTAAGGTAGTTAGTACCGCAGTAGTTCCTATAATACAACACTACAGTACTACAAATATTTACCCATTACATATTTTTAGTGATTATTTCACTTAAACATTCATGTACAAACTATATTTTGTTAAATGATAGTTACACTTGGGAAATTACACACTTTTACAACAAACGAGCATACAAAACAGTTAAGCCTTGGTAGAAGGCTACTTTAATAGAAAATATAGGTTTTTCTGAGAGATTCAAAGTTGTACAAACACTTACAAACATTTACTTACATTTTTCAAACTTACACTTGAGACATGTTCAAACGTTTTTGGATAACAATCACCGACACTAAAATACTTATGAACTCACCAGCTTAATGCTGATAAACTCTTTCAAAATAACTTGTATTCTCAGGTCATCAGTAGACAGGTACCGAGGCCATCTTTTGAGAAGATGGAGCGCATTCAAGACTCATATTATTATTTTGATTTAGATTATATTTTTGGTGTCTAAAACTGTACAGAACACGCTTGTATTAAAATTAAATATTTAATGCAATGGACGATGTTGTTTGCTTATTTACATTTACTGTGTTGTGATACTATACATGAAGTCCTTCGCCCCAGAACGTTTCTGCCATTCTTGGTTTTGGGGTGTGACATTCTAAGTCTGTAACATCTTAGTCATATATAACCTTAGCGTATCCACTCAGCAACTATAGACCTACTAGTAAGGGTCTTTTTAGTTTTCACATAAGTAAATTATAGTACCACAAATTACTCCGATAGTATTTTAAGTTTGTGTTAAGTTCTAGTGTTTCTTTGTAGCAAGAGTTGGTAAGTTTTTAGACTTGTTGCAACAGCACAACCATTCCTAGGCATATGCTAATCACTTGCCGGATAGATATAGTTGATCAGGCTATATCAATCCTAGACATGATTATATATCCCCAAGCCTACTCGTGTTGTTCAACAATCACAATACTTTTGTTTTGTTCTAGTATGGCACTGTTCTGGTATGTATGCATGTATGTATACTTTAGTAAAATATTTGTTATATTTAAAAAGTATAACTCTTAGTTAGAGTGATTTATTTCCGTTGTATTTATAGTTGCATATCTTTTATGGGTTGATATACTTAGTTCACTATAAACAATGCTTTGATACCAATCTGTCACACCCCCAAACCGAGATGGTGGAAACATTCAGGGGTGGAGGACGTCATGTACAGTATCATAACAATGCACAATAGTAAAACAAGCAACAACATCCATTGCATTAATAATATAGTTAATACATGTTTGTTCTTTGTATAGGTGTATGACTCCAAAATGTATAGCAAAAATAAAAGACGAGTCTTAAACATGCTCCGTCTTCTCAAAACCTATGCTAGTGTACATGTCTGCTGGTTCCCTAAGAATACAAGTTACCTGAAAATAGAGTATCAACATTTAAGTTGGTGAGTTCATAAGTATTTAGTTTTTTAATTTTTTTACTTGTTCCATTATTGTATTAGTGTGTTCTCCAGAAAATCCCATAGTTTCTATAGTAAATGAAATGTACTATTCAACCCTAAGACCCAAATGTTTGTATGTTTTGTTCTCTATAATAGTGTAACTGTATGTTTGTACTCTGAAATAGTATAATGTATGTTTGTACTTTGAAATAGTATAATGTATGTTTTACAAAAAAAGTAGACTATCTTTACTAGAAAAATGGTATGCTTGTCCTTGTATGAACCTTGCAGTATGCATATAATGGAAAATAATAATTTGGAGTTGTAATGACGTAAAATTTTAACCAAATTTTTAAATTTAAAAAAACATTGATTTTAATAAATAACCATAAAATTTACCACAATGTTAATTCACCAAAACTCATGTTCAAAAGAAAATAGTATATAAAAACTCCAGGATCCCCTAAATCATAAAACAATCTCCGAGGTGTGTGTGTGTGTACAATCAAGTTGGCGCTTTCCCGTGATCCTGAGAAGTACCTGAAACACATAAAACATAACACGGTAAACATAAAGCTTAGTGAGTTCCCCAAAATAAGACACATAGCTCATTAACCACTCCAGGCCATAACTTAATAAGACTCTCCGGTCGGTGTGTCTTAGTGGGACCCTTCGGTCCCAACTCAGTAAATTCATAATAACAATATTCATCATAAATCACAAAGACATAATGCAGAATATTACAATAAACAGATAAACACATAAAAAAGCTTAATCACATAAAGATACCACTCTTGGTAAGTATAGTGAGAAGACTCACCTCATAGCTAGCAAGTAATAGACACGTACTTGGAAATCTCGAACTAGCCTCCGCGTAACACATTAAATATGCATCTCTAATCAATATCCCGCTCTTACTCAAATACACCAAAAGTTCTCTTACTCTCTTCCTAACCCTTGTAATGGGTAAAAGACCAATTTACCCCTCCATGGTCTCAAATGCTCATATTTGACCCAACCATAAAGTCAACCAAAGTCAATACGAGTCAACAGTCAAAGTTGACCTGACTCGCCGAGTGCACTCTTGTGACTCGCCGAGTCCCCTCGTATCCTCAGATCCTTTCTTAGGGTTTCAGTCAACTCGTCGAGTTGACCCCCGACTCACCGAGTTATCACTGGGTCAAGAACGACGGGGCAACCCGATCCGACTCGTCGAGTCATCTTATAGACTCCGCGAGTTGACTCATTCGGATTTCTCATTTAGGCAGCTAAGGTCAAATCTGCATCTCCAACCTCTAGATCTAGCCTCCTAATACGCAAAAGTGACGTAAAGTTTTTATCTCAATGACCATGCATGGCATATATTGCTCTATATGCCATCACTACTCCATTAATGCTTCCAAAACACGAAACTCCTTGGTTGATTCACGATGGATGTAAACGATTAGACTCTCTGGACCTTACAAGGTCCAGATCTGAAGTCTAGACTCAAAAGGGACTTGATGCATCCATAGCCCCATCAAGAAGGTGTTACAAGCCCTAAATCTCAAGAACATGAGATCTAATCATCCTACAAGAAAGCTAAAAGCTTTTTACCTTGATCTGATGCTTGAGATGAAGAAGAAACAAATCTACTGGCTCTCCCTTCTTGATCTTTGACGAACCTTCCTTCTTCTTCAAGGAAATGAGCCAAAATGAACACAAGATTAGCTATCCTCACCACTCTAGCTCACTATGGACGTTAGGGTTTCTCTCAAGGGTGTAAGGGTGCTGGTGAAATGAAATGGAGACTATAATTGTCGTTAAATAGACCATAGGCCCGATAATTTAGGGTTTCCTTCGGCAGCGCTGACTCGGCGAGTCGGCTCACAACTCGTTGAGTCAAGTCATTAATCCACGTCACCAAATGCGACTCCACTCGACGAGTTGAGGCACCAACTCGTCGAGTTACTCAACAACCTTACAAATAAAATAAGCAAAATAATATACCTGGGAATCCGGATGTAACAATTATCCCCCACTAGAATCAGACATCGACCCCAAAGTCATGATCTAAAAACAACTTTGGATACTGCTCTCGCATTTCAGACTCCGGTTCCCACATCAACTCGGACCCTCTCTGATGTTGCCACTGGACCTGAGCCAGGCGTACCTCCTTGTTCCTCATGACCTTCACTTCTCGATCCATGATCGCAATCGGTCAGTCAATCTAATTCAGTCTTGCATCCACCTGAATGTCCTCTAGTGGTACCACTGCCGTCTCATCAGCTACACACTTCCTCAGCTTATACATGTGGAAGGTGTTATGAATATGACTCAACTTCGCATGTAGCTCCAAACAGTACGCTACCCGACCCACCCTGGTGATCACCCTAAAAGGACCAATGTATCGGCGGTCCAAGCTTGCCCCGTTTACTAAATTGGATCACCCCTTTCCACGGGGACACCTTCAGGAGTACAAAATCTCCGTCCTGGAACTCCATTTCGGATCGTCGCCTATCTGTATAACTCTTCTCCCGACTTTGAGCTGTCAGTAACCTCTGTCTGACCTGTTGTATCTAGTCAGTCATCTTCAGCACTATCTCAGTGCCACCCATCACTCGCTGACCCACCTCTCCCGAACAAATGGGAGTCTGACACTTTCTCCCATAAAGAAGATCGAAGGGAGGCATACCAATACTCGAATGATAGCTGTTGTTGTAAGAAAACTCTGCGAAAGGTAAATAACTGTCCCAACATCCCCCGAAATCCATGACACATGCACGCAGCATGTCCTCAAGCGTCTGAATCGTCCGCTCGCTCTGCCCATCTGTCTGTAGATGGTACGGGAGACTGAAGTGTAATCGGCTACCCAACTCCTCTTGAAATTTCTTCCAGAATCTGGAAGTGAAATGCATGAGTTCGGCACTCTATGCCTAGCTACTACCTCTCTCACATAAATCTCGGCCAATCTCTCTACAGAAGAGCTCTCTCTAATGGTGAGGAAATGAGCGCTCTTTGTCATCCGGTCTACAATTACCCAAATCACGTCAACTCCACGTGCAGTCCTCAACAACTTGGTGATAAAGTCCATGGAAATCTGTTCCGACTTCCACTAGGGAATCTCCAGAGTGTAACTTCGTAAATTTCCAAAACAATTTTTTATTTTTAAACCATACTTTTAATCATAAAAAACAATATCAAAACATAATATATCCAATGTTAACATCACAAAACAATTCCCAAAATCTCAGAACATAATCTCTAGGAGTGTGTACAGATCATGCCGACGCCTTCCCATGATCCTCGCTAGAACCTGAAACAGATAACACAAAAACTGTAAGCATAAATGCTTAGTGAGTTCCCCAAAATACCACATACAACACATACGCATTTCCAGGCCATAACTCTGTGGGACCCTCCGATCCAAGTGTATCAAGGGACTTCCGTCCTGAATCCTGGTAGACCTTCTGGTCCTACCTGTATCAACCTTCCGGTCCGTAACCTCCTGACCTTCCGGTCCATGTCCTCTCGACCTTCCGGTCCATTTCCTCTTGACCTTCTGATCCTCATCATACATAGCATACATAACACATACATATCACATATCTGATGGGTTTTAGCCATAAGAACATCCTATGTGCTCATGCAAACCCTAATGCTTGGATCTAGGTTTCTCTATTGTACATGCAATTCATCCAAGACTTTAAACCCTAAATCTGGCATATGATAATCAATATTAACATAAAAACGGGTTTAAAATATTACCTTGATTGTTATGTAGCAATAACAATCACAAGTCCTCCTTGTAATGACTTTAGAAAGCTTAGAGTCACAAATGTCACTCCTCTAATGGTTCACAAACACCAAGAGCAAGAGGATGAAGAATAAGTAGAGGAAAGGCTGCCCAAAATGTGTGGAAACCCTAAGGAACAAGTTCACCACGTTTTTGGGGCTTAAGGGTCCTTTAAATAGTGAGGCTATTATGGTTATCTAACAAAAAACCCTAATTTAGATGCTTAGGCCCTAAGCAACCCATTGACTCCCTCCTTAGAGGCCTTGGACGATTTCTAATGGGTTTCCCCATGGATTTCGTCCACCCCTCTAATATGGAGTCCATTAGCCCAATATTCAACTATCACACAATTGACAGTTCTAGTCCCTTAAGTTTAATTAATGTCTTTTAGCCACAATCTTAATTCTTATTAATTCTTGACTAATATTAATTAAACAATATGATTTCTCCTTTAATATATTATTCTCATAATATATTAATAAATCATAATTAATCCTTTCTCTCCATAATTCATCCTATCAAGTTGCTTTAGTGAAGACAACCCAAAAGGACCATGCGCCATCGGGTCAAGTACATACCAAAATAGTTATGGACTTAGACACTAATCCAACATTCTCCCACTTGGATAAGTCTAATAACTATTTTGCGTATGACTTCAGATCCTGATTTGCAATCTTAGCTTTCCAAAGCCGCTGTCAACTTTGATCTTATCAGATACGCGTGTCCTTTAGATAAGGGATCATATATTCCTCCATTCTAGATACCGTATAGATATAAGACATGAATTCTAATCATTCTCTCTATACTATTTCCCGACTTCTAATTTATGATGAGTGACAACAGACTACAATTGATCACATCAAATTAGTCCCGGCTCGGCCAAACGCTTAGGTGCCATCACTAAACCATCAAGGGGCCTAAAGATATCGCTTTTATCCTACTTCAGATAAAAGGAATGGATAAAATTTGACTCAATGCTCGCTTACACTCACTTACCAAATTACACACAACAATATGTTTTATAACACCAAGTTACTGGTGCGTTTACATATTATCAATGTGCAACCGACTCGCAAGATAAAACTTACACATCTAGGTTTCAAGAATATAAGATGTTATCGTCTCACCAATCACTCGTGATAAAATCCATGAAGTTATCAAAGTGAGCGTGTAAAACAACATAAATATTCTGGAAGTCAAAACATGCAAAAGAAATAATAGTAAACGATTGACAAGGGATAGCAACACTTTACTCATAAATAAACACAACTTTTATTCATCATCAAATGTCAATTACATTTTAGAAATTTCAAAATTATCTAACTACTAAGACTAATATCATCCTTCAGCCCTATGCTCCTAGCATGCTAGAGATGTTTAACCCTACCCAGTCCCTTCACTAGGGGATCTGTCAGGTTCTCATCCGATGATACACTCTTTGCCACGAGAAGTCCTTCTTCTATACGATGTCTGATGAAATGATATTTTCTGTCAATGTGTCTAGATATCCCATGATCCCTTGGTTCCTTTGGTAAGGCAACTGCACTTTCACTATCACATAAAATCTCTATGGGCTTCAATATAGCTGGTACAACTCCAAGGTCTCCAATGAAGTTTTATAGCCACATAGACTCTTTTGCCGCCTCGTTTGCCGCTATATACTCTGATTCGCAAGTTGAATCAGCCGCTGTCTCCTACTTGGAACTTTTCCAAGAGATTGCTCCTCCGTTTAAGGTAAAGACCCAGCCCGACTGAGATCGGAAGTTATCCTTATCAGTCTGGAAGCTAGCATCACTATACCCTACAACTCTCAAGTCATCACTCCCACCAAGGGTAAGGACCCAGTCCTTAGTTCTCCGCAGGTACTTGAGAATGTTCTTTACTGCTGTCTAGTGAGCCTTACCAGGATTCCCTGATACCTGCTAACCATGCTTAAAGCAAAGGCTACATCAGGACGAGTGCGGGTCATATCATACATGATCAAGCCTACTACCGAAGCATAAGATACCCGACTCATTTCTGCTATCTCATCCTCAGTACTCGGGCTCTGAGTCTTACTCAGTCTAGCGTTACTCTGGATGAGTAACTCTCCTTTCTTGGAATCTTGCATGCTGAATCTCTTCAGCACCTTATCCAAGTATGTACTCTAACTAAGTCCAATTAGCCTTTTACTCCACTCTCTCAAGATCCTTATCCCTAGAATATAAGCAGCTTCTCCTAGGTCCTTCATAGCGAAACACTTCCCAAGCCAGGACTTAACTTCCTGTAGAGCTAACTATACTCCCACTAGCCTTGACATATACACAAGATTCATCTTCACTCCTTAAAAAACTAAACTCTTTGACTTTCTCATCAAAGCAAAGATTCCATCTGCGAGGTGCTTGCTTTAATCCACAGATGGATTTCTCAAGCTTACACACTCTATTAGGGTACTCTGTGCTGACAAAACCCTCTGGCTGATTCATGTAAACATCCTCAGCCAACTTTCCATTAAGGAAAGCGGTTTTGACGTCCATTTGCCATATTTCATAGTCATGAAATGAAGCTATGGCTAACAATACCCTAATAGACTTAATCCTGGCTACTGGTGAAAAGGTCTCATCATAATCAACTCCTGGAGTTTGAGAAAAGCCCTTTGCCACCAGTCATGCCTTATAAGTGTCTACATTACCATCCATGTTGGTCTTCTTCTTGAAGATCCATTTGCACCTAACTGTCTTACGACCTGGCACATTGTCAACCAAGTCCCAGACCAGATTATCATACATGGATTGTATCTCACTATCCATTGCCTCTTTCCATTTAGCAGACTCAGGGCCGGCCATGGCTTCCGCATAGCTGTTAGGTTCATCCAGACTTACCAGTGTCCCATCACTGATAAGCGTCTCTCCTTATACAGTAATATGGAAACCATAGTAATGCTCAGGTACATTCCTAACCCTTGTGGAACGCCTCAGAGGTACAATTAGAGGTATAATTGGATCAACAGGACGTTCCTCCTCAAGTTGACTGCCAGGGTTTGAGGTTCCTTCACCACTTGACTCTTGAAGTTCTTCAAGGTCAATTAGCCTCCCACTGTCTCCTTGGCTTATGAACTCTTTCTCTTGAAAGATAGCCCTCCTGGCTAAGAAGACCACATTCTCACTAGGTCTGTAGAAGAGGTAACCAAAGGATTTTTTGTGGGTAGCCGATGAAAATACATCTCTCACTTCGAGGTTCGAGCTTGTCATGAGTCTCGCGTGTCACGAAAGTCTCGCAACCCCAAACCTTGATGTGGGCTAGACTAGGAACTTTTCCAGTCCACATCTCGTGAGGTGTTTTGGAAACCTTCTTTGTAGGGACCAGATTAAGGATATGGGTGGCAGTTTCTAAGGCATACCCCCAAAATAAGATTGGTAGCGTAGCTCGACTCATCATGGAATGAACCATGTCCATCAAGGTTCGATTACGCCTCTCAGCTACACCATTCAACTGTGGTGTCCTGGGAGGTGTCAATTGTGAGACAACCCCACATTCCTTTAGATAGTCGAGGAACTCAGTACTAAGATACTCACCACCACGATCGGATCAAAGCATCTTAATGTTCCTGCCCAATTGATTCTCGACTTCTTGTTTAAACTCTTTAAACCTTTCAAATGTCTCTGACTTATGATTGATTAAGTAGACATATCCATATCTACTATAATCATCTATAAAAGTCACATAATAACGATTAGCATCCCTTGTGGCAGTTTTGAAGGGTCCACATACATCTGTGTGTACAAGTTCCAACAAACCTTCACCCCTCTCACAAGAACCAGTGAAGGGTGACTTTGTCATTTTTCCAAGTAAGCATGATTCACAACTATCATCTGACTTTAGGTCAAATGATTCCAAAACTCCATCCTTTTCGAGATGGCCTATGCGTTTCTTGCTTATTTGTCCAAGACGACAATGCCATAATGATGCTTTATCCAAGTTATTATCATTAGTAGAATCAATACATAATACATTATTTCCTAAGTTATCTACAACAGACACAGCTTCATACACACCATCACAAGGTAATGCTTTAAAATAACACACATTATTAAAGAAAGCATTTATTCCACCAATTTCATTATCAAAAGAAAATGTAAAACCTTGTTTATACAAAGCATGAAAGGAAATAACATTTCTTGCCATTTCTGGCGAATAACATCATTTATTCAAATCTAAAGTAAATCCACTACTAAGCAACAAAGTATAAACTCCAATCTTGGTGATAGGTGAAACTTTCTTATTCCCCATGATCATGTTTATCTTTCCATGCTCCACATTCTCACTTCTTCTTAGTCCCAGCAATTCAGAACAAATATGAATATCGCTATCGGTATCAAGGACCCAAGAGTTAGAATAAAGTGAATTATTAGATGAGATAGTGTAAATACCTGCATGGTTGGGTTTCACTTTCCCATCCTTCAAATCTTGGTGGTACTTTGAACAGTTATGCTTCCAGTGCACCTTTTCGTGGCAGTAGAAGCATTCAGCCTCTTTAGGATCAGAAGAAGGTGTAACGAAACCTTTCTTGGTTCCGCTAGAAGAGGAGCCATCAAGGGTCTTGCCCTTGGTACCCTTCGAAGGGTTCTTTCTCTTCTTCCGTCTACCTTTCCTGATTGCCAGGACATGTGTTGAGTTTGGAGTGGTAGTAGGAGTGGTCATAACCGACTTACCTTTAAGACCTGATTCTGCGGTCTTTAGGAGTCCCTGAAGTTTGTTAAGTGTAACTTCCTCCTTATTTATGTGGTATGTCATGCGGAATTGATCATAACACGAAGGTAAGGAGTGTAAAATAATATCTATTGCTAACTCCTCAGGGAAGTTCACATTCAACTTCATCAATCGATCTACATACCTTTGCATTTTCTGCATGTGGCTTGTGATGGGTTCACCACCTTTCATTCGGTTTGTGATCATAGAGGAGATGATTTCATATCGCTCTTGATGAGCACTCTGATGGTAGCGGTCCATCAAATCCTAGTGCATCTCAAAAGGATAGTAGTCGTCATAGGACTTTTGGAGCTCGGCTGTCATGGTGGCCATTATGATGCATGCCACTTTTGTAGCATCTCTTTCATGAACCTCATATTCAGCAAGCTCCTCAGGAGTAGAAGCTGGCTCAGGCACCTTGAGCTCCTTGTCAAGAACATATTCCTTGTTCTCGTAACGAGTGACCATCCTGATGTTTCTGATCCAATCAGTAAAGTTGGATCCATCAAAGATGACTCTCGCACAAAGGTTCATGAGAGAGAAGGAGCCATTAGGGTTTGAGCAAGGAGTAGCATTGTTGGAAGACATCTGAAAAGAAGAAAATATGTTTAGTTTAGATATACGGATAGTCCTTAATTAAACACCCAAATGTAGTATTAAGGCTAGGATCCAATCAAAATATATTATAACCTAGAAGAGGGATGCCGTAAACCAAGTTATAACATATTTGAAAGGTAGGTGAATGACGATTCACCAATTTCCACCATGAAAAACGCAATATAAATTATTAGGTTTTATTTGGCTTTTAGAAACTCCTAGATTCTTTGAGATTCATTGAACTTTTCAATGGCATGTTTCAATCTCGAGTGTGCCCTTCACATTTTGTGACTGGGATACCGAGGATCACAAAACAAGGTGTGAAGTAACCATGCAAATTACTTGGTACCCTTAATGTTTTTCACTTAATCTTTGTGTCGGTAAACCACACGCGCTCCTTCCGACCTCATGAAATACCTTAAGTCACCCTTTGCCTTCCTTGTTAAGTCCAAGTTAGTGTGCCGGTAAACCACACACGCTCCACCAACGACTTAAACAAGGTGCAAAGTGTAATTTCATGGATTAGCACCTTATTCACATTTTCCTAAAGTAACTAAGATTGGGAATTTATAAAACATTTAGTTACTTTATTATAAACATTTTCCTAAAGTAGCTATGGAGTAAACTTGGAGAGAAAGTATAACACTCTAAAAATCGGCTCTAGCCCTCAAGCATGCCTGTGTGTCACCGATTTTGTCACACCCCGAAACCGAAGGTGGAAACGTTCCGGGGCGGAGGTGACTTCATGTTAAGTATCGCAACCAATGTACATAGTAAGCAAAGTAAACAACCATTACATTACATATTAGAATTTACACCTGTTCAAAAGTAAAGTATTACAAGTGTTATACATATGTATATATGAACAAAAGTATAGACGAGTCTTCTATGTACTCCATCTTTGCCAAAAGGATCGCTGAGTACCTGTCTAATATGGACCTGAGAATACAAGCAGTTTGAAAATCAGCATAAAGCTGGTGAGTTCATAAGGGGTTTGTTTTCTGAAAATGTAAAAGATTCCTTTGGTTTTCCGAAAAAGTTTGTTATCCAAGAAAATCCCATATTTTCTTATATGTAAAGTTTAGTTAACTATTTTGTTACACGATTCTGGTTATGTACAATTCTTATCCCAAAAAAAACCCTTATTTTCCTAAAAATAAAGTTTAGTTATTGAATTCCAATGTAATGTTTGATTATCTATCATACATGTTATATTAGCTAGGTATTCTGATATCCTAGTTATGTTAAACTTGAATGTATCTAGATGCGTGCCTTCGAATTCGTATTCCTATTCTTAATCATATTCATATTCGTATTCCTATTTATATTTGTATTTGTATTCGTATTCGTATTCATATTCGTATTCGCATTCGCGTTCACATTCGCATTTCTATTACTACTCCTATTCCTATTCCTATTCGTGTTCGTATTCATATTCGCATTCGCATTCGCATTCGTATTCGTATTCGTATTCCTATTCCTATTCCTAGTCCTATTCCTATTCGTGTTCATATTCGTATTCGTATTCGTACTCGTATTATTACTTTGGTATTTGTTCTGTTCCTAGTTGTACTTTCGTATCCGTTCTGTTCCTAGTTGTACTTTCGTATTCGCTCTGTTCCTAGCTGTATTTTCGTATTCGTTATGTTCCTAGTTGTACTTTCGTATTCGCTCTGTTCCTAGCTGTATTTTCGTATTCGTTCTTTTCCTAGTTGAACTTTCGTATTCACTCTGTTTCTAGTTGTACTTTCGTATTCGTATTCGTATTCGTATTAGTTCTAATTTATGATTAGTATGAGTTATTTGTAAATTATGAAATATAACATAGATTATAACACTTTATCAAGAAATCTATAATTAGTCTGAAAGCTAACTCTACAATTTGAATTATTGGTTAACACAATTTTTGATATTACAGAATAGAAACATTTGCACTGAAATAATAAGTTTGAGTACAAGATTTCCTTGTACTTTTGCTTGTATTCCCCCTGAAAACATTTGAAAAAGGGTAGGGGTATGAACTCACCGGTCGAGAAGCGTGTCGGTTTGGGTGCTACACGTCAAATCGGGGCTTGATAACGCGTGAGGTTCCTATGTAATGTGAAATGATATACAAATGTATCTAATTAGACTTTAAATCACTAATTAGATATGATTATACAATCCAAGACGCGAAAACACTTCAAATCAAGTGTTTGGAGTGACCCGGGTGACATCTACGGACATATATGGCATGGATAATGTGTTTACTCTTCAAGATTAAACTCCTTATGGAGTTTTCGGCCCTAAGACCAACTCCACATGGGTTTTGGGCGGTGAACACATGGATTTGGGGTTTTATGGTGCTAAATGGTCAAATATCACTTGAGGAAAGGTGCTAGGATTTAATCTAAGGCATAGGAAGGAGTTAAACTCACATATGGACCATTTAATGGAGTCTACAAGCCATATAATGAATTTAAGGCACGATTTGACTAACTTATAGGAGTTTACGGCCCAGGAACCCATCCTTGGGGGGTTTTACGGCTATAAGCTCCTATGGGGGTGGTTTTCATTAATTTTCAGTCCTCTAACTCGATTGTGGTTGCTACTAGACTTTAATCCAAGGCTTAGGAGGTGTGTAAGTGGCAATTTAACACCTTGGAAGGAGTTTACTACCCATGAATGGGTGTTTATGGCCCAATCATGTTCTTGAGCAGTATACTCATGTTTACTCCTCTAAAAATGAGTTCAAGGTGTTCTAAGTCCATTCCAATAAGTCCTTAAGTCATATCTAAGCTCCAAGGCTGGTTTGGAAGGGTTTTTGGGCTCCAAAACCCATTTTATGTGAGTTCACGGCCTAGGACTATTCTAGGGCCGTAAAATCATGATAATGGTCCTATTTCAAAGATTAACCACTAATTTGAAGGCTAAGGATGTTATACTAAGAGCTAGGATAGTTACCTTCATGATTTGGAGCTTGAAATGAGTGATTTTGGATCAAGAACTTGGACTTGAGGAGAGAGGTTAGAGAGAGAGAGTGAAAAGGCTTCAAATGAGACTTAATCAACTTTATATATGGTTAAAGTTTGGGACACGGTGGAATTCTACCCGATACTGATGTTAAGCGGGGCTTTTGGTCGCACCCGATTAAGTTGTCGTAACCCGGGGGGACCAATTCTAAAAATTTTTAAATTAATAATTTGGGCTGTTTACATGAGTTTCTAGGGATTTTGGACACTCATGAGATTATAATAAACATATAAATTTAAATAACTTAGCCCAAAAACGAAATCGGAACGAATTGCTAAAGACGGGTTTTACGAGCGGAACGGGTTACGGAGATGGAACAACTTCGGGTTGTCACATTATCCCCCCGTTAGAGGGAATTTCATCCTGAAATTCAAACTTTAGATGTGACTCACGGATTTGGAAAGAGAATACA
This sequence comes from Lactuca serriola, assembly GCF_051521515.1. Lineage (NCBI taxonomy): Eukaryota > Viridiplantae > Streptophyta > Magnoliopsida > Asterales > Asteraceae > Lactuca > Lactuca serriola. The sequence continues at coordinate 20,565,386 of NC_136409.1, read as the reverse complement.
GATACTTCTGTCCTATCGGGTCATCACGCTTCCAAGAGAATTCGGATTCTCACATGGCATTTCAGGGAACCTTTCACTTATCGGGATATGGTTTGTTTCATACGTTTAACCTCTTGATCTATGATTTCGATTGGTTCTACCATGAATTTCAGACTTTCGTTGATTTTGGTTTCAGCGAAGGGATTACTATGGTTTCGCTGATTAGGTACTTCTTAAGGACAAAGACGTGGAATACTAGATGGATGCTGCTAAGTTCTGAGGGTAGTCAGAGTTTGTAGGCTACGGGATCGATCCTAATGAGGATTTTAAAAAGTTCTATGTATTTCGGGATATGCGTTTCAGAATGTGACATACCTTCTTTCTCATCGTTAGCTATCTCGATGGTAAACATTTCGGTTACTAGTTGAGGACTATGTATATGAAGATGTTCGAATGAATAGCTAACATATTATCTCTCAGTACTAGAATTGAAAAGGATTGTAAGCATAAAGGTTGTTGAAGAAGAATATACTTGTAGCAACGGTGCGATCGGCGGCTGTCCCACCTTGTCCTATAGCTAGGACTCTTCCAGTGTTGCCAGTTGTTGCTGTCTTGGGGCAGTTTCTCTTATAATGCCCGACTTCACCGCAACCATAGCAGGCCTGACTGATACCTACTCCGGAGACTTGATTGGTTGGTGTTCTGCAACTTCGCGCAAGATGAACCTCTTGGCCACAATTTTTGCAAAATTTCACACGATAGGGACCGGGGATGCGGTGGTGGTAACCACATTGGTTACACCACGGGAGAACACCGACATATCCGTTGATAGGTGCTTGGGCTGAGGAACCGATGACAGATACAGCAACAGGGGTAGCGGCAACATGGACTGCCATTATCTGCTGTTTCTTCGAGAACTCCTGTGAAGGCTGACTTTTCTCCTTCGTCTCCCAATATTTTCTTTTCTCTCCACTTCTTTCTGTCGGCTCAAGAGTGGTGGTTTCTTCCTCGATGTTCTCACTATGGTCGATCAGGATTTGCGTTAAGCATTTGCGCTAAGTATTCGGCTTCGCAGCTAAAACGTTCCCTTTGGTTAGCTGGGTCAACCCCCAGATAAACCTCTCAATCTTCTTACTTTCCGGGGTAACCATCCCTGGACAAAGAAGTGCGAAGTCATCAAACCTTGAAGTGTAAGCGGAGATATCGGAACCTTTCATCCTTAGGTTCCAGAGTTCATTCTCCGGCTTCCGTATTGCGCCCTGAGGGCAGTACTCCGCAAACAGAAGTTCCTTCATGACTTCCCAACCCATAGCATTGGCTACAGGTAGGGTTAGAGATTTGACTCGGCCATTCCACCAAGTCTGAGCTTTATCGGTGAATGTGCAGGCGGCGAATTTCACCTTGTCGGATTCTGAACAGGCACAGATCTCGAAGATAGATTCGATTTTCTCTAACCACCGAGTTAGGACAATGACACTTCCAGTGTTGTCGAAGAATGTGGGTTTCGCATTCATAAAATCCTTATAGGAACACTTCTTTCGGTGTCCTTGGCTTCCTTCCTGGTTTTGGGGTTGGGGACCACCTCCTTGCCCACCTAAGCCATAAAGGTTCGTTTGCGATAGGGTAGCAGCCATAACAACATTGACAGCTTCTTGCAACATGACAGGATCAAATGGAGGGGGAGGTGGTGGCGGAGGAGGATTATTATTCTTTGAGCTGGGTCTTTTCCTTGGAGGCATCTTGATCTAAAAAGATCAGGAAAGAGAGGATGGTAAGTCCTCTGAATTGAATCAAGAGATATGATACAAGGGATATCTCATTTTGACAGATATAGAATTCTATTAAGCGATAAAGCCGAAAAGAGTTATCAAAGCAGATAAACTATCGCTAAAGGAATGATTGAGGAGTAATGCTGAAATGAGAATTTCTATAACGGATTTGGCTCGAGAAATACTCCCATAGTATTTCATGGTTCGCTGCAACGACGGCTCGTTGTTTGGGTATTGGGTAAGTTTTAGGCATGCTGCATACCACAGTCACTCCCAAGCACATGTTGGCCGTGTCTCGAATGAAAATAGTTAGCCAGGCTATATTGATCCTAGACACGACTACATAACTGCCCAGGTTTAACCACAGCGTACAACACCCGTTTACTTATGTTTTGTTCTACTTGTAGTTACGGATTTCGACGGTTGGGTATACTTGTATACTTTTGAAAATACTTATATTTTAAAGTATACTTTTAGTCCAGAGCACTTAGGCCCTTAGTGTTTATAGTCTTATACCATGTAAGGTTTGGTATACTAGTTCACTATAAACAATAGCTCTGATACCAATCTGTCACACCCCGAAACCGAAGGAGGAAACGTTCCGGGGCGGAGGTGACTTCATGTTAAGTATCGCAACCAATGTACATAGTAAGCAAAGTAAACAACCATTACATTACATATTAGAATTTACATATGTTCAAAAGTAAAGTATTACAAGTGTTATACATATGTATATATGAACAAAAGTAGAGACGAGTCTTCTACGTACTCCGTCTTCGCCAAAAGGATCGTTGGGTACCTGTCTAATATGGACCTGAGAATACAAGCAATTTGAAAATCAGCATAAAGCTGGTGAGTTCATAAGAGGTTTGTTTTCTGAAAATATACAAGATTCCTTTGGTTTTCCGAAAAAGTTTTTTATCCAAGAGAATCCCATATTTTCTTATATGTAAAGTTTAGTTAACTATTTTGTTATACGATTCTGGTTATGTACAATTGTTATCCCAGGAAAAACCCTTATTTTCCTAAAAGTAAAGTTTAGTTATTGAATTCCAATGTAATGTTTGATTATCTATCATACATGTTATATTAGCTAGGTATTCTGATATCCTAGTTATGTTACACTTGAATGTATCTAGATGCGTGCCTTCGAATTCGTATTCCTATTCTTAATCATATTCATATTCGTATTTGTATTTATATTTGTATTCGTATTCGTATTCATATTCATATTCGCATTCGCATTTGCATTCGCATTCGCGTTCGCATTCACATTTCTATTCCTACTCCTATTCCTATTCCTATTCGTGTTCGTATTCGTATTCGCATTCGCATTCGCATTAGAATTCGTATTCATATTCCTATTCCTATTCCTACTCCTATTCTTATTCGTGTTCATATTCGTATTCGTATTCGTATTCGTATTCTTATTATTACTTTGGTATTTGTTATGTTCCTAGCTGTACTTTCGTATCCGTTATGTTCCTAGTTGTACTTTCGTATTCGCTCTGCTCCTAGCTGTATTTTCTTATTCGTTCTGTTCCTAGTTGTACTTTTGTATTCGCTCTGTTCCTAGCTGTATTTTCGTATTCGTTCTGTTCCTAGTTGTACTTTCGTATTCGCTTTGTTTCTAGTTGTACTTTCGTATTCATATTCGTATTTGTTCTAATTTATGATTAGTATGAATTATTCATAAATTATGAAATATAACATAGATTATAACACTTTATCAAGAAATCTATAATTAGTCTGAAAACTAACTCTGCAATTCGAATTATTGGTTAACACAGTTTTCGATATTAAAAACATACAGAATAGAAACATTTGAACTGAAATAATAAGTTTGAGTACAAGATTTCCTTGTACTTTTGCTTATATTCCCCCCTGAAAACATTTGAAAAACATTTGAAAAAGGGTAGGGGTATGAACTCACCGGTCGAGAAGTGTGTCGGTTTGGGTGCTAAACATCAGATCGGGGCTTGATAACGCGTGAGGTTCCTATGTAATGTGAAATTATATACAAATGTATCTAATTAGACTTTAAATCACTAATTACATATGATTATACACTCCAAGACACGAAAACACTTCAAATCAAGTGTTTGGAGTGACCCGAGTGACATCTACGGACATATATGGCTTGGATAATGTGTTTACTCTTCAAGAGTGAACTCCTTATGGAGTTTTCGGCCCTAAGACCAACTCCACATGAGTTCAGGGCCGTGAACTCATGGATGAGGGGTTTTATGGTGCTAAATGGTCAAATATCACTTGAGGAAAGTTGCTAGGATTTAATCTAAGGCATAGGAAGGAGTTAAACTCACATAAGGACCATTTAATGGATTTTACAGCAATAAACTAAGAGTTTACGACTGTAAACTCCCCCACACACTTTCCTTTGATGTTTTGGTGGTCCTAGATCATTTACAAGTGTTTATAGCTAAATCTACAACCCATAGAATGAATTTAAGGCACCATTTTACTAAGTTATAGGAGTTTACGGCCCAGAAACCCATCCTTGGGGGGTTTATGGCTGTAAGTTCCTATGGGGGTGGTTTTCATTAAGTTTCAGGCCTCTAACTCGATTGTGGTTGCTTCTAGACTTTAATCCAAGGCTTAGGAAGTGTGTAAGTGGCAATTTAACACCTTAGAAGGAGTTTACTACCCATGAATGGGTGTTTACGGCCCAAGCATGTTCTTGGGCAGTAAAATCATGTTTACTCCTCTAAAAATGAGTTCAAGGTGTTCTAAGTCCATTCCAATAAGTCCTTAAATCATATCTAAGCTCCAAAGGTGGTTTCGAAGGGTTTTTGGGCTCCAAAACCCATTTTATGTATGTTCACGGCCTAGGACTATTCTAGGGCCGTAAACTCATGATAATGGTCCTATTTCAAAGATTAACCATGAATTTGAAGGCTAAGGATGTTATACTAACAGCTAGGATAGTTACCTTGATGATTTGGAGCTTGAAATGAGTGATTTTGGATCAAGAACATGGACTTGAGGAGAGAGGTTAGAGAGATTGAAAAGGCTTCAAATGAGACTTAATTAACTTTATATATGGTTAAAGTTTGGTACACGGTGGAATTCTACCCGATACTGATGTTAAGCGGGGCTTTTCGTCGCACCCGATTAAGTTGTCGTAACCCGGCGAGACCAGTTCTAAAAATTTTTAAATTAATAATTTGGTCCGTTTACATGAGTTTCTAGGGATTTTGGACACTCATGAGATTATAATAAACATATAAATTTAAATAACTTAGCCCAAAAACGAAATCGGAACGAATTGCTAAAGACGGGTTTTACGGGCGGAACGGGTTACGGCGATGGAACAACTTCGGGTTGTCACAGATTTTGGGAGAAACATGAGCTTTATATAGTGTTGACACATCTAGGGTTACACCATGTAAACCCTAATGTGTCATGAATCTTCATTTCCATGACCCATGGGTTTGTATCTCTCATGGAGCCTCCATGGAGCATTCGATGGGTTTAACCCAACTTGATTATCCATGGAGCCTCTTAGCCCACTATACAAGATATGGATGATTTACCTAATCAACACATATATTTAATTAGTTATCTTTTGATCAGTTAATTAATTCTAAATTAATTCTTGATCAAACTAATTAAATAATATTATTAATATATTATAACTTATAATATATTAATAAACCACAAGTGTTATTTCTCTCATTTAGTCTATCCAATTGCATGCTGCCGTACAACCCAAATGGACCATATCGGGTCGGGTCAAGTACATACCAGAAATAGTTATGGACTTAGACACCTTATCCAACATTGACCCTATTGTGCAGCTCTTGTCTGAGTCCCAACCGTTGTCGGGATGAGTCCTTTACTTGAAGGATTATCCGAGCCCCGTTACATGTGATGGTATTCAGGTGATGGCTAATTGGCATTACGAAGACACCTTCAGCAGCTGAGGACTGGTTTGGGTCAGTGATTTCCCTCGGGTAGACCTAGGATGAGATTAGTGTTGGGAGTAAAAGTAGTAGTGAAAGGGACTTGGTGGAGTCAAGGTAACTCTTGAGGAAAGTACCGATAGATGTGGAAGGTAGTATGGGCCCATACTACTGAAAGCAGAGGATCATTACGCGATTTTAGAGGGACCAGGATAAAACCAGGGAACTTGTAGTGTATGTGATCCCTCAATAGTGATTTGTATTTTGATGACTGTTATGCTATGTTTTAGCATGGTGACGTTGCGTGAGAGACCAGTGGATGGATCAGGTGTTGGAGACAGATCAGGCTCAGGTTCAGGGACTGAGCAGCTCGAGGAGCAGATGAGGGAGTTTGTATCAGCTAAAATTATGCATAGTATTCTAGACCAGTCTCCTCTGATCTTTGGCATGGTCAAGGAGGGCATACTGGAGATTTTGGATGAGAGACTTGGACCCTTCCGCACAGAGATGATGGCCATGAAGGGAACGCATACATTAACATTTCGGGTGTTCAGAGCTTGTGGGGCTCCAGATTACCATGGGGTTAGGGACCCATTGTTAGCGGCAGATGGTTGGCTGATGTCGCCAATGCTTTTCGTTCTAGCCGGTATCCCATGGGGCACAAGGTTCGACTTGCCTCCTGTCTTCTGAAGGACAAAGAGCAGGATTGGTGAAAGGAGGTTGGTCATGCTATCGGGGATGATTTCGCGTTGGACGCGGTGAAATGGAGTGATTTCTCGGCCAGGTTCATGGCCGAGTTTGCACCGGTGATTGAGGTGCAGCAGTTAGCCCGAGAGTTTCCGGATTTGCGGTAGAATACAAAGACAGTGACGTAGATCACCGCCAAGTTTAGGGAGAAAGCCCTTCTGGTACCGCAGTATGTGGCAAACGAGGAGATGAAGAAGGCTTGGTACCACGAGGGTGCGTGTAGGAGTAGCAACGATGGTGATTCTGGCAGCTTTAATTGCGGCCGAATTGGTCATTTCAGCAGGGATTGTACTGCTACCACCACCCAGGGATCAGACCTGATATGTTTCCATTGCAGTCATAGGTGCAAACAGAAGGCCTAATGTCTGAGTTTGCATTCAGCAGGACAGGTGATAGCACCTACCCCTGCAACCGTGAGGATTACCGAGAGCGCACTCATACTTTGTTTCGAATAAAAAGGATTAGATCATATAGTTTAATAGAAATTAGTCATAGAAATTTGTGAATATTATGTTAAAATGGTTCAACATAGGAATATCCATATATGAAAATATTATAGCAAGAGATTGAACAAATATCATGTATAATGAATCGATTCCCATATGCTTCTGATATTAGATCGATTACATATGTTGTAACATTCAATTATTGAGAGGAAAAGGATTAGAATTTTTGTGTGCCTCGAGTTGTTAAATGCCTGTCAAGAACATTCTGAGGTTTACTGAAGATTGGTTGCTTGTGGACAGTTGGAAGTATGGTATTTTTTGGAAGGACCATAGTGACATGTTTTAGATTGAGATGATTCTTGGTCAAAATTGATGGTCGTATGGGAATATGGAAATGTTTCCCTAATGGGAGTTCATTTGGGAACTTTAATGCAAGAGAATTGTTCAAGGAGCGTAGCTTCAATTTAAAACTTCATTACCATGGAATTGTTTCTAGTAACAAAGTTCCAATTGAGCATTCGATAATATCATTGGATCAGTGTAAAGTCCCAAAAAGAAGACTATAAAAATTTTCATTATTAGATTAATAAAACCACAAACCATATCATTGACATGAAACCCAAGTTATGAAAATGTGTCGATACATTATCAATATCACAGCAAATCACAAAATGTGGAATCGAGTGGTGTGTGTACCCTGCAATCATCCCGAGATCCTACCTTTGAATCCAGAAGTACCTGAAACATAAACTGAAAACCGTAGGAATGAAGCTTAGTGAGTTTCCCCAAGATACCACATACCACACATATTAACATATAATGGGCCCCGCCTATCATCAGACCCCCACCCGGCCTCAGACCCCGTCCTACATCGGGCCCCGCTCAGTATATAGATCTATCAGTCATTAGGCCCCACCCGGTATACATATGAATATATAAACATATAAACATACAACACATGCCATAATCATAAAGATAAATTGTTGGGCTAATAGTGTTGCGTCATAGGCTCGGTTCTTAGCCCAGTTTTGGTATCCGGTTTGGGCTTGTCCAACCGTGATTATTTTCATTCTAGGGTTTTAGTATTTACGATGCATGCATGCATCCTTAGTCAGTGTCGCTTTTAATTATCTTTCTTATCAAGGTATTGTAAACCATAGCTCACCTCTACAGTGGAAGTTCTTTATCGAGCTCTGCTGAGGCGTGACTATATTTGAATCATAAGCTTCATATTAATTAGATATTATGTTCTTAATCATATTGTATTTGAATTGTTTGTTCTACGTAAATATACCTGTGAAAGATCTAAACGATCTAGAGATTTATTCTCATCAATTGGTAGCAGAGCAGGAGGCTGTGTAATTCATACATATCTCTTCTGTTGAAGAAATTATTAGGGTCTTTCTGCATTGATTGATATTAATTGAGCTGTCATTCCAAATTGGCGTATCTCATTAATTATCTATCTCACTCTAACGATAAATTAGAAGTCTGATCTTAAACAAGTTATCGATCAAACATCATCACAATGTCTATGGATGATTCACAAACCAATCCAATCAGCATCTCCAACAGTATTGGATCAACGACAATGATTCTAATCATATACACTCAGGATTATGAAGTTTGGACACACCACTTCGAAGATTATGTGATCGGCTTAGAGGATAATGGGTACTTGATCTGGGAAGCAAGCACAATTGGTGTGTTTGCTGATTCAAGCACTTCAAAGATTGTCAAAACTCAAAAGGAGTACAATCAACTTGTGAATGATGTAAAAGACATTCCTCAAGACGAGAAGGAGAAGTCTCAATGCAACATCAAATCCTTAAGAATGATTAGGTTTCTTTACAATCGGACACGTTTCGATTGGTGAGTTCATGTGCTACCGCAAAAGAGATATGGGATAGGTTGAAAGAATTGTATTCTACAGATGAGGATCTGGAACATTCGATTCAAACCTTGTTGCTTTCTGAGTTTGGTGATTTCAAACAGAAGCCCAAAGAGAAACTCATTCGAGGCTTTGATCAGTTTAATAATCTTCTTAGTAAGATGATAAAGCACGGGATCGAAAGAAAGGTTATTAAGTAGAAGGTCACCTTCATGAACGGTCTTAGACCCGAATGGATGGTAGTTCTGTCTACAGTGAAGGCACACGAACAGTTGAAATCATACTCTTTAGCGAAACTGGTGGGAATTCTGAATTCCCATGAAAGTGCGGTGTCAAAGGAAACGAACGTAGTTTCCAATTTGGGATCATTGGTTCTTATTTCAAAAGGAAAAGGCGATGTTGAAGAAGAGGAAGATTTGGATCTTGCCGACTATGATCTAACTGGTGAAGAGTATGCCTTGATGGTTTCCAATCCAAGAAAGTTTATTAAAAGAAAATTCCCAGCCAACAAGAACGGAAACTAGCAGGGAAGTTACATTTCCGAGAAAGTGAAGGAGGAACCGAAGATGGGTTCAAAATCAGAAGAATCCAAGAAGGAGTCGAAGATTGGTGGTGACTCAGGCTTTGAATGCCATTATTGTGGAGGCAAGAATCACTTTAGACTACATGCTAAAGAAAAAGGCATCAAAGGTTGATGAGGAAGCAAACCTCCTGAGACGATTGGAGGAGATCAAGAAAAGAAAATGAGCAGCTAACAATAACACCATGAATGCTTTGATTGTACAGGATACATGTGACAATGATGAGTTTCGTGGAGTGCAGGTATGGTCCACAGATTCAGAGGACGAAGAAGTGAGAAAGCCGACTCATGGCATGGCTATGCTGGTGAAAGAAGAATATGTTGTGGGAAGATGTTTAATGGTGGCAGAATGTGTATCACAGATGCGAGGGTACACAACAGATGGTGGGCTGGAAGATGAGAAGGAGCGAGAGGACAGGTGTTTCGCTGCGAAATTTGTTAGTGCACAGATCAATGAATGTGATGAGTTGATCGAGAAGGTACAAAATATTTTTTGCTTCTCTGAAAATACCTATTACTAACTATGAAAAGGAACTGAATAGCTTAAAATCTAAATTTTCTAGTATAAGTAGTAGTCTTACCCAAACTCGTGTCACAAACTCTAACCTGACGGATCAAATTAGCAAGATATCATCGAACAGTGAGGAGAGGAGGATGTGGATTGAGCAGAAGGAGAAAGAGTTAATTAGGTCTAGGGATGAGTCAATCTATTTGCAACGAGACAATCTGAAGCTTTTAAAACAACGAAACATTTTTTGTTTTATTGCGAAAATATTTTACTTTAATATCACCTAATTGCATCTCGATTGTTAAATAGGAAAGAAGATACATCGCATGATTTTACCCTTCCTTGAGTTAAAGGAGGATGAAGTCGATGACGAAGCTTACAACTGTGAAAATGTTTTATCTTCTGACGAAATCTCTCGTGCCTAAAAAATTGGTCTTGACAAAATAGAGTCCTACATAAATTCAAAAGACCATAAGGACATGTTCAAAAATATGTTAGATGAAAATGATAAATTGAAACTAAGAACCGTAACTGTACAGAAATCCAACTCGTTGAATGCCAAATTAAGTTCAAAAAATAAAATTGATTTTGAAAATTCATTGAACTTAATGAGGATGATGACATGAGTGAAATCTCTTTAGAGGACGTGGTGGACTGTTCTGAATTTGTCAAAAGAGAACCCGAAAGTAATAAAAATCTAATCTCTGAAAACTCAATGGAGTTCGCTCGCTCATCGACAGGCAAGACAAAAATCCTCAAGGTAAAAGCGGTTGTATATCAAAAGGTTCAAACCACTCCAAATCAAGTCTACACTATTCAGGGAGTCACACCTCAACAAACAGCATAACTGACAGCTATGGTAGAAGAAGATAATGCAAAAGGTTGTGAGGAGTTCTTCTGGTCAGCACCAATAGATAATGCTGATGAACGAAAAGGCCTATCTCAGAAAACCTCATGGAGAGTAAAGGGTAGGTACGTACCGGAGCCACTTAATAAACCTACAAGATATGATGTGCCAAGCACAAGTGGCACCAAAACATCTGGGCGAACCAATGATAATGTCTAGTGAGACATGTTCATCAAAGAGCGAAAGTCATGCTCAAGTACCAAAGAAAAAGGCCAATATTCATAAAAATTCAAAACAGGTGGCAGAACGAAAACACCAATGTAATCTGAGATACAAGAAGAATCTCTTAGAAAGAAAACAATTTTGGAGATCTTAGAATCGTCATTACGTAAGGTATGAAAAGACACATAAGTCACGAGGAGAACCAAGAAGCAACCGAAAGGAAGGTTTCGGTCCTCAGCATGAATGCAACCGAAAGGAAGCTTTCGGTCCTCAGCATGAATGCAACTGAAAGAAAGGTTTCGGTCCTCGGCATGAATGCAACAGAAAGGAGGGTTTCGGTCCACAGCAGGTAAGCAACTGAAAGAAAGATTTCAGTCCTCAATAAAATAGCAGCCGCAGGATGAGTTCAGTGCCAGGTTCAATCAGAAGAACCAAAGGGAAGACTGTCCCCGTTCTCAACCAAGGAAGAACAATAATCAACACTCTAATAATGCTTCTAAACCTTATTCTTCTCTTTCACATTCTATTTCTTATCTTTCAAAAGATTCAAAGGGGAAAGGAAAGCTCTTTCTAAAAGACAACAAATGCCCGAAAGAGATCCAAAAGCATGCAGACGTCAAACTTTCAAATCCTATGTCTAATGAATCTAAGTCAAACAAAATCAAAGTTTTTACAATAAAGAGAAAAGATAAAACAACTCTAATAAAAAGAACTTATATGGTTGATGTTTCACTTACTGTTCCCTATCCTGTAAAAAGCTCACAAGGACCCAAGAAACTTTAGGTTCCTAAATTTGCTTGATATTTTGCAGGTTATACATGACGAGCAGTTTGACGAAGAATGGTACATTGATAGTGGCTGCTCGCGTCACATGACAAGTCGAAAGGAAGAAATGAGGGAGTTTTGGTCTCTTAAGGATGGTGGAACAGTGAAGTACGACAACAATTCGTTTAGAACTATTAAAGGCTATGGAATGATTACAAATGGTGACTTCTCAATCAGAAAGGTCGCATACATTGAAGGATTGCAGCACAACCTAATCAGTGTATCATAGCTAGTATTTTGGACTGGATTGATGGTCTCCTTTGATGACGAAGGCTCAGAGATAGTCGAAAAGAAGTCAAATAACATATTCCTAAAGTCAAAGTGAAAGGGGGAAATGTACCCTTTAAATCTCAATCCAATTTGAGGGAAACCTGCCGTCTGCTTGCTAACGAAGGCTCACTCAGACGAAATGGGTTATAGCATCGAAGGCTCTCTCATCTCAATTTCTAGGATATCAACAAGCTGGTATTGGGAGATCATGTTAGAGGTCTTCCAGTTCTTAAATTCGACAAAGAGCATCTATGTGCAGCTTGTGAAATGGGAAAGCAAAGTTGAAAAAGTCATCCTTCTATTATCAACACAAAGGTGATAGAACCATTGGAGCTGTTACATATTGATCTATTTGGTCCCTCCTCTACTGAAAGCATTGGTGGGAACAAGTACATTCTTCTCATAGTTGACGACTTCTCTCGCTTCACATGGGTATTCCTCTTGAAACAAAAATCAGAGGCAACTCCTAAGCTCAAGCTCTTCATAAAACAAGTAGAGATTCAATTGAGAAAAGTGGTTCGTAACATAAGAAGTGACAATGGCTTGAAATTCAAGAACAAGGATTTCGAAGATTTTCTGGTTGAGAAGGGAACGACTCACAATTTCTCTGCTCCATATACTCCACAGCAGAATGGAATCGTCGAAAGGCGAAACCGATCTCTGTGCGAAGCGGCTCAAACTATGCTAAGCTTTGCTTCCTTGCCTTTATATTTCTGGGCTGATGCTATTGCTGCTGCATGTTACACTCAGAACAAATCATATCTAAACAAGCGATTCTCTATCACTCCTTATGAGATCTTGAAAAACCGAAAGCCTAAGGTGAGGTTCTTTCACGTGTTCGGTTCAACTTACTTCGTCTTCGACTGAAAGGAGAATCGAAACAAGTTTGATGCTAAGGCTGACGAAGGAATATTTTTTGGCTATTCTTTGCACTCGAAGGCATATGGAGTTCTGAATAAACGCTCCAAGAAGATTGAAAAGACATATTATGTCACTTTTGATGATAGTTATCTCAAGAAGTTGAAGACAACTGAAGCTGCAATGCAGGAAATCTTTCCAAACTCCTGTCAAGCTACAGTACCTATCTCAAATCTTTTTGACCAATATATGCTTCTCTTCGATGAACCTGAAAATGCTATCGGTTTTGAATCCAAGTTGGAAGATAACAAAGTCGACAGTTTGAAGCAAATTATTGACGATGCTGGACAGAATTCATCGTCACAGTCGTCTAGCTCAACCGAAAGTCCAAACAAAGGGGAACATTCTGATCCAGAAATTGAACTCGTGTCATCATTCGAGGGGGAGAATACAAATGTTAATGATGATGATACACAATCAAAATTGGAAGAAGAAGTCAATGCAGAACTGGATCCTTCTTGTGATCCAAATTACCCTCTTCTCATCAAATGGACTAAAGACCATCCTCAAAGTCAAATCATTGGGGAATCCTCAGAAAAGTTATTAACTCGATATCACAGATCAAAGAGAAACAAGCTGCACTATTCTCTCAAGTACAATTTTTCATGTTCAACTCTTTTGTCTCCAAAGTTGAACCGAAGACTACAAATTCGGCTCTTGACCATTCTGATTGGGTTCAAGCCATGCAAGACAAGCTGAACGAGTTTGAAAGAAACAAAGTATGGCGTCTAATTCCAACTCCAAAGGATGCTTCGTTTGTCGATCTCAAATGGGTATTCAGAAATAAGATGGATAAGGAGGGGAATGTAATTCGTAACAAGGCCTGGTTGGTTGTAAAATGATACTGCCAAGAGGAAGGTATAGATTATGAAGAGACCTTCATTCCAGTTGTAAGATTAGAGTCCATTCGAATCTTTCTTACTTATGTTGCACAAAAACTTTGAAGTCTATCAAATGGACGTAAAGTGCGCCTTTCTCAACGGAGAACTTGAAGAAATTGTGTATGTTGAGCAACCGCCAGGCTTTGTGAATGAGAAGCATCCAGATCAGTGCTATATTCTAGACAAATCAGTATATGGCCTGAAGCAGGCTCCCAGATCATGGTATGAAACTCTCACTTGATTCTTAAAAATGTCAAAATTTAAACAAGGTTCGGTTGACCCAACCTTCTTTCTTAAGAGAGAGGGTAACCATCTTATGATAGTCCAAATTTACGTTGATGACATCATCTTCGGCTCCACGAATCCCAGCTTAACAACTGAATTCAGGAAGTTGATGGAAACTAAATTTGAGATGAGCTCAATGGGCAATTAACTTTTTCCTTGGGTTAAATATTAGACAGGGACCTGAAGGCATTTTTATCAATCAGGAGGCATATAAATATACATTGCTTGCCAAGTTTGGCATGACGGGAGACTCCAAAGTGAAATTTCCTATTGCTATTGGGACTAAGCTTACACCATCTTTGGAGTAGCCAGCCGCTGACATGACGCTCTATCGTCAAATGATTGGGTCACTGATGTATCTCATAGCCAGCAGACCCGACATCATGTTCTCGGTCTGCTATTGTGCCCGATTCCAAGCTAACCCACGCAAACTTCAAATGCTAGCCATGAAAAACATCTTTCGCTATCTGAAGCGAACTTCCTCTCTCGGTCTATGGTATCCAGCCAACTCAGGTTTCTTTGTCCAAGAGTTCTCAGATGCTGACTTAGGTGGTTGTGGATTGGATTGTAAAAGCACTACTAGAGGATGCCAATTTCTTGATGGTAAATTGGTTACCTGGAAATCAAAGAAACAAACTTGTATTTCTCTCTCCACAACTGAAGTTGAATATATAGCCGCCGCCTCATGCACATCTTAGGTTGTTTGGATACAGAGTCAACTTAGAGATGGTAACGTGGAGATTCACTTCGTTAAGACCACTGATCAACTAGCAGACATATTCACTAAGGCTTTACCTGAAGCAAGTTTCAACAAGATCTTACAAGGCCGAGGAATGATGGAAGCAGAATCAATACCAAAATCGCCTTCGCTTCATTAAAGGTAAGAAACGAAATAGAGTGAACGCTCGGTCTATTTCGGGTTCGGTTCACCCGGGAACCGAAATGAACCGAACGCTCGGTCTATTTCGGGTTCGGTCCTTCTGAACTCGTTTGCTTCTTTTTCATTAAAAGGGATCTTGATTCTATTCTTTTGAACACTCTTTAAATACTCATTTTTATGTTTTTCTTTTTATTTTTTTATATTTATTTATTTCATAAAATCCAAAAATATTTTTTCTTTTTGTTTTATTAAAAGTTTTTCACAAAATACAAAAATATCTTTCCTTTTATTTCATTTTTCTCATGCTTTTCTTTGTATACATGCTACTCTCAATGGTCAACCTCAAGCATGTATAAATTCTTTTCTTTGAGTTAGGTAAGTGTCCCTAGATGCATGCCGCTGCATGTTGACCAAAGCCTCTACAGATTTTGATTGGAGCCTTAATAATGTGATACATACAAATCATGTTTTCCGAAACTAGACTGTTATATCCACTCTAATCATGAGCTGCCTTACTTGTCTCATATTGAGTTTAGAGTTTTCTGCTTGGTCCTTCTTTTATAGCAGAGGTACATTCGCTTCTCACACCATCTATATCATTTTTCTTCATTACACATCATCTCACTAATGTAACCCTTGAGACTTTCAGCACTTACCATTGAGGTTTATCATTATACAAAAATTTGTGTTAATGATCTTAGTCTCGTGTCACTACGTACTAAGTGAAACCCACAATTCAACACCATTAATGAATTGACGGTGTACTAGTACCTTGGTCTAGCTCTCATGAATGAAATCTCTTTTTATTTTGAGCGATCCTTCGAAAATTGTCTATCACCAAGAATTTTCTTCCCCAAGGATCCAGTTATATTTTCTTTTTGAGGTTTCTTATCTGTCAACAACTTACTGAATATATTTCCCACCTACTTGTTTAATAGGCCACATTGGTCTCACAAATACTTCGTTCAGTTTCGGTCTTATATCAAGAACCGAAATCATGAATTGAAGCGAAAGCCACCCTTTATAGCTTTAATTAAAAGGATGCTTTCAATACCTCTTAACAAGTACTTGATCGTTATTAAACGGGCAGCCACATAAGCACATTGAAGTCTATCTTGACTTTGAAGGAAGAGATTCGTGCCCGGAATCAGTCGCTTTATGTCTTAATAGACATCACAAATTCCCATAAAAAGTTTGCTTTATTTCTTTATCATTCACACTCTATGCATGAAAATCTTTGTGATAAATTAAAAACTAACTTGAAGATCGATTAGATCTTAAACAGGTAAAATAAAGAGTAAACAGCAAGAACACGAAAACAGTAAACAACTCAAGAATAAATCGAACAATGTCGAATGATTATAAACAATCCTCAGAAGAGCTCGATGAAGAACTACAAATGTAGAGCATTAAAGGTTTACAAGAACGATAAAGAAATCTGCAAAGCTATCGGAATTCTGTAAATCGTATTCTAGATCGTTCACCTAATATGCATGCAAGCACATTATTATATAGTAAACCCTACAACCTCACGGTTGGACAGGCCCAAACCGGAGTGCAAAACTGGACTATAAACCGAGCCCACTGACGCAATACAAAATAATTCCTACGCTACCCAACAATCTCCCCCTTTGCGTCAATTGGAGCGAGATCATTACTTCTTGCTTGGGCCAGTAGCAGCAGGAACCTTCTTCTTTACAGTCTGAAACAAACGAGAGATAAGAGCAAGGATCGTCTGTCTGAATCGGATGTACCACTGCATCATATCGTTGAAGTATTTGATATCATCCGCTGCATTCTCTTTACACCGATGGATGATCCCCAGCACATGCTCAAGACAAGAAGTGGTATAAAGATGTTTATCTGCTAAGGCAAAGAGACATTTCTGTCCTTCAGCCCTAGTGAACATGACCGAATTACGCCTTGGGTCAATCTTTCCCATCTTCATCTGGTTCAGATCACTAGCCGAGCCAACAGGAGATACCTTCGGTTTCTTCTTGAAGACAGTGGCAATCTCTTGATCCATCAGTGCTACCTCCATGATATAGCATACTAACATCCTTTTGAGATGGTCTATGATCGAACCATATTCGGCTTCATTCGTCAAGAGGATGTTGTGCAAAACATTCCAGTCATGGGGGTTGAGGTTCAGTAGATCTGCTAAAGATATGAGATGTTCGGTTCTTGCAGACCCTCGGATCACCCTGAACCGAACGTTGATGAATCTACCTTCGGTATATGGCTTCAAAACCCGAACGTTGACTATCTTCTGAGCGCTCCATGTTTGATACTATGGTTGAGCGGCCTTCAGATAGAACTCGATTAATTCCCGATCAACCTCCGGATGAGGATGAGGGACTTCGGCAATGCAGGCGAAGGGGTGAAAGATGAACGCCTTTCAGGTTAAGGGCATGTCGAACTGCGAGTCGACAGAGTTGTAGCAGTCGAAGGAGATCACCGGTTCGAGCCATAGGATGCTCGGAGTATCGATAGCCTCCTTAATCATTCTCTCTCGAGTCCAAGCAGGGAAAAGAGTCTTCCTGCTCTCGAGGAGATCGTGGGCTTCTTTTTGTCTGCGTTCAGCTTCTTCAGCTTCTCGCACCACACGAATGTTGTCATTATCAACATTGCAACTATTTTTGCGTTTCAGCAAGTCAGCAATGGTTTCCTGATCATCTTCATCTTCTTCCTCAGCTATCTTCTTTCCTTTATCCTTCACACCCGAACCCGAAGTTTGACCAGTAGGAGGAGGTTCGGTTGTGTGAGCAGCTTTTGAGGAAGGAGGTGGTTTCGATCCGGACTTCACTTCTCCCCCTTGTTTCGGAGTGGACACGAAACTAGGTAGCCCTTCTATTTTACTGAGCAGGTCCAGGGCAGGAGCAAGTTTTTCTGCAAGGGTTCGCCTCACAGAGTGGTTGAGAATCGGATCGTGTGCTTCCAGGATGTTGGATATGGCAGAGTGTACATCCGAAACACATGTCTTGATGACCTCCCGTTCGGATCGAAGAGCGTCAAGTTGTTGCTGAGAGTTGGAAAGCTGAGTGCTCTTGACCTTGAGGGCGGTGATTTTGCTTGCAAGGGCATCCATCAACGAGTTTTCTGCAGCGAGATCCTCCTGGAGTTTAGAGAGGCGCTCGTCAATGGAGGCACGAAGGGCCGAGTTGTCGTCACTAATTGATTGGCGAAGGGTAGCGAACGACTTCAACTCCGTGGAGACGAACGTGGCCAATTGTTGAACAATTGGTTCCAACGTTGTCTTTGTGGCATCGGTGCTCTCCTGTAAGGACTTTAACAGGGAAGAGGCGTCAGAGAATAGTTTATCGACTTTTTCGGTCGCAGCCTCACATGCTTTCGTCGAGGCGTCAATGGCGGCAGTGGCTGAAGCGACTGAAGCTTGCTGAGCCCGGGAAAAGGCATCAACGATCTTCTGAAGAGCAGCTTCAGAGAGAGAGGATTAAGAATTGGAGGATGAAGCAATAAGCAGGTCAACCTTCTCATGCAGCTCCTTAAGATGTTTCTTCGTTACTGGAGTTTCCTCATCATCGTCGCTTTGGACCTGAAACGGACTGAAATAGACCGAATCAAATTGCATGTTCTCCCCGCCAAGGAAAGGGTTATCTCCGTCAGAGGCATGACCGGGAGATGGAGGTGGTGGTGAAGCTGGTCGTGTAGTGGTGTGAGTGGGTTCAGGTTGATTTTGAGGAGGGGTAGGTTCGGTTGGTGTTTGAGTGGGAGTAGGTTCGGGTGGTTGTTGGGTTTCGGTTGTGTGTATGGGTTCGGTTACTGGTGGTGGTTCGGCTGCATCAGTATGAACCCCCGTATCAGATACGTTGGTTGTAACCTTTGCAGTAGAAGTTGTTGCATCGGTGAAAATGGGTGGTGGTATAGGGAAAGAGGTTTTAGGAATGTTGGTAGTGGGGATTATGGTGGGAATGGAAGTGGGAATTGTTTGAGTAGGAGAGGGGATCGGTGAGTTATGGATTTCCATGTCAGGAGTAGGTGATCTGGGTGGGGTGTTGCCTCTTGGAGGGGTGTTGCCTCTTTGAGAGTCATCTGAATCCGAACTCTCACCCTCCGACTCGTCGGAAGAGGAAGCAATAATGAGCTTTCGCTTTGGTTTTGTCTTTCGCCTCTTCTGCTGCGGGGACTGAGCAAGTTTAGTAGCCTTCCTCTTTTTGGGAGAAGGGCCTTTAGCCCCTTTCGCCACTTGCTTTCCTTTTTCTGTCTTTTTGCCTCTTGAAATAGGCTTATCGGCATCATGTATAGACTTGAGCATCTCCTGTGTGAGCTCCCTCGGTCCAGACTGCTTGAACTCCTTGATAGTCCGGATGATCCTGCTGTCACCTGGAACATCACCGTACATGGTCTCCGGGATGGAGCCAATGAAAGAGAAGCTCGATGCATCTGAGACGATAATCTTCGTGGTATGGAATGTACCAATCGAAGACATCGATGCACCGGAAGCAGTGGGAACATCGTGCTTATCCATCGCCCATTTAGTAACGATGGTCCAGAACCTGGCATACGACACCTCAGAATGTCGTGAAGAGGAGGATAAACTCTGGATGAGTTGTTGCCAGAGAACCAACCCATAATCAAGATTGACTCCATTGTAAACCCCGTACATGATAGAGAGAAAGAGCCGACTGGAGCCGTCTGAACCAGAGCTCCGTTCTGAAAGACCCTTGAAGAGGACAGTGAACATACCGTTCCACTGTGGCGGCGAACATGACTTTTTGAACTTCGCGACGGAGGTGAGCACCTCCGTGTACCCCATATTATAAAACATATTGTAGAGATGGCCCAACGGAATTGTCTCCAGATTAACCCTTGAAGGGTCAGCAGCAAACCCAAGCAATGAGCCAAATCGTTGCCTGGAAATCGAGGCTTTGTGATCAGCAACCTCGAAGAAGATTCTATCGACTGCTTTGTCATAATGTGCAGTCGCATAGATCTGCGATAATATCACCATGGGCACTGTTTCCACCCGTGAAAGTGCAGGAGCGATAGGGGAATACTTCAGGCACTCGATAATCGGGAACATGTAGGAATCGTACGCCTGAGGGGTTAAATCGATCACCAAACACTGTTGAGGGCGAATGGGAAGGATGTGGGAAGTAGCGTGAACTGACAATGATTCTGCTATTGTTGAAGTGGGGAAGAAGATGATGAACAGTTAGGTTTTCAGGGAATTTTTGCTCTGTTGGAAATTTGGATGCGGTAAAGAGGTAAAAGGGAGATGAGGTCGCCTTTTATAGTTGTTTGCAGGAGAGAGAAAAATCTGTTCAAATCTTCTATCGAAATACGAAAGGTTTTCTCCGGTATTTGACTGATGCGTGACAGTTAAGGAATGCGATGATCACCATGAGAGAGAATGTCAGATTCCTTGTAACACGCCGCCCAACAAGCGCCGTTTCTGAAGAAACCGTTTCAAATCCACACGCGCCTTTATGTGCTAGATTGGAATCGCTTCAAATTCGCACACGCGTCCACAGTGTCAGTTAAAGAATGGACGTTTCAATTTCGCATGCGTCCCCGATTTACCGCCGTTTGAAATTCAATCCATTAGACTCCCGCCTGAGTCAGCAACCCTTCATCTTATCCTTGTAACGGCATCTTTTGAATGATATGCCCGCGTGGATTAATTTTCACCACGTCTTTTAATTAACCACCAATTCAGTAAAACAACCTGTAATTATTAGTACCAGAATTTGGAAAATCATAGATTTTCGTGCTAATGGTGTAAAAAGAAAAGAAATAAAGCAAATCTTTTTAGGAATAAATGTGATGTCAATAATGACACGAAACAAATGATCCCGGGCACGGATCTCTTCCTTCAAAGTCAAGAGAGACCTTAAAGTGTTAGTGTGGTTTCCCGTTGAATAACGATCAAACACTTATTAAGAAGTGTTGAAAGGCTTCTTTTAATTAGGCTCCTTAGGGTGGCTTTAGCTTTGATTCAACAGTTCTAATCTTGAAATAAGATAGAAAGTGAACAAAGTACTTGTGAGACCGGTGTAGTCTATTGAACAAGTAGGCATGAAATAATGTTGAAGTGACTGGTAAATAGAAATCTTACCAAAAAAAATTAAAACTGGATCCCAGGGGAAGAAATGTTATGGTGTGTAACAATTTCATAGGAATCATACAAAAAAAAACATGAGATTTCATGAGGATACGACCGTCAGATCATTAGTGAAAACTTGATCAAATTAATTGTTCACCGTCAATTCAGATTTGGTATTGAATTTTGGGTTTCACTTAGCTCGTAGTGGCACGAAACTAAGATCATAAACACAGATTTTGAGTAACCATAAACCTCAGTGGTAATTTCTGAGAGTCTCAAGGGTTACATTGATGAAACGAATGTAATGGAGAAAGTAATGGAGATGGTGTGAGAAATCCAATTACCTCTGCTATAAACGAAGGACCAAGCAGAAAACTCTTATCTCATGTGAGAAGAGAGTTAGGTAGCTCTTGATTAGAATAAATGTGGTAGCCTAATTGGGAAGACAAGGTTTGTGTATACCAAGTCATTAAGGCTGTTATTCAAAATCTGATGAGACTTTGGTCGCATACAGCAGCATGCTTCTAGGGACACTTAAGTAATTTATTAAAAAAAAATCTCATAATCGAACGAACACTCATATAAGATGAAAGACTAAAAAGTAAATAAAGAACAAAATATTTTTGGAATTTTGGATATATATAAAAAAAATTAAAAATAACAAAGTAAAAAAAAATAAGATTCAGAAAGAAATTAAAAGGAGTTAAAAAAAACTTTGGAAAAATTAGGAACCGAACCCGAGCGTTCGGTTGGTGTCGGTTGAGAAAAATTCTGAAAAACCGAACCCAAGCGTTCGGTTGGTTTCGGTTTTGAAAAATTTTGAAAAACCGAACCCGAGCGTTCCGTTGGTTTCGGTTTTGAAAAATTTTGGAAAACCGAACTCGAGGGTTTTGAAAAATTTTGGAAAACCGAACCCCAGAGTTCGGTTGGTTTCGGTTTTGAAAAATTTTGGAAAACCGAACCCGAGCGTTCGGTTGGTTTCGGTTTTGAAAAATTTTGGAAAACCGAACCCGAGCGTTAGGTAGGTTTTGGTTTTGAAAAATTTTTAGAAACCAAGGAATTTTGACATTCAAGTAGGTAATACTTTAGACGAATAGATAAACAACTTTGTACAAGAATTTTACAACCAAGAAAACTACCTTTGAAATGATGAGCGAGTGCAGATGATGCAACCGAACCCGAATGTTCGGTCAATTTCGCTTCTTACGTTTGAGATCGAGAGGTAGTTTGTGGTACTGATTCTGATTCCATCATACCTAGCCCTTGTAGAATTTTGTTGAATGAGGCTTCAGGAAGAGCTTTGGTAAAGACATCAGCCAGTTGATCAGTGGTTCTAACAAAGTGTACTTCAACATTTCCATCTTCCACATGATCTTCGATGAAGTGATACCTCAGTGCTATGTGTTTGGTTTTGGAGTGTTGCACTAGGTTATGACAGATCCTAATTGCACTTTCAGAGTCGCAATATAGTGGGATCTTTTTCATATTGAGTTCATAGTCTCTGAGTTGACTCTGGATCCAAATCACTTGAGAGGTGCAGGATGCAGCTGCAATGTATTCAGCTTCTGCAGTGGACAAAGACACACACGTTTGTGTCTTTGACTGCCAGCTAACCAACTTCCCGTCAAGGAATTGGCAGCCACCAGTTGTGCTTTTTCTGTCGAGTCCACAACCTCCAAGGTCCGCATCTGAATAGGCTTGAACGAAGAAGCCTGAGTTGGAAGGATACCATAGACCTAGAGAAGTGGTTCGCTTGAGATAGCGTAGAATGTTCTTCACTGCAAGCATGTGAGGTTCACGTGGATTTGCCTGAAATCGAGCACAGTAACAAACAGAAAACATTATGTCAGGCCTGCTAGCAGTGAGATACATTAGTGAGCCTATCATCTGTCGATAAAGTGTAATATCAACAGCCGGTTTGTCCAGGGATGGGATGAGCTTGGTGCCGAACGCCATTGGAACTTTGACTTTGGAATCTCCATCATGCCAAACTTTGCTAGGAGAGTCTTCGTGTAAGATTCTTGATTGATAAAGATGCCTTCGGGTCCCTGTCTAATATTTAAACCAAGGAAAAAGTTAATAGGACCCATTGAGCTCATTTCAAATTTAGTCTCCATCAGCTTTCTGAATTCAGCTGTTAGGCTAGGATTCGTGGAGCCAAAGATGATATCATCGACATAAATTTGAACGATCATAAGGTGGTTACCTTCCTTCTTGCGAAAGAAGGTTGGGTCAACCGAACCTTGCTTGAATTTGCACATCTTTAAAAATTTAGTCAGCGTTTCATACCAGGCTCTCGGAGCTTGTTTCAGTCCATACACGGCTTTATCCAAAATATAACAATGATTAGGATACCTTTCATTTACAAAGCCAGGAGGTTGCTCCACATACACAGTTTCTTCGAGTTCACCATTGAGGAATGCACACTTGACGTCCATTTGGTAAACTTCAAAGTTTTTGTGGGCAACATAGGCTAGAAATATTCTTACAGATTCCAGCCTAGCTACGGAGCGAACGTTTCTTCATAATCAATCCCTTCCTCCTGACAGTAGCCTTTCACGACCAGACGAGCTTTGTTATGAATTACGTTTCCTTCCTTGTCCATTTTGTTCCTAAAGACCCATTTAAGACCAACAACCGAGGCATCTGGAGGAGTTGGAAGAAGACGCCAGACTTTGTTCCTCTCGAATTCGTTCAGTTCATCTTGCATAGCTTGAACCCAATCGGAGTGATCAAGAGCAGTATTAACTGTCTTTGGTTCAACTTTTGATACGAATGAGTTAAACATGCAGAATTCGACTTTAGAAAACAAGGAAGTATGTTTTGCCTTGAGTTGTGATCGAGTCAGAACTTTTTCAGATACATCACCAACAACTTGAGAAATAGGATGATCCCTGGTCCATTTGGTGAGAGGAGGGTAGTTTGGATCAAAGGTTGGATCTAATTCAGCGTTTATCATTTCTTCTGGTTCAGACTGGCTTTCATAGTCGTAAGACATGTCAGCATGCTCCCCCTCGATAGATGAGCTTTCAGGAATGTTTTGAGCTTCAGAGGTTTCTTGAGGTGTGGAGCTTTCAGGCGTTGATGCACCTTCGGATGGTATGGCACTTTCGGTTGGTGAAGTGCTTTTGGTTGGCAAAGTGCTTGGCTCCCCCTCAACTTGTGAGGTCGGCTGAGTTGACGATGGTTGATCCTCCCCCTCGACTGAAGTATTATGTGATGGAGGTTCGTTAGAACTTGATTCTCCTTCATTCATTCTTCTTGCAGCGTCTTCAACAACTTGCTTCATGTGATCTACCTTGTTGTCTGCTGCGCCTGCTTCTGATAAAGTGGCTTTCTCTGGTTCATCAAAGAGCTCCATGAACTTCTCGAATAGATTAGCGATCGAGACAATGACTTGGCCAGTTTGAGGAAAGATTTCCCCAGCTGTGTCTTCATTGGCCTTTAGCTTTTTGACATAGCTATCATCAAAAGTCACGTAGTAAGTTTCTTCGATTTTCCTCGAACGCTTGTTTAATACCCTGTACGCCTTAGAAGTGAGAGAATATCCCAGAAATATCCCTTCGTCGGCTTTGACATCGAACTTGTTTCGGTGTTCTTTGGAATTGAAAATGAAACACCTAGAACCGAACACATGGAAAAACTTCACATTAGGCTTCCTGTTGTTGAGAATCTCATAAGGAGTGAGCGAGAATCGCTTGTTGAGATATGACCTGTTCTGTGTAAAACAAGCAGCAGAAATAGCATCAGCCCAAAAATAAAGAGGTAAGGAAGCGAAACTTAGCATGGTTCGGGCGGCTTCACACAAAGATCGGTTTCGTCTTTTGACAATCCCGTTTTGTTGAGGAGTGTAGGGAGCTGAGAAGTTGTGACTAATTCCCTTTTCCGCCAGGAATTCTTCGAATTCTCTATTTTTGAATTCCAGACCATTGTCGCTCCTGATGTTGCGAACGACCTTTTTCAGCTGTACTTCAATCTGCTTGATGAACACCTTTAGCTTAGGAGTCGCTTCAGATTTAAGCTTCAGAAAGAACACCCATGTAAAACGCGAAAAGTCATCAACAATAACAAGAATATACTTGCTACCACCGATGATTTCGATAGATGAAGGACCACACAAATCAATATGAAGTAATTCAAGTGGTTCAACAACTTTAGTGTTTATTATAGATGGGTGACTTTGACGACTCTGCTTCCCCATTTCACATGCAGCACACAGATGGTCTCTATCGAACTTGAGCAGTGGAAGACCTCGAACGTGACCTCCAGTGACAAGTTTGTTGATGTCCTTAAAGTTAAGAAGAGAGAGCCTTCGGTGCCACAGCCAGCTTTCGTCAGATTACGCTTTTGATAACAAGCAGATAGCTAGGTTTCCTTTGATGGGTTTGAGGTTTAGAGGAAACATTTCACCTTTGCGTTCAGATTTGAGAATAACTCTTTTCGTCTTCTTCTCAATTATTTCAGAACCCTCATCATCGAACGAGACTTTGAGACCGGTACCTCCAACAAGCTGAGATACACTGATGAGGTTGTGTTGTAGCCCTTCCACGTATGCAACCTTCCTTATCGTGAAATCACCGTTAGTAATCATTCCATATCCTTTTATGGTGCCGAAGGAGTTGTTTCCAAATTTGACGTTTCCACCATTTGAAAGAGACCTGTATTCCCTTAGCTCTTCCTTCCTTCCTGTCATGTGACGTGAGCAGCCACTATCAATGTACCATTCTTCGTCAAGCTGCTCATCACTGATAACCTGCAAAAATTAAGTAGATTTAGGAACCCAAAGTTTCTTGGGTCCTAGTGAGCCTTTCACAGGAACAGGAATAGTAAGAGGGATGTCAACAAAATATGTTCGTTTAATTAGAGTTGTTTCATCTTTCTTTTTGATGGTAAAAACTTTAATTTTATTAGGATTTGGTTCTTTTGGTTTTGACTCTAGTTCAGACACTGAAACCTTCTGTTTTCCCTTTTGTTCTGCTGATGATTGAGATTTTTTAGAAAGAGCAGAATGGGATTTAGAATGAGGTGAAGAAGAGTTGGAAGAATTAGCAGAATTAGATGAGATAGAATGAGAGAGCTTAGATTGAGATGACTTCTTGGCTGGAGACTCTAGGTGACCTCTTTGCTTTTGATCATTGGTGGGACTTAGCTTAGAGCTTTGATCTCTTTTGATTCCTGAACCGAACCTTTGCTTTCGGTTGGTGTAGTTCTCTGAACCAAACTTATGCTTTCGGTTGAAATCATTTTCTGAACCGAACCTCTGCTTTCGGTTGATGTTTTTCTCCGAACCGAACCTCTGCTTTCGGTTGTTGTGTCTCTCTTGCGATTCGATATGATTTTTCTCAGACTTTAGGTTCTTGTCTTGATGAGAGAAATAAGCATTCTGGGATTGCCAGAACTGTTTTCTTTCAGAGAGATTCTTCCTGTATCTCTGATTCCTTTGACGTTTCTGATTTCTCATCTGCTTTGGTTGATGATGGATATTAGCTTTCGGTTTCGGTTTTTCTAAGGCCGGTTCACTCTGAACTGAGGAAGTTTCATTGGAAGTTGTGACTTCTTTTGCTGGAATTCATTTTTCTTGAGGAATGTCTTTCGTACCGCTTGTGCTTGGCACATCGAAGTTATCAGGTTTATTCAAGGGTTCTGGTACGTATCTCCCTTTGCTTTTCCATGAGGTCCTTTCAGACAAACCTACTGTTTCATCAGCATTATCGATTGGAGCTGACCAGAAGAACTCATCGCAGCCATTAGCATTGTCTTCGTTTACAATAGCTGTGAGTTCAGCAGTTTGATGTTCGGTTACGCCTATGACCTTGTATACTTGATTTGGAGTGGTTCTAACCTTTTGATATACTACGGCCTTCTCTGCAAGAATCGGGGACTTTTGTTGGGACAAACGAGCGAACTCTACTAAATTTTCTGAAATTAGATTCTTGTGGTTTTCGGGTTTGCTTTTTACAAATTCTGAGCAGTCAACCGTGTCCTCTACAGAAATTTCACTCATATTATCGTCCTCATTAAGCTCAGATGCATTTTCAACATCAATTTTATTTTCTGAGCTCAAGTTGGCGTTTAAAGAATCAAATTGTTGTATGGTTTCAGTTTATCATTTTCATCCAAAAGGTTTTTAAGCATGTCCTTATGGTCCTTGGATTTAATGAAAGATTCTATTTTGTCCAGTCCATACATGTACGTCGGATTAACATCCTCAGATGAAATAACACTCTCACAATTATACGCTTCAGCATCAATTTCATCCTCCTTAAATTCAAGGAAGGGTAAAATCATGCGATGAATCTTTTGTCCTATTTCACAATCCAAATGAAGCTGAGTAATACTAGTGTAAAGACGTTTGGCAATTAAACAAAAAACATTTCGCTGTTTCAACAACTTTAAATTGTCTCTCTGTAAATAAATGTTTTCATCTTTTGTTTTGATTAATTCCGACTCCTTTAGTTCAATCCACATGCGCTGTTCCTCACTCTTCGAAGACACCCTGCTTAATTGGTCAGTTAGGTTAGAATTGGTGACTCGAGTTTGAGTTAAACTACTATCTAGATGAGAGATTCTTGAATTAACACTTTTTAGTTCTTTTTCATATGAGCTTTGTGGGACTTTAAATGAGACAAAGATGGATTGTACCTTCTTGATCAGTTCGTCGAGCTCGTTGAACTGCACGCTGAGCGGCTTTGCTGTAAAGCACATATCCTGTTGCTCCTTCGGTTCATTACTCCCACCATCAGTGTTGTATCCCCTCATCTGAGATACATCGGACACCATCAAACACCTTCCTCCACTGCTTTCTTCTTTAGCCACACAGGCCTTTCCATGAGAAGGCTTCCTCACTTCATCGTCTTCAGAGTCGGTTAACCAAACTTCCACGCTACCGAACTCGTCATCAGCAACCGAACCCAGCACAATTAGAGCGTTCATAGAAGGGTTAGCGGTAGATTTCTTCTTCCTTATCTCATCAAGCTTTTTCTGCAGCAAAGCTTCCTCATCCTTTTCATCCATCTTTTTAAGGACACAATCCTTTGCATAGTGGTTCTTTCCACCACAATAGTAACAGCTTACTCCAGAATCACCTTCTGCCTTCGGTTCCTTCTTAGACTCTTCAACCTTCGGTTCATCTTTAACCTTTTCAGAACTATAACTCCCCTGCCAGTTTCGGTTTTTGTTGGAGGGAAATCTCTTCTTGATGAACCTCTTGGGGTTAGACACCATCATAGCATAATCCTCAGACGTGAGGTCATAATCTTCCAAGTTGAGGTCTTCGTCTTCCATCACAGCTTTACTTTTGGACAGGTGGGCTAACGAACCTAGGCTTGAAACCACATTCTTCTCCTGCAACACAATCTTCTCCTGAGATTTGAGAATGCCCACCAGTTTCGCCAAGGAATATGATTTAAATTGCTTGTGGGCTTTAACTGTGGACACGACTGCCCTCCACTCTGATCTTACACCATTTAAGAACGTAACCTTCTGCTCAATAAGATTTCTTTCGATGTCATGTTTGATCATCTTGCTAAGAAGATGATTGAAGCAATCGAACGTTTGGGTCACGGTTTCTTCAGTTCCTTGCCTAAATTCACCAAACTCAGACAAGAGTAATGTTTGAATGGAGTGTTCTAGATCTTCGTCTGTAGAGTACAGTTCACGTAACCTGTCCCATATTTCTTTTGCCGTCGTGCATGAACTTACCAGCCTGAAAGTGTCGGACCGAAGGGCGAATCTGATCAATCTTAACGCCTTGATATTGCACTGAAATTTATCCTTTTCATCTTGCGCAATATCTTTAACATCTTTCAGAAGATCATTATACTCCTTTTGAGTTTTAATAATCCTTGAAGTTGCAGAATGAGAAAACGG
The DNA here is from genome assembly GCF_051521515.1 of Lactuca serriola. Classification (NCBI taxonomy): domain Eukaryota; kingdom Viridiplantae; phylum Streptophyta; class Magnoliopsida; order Asterales; family Asteraceae; genus Lactuca; species Lactuca serriola. The sequence goes on along the minus strand of NC_136409.1, from coordinate 20,536,479 downwards.
TCCATTAATGATTGCTTCCCAGATGAGGTATCCATTATCCTCAGATCCTATAACATAATCTTCAAAGTGATGCGCCCAGACTTCATAATCATGGGTGTACAGAATGGGAATCTTCGTTGTTGATCCAATGCTGTTTGAAATATTGATGGGATTCGATTGCGACTCATCCATAATGATCGAATAACCTGTTCAAAGATTAGACTTGTAATAAATCAAATTAGGGCAAAACAATAAATATCGAGATACGTCAATAATGAGATGACGGCTCAATAAATATTAGTAATTGCGGAACAACCCTAATCGAAAACCTTTTTCAGAAAAGAAGTGTATCGATTACACAGCCTCCTGCTCTGATACCAATTGATAAATTAAAAACTAACTTGAAGATCGATTAGATCTTAAACAGGTAAAATAAAGAGTAAACAGCAAGAACACGAAAACAGTAAACAACTCAAGAATACATCGAACAATGTCGAATGATTATAAACAATCCTCAGAAGAGCTCGATGAAGAACTACAACTGTAGAGGATTAAAGGTTTACAAGAACAATAAAGAAATCTGCAAAGCTATCAGAATTCTGTAAATCGTATTCTAGATCGTTCACCGAATATGCATGCAAGCACATTATTATATAGTAAACCCTACAAGCTCACGGTTGGACAGGCCCAAACCGGAGTGCAAAACTGGACTATAAACCGAGCCCAATGACGCAATACAAAATAATTCCTACGTTACCCAACACTTTGGTTTTTCAAAAATCTGGTTGTATTAACGATGCCCTAATTTTTACAGCTTCGTTTCTAAAAATCATTATGGTGATCGATAAAGATAATGGTGATGACGGTTCATTTAAATGTTGTGGGTGACCTTTCGGATAATGTTCTTGGATGAGTCAGCAATTATCCAATCGTTTTGACAATTTGAAAAATGTACTTTCTATTGAAAGGCGCGTAAAAGTGAAATGTCCTTTCTCTCTCCTGCGTCATCATAGGGGCTGCCAACTGTCCACTCCATCGCATCAGGAACGGTTTCACATAAAGCCAAGATTTCAGCCAAATATTTCTCTCTCTTACTCTTACGTATAAAATGATTTCTCACACTCCACTTTACTCTTTTATCACTTACAAATCCTCATAAATAAAAGGGCGATCTCTCTCACTGTTCATTGTCTTCTTCTCAAGCTTCATCAATGGCAGAATCATCTTATGTTCAAGATACCTCTGCTCACTCCAACCTTCTTACAATTAAGCCACAACAAAACCTCATCATTGACCTTACACCCTTCATCTATGAACCCTACATGTTGTACGTCGTCGAATGCATCAAGTACTCTCATCTTGTTGATGCTCTTACAAAGGTGGAAGTGGTTCCCATGACTTGCCTCTCTCACATCTATTTAACTGCTTATTATGACAAGGTTGCTGAGAGGATTCACTTTGATATTCACAACGAGAATACCTCCATCTCCAAGAATCACTTATGTGCCCTAATTGGTCTTGCTCATGAACCCACTCTGGTAAACCCCGACTCCATTACTAATGGTCAACTGTTCTCCATGTTCTACCAAATGGGGTACACAGAAACCCTAACCACCGTTACCAAATTTAAAAAGTCTTGCCTTCCCCCACAATGGAACGACCTCTTTACTCTTCTTTTCAAGGGTCTCTCGAAGCGTAGCGCCGGTTCAGACGGAGCAAGCAAGTAATTTATAACTGTGCTTTATGGGTTGTATAATGGTGTTACTCTGGACTTTGGGGCAGTCATCTAGAAACAACTGGTTCAGAGTTTATATTCTTCTTCTTGACATTCTGAGATTTCATGTGGTAGGTACTGGTCCATTATCACAAAGTGGGCGATGGATCATCTTCAAGATCCAATCATGGCAGACTCGCTTCTTTCATCTATCGCAACCTTTCACACAATCAAGATCATTGTCACAGATCCTTCCATGTACTTCTTCATTGGATCGATTCCAGCAGCTGTGTATGCCTGCGTGTCTGAGGCAAGCAATGTCATTCAAGAATACAAGAAGCATCCTACTTCGAGCCCAAGGGAACTCACTCCTGCCATGATTCGCTCTATCTAGGAAACAGACAAGCTTGCGAAGAGGGGAAAGAAACCAGAAACACAAAAGGAGGTGAGATTCACTAAACCAACTAAGGGTCAAACTCCCAAGAAGCGAAAGTATGACAAAACTGTTCCTTCACAGCCTAAACAGAAGAAGCTGAAAAAGCCTGCCAGGAGACTCATTCTTCAATCCTCCAACGATTCGGATTCTGAGTATGTTCCTCCTGGTAACAAACCTTCTACTCCAACAGAATTAGAGGCCGAAAGCTCTGACGAGGAGGCTTCGGCTCGTGGTGATACTCCGCCTAGATGACCAACACCTGAGGTATATGTTCGCTCCCCAGTTCCTTCTTCTCCACCTACTTCAATCCCCATTTACTTACCATCAACCTTCCCAGTTATTACATCACAACCTACGTCCACTATTCCTATTCTCACTCCTATCTTCTCTGACGCAACAAAAACCACCACTACTGGAGCTCCAACCAACGTATCTGATATGGGGGTTCGGTCTTCAGTCCTAGAAACAACCAAACCTTTATCTCCCACACCATCAACCGAAACCAACCCTGTCCTAGGTGGCAAAGACATGGAATTTGATTCCTTTTACTACAGCCCTTATCGTGTTCAAACTGACGAAGATCATGATGCTCCTCTTACCAAAAAGCATCTCAAGGAGCTGAATGCCAAGCTTGATACTCTCCTGGCCTCTTCTTCATCTCACACTCCTAATTCTGAATCTGCTATTCATAATTTGATTGACTCTTTTGTCACAACACATGAGGCTTCCATCTCTCGTGCCACAGAAGCCATTAAAAATTCCACCAAAGTGTGTACAGAAGCGACCGAAAAAGTTGATAAACTAATTCAAGACGCTAACATTTTTCTTGAGTCCTTATAGGGAGTCGCTGCCTCAAACGCTTCTAAAGTGACCAACTCTATAACCCAGCTTGAACAAGCCTTTGCTACAGAGAAGAAAATTTTTGTCCATCTTCCCCAGGACATTCAAAAGGACAATGCTGCCCTTCTTTCCTCTCTCAACGAGCCTCTTACCAAGCTTCAAGATGACCTCACTATGGAAAACTCCCTGATGGATGAACTTGCTTGCAAAACAACTCAACTCAAGACCAAAAGTCTTCAACTTTCTTAGGTGAACAACGAGGTCACTCAGCTTCACTCTAAAAGAGTTGTTGTCAAGAGTTGTGTCTCCGATATTCACGTTATTCTCTTAGTCATTTTGGAGGCTCATCACCCTATTCTGACTATTTCTATTCGACGCCATCTTGCTGACAAAATCCATCTGCCCTTGGGATGTTGAGTCGCATTGAAGGTGTTTCTGAGGCGGTGGTACCTCCGAAACAAGGGGGAGAAGGACTCATATCGTCTTCTCAACCTCCTCCTAAGTCTCAACCTCCTCTCACTTCCCAGCCATAAATACAGAATCCCGAGCATGGTTCGTGTCCTAAGGGTAAAGGCAAGGGTCCAAAAGTGGATGAAAAACGATGAGGAAGAGGAAACAATTATTGATTCCTTGAAGCGAACGGCAAGGGAAAGGGAAATCGATCTCAATGTCAAAATAGTGAAAGAAGCTGAAGAAAGAGAAAGGAGATTAAAGGAGGCTGAAGATCTCCTAGAAAGCAAGAAAACTCTTTTTCCCTTTTGGACGTTGGAGAAGCTGCTCTAAGAAGCCATTGACTCTCGTAGCACTCATTGGCTAGAGCCAGTAGTGTCTTTGGACTGTGAAAACACAAAGGATTCAAAATTTGACATGCCTATCACCCGAAAGGTGTTTGTGTTTCACTGCTTTCTTCCCGTTGCAGAAGTCCCACATCCAGACCCGAAGGTTGATCGTGAGCTCATCGATTACTACTTAGAGTTCGCTCAACCGTAATATGTCACTTGGAGTGCTCAGAAAATCGTCACTCTTCCGATCCTTAAGCCTCAAGCAGCAGGAAAATTTATGAATGTCAAGTTAAAGGTCATAAGAGGTTCGACTTTATCTGAACATACTTTCTCTCTTGCTGATCTGCCCAATCTTAATCCTCTTGATTGGATTGTCCTGCATAAAATTCTACTCTCCAACCCAGTTGAGTATGAGCCATTTATCGATCATCTTAAAAGATTGTTAGTCTGCTACGTTCTGGAGGTAGCTAACATGGATCAAGAGGTTGCTTCGGTTCTTAGAAAGAAACCCACCATTCTGCCAGTTGCATCTGCAAGTAACGTCAACAAGATGAAGATAGGAAATATTGATCTAGTCTTAAATTCTGTGATGTTCACCAAACAGGATGGCAAGAAGTGTCTGTTCGCTTTAACGGATAAACATCTATTCACTACTTCGTGCTTGGAGTATGTTCTAAGGATTATTCACAAATGCAAGCAGAACAGTGAAAGCGAAAAGAAGTACTTCACTGATATGATAAGATGGTATATCCACTTTCTCTATGTTCTTCTTTCTATAATTCCTTGTTTATTCAAAGTGGTGAAGAGAACTTCAGCTAATCAACCGAAGTGAAGGTCTCGCCCCAATTGACGCAAAGTGGGAGATTGTTGGGATAATAGTGTTGCGTCTTGGGCTCGGTTCTTAGCCCAGTTTTGGTATCCGGTTTGGGCTTGTCCAACCGTGATTGTTTTCATTCTAGGGTATTAGTATTTAGGATGCATGCATGCATCCTTAGTCAGTATCGCTTTTAATTATCTTTCTTCTCAAAGTATTGTAAACCCTCGCTCGCCTCTACCATGGAAGTTCTTTATCAAGCTCTCTTGAGGCGTGACTATATTTGAATCATAAGCTTCATATTGATTCCATATTGTGTTCTTAATCGTATTGTATTTGAATTGTTTGTTCTATGTTAATATACCTATGAAAGATCTAAACGATCTAAAGATTTATTCTCATCATAAATAACATACAGACTAGTCATTGGGCCTCGCCCGACATCAGTTCATACCTAGTAATCATAAGGACACATACCAATAACAAACATACAAAGTACTTATCAGGTCCTTCCTGGCATCGGGGCTTGCCCGACATCGAATATCATACATGCAGAGTTATGCAGACAGCTAACATTCTAAACATAAATAACCATGGGCCGGCATTGGTGCCTTAAACCCGCTAAACCCAGTGAGGAAACTCACCGTACACTTTTGAATCCCGCAGATAAGTCTCTAGCCGCTGGCCCGCTAAAATCCCCGTGTACAATCACAATACATAATCAAATTAATACTTGGGTCCCAACTCACACCAAGAGTCTAAATAAGGGTAAAATACCTTTTTACCCTTTCCATAACCTGGCCGAAGGCCAAGTCCCAATCCAACAATCCAAAAGCCCAAATCATGGTCCCATAATCCAAATTAGGCCCAAACCCCATAGTGGGCCTTCTCAAAATAATTATTGATCCAAAAAATGGTGGCCCAACAGGGGCCAAAACATCTAAGCCCAAAGGATGGCCCAAAACGAAGCCCAAACACCGAAATCCATTCTTGTTGAGTACACAGGGCGTACTTAAGCTATATGCTAAGCGTACATGCTTAAGGGCTTGTCAGCCCAATGTACTCCTCCAGTCAGCCCAATCTCATTTTTCTTCCTTAATCTGCTAAAACAACGATCCAAAACATAGATCTGACTTCCTTGAGCTGGATAATCACGTAAAGTTGCTAACTTTGCAATCATGCATGGCTAAATGAAGCTCTTAAAGCTCAAAAAGGACTTATTAGGTGACTTAACGCATGCATGTGACCTTAAACCTCATAAAGCTTGCACCTTTATGCTTAAGAACCTCATAACAACTCAAATCTAAAAGAATAAGTCCTTGTAACTCCCTGATCCTCAGGTAATAATAATAATGTTTTGGGTTGTCTTTTTAGTACCTACCCAGCGAGTTGGCCTCCTTACTCGTCGAGTAGTAGCAGGCTTGCCAGTGAAGTTTAATGATCTACTCGCCGAGTTCTCTATGGGACTCGACGAGTCGATACTGGCAGATGAAACCCTAAACTTCGGGGCCTTGCAACCTATTTAAAGGGTCATAAGCGTCCCTTAGCCTCCCCTTTACAGTTCTTTTCCTCCCAAAGACCCCTGATTCGAGTGTGAGTGTGTTCTTGGTGATTTAAGCTTGAAGGAAGGATTTGGTGAAGGGAGCACTTGAGGAAACAAGTTAGAAGAAGCAAAGGACTCATGGGGATTCAAGACCTACCTTTGTGTTACACTTTCTGAAGTTATTAAGCTGTTCCTTGGTTCATTTCCTTCCAAAACCCTTTTGTGCATGGATTCTAGGAAAGGGCTTTTGTGTTTAAGCCAAGATCTGGAGTTGTAACTTCAGATCTGGACTCCTTTTGACCTTGAGATGCATAAAGTTATCCATTTATCCTAGCTTGAGCCTTCCACTACTAGAAAACAGCCCTTGACGTGCGAACAATCGCTGATTTACGATACACATTTTGTGTGTGTCCTAAAAATAATGTCCGATTTCCAAAATATGAAGGATAGAGAACACCCATTTATGTGTGCCCTAGAATTGGTGTCCAATAAAAAAAATTACAAACACACGGAGGGCACCGGTCTTAAACGGGCGTCGTGTAGATCGATGTCGCCTTATAATTTTTTTAAACGCGCGTTCGACCATGTACTAAATTCCACAAACCATTCCATCTAGGGATTTTTTCAAGAACGAACGGTTCTCTCTGGCCTCTGCAATAATCGATGATCTCACGCACGATGACCTCGCCTCACTTTGCCGGCGACCTCAGGTCCTCATTTCTCCTCTGGTGATCTCAGGCTCACTTCTCCTCGTCATCAGGTCGTAAAAGGGTTTTATTTATCTTCTAATATTCCAGTCTCTTATTTTCTCCAGCCTAGTACCTGCAAGAGTTTTTGGGGGTGATCGACCGGTGGTGAAACGATTCAGGCCTTACTTCCTCTCCATTCTCTCGCTTTTCATCAAAATCGAATGGTGCCGTGATTACAGGGCGAGAATGACTAGATTTCCCTCGTAGTGTGTATAAGGGTCGAATCATGAAGTCTTACCACAACTCAGAGAGAAAAAGGAAGTGACTCTCTATTCTCTCGCTTCTCAAACGATTTCTCCCCTCGTGACTCGGATTTCTTCTTATCTGATTTTATGACTTTTTATTTTGAAATATTAACTTTGCGAGCTTAATTTCACAAAACGTTTCTTCTTCTCTGGCACCCCCATCTACATCAATATTGTATTTTTTTAGGGTTTCTAAAAACAAAAGCTCATGGGTGTTTTACTTGTCAACAGTTTCTTCACCTTTTGAGAAAATTAACTTATGGGAGTCGAATCCATTCATTGTTCTTGAAATTTTTTCTAAAATGTGTTTAATTCCATATTAATTTGTGCAGGTGGCGGCTGTTTCTGTGTTTACTGCATTAGGATTCGCTTTTTATGTGTTATTCGCCTCTTTTGTGGGCTAAAATATGTATCAATATATTGTAATGGAATCTACACTCCTCTAGTAAGCTCTTTTTATCTCCATTTATCAATTATTTCATATATTTATTTCCCTAACCATTTTCAAGAATTTTTTACTTCTTAATCTTACCAGGTTATATATTCATTTGGCTTGTATATTTGGTACGACGGTTCTGATGCAACATATATAAATATTAAAAAGAAGGATCAACACTAGCTAGAAGATAAAAAATAGTATGAATTTTCCCCTCGCTTATTTTTTACTTGAATTTTCCCCAATTTTACTGTCCTTTTTAGATATCATTTATAGACAACACTTAATGTAGGTCTTTCTTTTTGACTTAAAGCTGAAAGTAAAAAAAAAAATAAACTTGTTACAAATCTGCTCTCATTATTTATTCCTTGTATAATATTTCCTGTAGTGTGTAATGAAAAACAGGGCCTTAAATATAGAGGTGTTCCTTTCTGACTTTGTGCAGGAAGAACAAGTTAACAGAGAAAGTCGTAACGGTGATTTATGTTTTGAGATGTTTTTGAAACATGAACAACTATTTTGAAAATAAATCGAATGTGGTTGATGAATAATTAAGTTATAATATGACAGTGTTGTAACGATGGTTCTGATCCAACAGATATAAATGTTAAAAAGAAGGATCAGCACCATAAATTCTCTTATTTATCTAAGTTTCAAAAGTGGATCAGGATGTCAATTGTTGAACAACGTGGGGGACCAATACCATAATATCATTGTTGATGGGCAAGTAGGAATGGAATAATGGATCGTTTGTGATTGTATTTTGTAAGTGATTGTATTTGTACCCTTAAATTCTCTTATTTATCTAAGTTTCATTCATGACCATTTATGACTATCACTAACACCAAGCATTACTATTATTTATAATCTCTCTCTGCACAGATAGTCAATGTACCTGGGAAAGGGGCTAGAAAGCATCCTCGGGGTGAAAATATTCAGGTAATTTTTGATTTCAGAAAATGAAAAGAACAAAATAAGTTTGGGCAAATTTATAAAATATTCCTCATTGCAACTTGAAAGGAAAAAAATCTATGTCTAGTCCTTACTCTCTTTGGTCTGGGCCCCCTAAATCTGATATTCTTCAAGATCCTTCAGTTTTACCTCAAAATCCTCCAAATCCAGAGTTCATGTCTATTCTTCAAGGCTTATCTGAAAGGTCAAACTCTGCTACAAATAGTGGGGTGAGTAGCTGGTCTAACATTCCTGTTCAAACCGCGTTGGACCCACTTCAGGGTAAACATTTCCCTCTTCAGACACCATTTAGGGCCCACCAAAGGTTGGAAGGACAGAATCTACCCTCACTGGGTCCACTGACACCTGAAAAGCTTCTATCTGTTATTGCTTATTTTTTGCATATCTTAACAATAGCTTTGTTTAATTTATATTCCATTATATATACATATAGTAGGCTATGATGGAGTATTCTATAATGTATATGGGGGTTACTTACATATCAACCACTTTGACATGGTTTATTATTAAACAGCAAGTCACACAAAGTTGAAGTATACGAGAATTGAACCTGGGTCAACTACATTTTGAGTATTTTATTACCAAGTGATTACCACTTGGCTAGGAGGTTAAATTGTTTACCAAATAAAATATTGTCAAAATTTAGCGGGTTAATAGAATAGTTAGTATCAAAATTTTCATTGTCACCACTTTAACATGTTATTGTTATAACAGGTGACAGTACATCAAAATGGTTAAATTTTTGTACACCATTGTGATTGTATATTATTTTATGATAGTAAAAAAATATGTTTCAACCATTTGAGCACAACTATTTAGGCACAGAGTAAAATAACTGAAATTACCACCAGATTTATACATAAGCTTTTGTGGGAACAGGAACAAGGAAAAGTTAAATAACCAAAACATTGTCTAATCAGAGAATTAACAATTGAGAATACTTGACTTGATAAACAAGGTAATTAACTAATAACCCTTGAATTACCTTCAGGTTTTGGCTAAAATGGATCCCGGTTCTAATCTTTATGCAGATTTCCGAAAAAGCCCCTTGACCAATGCAGTCAAAGTGTTTGACTTTCCATGCATATGTAAAGTGAAGAGATAGAGGCTACAGAAAGTATCATCATCCCATGCCCATGGTAGACCTGATTCCAGAAGCCTTTTGCAGCATTCTGATTTCGATGTAAATTTCTTTTTTCTTTTTACTTGTGGAATGATTGATTCCAAATGTTGCTAATTTTTTTACTGATTAGTTTTATGTTTTGTTTGACATGAATGATTTACTGAAATAAGGTTTGAAAGATGGACTCTTGAACTTGTTTGTTGGTTAGTGCATCGTATTGTTAAGGTTAATCTTTTTTCATTCCATGCATTCGCTCAGTATGTTTAGTACTGATTTTGGTTTCACATTATCAAGACTATTGCTTTTGTGTTTTTTTTTTTTGGATTTGGATGTTTATGGCTGTGTTAACGTTGTTTTTTTAACCAGTCCCCTTTTTTTATTGATAAATGAAACTAAACTCAATTTTTGAGTTATTATACATGCAAGTTTTTCATTTTTTCCCCTCTGTGTTGGTGTTGGTCCCAACTGTATCTGCAGAGCAATATATGTATCCAAATGTTCCTAAAAACCAATTGACTCCAAAATCTAAGTGGGAGACGTGATACCCAAATAAGGAATTGTGTCAAAGCCATGCACATGCAATCGCTTTTTCCAATACATTGCAAGCTAATCACATTTTGTTTGCTAATAATATCTTCAAGTTCCAGAAAATTTTGCTCAGGCCCCTTGTATGGTCTTCACTTAGACATAATATTTTGATGTCCTTAATTAACGGCTTAAAATGTTTTTAATTGATTTTGTGAAAATTAGATAAATCCAACTTTCTTATGTAATCACCTGGTTTCTCCATTCACAAAGAAAGTGACTGAGCAAGAAGAAAATGAAGTTGTTGAATGTACTCCAGACATGCATACTTATTTCTTTCATTGTAGTTGGATCTGAAACTAATGAAAAACGAAAGGTTAATATACAGGCTTATATACAGAGAAGATAGAAATTAAAAAGTCTTATTTCTTACCAAAACTAAGAACCCAAACTCCAACTGATCACACAATGTACACATCGTTTTCCACATGATAAGAACAGAATATACAATTTAACTTGGATTTAACTCCTGATTCTAATGCAAATTAATCTTTTCTGCAGGTTTTTATCGCCTACATGGGATTTCTTCCAGAAGGCGAATATTCACCTTCTTTGCATCACTTTGAAATCTTGAAAAATATTACCAGCCCTAGGTATTTCTTTGAATTACATTTTCATTTTTGAAACCACAAATATGTTTTGTTTATATCTTTAAATGGGACCAGGTTCGCAAGCAAAGCCCTGATAAGGAGTTACCAAAGAAGCTTTAATGGATTTGCTGCCTATCTCTCCCAAGAAGAAAAAAGAATGTTGGCTGGTAAGTATCAATGACTACATTTTGCTTCATTTAGATTTCCTTCTTGTTTTCAGATTTTATCATGAAACAAAAATACAAGTAGCAGACAAAATAATTATACAAAATTAAGAAACAAGAAAGCAACAAAACAAATGAGAAACATTTTCCAAAACAGTTACAATGGTTCAATGTTAGTATTGATCGTACACAGCCTCTTAATTAATTAAGTGCAGTTAATTAGAGTGCGTTTGTATGCCTATTTTTTTCCATCAATCAAAATTTCTTAACCACACAGAATTTGAGATACATCAAAAACGACTACATAAACTGAGAAAACAAGAACTCGATACGATCCACACGAACCTTTATATATAATTGACTAATTGTGGATGTGGATAGACATATAGTATATGCTTTAATAAGATTGGCTAAAACCCTAATTAAATGCAGGTTATGAAGGGATCGTCTCCGTATTCCCATGTCAAAAGTTGCACCTCCAGACAACGAGGTCGTGGGACTTCATGGGTTTTCCAATAACAATTGAACGAAGTCCCGTTGGTGAGAGCAACACGATTATTGGTGTCATAGACAGTGGAATATGGCCAGAGTCGGAGAGCTTCAGTGATGAAGGCCTCAGACCAATTCCCGAAAAGTGGAAAGGGTAGTGTCGTGGTGGTACAAATTTCACTTGCAACAGGTAACTTTAAGTTGAGGTGGTCTAGATTTCATAAGAGTAGAGAACTAGATCGAGAACTTATTTGAGGCTGCTGTCCGGACATTTTAAGTTACCTTCAGCACTAAGGACACTTAAATATCTAATCCGTAGATACAAGTATGTATTACCATTCAAGCTTCACCTTTTCATGTCCTTTCACATTTTCGTATGTCAACATATCAGTTATTGTGCAATTCTGCATTTTATTCAACAGGATTCATGTATACAACATTGATGAATTAATTGATTTTATGTGCTCTACCTTACCATGATACACAGGTTTTTGTCCTGATTGTGCAACTTATTGACACAAGGTAAGAAAAGGGTATATCCCGTTCTTCTTTTTCTATTTTCTTTTTGGAAATCTACTACAATTCGACTGTCCACACAACCCATTCAAAGATGGCTCTGCATGTACTACTTTTTAATCTTTCTAAAAATTCATGTTTTATATTTTTATTCAAATTTTGACACTTTTTCTGAAAGAATGTCATGTCTTACATGAATTTTTATTTTCAGATATTTTGCATTGAATGCAAAATTAGCTATGTCGGGGAGCATGACTCATGATGTGTTGCGTGATTTGCTAGGCATAAAGATGGATATGACAACTTATTCGGTAAAAGAACTATTATAAATTTTGTTTTTTGTATTGATTCCAATGTGTTTTCTGAAGTTTTTAGGTTGACTTTTTTTAATCTTTAATGATCAATCTCTTGGATTAATGTGTTTGTTTTAATGGCAGTCGTTGATTGAAGGCAACCAAATTAAGGAAATATATTATATGGAGGATTTTTTTTGACATGATATCTGAAACAAGAAGGTGCCCTTTATAGCAATGTAGTATTAGGTTATATAGTTAAGGAAATCCTCTTAATAACAATGTATAATCAAATCCCTTTAATATCAATGTATTACAATTTTTTGACATGATGTTATTGGATGAAATTGATTGTTTTGGTATATATTTTTGTATTATGTGTAAAAGAGTATCGTAAAGGCACGTCGTCTATACATATTGTAAATGGTTGCTGAAGTTTATGACACGCAAACGCGTGTCATCTTCATTTATGATATGGGCTATAATGATATGCAATACGTGTCCTAAATGTGCGTCATAAGATTACGACACGCAAATGCGTGTCGTCTTCCTTTATGACAGGGCCTTCCTTGATACGCATTGCGTGTCGTAAATGAGCGTCGTAAATGCGTGTCATAACTGTGCGTCGTAAATGCGCGTCGTCTACAGACGACGCGCAAAAGCGTGTCGTCTCTCGTTATGACAGGGCCTTCCTTGACACGCATTTGCGCGTCGTCTGAGCGTTTTACGACACGCATTGCGCGTCGTAAAAGGCTGTTTTTCTAGTAGTGTTCCCTCAAGTGTATGACTCAATCCCAAGCTTAGATTTGCTATTTTAAGGCCTTAAAGCCTTGCATGCACGTAAAGTTTGCAACTTTACGTGAAAAGCATGCCTCAGGAGGCTAGATCTGTAATTTGGAAGCGTTGCATGGCTCCAAGGAGTCTGTATGGCTCGAGATCTGATAGGACTCGGCGAGTCTCAGGGGGGAGACTTGGCGAGTCATATGAAGACAGGCATGGACTCGGCGAGTTGGATGAACAACTAGGCGAGCCTGATGAACATTGCTATGAACTCGACGAGTTGGATGAACAACTCGGCAAGCCGGATGAAGATTGCCTAGAACTCGACGAGTTGAAGGAACAACTCGGCGAGTCAAGTAAGACTTCCCAATTGATTCGATGGTAACAAATGTGTCGAGTGGCAAGCAAGGAAACCCGACGAGTGGATCTTAGATTATCAGTCAAGACCACATGAACTCGGTGATTCACCTCGATGACTCAGCGAGTAGATGTTATCCCGTAAAACTCGGTGAGTCACTAGTTGCACTTGGCAAGTTAGGGTCAACATGGACTGTTGACTTGATCCTAACTGGAGTGGACTAGGGCGAACTTTAAAGTTAATGACTGGGTATTATATGGCACTTTTAGGTAGTTGAGTTGGAGCAGTTCGTGGGGCATATCGAGTCGAAAAAGTATTAGTTAAGCATTAGTGTGAGGTGAGTCTTCTCACCATACCAATGGGTCTAAGGCACCAAAGATGGCCCATTATGTGGTTACGTTAGATGTGATAGATACTCTGTGTTTGCTTTGCTATGTGATTGCATGTTTTATGAAGACCCCCGGGGGAGCCCGTGGCATTGGATGTAAGACCATGTAGGGTAGCCCATGGCAGTCCTAGGTGAAGACCATGTAGGGTAGCCCATGGCACTGGATGTAAGACCATGTGGGGTAGCCTATCACTGTCCTAGGTAAAGACCATGTGGGGTAGCCCATGGCACTATTACAGGCTTGATGTATGCATGGTTTATGTGTGATGTCTATAGCCTTATGGGTATCAGGATATGCGATAGTGTGTGGTATGCTCTGGGAAACTCGCTAAGCGGTTCGCTTACAGGTTGTTGATTGTTGTAGGTACCTCGGAGCCTAAGGGCAAAGGCAAGGCGTGATGGCGTGGCGTGTATTCTATCTCTCTTTTGGACGTTTTGGGGACTCTCTGATGAATTCATGAAATACAACAATGATGTAATGAATGTGATTTGGAAACAAATGTTTTGAAAACTTATGGAATATGTAATCGGATTACTTAATAAAACGAAAAATTTTCTTGTAAAATTTGGGATGTTACAGTCCTTCAAACCTCTTAACTAATCAATCAACCCGAAAGGGACCCAAAAGCATGAAAATCAAGACAATAAGAGATCTAAGCAATAAGAAGTCAAGATTTGAACTTGATACATCTATGAGCTTGCAAAGTGATGAATGATTTTGGATCTCTGAGTTCCCTACCATGCTATGAACCTTCCTCCTTCTCAATCACTTCAAAATGAGGAAAACAACACCAAATTATCCTCAAGAGCTCAAATACACATTAATGGTGGCTATGTGATGCTTTCTAGGGTTTTGGGGGCTTCGATGCTGGTAAAGAGGCTAGCCCTAAAAACATAAGGTGCTTAAATTGGGTACAACACCCTAAATTAGGGTTTCCACTACTTTGTAACCCTTGTATGCCCAATGTACGAGGTCTCGCATCCACGAACACTCCTTCGTAGTACGATAAGCATACACCAATGTATGCATCACGTACCAACCCTCACACAAGTATGTCATGCATACTCCCTAGGTACCCACGTACTAGGGTTTCCCTTAAACCCTAATATATACCGAAGGCCATAACTTCCTCATTATAAATCTTATTTTGACGATCCGTATATCAATGAAAAGTTAATGAGCAGCTCTACGCTCTAATAAACTCATAATGGTCTTACAATTTTCTGAACAAAATCCATTTTCAGTAAAAGCTTGAGCTGACATATTACCAAAATACCGCTTGGCTCCAAAACACTAACCAAACACCCGGATCATCTAATTACATCACCTACCTCCAAATGAGTCCAGATCTCAATTCTTCAAAGTTCTTAGGCCTGCTAATACCCAATATTTGATCACTACCCCGAAATATGAAACGATTCGGAACAGGGAGTTACACTCAGTCTCTGTGACATTGAATCCTCGACATCACAGAAGGTCAATGCATGTAAAGTTCAAATTCCAATACATTTTAGATAGTGACAAGAATTTTGAATTATTAAATGAACATCATTGGAATAATGTCCAATTGATATGTTCACAAAGAAAGGACAATAGATAGGTATACTGTGCATGTTGATAACATGCCACGACTGATCTTTAATTCAAGTGGTTAGTTGATTAATCGAAACATTATACAATTAATAAAGTCGTAACTATTATGGTGATTAACTAATAGAGACTTATTTATTTTCAATAAGTTTGAGACCATAGTTAATTAGTTTATTATTGTGTTTCACTTTTCATGTGTTACTTCCTGAATGATTTCATTATTCGAAATTCCACAGTCACTCATACTTTTGGAAGTAAGTAGTGAATTAAGGTTGTAATGAATTGAATTGTAGATTCTCTATGGAGATTCGACATTTGCAATGGTCGCTACAATGTTCATGAGTGCTTAGAAATTGAGATTTTATGTATTGGATAAACCCATGCTTAGAGAACTACTTCCTGGATTTTACCACATCTAATTGTGAGACAATAATATTTTATATTCCCAAAACGGAGATATATGAGTTGTAACTTATAAGTCGGTTGTGCATTGGTGTTGCCAAAATACATCAGTAACATGATGTTATAAAATGTAGTATCATGCATGATTTGGTTGGTAGAAGATACAAACATACAAGTCAATGTTTGTTCGTTCCTTTTGCCCTAACGGGAAAAGCAATATCTTTGGGCCCCTCGATGATTTCTTTTCGACATCTGAAGTGCTTGGACGAGCCCGTACTGAATTGATGTGTTCAATTAGTAGTCTGAATTTAGTCTTTATAAATCATGAAATCGGGAATTAAAATATTCGACTATAAGACTTATTCTAATCCATGTCTCATGTCTATACGATATGTTGTAGAAATGAGGAATATTTGATCACTTATCTTAGGATCAATATTTGATCGGATCAGAGTTCGGTTGTTGCTTTAGAAAGCACACTTTGTTGTTTGATTTAGAAGTTATACCTATAATTTAGTTTTAGACATATTCAAGTGTGAGACTATTGGATTAGGTGTCTAAGCCAATAAATAAATAAGTATAATCTTGAATTATTAGGAAAGTTGCTTTTGGGTTGCCCTCAAACCTAGTAATGGATTGGAATGCTATTTGGAGAGAGAGACTATTTTATTAATTTATTATATGATTAATAGATTAATTAAAAATCAAAATAAATAATATATTAATATATTATTAGAATAATATATTAATTAGAAATAATATTATTTAATTAAGAATTAATCAAAAATTAATTAGAATTAATTTTAGGATTAATTGGATTAATTAAAAATGGAAGGACTAAAGGTGACAATGTTCAAAAGTTGAATATTGACCAATTCTAGAACGTCCCTAGGAGGGGGACAAAATTCTAGATGGTTTTTAGGAGTTTTCTTGGTCATTAAGGAAGCCTAGGAGTCCTTACGGAACAAGGAAATGAGATAAGGCTTATTTAATTAAACTTGTCTTATCTTAGTTCCCTTAGTATCCTATATAAATCCTACTAAGGGTTCATAATTTCGATCATCCATATACAAGAGTGAAAACCAAAATTCTCATTCCCTCTCCTCTTTAGCCTCCAACTTGCAACAGTTTGGGTGTGAGTCATTAGAGGCATGGAACTTCTAGTGCTTGCTTTCTGAAGACCAACAAGGAATGATTATTAGTTTATTTGCAATAATAAACTAAGGTAAGTATTTTCTAATAACCTTTTAGTATGTTTTTTAAAATAGCAATGTACTTATAGGGTTCTTGATATTCAATAGTTGTTTAGAAATCCTAGTGAAAACATAGATCCTTTAGTGTGCATGTGAACTCAGGGTTTATGTTTTTCCGCCAAAAAATTAGTTTTGTTAACATATATAGAAGTAAGTTGGTATTTCGTTCTTTTATTTAACTGGAACTATATTCAATTTTTTTATAACCTTCTTTTTGGTTGGAAGTAAGTATGGAATTGAATAACATTCAAATTCACAAAATATTTCAACCAGTGAATTTTGTAATTCCTTTCTAAAACCTACATAATTCAACTACGGGTCATTTTTCTAATAAAATTACTCAAATACCCTTCGGATAATTACACAAGTAAACGCCTCTTGCTTGTCGCCTCTCCATCTAGTTTTCCTATTCTCTCTCATAATTTCCATTCAATTTACATCATTCACAAAATTGTTGAAAGCCTTTGTACTTCATTCCAACCATCTAAACCATTAATTACTAAATAAATGTTTGATTTTATACTTCTTTATGATATTTGGTCCAATCCATGCTTGGCATGGAACTGATTTAGACGTTCAAAGTCGAGAGCTAGCCTTTGATCATCAGGAAGGCTAAGGTCGAATGGTTCAAAAACAGGGAAGAATTTAGAGTTGGGTAAAACTGGAACATCCCAGTATCCATCAGAAGGTGGTTCAGCATAAGTGAGAAAGGGTCTGTAATCATCATCAAGAAATCTTCGAGTGGGATTAACCCAAAAATTGATCAGCGTTTCATCCATCATTGTGTCGAAGCCATGTTCTCTCCAAATTTGTTCAGTGAATTTTGTTGCCTTCAAGTCTTTCTTCCGTTGACGAGAGGCAGGAGAGTCATTGAAGTGCCCCAAAGACATTGTTGGTTCAAGTTTTTTGAAATGCGGATGAGTTTCTATTGGATTAGGTGTCTAATTTCATAACTATTTTTGGAATGTACTTTACCCGATTAGCATGGTCCATTTGGGTTGCATGGCATTGCAACACTTGGATAGACTAAATGAGAGAAAGGACACTTAAGGATTATTAATATATTATAAGGTCCTGAAATGGATCTTACCAGTGATCAAATAGCAAACACAATCAATAGCAATAAAGAACAAGTAGAAGCAGGAATGATAACAAGCTTGCACACGCTTTCTATTAGAAATATCGTCAGGTACAACTTGTGGTAATTGAAGCCGTGAACTCTATGGCATCAACAACTAACAAAAGACCTAGCACACTTCTATATATACTGGACCTGGTCCGGCCTTGGGTTTACAGCCGTAAACAGGCTTACGGCAGTAAACTCTGAGCTGGCCGTAAACTACACACAAACTACCAAAACATGTGTATTGACTCAAAAGAACCTATTACATTGAAAGCCTAGACCAATACACTAATTAGACCCTTCAATCTCCCACTTGAAGTCAATCTTCTTCCACGGTCATCACATCGTCTAGCCCCATAGCTCCATTCCACGTCCTCTTGTTAATAATCTCAACAACCATAGTGGTGTATTCTTTTGCGGTTGACTCAAAAATCTCCTCAAAAACCTTGATCTGAAAATGGCATAAATGATGAATGTCCCTTTTTCTAAACTGGAGCAAATCCCTTTTATCATACAATTGAATGCATCCCTCCTTAAGTTTGATGACAGCAGATGCTGTGGTTTCATCAAATACCCAGTAGAGCATAGAGCTTAAGGATCCATCCGAGTAATCTTGAAGCCCGGGAATTTGTTCGACCTGATTTGTAGCAGGCCACATCACCACCTTAATGGAATTACTAGTTTTGGGATCAATGACATCAGGATATTGCTTTATCACAGATTCAGCAGTCTTCATAGACGGAAAACCTTTCTTTATGTGATCTTCCATAAACTCTTTGAAGTTACTTGCTTGCTGATTATCCGTCGGGATTGAGAAAGGGGATTGAGACAACTCGGAAAGATCCACCCTGGTCCAAGAGTTAAAATCATGACAATCCTTATAGAGCTCCATATTTCCGCTCTTTCTGTGAACAATCCACATTTTTAGGGGATCACGAAACCCCAAGATACGATTCCTGACTGATCAGCATATGTGTCTCTAAATCTTACGGCTTCGAGATCCTTAACAGTCATTGTGGATTGATTTCCTGGTGCATTCTTGTTGGAACTCCTTGTGAACAAGAGTTGTCCTTTCTCGGCGGCTTTGGCTTGTTGATCTCAAATAATCTCTGCAACATGTGGAGCATGAGCAGGCTCTTCTTCAAAACGATTCACCACTCGAGAAGTCTGCGCAGTTGGCACGACAATAGGATGAGCCTGAGAGTGAAGATCGATTCTATGCTCATCTGCGAATGTCTTATACTTTTCACTAAAGTTTATTTCAAGCTTCTTCTTGAGATTAAAGTAGCTGGAGGTCAGAAGATTGAAATGATCTTGGAGCTCAGAGATTTTTCTGGACTTCATTGCTTTATCTTCTTGGAGATCAGAAACTTGAATCTTCACATTTGTATAATCACTCAAGAGATCTTCAACACGAATTCTTAGCTCAATATTTTTCTGATCCAGCACATTCCCTCTTTTCTGAAGCTCATCTATCATGAAGTCATCTTCTCTTGACTGACCTTCTCAAAAGCAATTCCTTTGCCCTTAGAGGAAGGTGCGGCAGCTTGTTCCTAAGCAAGATGCAGGGCCAAACGTACAGAGGCCACATCGATATCCGTTCTTGGAGAAGAGAATCCTGGTGGAACAGAGGAGCCACCAGCTTCAAAGAATGTGCTAGGGCCTTCACGTAAACGTTCTGTAGTTACAATAGAAGGAGTGGTAGTTGGAGTAAATGGCAAGCCCTGAGACAAACTAGAATCCAGATGCCCGAATCTAGGATCTCGTTGTCTGTTGTGAAATCACCCTGAAGTGGCTCATATGTAGGTGAAGCAATGTGAAGGGGAGGAATCCCTGACACTGTCACCATTGGAATTGTAGAGACAACCACTTGTTCTGTAGTAATGGGGGTTGATTCGAGAGCGTCTTCTGAATCCCTACTCTCTGTTGTCGCGTTAGCAACATCACTGAGATTATCTAGCAGCGAGTTGAGGTTGACGTTTGATAGAAAATCATCATTAGTTCAAAAATTATTTGGAATCTCATCTCTGTCGAAACCTGTGAGATCAAGGTCTTCAAATTGATTAGACTCAACAGTGTTCTTAGAAGACCCTTCATTGTAATCTCCGTCAACTTGAACTGTTTATAGGTCATGCTCCTCTAGTCCTCTTTTCCTTCTTGATCAGAGACAGTGATCACATCTCCTTCTGAGATCACCTTTTCCGATGAAGTGTGCTCTGATGAAATCTTGCCTGAAGATCCGTGAGACTCGGTGGCTTCATTCGGCTCAGCAAATCGTCCGAACTCAACCAATGGATACAAACCTTGAAATACCACCTTCCCCTTGCGGTTTTGTTTAATGAGCCCAATGGTGTGAGGGCCCAAAGACTTCATATCGATTGTATCTCCATCCTTTACGAAGTTGGGAAATTGCTTATTGATGAAGAGTTGAACGAACCGTGGGTACATTAGGATAGTATCCGGAGTAGTGGCATTAATGTTGACCACAAACTCCTCCAGGATAAACCTAGAAAAGTTGAAGTCGATCCCCGCAGCGAGAGAAATAATAGCGCCAGTGTTTCTCAGAGATATCTCATCAGCACCGGACCTTCTGTCGGAGATGCAGCTCATGAACACGTGGGCTAGAAATCTCCAATAGGGCGGCAGAATAAATTTAATTACTGAGATTAAAAATAAAAATAAAATTAAAGATTAAAAACAAAAATAAAAATAAAAATAACATCAAATAAAATATAAAACTTAAAAAATTTAATTACTGTGAATAAATTTGTGATGCTGGGATCAAAGTTGTTGGACAGCCCTATTCCACTTGTCGGTATCCTTATTTTCACGTCTTCGTCTGATCGATCGCCAGTATTGTGGTCCACTTAAGCACGAAACATTTGTGACATAATTTTCGACAATTTACCAATAACATGACATTTTTAGCCCGTATTCTTAAATAAATTTCCTAAGGACCATTTAGCTGACGATGACCAGGGATATTGTTATCCACCTAAATTGAGCATTGAGATCTACAGACAATCTGTATGTGTTCAATTTTAATTGTACTAGAACGTGTTTCCCGCTTCCTGATATGCTCCAGCCATCAAGGACTTCCAGAATACTCCTTACACCGAGTGAGCAGACAATTATTAAGAGAGAAAATAGATTTAGAGTGCATATGTTATACATCCAGGTCGGATCTCTTCCAATCACGCAGAGGATGAAACATATGACTAAATGAAGTTTTAGAGGGATTGAGAACAGAATGAGGCATATACTGTGTACCGGGTCGGATTATGAGTGACGCAGAGGAGACAGTATATGGCTAACAGATAGAAAGAATTGCATAGAGAGAAGATGCAGAGAGATAGAATTGCATATGTTACAGTCCAGGTCGGAACTTTCGATCACGCAAAGGAGGCAACATATGACTAACAGACAGAAAGCAAGAAAATAACCTTCTATAGACCTAGTTTATCGGCATTCCCCAGTCACCCCATCAAAAGCGGAATTACGGATAGAATCCGCACATCGAGGAAAAGTGAATCCACAGTTCTAAATACGTGTTTTTTAGTGTGACCAGTGGATTCCCGTGTATATCTCCCTGCTCAACCTATCCGATCGTCGTAATATCAGGCTAAACGGATCTAACTAGGTCAATGTTTGTCAAGTCCTTGAATTCCTTGGGGTCAACTCTCCCTAGTCAAGTCCATTTAAAATATTTTGTGCCTACCAGCGCATCGAGCACAGAGCGTAGACAATTCAATTTAGTTACGTTACGCAGATTCAGATTGCTCGTTATCACTTACTAATATCCTTTCCTGTTACAACACCTGCAAACAAGACTATTAGCATTATTTTTAATTTTCTTGATTTTTTATTGTTTTTGGATTTTTGAAATTTCTATTGATTTTGGATTTTTGATTATTTCTCCCCTAAATTTGAAATTTAAACTAACCTACCTACAAAAACAAAAATAAATTTAAAAATTTAGAAGAATTAAGAAAAAATAAAACAAAAAAACTTAATCCTCAAAACGAATCATTTTCAAAAATCCCACAAGCACATTGAAACGAGCTTTGTTAAAAGGCTTAGTGAACAAATCCGCCACATTATTAATAGTGGGAACCTGTTCCATCCGGATTAGTGAACCTTCATAACAATCTTTGATGAAATTGATTTTAATGTTGATGTGCTTGGTTTTAGAATGTTGGACTGGAGTTTTGACTATTTGAATTACGGCCTCATTATCACAGTAAATGGGGGTTTCTAAGTAATTCAAACCGTAGTCCAACAGCTGATGTTGGATCCAGATAACTTAAGAACAACAGATAGATGCAGCAACATATTCCGCATCCGCTGTTGAGGTTGAGACAGTGTGTTGCTTCTTGCACTGCCATGACACTAGTCTGTCACCAAGATATTGACACCCTCCTGAAGTAGATTTCCTGTCAAGCTCACAGCCTCCATAATTACTGTTAGCAAAAGCATATAAATCAAAATTAGGATTCTTCGGATACCAAAGACCCAATTTTGGGCTACCTTTGATATACCAAAAAATTCTTTTGACAACAATAAGATGTGAAAGTTTAGGATTAGCCTGATAACGTGCGCATTAACAAACTACAAACATGATGTCAGGTCGGCTTGTAGTAAGATACATCGACGATCCGATCATTGATCTGTAGTGTGTTTGATCTACGGGTTCGCCATCAGGATCCGGAGTCGGAAGAGGTCTTTCAGCCATTTGCATCGATGCAGATTTAGCATCGTGAAACCCGAACTTCTCAAGACTATCCTCGACATACTTTTCTTGATGTAGCAGGATTCCTATTGAATTTTGTTTGAACTGAAGCCCCAAAAACATGGTCATTTCCCCTAATGAACTCATTTCGAACCTCTTTTTCATTACACCTTCGAATTCCGTGCAAAGCTACGGACCGGTCGACCCAAAGATAATGTCGTCAACATAGATTTGAACCCCAATCCGATCACTACCAACATGCTTGATAAACAAAGTTTGATAGATAGTGCCACGAGAGTATACATGCTCGAGCAAATGCTTTGTTAGAGTCGCATACCACACTCGAGGAGCTTGATGTAACCCATACAATGCCTTGTCCAACTTGTAGACATGATTAGGAAACTTCGAGTCAACGAACCCAGGGGGTTGATCAATGTAGCTTTCTTCCTTCACTTTGCCATACAAGAAGGCAGTCTTGACGTCCATTTGGTAAACGGTGAAGTTCATGTAGGAGGCATATGCAAGGAAGATACAAATAGCCTCCAAGCGAGCTACTGGAGCATAAAATTCAGTGTAATCAAGACCCTCGACTTGTCGAAACCCACGAACCACCAATGTAGCTTTGTTTCTCACTATAACCGCTGAATCATCTTGCTTGTTTCAATAGACCAATCATGTGTCAAGAGACTTTTTTCCCTTTGGCAACTCAACCAACTTCCAAATCCCAAGTTTTTCAAATTGATGTAATTCTTCATGCATTGCATCTACCCAGTTGGGCTCATTCAGAGCCATTTCAACATTCTTGGGCTCTATTTGACAAATAAAGCAAAAGTAAAGACAATTATTGACATCTCCACTCTGACTTCTGGTTTTAACACCGCCGCCCAGCTGACCAATGATGTTTTTGATCGGATGATCATGTTGAATCCTTTAGGGTATTTCTTGGCTGATATCATTAAGCGAGACAAGAAGATTGTGAATATTTACACCTCTTTCATTTGCTGATTGAGCCGCACCAGATGACTCTGCCACAAACTTATTTGAAATGTCTTCAGGAAAGAGTAGCTCCACAAAGGTTGAAGTAACAGCAGAAGTATCATTATGAACTGGAGATTTTGGACTATCATGATGTACAGATGACTCCCCCTCAGGCGAAGCAGAGGAATCTCCCTCAGGCGAAGCAGAGTACTCCCCCTCAGGCGAAGCAGAGGACCCCCCCTCAGGTTGTGAAGAGGATACCGTTGGAGGTCTGTAGACATCTTCTTCGTCTTCGTCTTCAGAAACATTTTTCAAACCAGAGACAGATCCAGATGAGCTACCCGAAAACACATTTATGGATTTGAAAAAAGATGTGTAATCAAACAACCAATCCAGACCTACTCGAGCATCCGTCTCATTTTTTTCCAACCAGCGCACATCATAAGATTCTACAACCTACTTTTTCTTCTTATTGTAGACCCTATAAGCGGTGCAAGCAGCATACCCTACGAAGTAACAATCATCGGCTTTGGCATTAAACTTCAGGTTGGTCACTAGGTGAAGAAGGATGCAAGGGCAGCCAAACATGGAAATGACTAACTGAAGGCTTATGACCATATAGAATCTCATACGGGGTCTTCATCTAAGCTTTGTTGATCAACACGTGGGTCTGAACGTAGCAAGCAGTGTTTATCGCCTCGGCCCAAAAGAAAACTGGTAGTTTGGAGTCACACAGCATCGTCCTTGCAGCGTCTTTTAAACTTCTGTTTCTCCTCTCAGGAACACCATTTTGTTGAGGTGTGTAAGCGGAGCTGTTTTGACGCACGATACCCTTTTTTGCGCAAAAATGATCGAGTACAGAATTCTTGAACTCTATTCCGTTGTCATTACGAAGCGCCTTCACCCGGTTGTTAGTTTGGTTCTCAATCAATACAATGAATTTCTTAATTAGATCATCAACTCCAGCTTTGTTGTATAGAAAGAAAACCCACATAAAACAAGATATATCATCAATCGCAACCAAACAAATGTGAATTTCTATTGATGCTGAGAACGTTTACTGGTCCAAACAGATCCATATTTAACAATTGAAGCACATGACTAATTGAGTTGACCTGTTTTGGCAGGTATGGTTTTCTGTGATGCTTACCTTAGGCACATGACACACACTTCTCAAACGTGATAAAGTCCTTGATAGGAAAACCACAGACCATCTCATTCTTTGCAAGACAATTCAAGTTCTTGCCGTTAGCATCACCGAGTCTTCGGTGCCATAGCATTGCATTTTGTTTGGAGATCTTTGAAAAGAGGCACGTAACTTGTTCTAGAAGATTGCTATTCATATCTATGATGTAAGCATTTCCATCCCTTTTAGATTTCACAAGAATCCACTCTTTTGGGATGACAAAGCCTGGCTTGAGAGTCATACATTCCTTTTCAGTGAAATGTGTAGAGTAGCCTTTGTCGCATATCTGAGACACACTCAACAAACTATGCTTCAATTCAGGAGAAAAGTTGACATTCTCGAAACTTAACACCCCATTTGTTACAGTTCCTCTTTGAGTTATTTTTCCACCTTCTCCACACGCAAAGGAAATATATCCCCCATTAAAAGATTGAATGTTGTGCAGTTGAGCGATATCTCATATCATATACCGGAAGCAGCCGCTGTTGACGAACCAAGGTCTGTCGATATTCCCCTGCAACTGTCCCTGCAAAGTGTGCGGGTTTATTTAGATTTGGGAACCCAGGTCATTATTTTCCTGGGTTGTCCTGATGCCTTTTCAGATCTATCATCATTTAATAACCTTTCAGAGGACACAGATGATGGATTGGAGGCTAATTTGGGCAACCATTGATAATTAGGTTTTCTAACAGTCCCTGGTGCTTTTGAAATTTGATTTTTATTAGTTTTCTTGGAGCACTTGGATTTTCTACCAGAATTAATTGAAGACCCATTGCTGCTTCTTGACGAAACCGACCTTGGCTTGGCCATGTTCGGTTTTGGCAAACTGCTTGGGACTTTGTTATGAATGACCCTTTTATGCTTTTGAAAAACAGCCCATTTTCTACTCCGATCGTCCTGCCAATCATCATTCGAAGAATGATTTCTAGAGGACTTTCTAGTTAAAGACCTTCCTCTGAATTCGTTCTCTCCTCTTGGTGACTCAAAATGTACAAACATTCGATTAGGATAATTCCTAGCTATATGACCGCCAATACCACAATTGAAACATATCTGTTTGTTATTATTAAAACTTGTACTACATTGTTCAGATTTGTTTTCCATACCAACACCCTTGCTTCTCTCACATGAACAAGAACAAGAATTAGGTTTTGAGATGAGTGAGGGTGCATTAGATGTAGAAGCTTGTGAAACTGGTGGTTTTTCAGTATTATCATCACAAACATTAGAATTGCCAAACACATCATTCAAAACAGTATCAGACACTTTAAAACCATTCAAAACAGTATCAGAAGATGTAGAAACATCACAAAAAAACATTTTCACTTGCAACATCAGAAAAATTATTGTCTTTATTTAAAACTAAAACTTCAGGTTCAGACTCAGTTTTATTTTCAGAAACAGATCCTTCAACTTCGTGCTTTGACTGATTTAAGGATTGATTTGTAGGAGAAGTAGAAATGTTAGTACTTTCAACATTAATAAATCCTCCCGAAACAAAACCAGATGGCTTGCCGTAAACCATGAATGGTTCATTGGTAATCTCTTCCTTGGACAAAGGTTGAAACTGATATGAATGGTTGAAAGGAGGAGGCACTTGACTATACCCTAGACCCTTTGATTGATTACGTTTAAATTGCATGTAGTGGTCTATCATATTGGCAACTACCTCACTTGATACATCATAATTTCGAAAATCAAAATCAGCAGTTTCGAATTTGCCCTTTAATGTTTCAATTTCAGCAACTAACTCAGCGTTTTGTTTCTTTATGTAGTCATAATTTTCACATTTATTACTATAATCTTCCTGAAGTCTCCTAAAGTCCTTTATTTTAGATTCTAACTGGGCCTTAAGAGGTTTTTGTCCTTTTCTAAGTTGGTAACCCTCATACTTAAGGTCCTCAACTTCCCTTTTAAGCAGGTCATTATGTTCACGAAGAATTGTAAGGCTCTCTACTTCTCTACGTAGTGTCTCAATTTCCTCATGGAGAATATTAACATAATCAATACAAGCTTGAGAGCATGAGGGTATACTAACCTCGTTTTTATTTGGTTCATGAGAAGAGGATACCATCAATGCAAATTGCAGGTCCATCATTTGATCTTCAGTTGCAACAATCTCTGTCGAAGCATCATCACCAACCTGTGCTAAATGAGCATTTTCAGGTCCTGATATGTTCAGGGCCTGCATCTGATCCTCCCAGTCAAACGATTGCGCAACCATGGCCTTCTCGTTGTTGACCTGAGCACCACTTCGATTTTTCCCAACTGCAACCATTGTCCGATCATTACTGAATCTTCTATCCGACTGCGGACACTCACGAGCAAAATGCCTTGGCTCATGGCAGTTGAAACAACGCAACTTTCCCTTGCTGAACCCAACCTTCTTGTCAGCACTCATACCCTAGTTGTTCTTTCTGGTCTTCTTGGCAAACTGTTTCGCCCTGAAAAGTGCCATGGCAATTTGCCATGTGATATCCATTTCTTCTACATCTTCAGGGTGAATCTGATCGAGATCGGCAAATGACAATTAGGGAGGAAGATCTCCAGCTACAAGTGCATTCTAGCAGTTAACAAGCCCTATAGCAAGAGCAAGATTTTCATCACCCTTCTTTCCTTTTGATGAGGAATCCACATTGGAGGAGGAAGCAGCTTGAGCAGCCACGAATGATTGGTTCTGAGAGAGAGGTATGGCTGATGCAGCATGAAGAGAAGACACTGATGGAGTGGAAAAAGACTGAACCTGAGCTTGCTAAGCAGCAAAGGGTTGACCTACCGAAGAAAAAAGTGAGAGATGAAAGAGCATTGTTAGAAGAGATCCCAAGGTTTGCAGCTGAGTATGAATTCACATGATTTATCTCCTGCTGCTTGTCATCAATATCACAGGCATTGATGACTGTCATCACTTCAGCAAGAGAGAGTCGGCTTAGATCCTTATTCTTCTTTATAACAGCCACATTCATGTCCTATGACTTTGGGAGAGCATTTAGTGGCTTCTTGTTTATCTCAAACTTGGTGCAAAAGATCCCAGCTACAGTCATCTCAGTGGTAAGAGTTGTGAATCGCTACTGCTGTGCTTCAAGAGTTTCTCCATGAACATAGTTGAACATGTTAAATCGTTGTCGCAGCATATCTTGGCGACTCTCCTTCATGTCTTCATTCCCTTCATAAACCTCGATTAGGGCTTCCCACAAAGCCTTAGCAGAAGTGTACTCCCTAAAACCTTGAGCTATATCAAGAGATAGGGCCATAGTCAGAGTGGCCAAAGCCCTTTCTTGCTCTTCAACCTTCTTGAAGTCCTCATCTGTGTAATTCTCAATCTTCTTGTCAACCACTTTCACTGCAACAGTGGCAGTTATTCTGACAGGGTTTTTATGATGCTTCTCTAGATTTTGAAGTCCTTCATCTTGATGTACTTCTCAATCCTGTACTTCCATTCAGGGAAACCTTCAGCGGACAGCAGTCATGGAATTCGAGTGGTTGTGCCCATTACAGAATCTAGCTCGTGGTGGTGTGTTTGACTTTGTGAATCCATTAATATTAAATTAATATGAAATTGAAGATAAATTATTAAAAAAAAAAAATTAAGTTTCCAGTCAGACACAAGTCCACGGTCAGAAGCAAGTTTACGGCCGTAAACTCTGTTCACGATCCGGAGTTTATGGTCGTAAAGTGTTGCGGTCTAAGTTCACAGTCCAAGAATCCACGTTTCAGGTTGTTGAAAAATCCTTATTCATGGCCTGAGAACCAAGTTTACGGTTCAAGAACTGATTTGAGTTTGCGGTCGTAATCTAAGTTTACGGCCGTAAGCTATGGACGTAATCTCCCAGAAACGTTGTTTTTTGAATTAATCTTGAAACCCTTTCGTAGCAAACAACAACTTCAGTTGTAAACAAAGAAGAACACGGTCAAAAAATCAATTGTAGGATGCCTTGACACTGGTTTTGCTCTTATACCAATTGTAAGGTCCTAAAACGGATCTTACCAGTGATCAAATAGCAAACACAATCAATAGGAATAAAGAACAAGTAGAACCAGGAATGATAACAAGCTTGCACACGCTTTGTATTAGAAATAACGTCAGGTACAACTTGTAGTAATAGCAGCCGTGAACTCTATGACATCAACAACTAAAAAAAGACGTAGCACACCTCTATATATACTGGACCTATGTCGGCCTTGGGTTTACGGCCGTAAACTCTGAGCTGGCCGTAAACTACACACAAACTACCAAAACATGTCTATTGACTCAAAAGAACCTATTACATTGAAATCCTAGACCAAACCATTAATTAGACCCTTCATATAATATAAGTTCTAATATATTAATAATATTATTTAATTAGTATTGATCAAAGAATTAATTTTGAATTAATTAAGTGATCAAAGAGACTAATTAAATATATGGGGTTGATTCCGTAAATCATATATTTATATATAGTGGGCTAATGATCCATGGTCTGTATGGATTGGGCTAACACCCATAAGGTGGTCCATGGATAGTCCATGGAGGTTACAAAACCATGGATCATGGAATATGGAAAGCCATGACAATTAGGGTTTACATGGTGTAACCCTACTTATGTCACAACTATATAAAGACCCCTTGACTAGCAAAAATCGGCACTACAAGCTAGAATAAGAGGGATAGCCGAATTTTGAGTGTTAGTGAAATTCTCTCAAGGTTATTCCAAGTGTTGTGGTGTTGTGTGAAACATTTGAGGCATCACACTTAAGGTGCTAGGCTCACAAGGTTCTCAAGGAATCCAAATAACAAAAGGTATGTTCTTCTTCTAACATTTATGTTTAAAAGTTCCCCATGATATGCTAGATAGGTTAAGAACCTTGAAAAACAATTTTGCATGTATCTTAGTAAAACATAGATCCAAGGTTTCTAGGGTTGCATGTACATGGTAGAAGTGATAGAATGCTCAAAACCCTTCAGTGGTATCAGAGCCTAGGCTTGTTTATTTGATACTTGATGCAAATTGTTGAAAAAAGTCGAAAAGTACGCAATCTGTTGGGTGAACTCGCCGAGTCGATGGGGGGACTAAACAATTCCATGCCTAAAATCATCCTACTCGTCGAGTAGGTTCATGCACTCGACGAGTAGAATGCCTAGAGTGCAGTTTTTTGGAGTTTTGTTGCCGGAAATGGACTATAACCATTACCCTAAACGGTTTTGGTCTTATAAAACTTGTTTTAGATGGTGTAATGGTTATGCTAATCCATTTTCAATGGATATTATCAAAATTTAATGTTTTATATGGTTTATTTATGATTCTTGAAATTGTTGATATGCATGTTCATGAACTTATGAGTTTAGAAGATCATAGGAATTATTTGTAACTTGCTTGTTATTTTAATTCTTGATCATTATGTGTTTTAATGGAATCCATAATTTATCCTCAAGTTATGGATTACCAAAAGTCACTCTTTTAAAGTCCATTATGAAACACATAGGTTACATAAAATGAAAAGTCTCTCATTTGAATAAACCATTAACTCATAAGTTATGAAAGATGAAAAGTTTTGACTGTTACAAAACTAGCCCTCAAGTTTTGGAACATGTAAAGTCACTTTAAAAACATTAGTTCCAACCCCTAGAATTTGAAAAGTTACAATTCAACCCTCATACTTTATAATATTATAAGTTTAATAATAATTATATATGTATAAGAACAAGTCGTTTTACCATTAGTAGGCCTCATTCACAAAGCCAGTCTATAAGGGGGATATAAGGTCGCTGCCTATAAAATGTCATCTTAATGGGTGTCCACTTTAAATCTTAATTAAAAGTATGATGAATGTAAAGTAACTAAATGTTTCTATAAATTCCCAATCTTAGTTACTTTAGAAAAATGTGAATAATGTGTTAAACCATGAAATTACACTTTGCACTTTGATTAAGTCGTTAGTGAAGCGTGTGTGGTTAACCGACACACTATATTGGACTTAACAAGGTAGGAAAAGGGTGGCTTAAGGTTTATCATACGTCGTTTGAGCGTGTGTGGTTAACCGGCACATCGATTGAGTGATAAACATTAAGGGTACCAAGTAATTTGCATGGTTACTTCACACCTTGTTTTGTGATCCTCGACATTCCAATCACAAAACATGAAGGGCACACTCGAGATTGAAACATGCCATTGAAAAGTTCAATTAATCTCAAGGAATCTAGGACTTTCAAAACCAATTAAAACCTAATATTTTATTTAGTTTTTCATGGTAAAAATTGGTGAATCATCATTTACCTACCTTCAAATATCTTATAGCTTGGATTACAACATCCCTCTTCTAAGATATAAAAATATTGTGTTGGGTCCTAGCCTTAATATTACATTTGGGTGTCTTATTAAGTATTATCTTTATATCTAATCTAAACTTGTCTTTATTATTTTTCAGATGTCTTCCAACAATGCTGCTACTGGCTCAAACCCTACTGGCTCCTTCTCTCTCATGAACCTTTGTGGGAGAGTCATCTTCGATAGATCTAACTTTATGGATTGGATCAGGAACATCAGGATGGTCACTCGGTATGAGGAAAAGGAATATGTCCTCGACAAGGAGCTTAAGGAACTTGAGTCGTCTGCTACTCCTGAGGAGATCGCTGAATAAAAGGCACATGAGAGAGATGCTACCAAAGTGGCATGTATCATGTTGGCCACAATGACAACCGATCTCCAAAAGTCCTATGGGGACTACTATCCTTTTGAGATGCGCCAAGATTTGATGGACCGCTACCATCATAGTGCTCGTCAAGAGATATATGAAATCATCTCCTCCATGATAACAACCGGATGAAGGACGGTGAATCCATCATGGGCCACATGCAGAAAATGCAAAGGTATGTGGACCATTTGCTGAAACTGAATGTGAACTTCCCCGAGGAGTTGGCAATTGACATCATTTTGCACTCCTTACCTTCGTGTTATGATCAATTCTGAATGACATACCACATGAACAAGGAGGAACTTACACTTAACAAACTTCAAGGACTCTTGAAGATCGTAAAAAGTGGTCTTAAAAGTAAGTTGGTTGATACTACTCCAACTCCTACTGCGGCCCCTGTCTTGGAGATCGGGAAAAGCAAAGGAAAGAAGAGGAAGAGCCCTTCGAAGGGTACCAAGGGCAAGACATTTGATGGCTCCTCTTCAAGTGGAACCAAGAAAGGTTTCGTCACTCCTTCTGCCAACCCTAAAGAGGCTGAATGCTTCTATTGCCATGAAAAATCGCACTAGAAGCGAAATTGGCCAAAGTAACTGCAAGATGTTAAGGATGGGAAAGTAAAACCCAAACATGGAGGTATTTACACTATATTGTCTAATAACTCACCCCATTCTAATTGTTGGGTCCTTGATACAGGTTGTGGTATTCACATATGTACTGATTTGCAGGGACTAAGAAGACGTGAGAATGTGGAGCATGGGAAGATAAACTTAATCATGGGGAATAGGAAAGCTTCACCTGTCACCAAGATTGGAGTTTATTCTTTGTTGCTAAGTAGTGGGTTAGTGTTAGATTTGAATAAGTTTTGTTACTCATCCGAAATGGCGAGAAATATTATTTCCTTTCATGGTTTGTACAAACAAGGTTTTACCTTTTTGTTTGATAATGAAAGTGGTGGTATTAATGCTTTCTTCAATAATGTTCTTTATTTTAAAGAATTACCTTGTGATGGTGTATATGAAATTGTGTCAGTTGTAGATAACCTAGGAAATAATGTGTTGTGTATTGATTCTTCCACTAGTTTGGATAAAGCATCATTATGGCATCGTCATCTTGGACATGTAAGCAAGAAACACATAGGCTAACTCCAAAAGCATGGAGTCTTGGAGTCATTTGACCTAAAGTCAAATGATAGTTGTGAATCTTGTTTGCTTCGGAAAATGACAAAGTCACCCTTCACTGGTACTTGTGCTAGGGGTGAGGGTTTGTTGGATATCATACATACTGATGTGTGTGGACCCTTCAGAACCGCCAAAAGAGATGCTAACCGCTTCTATGTGACTTTTACTGATGATTATAGTAGATATGGATATGTCTACTTAATCAAACATAAGTCAGAGACCTTTGAAAGATTCAAAGAGTTTAAACACGAAGTGGAGAATCAGTTGGGCAGGAACATTAAGATTTTTCGATCCGATCAAGGTGGTGAGTATCTTAGTACAGAGTTCCTTGACTATCTTAAGAAAAGTGGGATTATCTCACAACTGACAACTCCTAGGACACCACAGCTTAATGGTGTGGCTGAGAGGCGCAATCGAACCTTGTTTGTTATTGTTCGTTCCATGATGAGGTAAGCTTCGTACCAATCTATTTTTGGCGGTATACCTTTGTCACACCCCAAAACCGAGAACAACGGAAACGTTCAGGGGTGGAGGATGTCATGTGTAGTATCATAATAGTGTAAAGTAGTAAACAAGCAACAACATCATCCATTGCATTAAAAGTAAAGTTTTAATACATGTGTATTCTTTGATAGTAATATGACACCAAAATATCTAATCAAAATAAAAGATGAGTCTTGTTTGTGCTCCGTCTTCTCAAAACCTGGCCATCGTACCTGTCTACTGGTGACCTGAGAATACAAGTTATTTTGAAAGCGAGTATCAGCATAAAGCTGGTGAATTCATAAGTAATTAAGTGTCATTGCTCTATTTTGGAAAGCTGTTATGAATGCCATATAAATCTTTGAATGAAACATTTGATATAAGTATGAAAACCCTAGAAAATCCCATATTTCCTATTAGTATAAGAGTAGTCTTCTACCAAGACACGAATGTTTTGAAAGTAGTCTTCTACCAAGACTTGTATGTTTTGCTGTAACAAAGATGGTTTTCCCCTTTTCGACTAATAATAACAATATATAGTCTACCTCATCATTTATGTGAATATATCAAAAAATAAAAGTAATAGGGATAATATAGCCATATAAGTATTATCCTTTTGTATTAGGATAAACACGACATCGCGGCTGCCGAAATGTATAACCTTGAACATCCGTAGATTGTTCATTTTCCTCTGTAGTTGGCAGCAGGTTTAAGGAATCGTTAGTCTCGTAAAGGTACACCTAATATAAGTATTAACCATAGGCATTCGTATATGTTCATTACCTCTGTTGCTAACAGGTGGGTGCCGGAATGGTTAGTCCTGTATAGTATCCTTTTGTACTAGGATCGACAGAACTAAACTACACGTATGATATGTAATAGTTTCTAGGTACAAGTATCCATGTAAGTGTATCCATGTAAGTGTATCCATGTAACATGTAATGTATAGTATAGACTCGTGAATGAACTGACTCTGGTGTAATTCCTTGTAATAGGAAATTGTTTTGTATCGCTTAACTATCCCTATAATAGTTTACTGGAAGGTAATTGATGTCCAAGAAGGTTTATACACCCTTGCCACACAAGAGTGTGGGAACTGAATGAAGGATGAAGTTATCAGATCAATACATATATAAGAACATAAGTGTATATATATATATATATATATATATATATATATATATATATATATATATATAGTTTTGATCAAGAAGATGAAAATGGTTTTGTAAGACATTTAAGAGTTTTGAACAAAAATTAACAATGAATTGATGTCATTTTAATAAACATTTCAAAAGTAATACATTTGATAACAAAGTATTTTTAAGATAGAAAACCATTTCATGCATCACATTTTGAAGTATGTGAAATCGGCTGGATGAAAACACAGTTATAAATCACATATGATTGATTCATTAACATGCTGTTTTCTACTTATATCCCCCCCCCATTAAAGCATTTAAAATAATTTAAAACATTGATTAAGGGGTATGAACTCACCTGTAGATGGTGGTTTGGATGAACTAGATGATGTAGGAAAGCTAGGTGACAAGTGAAGACTTGTTCACACCCAATGATCCTAGTTAACATATGATCACACATATATGTATTCAATTAGACTTTAAACCACTAATTGAAAATTTTAAGACATACTAAGGCATGTAAAACACCTTATATAAGTGCTACAAGTCATAAGGATTTCACCTAAGTGCTAAAGGACCTTGCTATTGTGTTTGGGGCTCAAGGGTAAACTCTTTTGGAGTTTACAGTTTTCATGGCCTTAACCTAATGAGTTTACTATCGTAAACTCCTCACTTTTTGACCATAAGTTGTTTTGAGGTTTTACAAGTCCTTTGAAGCATTTCTACTTGATGGTTAGGCCTTTGGAAGAGATTAGGACATTATTACACTCCTTTGAGGAGTTTACGGCCCCAAGGTCATTTCCTTTTGAGTTTACTACCGTAAACCCATATGGAAAGTGGTATTTTCATGTTTTCAAGTCCTTAGCTCCTCAAAGAATGGAACCATGTTACTTACTAAGGCATAGGAAGGAAATTGGGCCATTTATACATACTTTGGGGTGTTTATGGTTTTGGGAGCTCCCCAAACCGTAAACACATATAAAATGGGAGCTCCCCAAACCGTAAACACATATAAAATGGGAGCCCCCCAAACCTTGTTCTTGGTGTTCTAGGGACATTTCCTTGATATTAAGATGTATAGCAAGCTTTATAAGACTCTAGGATAGAAGTACTTACTATGTGGAAGCTTGAAATGAGCTAAAAGTCCAAGAACACTAGTGTGTGTTCTTGGTGTTCTTGGTGAAAAGGAAGAATCAACCTTTTTGGAATGATTTCATGGTTAGAAGTGTGTTAAAACACTAGATCAAAGCATATAATCACTTAAGGAAGCTAGCAACACTTACTAGATTGAAGATCTTGAAAATCTTTTGGATGATACTTGAGAGAGAATGGGTTTTGGATCTTGAGTTTTTGGAAAAATGGTAAATAATGACAAGTTCTCATATATATACTCTCAGATTTAGGGTTTTTGTCAGAAAATATTTTATTCAGGCAGTAAACTCTAATTTCTTAGAGTTTTGGAATAACAGTGTTGCACAATAACCCTAGTGCAACCTCTCTCCTGATATCACTAAAGTGTGAATCCTGAAATACTCAAACTTATTCTAAAAAGTCTGAAAATTAACAGCAACTGTTCTGACTTCTATTGACTTGATATGTTTGTACAGAATAGAAATTTCGGGTTGTCACAACCTTAGATACTATCGCCCATATTCTTAATCTAGTCCCTACAAAGAAGGTTGCCAAAACACCTCTTAAGATGTGGACCGGAAAAGTTCCCAATCTGGACCACATCAAGATTTGAGGTTGCGAGGTTTTTGTGAGGCGTGAGTCTCACAATAAGCCTGAAACTAGAAGTGATAGGTGTATTTTCATCAGCTACCCACAGAGATCCTTCGGTTTCCTCTTCTATAGACCAAGTGATAATGTGGTCTTTGTAGCAAGGATGGGAGTCTTTCGTGAGAGAGAATTCATGAGCCAAGGAAACATTGGGAGGCAAATGAACCTTCAAGGAATTCAAGAGTTAAGTGGTGAAGGAACCTCAAACCCTAGCAATCAACCTGAGGAGGAAACTCCTGTTGATCCGACAGAAGAGTCTGTACCTCTGAGGCGTTCCATGAGAGTTAGGAATGCACCTGAGCATTACTATGGTTTCCATATTACTATGGAAGGTGATACCCTTATTAGTGATAGCACACTGGTAAGTCTGGGTGAACCTAACAGCTACATGGAAGCCATGGCAGGCCCTGAGGTTGCTAAATGGAAAGAGGCTATGGACAACGAGATACAATCCATGTATGACAATCAAGTTTGGAACTTGGTTGACAATGTACCAAGTCGTAAGACAATCGGGTGCAAATGGATCTTCAAGTAGAACACTGACATGGATGGTAATGTACACACTTATAAGGCGTGACTGGTTGCAATAGGCTTTTCTCAAACTCTGGGAGTTGATTATGATGAGACCTATTAGGTTTATGTTAGCCGTTGCTGCATTCATGAGATGAAATACAACAAATGCATGTCAAAACCGCTTTCCTTAATGGAAAGTTGACGAAGGATGTTTACATGATTCAGCAAGAGGGTTTTGTCAATACAGAGTACCCTAATAGAGTGTGTAAGCTTGAGAAATCCATCTATGGATTAAAGCAAGCACCTCGCAGATGGAATCTTTGTTTTGATGAGAAAGTTAAAGAGTTTGGCTTTTCGAGGAGTGAAGATGAATCTTGTGTATATGTCAAGGCTAGTGAGAGTATAGTTAGCTTTTTGGTATTGTATGTGGATGACATACTACTCATAGGAAATGACATCCCAACTCTATAAGAAGTGAAGTCCTGGCTTGGGAAGTGTTTCGCTATGAAGGACCTTGGAGAAGCTGCCTATATCCTAGGGATAAGGATTTTGAGAGACAGGAGTAAAAGACTAATTGGACTTACTCAGAGTACCTACTTGGAGAAGGTGCTGAATAGGTTCAGCATGCAGAATTCCAAGAAAGGAGAGTTACCGATCCAGAGTAACATCAGACTGAGTAAGACTCAGAGCCTAAGTACAGAGGCTGAGACAGCAGAGATGAGTCGAGTACCGTATGCTTCCGATGTTGGCTTGATCATCTATGTTATGACTTGTACTCATCCTGATGTGGCCTTTGCATTGAGCATGGCCAGCAACAGGAGAACCCTGGCAAGGCTCACTGGACTGTGGTAAAGAACATTCTTAAGTACCTGCGGAGGACTAAGGCCTGGGTCCTTACCCTCGGTGGGAGTGATGACTTGATAATAGTAGGGTACAATGATGCTAGCTTTCAGACTGATAGGGATAATTTCCGCTCTCTCTCAAGCTGGGCCTTTACCTTAAACGGAGGAGCAATTTCGTGGAAAAGTTCCAAGCAGGACACAGTGGCTGATTCAACTTGCGAATCAGAGTATATAGCAGAAAGCGAGGAAGCGAAGGAGGCTATATGGCTAAAGAATTTCATTAGAGACCTTGGAGTTGTACCAACTATAAAGGAACCTATAGAGATTTTCTATGATAGTGAAAGTGTAGTTGCCTTAGCCAAGGAACCAAGGGATCACAGGATATCCAAACACATCGATAGAAAATATTATTTCATCAGACATCGAATAGAAGAAGGACTCCTCGAGGAAAATCCCCTCATAAAGGGACTGGGTAGAGTTAAGCATCTCCAGCATGCAAGGCGCATAGGGCTGAAGGATGATATTAGTTTTGGTAGTTAGATAGCTTTGAAATGTGTAAAGTATAATTGACATTTGATGATGAATAAAATTTGTTGTTTATTGATGAGTCAAGTGTTGCTATCTTTTGTCAATTGTTTACTATCCTTTCATTTTACATCTTTTGACTTCCAGAATAATTATGTTATGGTATTTCATATTATTCAAATTTTCCACAGTCGGTCATATGTTGGAAGTAGATATGAATCAAGACTGTCATGTAGTTGGTTGTAGATGTCTAATATGTTGGACATTGCAAGGTGTTGCTACAAGACTCATGAGTGCTCATAAGTTATGACTATTGGATTCAGCCCACGCTTACTTGTATCACTTCATGGAATTTCTCTCGAGTGATCGTGAGACGGTAATATCATATAAGTCTTCAAACCTAGAGATATGATTTGTTTCCTATATGTTGGTTATACATTGATTGTATGAAAACGCATTGGTAACTCGATGTTACAAAACGTGCCTTTGTGTATGATTCAACAAGTAGTAGAAGAAGCATACGAGTCGAAGTTTATCTGTTCCTTCTTGGATTAGAAGCGATATATGGGCCCCTTGATGATTTTGTTTTGACCCATGTATCGGGACCGGTCAGAACTAAGTTGATGTGTTCAATTAAGGTCTATGTCAAACAAATCAGAAATCGGGAAAAAAAACTGTTGGGCAATAAGTAAGACATTGTTCCTTGTATTTGTCCAGCTAATATCTAGAACAGAGGATTATATGATCACTATGTTAAAATGGTGTATCATCATCATCTCAGTTCCGTAAGACCTTGAAAGAGTTACGATTGTTGATCGGTTCCTGAAGTCATTCTTGTAGTTATAGTTATTAGACTTATCCAAGTAGGAAACTGTTGGATTAGGTGTCTAAGTTCATAACAATTTTTGGAATGTACTTGACCCGATTAGCATGGTCCATTTGGGTTGCATGGCATTGCAACACTTGGATAGACTAAATGAGAGAAAGGACACTTAAGGATTATTAATATATTATAAGTTCTTATATATTAATAATATTATTTAATTAGTATTTATCGAAGAATTAATTTGGAACTAATTAAGTGATCAAAAAGAGACTAATTAAATATATGCGGTTGATTGTGTAAATCATCTATTCTTGTATAATGGGCTAATGATCCATGGTTTTTATGGATTGGGCTAAAACCCATAAGGTGTTCCATGGATAGTCCATGGAGGTTACAAACGCATGGATCATGGAATATGGAAAGCCATGACAATTAGGGTTTACATGGTGTAACCCTACTTGTGTCACAACTATATAAAGACCCCTTGACTAGCAAAAATAGGCACTACAAGCAAGAATAAGAGGGCCATCCGAATTTTGAGTGTTAGTGAAATTCTCTCAAGGTTATTCCAAGTGTTGTGCTGTTGTGTGAGAAATTTGAGGAATCACACTTGAGGTTCTAGGCTCACAAGGTTCTCAAGGAATCCAAACAACAAAAGGTATGTTCTTTTTCTAGCATTTATGTTTAAAAGTTCCCCATGCTATGCTAGATAGGTTAAGAACCTTGAAAAACAATTTTGCATGTATCTTAGTAAAACATAGATCCAAGGTTTCTAGGGTTTCATGTACACCTTAGGAGTGTTAGAATGCTCAAAACCCTTCAGTTTCTTGGTGAGGGGATTGATGTTGAACTTCTTGTTGCGAAACACTTGAACAAACGTTAGTACCAGTTTATAGTTGTGGAATAAGTTAATCTTAAAGGATGATAAAAGCTCAACAATAATACGAAGTCAGATTTGTTAGATTGTTAGTTGTGGAATTAAAAGTGCTTAAAAGTAAAGGAAATGTAAATGACAAGTTAGATCAAGTATACACCAAACTAATTCATAACAAGGTTTGCACTCAAACACAAGTTAGTATGTGAGATCAGTTTAAAGTGAAGAGGATCTTCGATGATGATCG
Organism: Lactuca serriola; assembly: GCF_051521515.1. Taxonomy (NCBI): domain Eukaryota; kingdom Viridiplantae; phylum Streptophyta; class Magnoliopsida; order Asterales; family Asteraceae; genus Lactuca; species Lactuca serriola. The sequence goes on along the minus strand of NC_136409.1, from coordinate 20,496,340 downwards.
GTAAGATAGAGATATGAGAAAATGATCTTTATAATTCAAAGAGAAAGATCAAAAGATCGTAGTGAAGAAGTGGTAAGAGGTGTTTGATACAAAAGATGAGCACTCTATTTATAGAGTCTCTAAAATTTACATCACAAATAAACAAATAATAGCCTACTGACTATCATGGCTATGCAAGGTCCTTTGGATAAAGAAAGACCATCACACTAAGTTAGAGGACGTAACATAATCTTCATTGCGGTTCACTTCTTGACACTATGGTAAAGACTTCATTATGGTAGGAGAGAGTTGATTGCGGTAGCTGAAAGATAGTTGCGGTAGACAAAAAGTGATTGCGGATTGCCAAGTTTAAGAGGGTCACTTTTTTCTCTAACAATTTTCCCTAAGTGACCTCTTCAACTTTTGTTCATTACTTATCAAGCTTCAAAATTTTGATGAGGAGCCACCAAAACTTTCTCACTTCTCCTAGCCAAGTGACTCTTCTCGTAATCTCATACTTCACTTCTTCAGTTCTATGCTTCGATCTCTGAACCAAAGCTACGGTAACTTCAAGTTTTTTGCGGGTCATTCGATGTATTGCGTTGATTGGGATGAATTACTTGATATCATTGTTGTCTCTTTTATACACAACTCCAAGTTCAGGGAAGTTTGTTGCTCCTAAGGACCTTTCTTGATAACCTTCAGTGAACATTGGTGCACGTTCAAGAGCTGGAAGATGTTGGATTAGTGTCTAAGTCCATAACTATTTTGGTATGTACTTGACCCGATTATGAGCATGGTCCTTTTGGGTTGCCTTCGCCATAGCAATATGTAGGATGAATTAAGGAGAGAAAGGTTTAATTATGATTTATTAATATATTATGAGAATAATATATTAAAGGAGAAATCATATTTTTTAATAAATATTAATGAAGAATTAATAAACAATTAATTTTGTGGCTAAAAGAGATTAATTAAACTTAGGGGACTGGAATTGTAATTATAAGCTAATTGCAATTGGGCTATGGATCACCATGGAATAATAGGTTGGACGAATTCTATGGGGAACCCCATTAGAAGTCGTCCAAGGCATGTTCCATAAGGGTTCCATGGGCTGCTTAGGGCTTAAGCCGTCAAATTAGGGTTTCCTTGTTAGATAACCCTAATTATTTAAAGAACCCTTGAGACCCAAAAACGTGGCTAAGTGTTCCTTTAGGGTTTCCAGCCGTTGTTGGTGCCTCCTCTCTCCTCCCACATCATTCAAGTTGCTTAGTGGTGTTTGTGACTCCATTAGAGGTGTAGTACTTGAGGCACTAAGCTTTCTGAAACCAAGGATTGAGTGTTATTGCTAAATAACAATCAAAGGTAAGATCTAAACCCTAATTTCAGTTATAGTTTATTAGATATAAGGTTTATGGCTTTGGATTATCAATTTCATGTTCATTAGACATACTAGATCCAAAGCTCTTAGGGTTTGCATGTACACCATAGGATTGATGTATTGCTCAAAGCCCATCAGTGGTATCAGAGACTAGGGCTGTTTGTTAGGGAATTTGATGCTTGATCGATCGATTATTGCATGAAAAACGAACTTTTTTGCCCTCTGCCTTACTGACTCTGCGAGTCAGTGGATGAAGTCGGCGAGTCCAGTCCCTGAGTCGGCGAGTCCAAGGGTTTGGCAGTGAATTTTGGCGATTTTCTTGCTGTTTTGGATTGGGATACTTACCATAAACATTTTTAATTAGTAAAATCAGATTTTTATTGATTTTGGGTGAACATACTTAACAACATAATAGTAGATAATTACCATTTAATCAAATATTTGTTACCTTATAAGATAATGTTTAATTGTTTGAGTTATTTGATAAATTATCCTACAAGATATTTGACTAGGTCAAAATTAGATAATTGCCTTATTTGAATAGTTTCAAATTACTCCTTTTAAGTTTTATAGTTTAAATTTGAACTTAAAAGTTTTGTTCTTTGAAATTTAAATAGTTAAACCCAAATGTTTTGAAAAGTTTCAAAACTTGCCCTCAAGTTTTGAAATTTAAATTTTTTAATTAAAAGTTTAATTTTGAAATATGTAAATTCTAAACCCTAATGTTTTGAAATGTTTCAAAACATGCCCTCAAGTTTTGGAATTTAAAATTTTTTAATTAATAGTTTAATTTTGTAATATTTAAATTCTAAAACTCTTGTATTTTGACAAGTTCAAATTACACCCTCATGGTTTTGTTAAGTTAATTAAAAGTTTAAGTAAAAGAGAAAGTTAATAAAACCACCTAGTATTTTAAAAGTGTAAAATACACCCTATACTATATATATATATATATATATATATATATATATATATATATATATATATATATATATATATATATATGTAACATTAAAAGTCTAATATTATAAATATATGAGTAAAGAGTGAGTCTTACCGATAGTAGGCCTCATTCATGAAGCTGGTCTATAAGGGGTGTTTAAGGAAATTGCCTATAATATGGCGATTGAATGGGTATCCACTCTTACCCACCGCACTCTTGACTAGTGGAGGGTCATTAGCCGAACGGGTAGGATAGGACAGAAACCTTCCATTATAAGTATAATGAAGTATAAAGTAACTAAATGATTTTACAAATTCCCAAATCATAGTTACTTTAGAAAAATGTGAAATTGTATGCTAATCCATGGAATTACACTTCGTATCCTTCTCAGACGTTAGTGGAGCGTGTGTGGTTAACCAGCACACTAATTTGGGGATCAAATTGGTAGCGAAGTGTGGCTCGATGTTTATCATAGATCAATAGAGCGCGTGTGGCTAACCGGCACATTGATTAGGTGATAGTAGCATTGAGTGCACCATGTACATTTGCATGGTTATTCACACCTTATTTGTGATCATCGGTATCCTAGTCATAAATGAAGGGTATAATCGAGATTAAACATGCCATTGAAAAGTTCAATGAATCTCAAAAGATCTAGGAGTTTCAATTCATTTAAAACTTAAATTTCGTTTTCGTTTTTCATGGTGGAAATTGGTAAATCGTCATTTACCTACTTTCAAATATTCTGCAACTAGATTACGACATCCCTCTTCTAGGTTGTAGAGTATTGTGTTGGATCCTAGCCTTGATTTTTCATTTGGGTGTTACATCAAGGATTCTAATCAAATTGACTTAAATTATGTCTGAATCTTATAATGGTCTTCCCAAATCCCATGGAACAAGTTTTCCAAATGAAGATGATATTCCACGATATGATTGAGGATCCAGAGATCATGCTTCACTTCCTCCACCTCCTCCAATTATTCTCCCTGACCCACAAGTTCGAAGGCTTGAAAAGTTCAAGGTCACTCAAGCCCTTTTGGCAAGTGAAAACAAAGATGGGAAACATGTGTGTGCACACGTCTTAGAGATGAAGTCACACATTGACAGGTTAAGGATGTTGGATGTCAAGATTTTAGGTGAGTTGGCTGTTGACTGGGTTCTTCAATCGCTTCCTGAATCATATAGTGAGTTCGTAAGAGAGTACTATATGATGGAACACGAAGTGACCCTCATTGATCTCACCTATTTGCTTATAGCTGCTGAATCAGCAACGATTTGGTGTGCTGGTCAAGTAAATTTGTCTGGTGAATCAAAATCCCAAACTTCAATGGACATTGGCAACATTGGAAGTCCAGAAAGGACAAAGTATGAGATTGTCCCATGTGTTGTGACAAAGGAGTCCATTTGCTTTTATTGCCAAGAGAAGGGGTATTGGAGACGAAGCTGCCCAAGCTACCTGAGAGATCTAAGAGATGGGAGAGTCAAGACATATGGCTCTACTTCAGGTAAAATCCAATAACTAACTCTATAAGTTCCTATTCTTTGATTTTCAACACATGATGTGATAATATTACATTTTGATGTTTTGTAGGATCGAAGAAAAGAGAGGAAGCTTAAGGGAAGAAGTAAGCTGAATCTGATCGTGAAGAAATAGACTTCGATCGCATTGCTTGAAGATCGGATTTTTGAGCTACTACTTTAGATTTAGAATAGATTGCTTAGAAATTGAAATAGCATAGTTTTCATTTGAATTGCATTGTATGGACAAGTTTTTCTGCAATAAAATGAATTTTTTGATTCCGTCTTATTTATTTATCCTTGCAATGGCATATGTGAAATGGATGTTTATGTATTTGTAATCTTAGAAGTGTTCAATTGGATGTGATTCTTGATTATGTTATTTGTGAAATGTCGAGAATTTTCCAAATAGGGAGAGTTTTTCATCGCCCAAGTTTCAATTGGACAGAAACTTGGAATCATGCAACATGCATTGCGTGATGAATGAGAAACTTTATATTTGGAAATTAGACTAAATCTTTGGCAAAGTGTCAAGTGAAGGACTAAGAGATCGAGTACACTAGGTTGTACGTTGATCAAGTCCACCACAAGAGTGATAAAGATTCGTCATGATTTACTAAGGTTTAGTAAATATGATTATACTTATAAGATTAAGTGTAATTCTGAGTTGGTTGAAAGAGTTTCAATGAATAGCAGAACGAATAAAGAAGAATCAAGTAGGCAGAAAGATAAAAGTTTCTCCATTCTAAGAAGAAGGGAGAGTACCTTTTATTGTGTTTTATGATAAGTCTTAATGATTAAGAACCATATCTCAATTGATCCTCTAGACGAGTCTTAGTTCATTTGTATGTCTAAGAAGAGGAATCGAGAATTGTGAAATGGTTAAATCAAGAAGTCAATCATACTTCATTCCAATATCAAGTCTTAGAGTTATACTCCAAGATTGTGAATTGAGTGACACATCTTTAGTAGGTTTATAACACTCAACAAATGTGGAATTGGAAAAAGTCTTCTTATTCCAGCATATTTGAGATTGGTAAGTTGTGATGTCTTAGATAAGAGAAAGACCAACTAAAAACAATTATGTGAAGTAATAGTCTTGATAAAAACTACACTAACTCTTGAATATTTGTTTTGTCAAGGAATGTTTCTTGACAAGAGAATCTTATATGTCAAGGACTCAGTGGGAGTCTTAATGGTCTTAAAAGGTTTCAAGAACAACTCAAGAGTTAAACCTAGTTGATCATCTCTAGCACACGACTTGAGGTTTAAAGCCTATCGTGGATGACACACTCTTTTTCTGTGCCATTCCAATTGAGTAAATTATGCATGTGAGTTCTATGAGTTCTCATTTGAATGCATAAAGACAAAGCACCTTGATCAATGGAAAGTACATTGATATGAAGGGGTGAGTTGCTTGGAAGACATGGTGGGCATTCATGTTACCATGAGGCAAGAAATCGAGATTGAACACGTTCGGTCCATATGAGTTTGGATTTATCGCAAACTTTGGTTTTGGCAAATTCACATGGATAGGAACACATACACTTTAAAATCTAAGTGTCATGAGGTTTCCCTCCTTTATTAAAATGATTGTAAGGAAATGCTTTCACTAAGAGAGATTTTAAGAAGATTGCAATTGTGAAAATTGTATTCTCAAATTCGATTATGATTACGACATCTCTCTTCATAGTTCGAATTGTGAGATTTGGCAATTAGTCTGAACATTTGGGAGTTAGTAACATAAGTTATGAATTTCTTTAGACACACATGTGAGCTTTCTACGGCAAAGGTGTATGAGGTTAAGAAGCTTAGATAAAGGCGTATCAAAGCATCAGGAATTTAGAAATATGAACTTACGGAATTCAATAAGCATTGTTTTTTGGAAGTTCAAGTGTTTTCTAAATACGTGTCAAAGCTAGAGGGAGCATAAGTATTATGCTTGTATGGAAATAATCATTGTGTTAGTGGGAGCATGATTATTATTATTTCAAGTATTGCAAGTTAGCAATATTAATTATAGAAAACAAAGATTCACTTTGCAAAGTTGCATTATACTTCATTTCAAATTTAAAGGCTTAGATTGTGGAATTTTAATCAAATTTAGTAAAGTAAATATGAATGTTGTGATGGAATCCTTCAACATGAGGAAATTCTATATATGGAAAGGATAATTGCATTCTCAAAATTTGGTTACGATTACGGCATCCCTTTTCATAATCAAAATTATGAGAACATGGCAATTAGAAATATTATAGCAGAAGAATGGTAAAGTATCACGTCTTCATGTGAGACATTATGAATCGTGTTCCATACGCTTCGGGTATAGGATCGATTGAAAATGCTATAATATTTGACCATTCTAAAATTTTCCAAATCCTTAGTGCATTAAGAAGGAAAACGGACTAGAACGGTTTTTGCTAAAATAATTAAACAACTATCAAAGGACGATCTAAGGTTCGCCAAGGATTTGTTGCTTGTGAGTAGTTGGAAGTATAGTATTGGATGGACCATTTTCACATTATTTTGAATAAATAAGACTCTATTTAGAATGAGTTGTCATATGGCAAATATGGAAATGTTTCCATATTAGGAGTTGGATATTAAGAGTCTATGGCTAGAAACTTTTATGCAAGAAGGATGTTCGAAGGAATGTACTTTGAATTTGAGACTTCGCGTCTATGGAATTCTCTTGTAACAATTTCTGATAGAATACCTTAGAATCTCATCAGCCAAGTCTTGGTGACTTTTGTGCTATGACATTACAAAAGGATCATTGCATAAAATGTTAGAATCTAACATATTCTGTTAGTGGCAAGAATGTTGTCATCTTACACTAATGATAAGGATTGGGAATTGTGAAATGAGTTTCATTAGAAAGGTTTTCAATTGATCTATTTCACAAAGTAAGGATCATAGGTAACATAGTGTGCATGCTTGGAGCATAGGACAACTATTGTTGTAATTCAAGTAATAAGTTGATTATCCGAAACATTAAACAATGAATAACGAGTAGTCAATATGGTGTTTAAATAAAAGGTGTTTTATTTACGCTCAAAAGTTTTGAGGTCATATAGGATTAAGTATTATCATTGCGTTTCATTTTGCATGTTTTGACTACTAGAATAACTGGGTTATTCAAACCTCCACAGTCGATCATACGTTGGAAATAGGTATGAAGGAAGACTGTCATGAATTTTTCTGTAGATTGTCTAAAGTGTTTAGACATAGCACGAGTTTGTTGTATAGTTCATGAGTGTTTTGATAAGATTAAAGTATTGGATTAAACCACGCTAATGAGAATCACTTCATGGATTTTATCACGAGTGATTGTGAGACGATAATATTGTATATCCTTGATACCGAGACGTATGAGTTGTTATTAGCTGGTCGGTTGCACATTGATGATAAGTAAACACACCAGTAACTTGGTGTTATAAAACTTATTGTTGTGTCGATTCCATTAGTAGGTGCAAGCGAGCATTTGAGTCAAAGTTTATCCATTCCTTTTACCCAAAGTGGGATAAAAGCGATATATGTGGGCCCCTCGATGATTTAGTGATGACACCCTAAGCGCTTGGCCAAGCCGGGACTGAGTTGATGAGTTCAATTGTGGTATGTTATCAGTAGTCGTAAATCAAATGTCGGGAAACAACACATAGATAGAGAGAATGATTTAAATCCATGTCTCGTGTCTATACGATATATTGAGAATGGAGGAATATATAATCCCTTATCTAGAGGACACGTGTATCTAATGAGATCAGAGTTAACAACGTCTTTTGAAATCTACGATTACTGATCAGGTTCTGAAGTTATGCAAAATAGTTATTAGACTTATCCAAGTAGGAGACTGTTGGATTAGTGTCTGATTCATAAGTATTTTGGTATGTACTTGACCCGATTATGAGCATGGTCCTTTTGGGTTGCCTTCACCATAGCAATATGTAGGATGAATTAAGGAGAGAAAGGTTTAATTATGATTTATTAATATATTATGAGAATAATATATTAAAGGAGAAATCATATTTTTTAATAAATATTAGTCAAGAATTAATAAAGAATTAATTTTGTGGCTAAAAGAGATTAATTAAACTTAGGGGACTGGAATTGTAATTATAAGCTAATTGCAATTGGGCTATGGATCACCATGGAATAATAGGTTGGACGAATTCTATGGGGAACCCCATTAGAAATCGTCCAAGGCATGTTCCATAAGGGGTCCATGGGCTGCTTAGGGCTTAAGCCGTCAAATTTGGGTTTCCTTGTTAGATAACCGTAAATGCCTACCTATTTAAAGAACCCTTGTGACCCAAAAACGTGGCTAAGTGTTCCTTTAGGGTTTCCATCCGTTTTTGGTGCCTCCTCTCTCCTCCCTCTTCGTCCAATTTGCTTGGTGGTGTTTGTGACCCCATTAGAGGTGCAACACTTGAGGCACTAAGCTTTCTGAAGCCAAGGATTGATTGTTATTGCTATATAACAATCAAAGGTAAGATCTAAACCCTAATTTTAGTTATAGTTTATTAGATCTAGGGTTTATGGCTTTGGATTATCAATTGTATGTTCATTAGACAAACTAGATCCAAAGCTATTAGGGTTTACGTGTACACCATAGGATTGATGTATTGCTCAAAACCCATCAGAAGATTGAACTTTTGGACAAGCACTGGATGAATATCTACATCGATCTTAGCAAAGTCACACACCAAGGACTTACGAAATTCTCAAGCTTTCTCATACGCTATTTTCATCTTCGGATGTTTCTCGGACTTGATTTGAAAGACCCTGCAATCAGAAATACTTCCTGAGGATTCATGCAAGGAAAATCAGCTTGAGTCATACTGAATGAATTATGTCTTCATAAACTTCCTTATTTTGAAATTTTTCACTGCTGAAGGTCTATCATTAGACCAGATGCTCACAAATTCAGATCCATGCTTGGCATGGAACTGATTTAGAAGTTCAAACTCGAGAGGTATCCTTTTATCATTAGGAAGGCTAAGGTTGATAGGTTCAAAAACAGGGAAGAATTTAGAGGTGGGCGAAACCGAAACATCCCAATTTCCATCAGAAGGTGGTTCAGCATAAGTGAGAAAGGGTCTGTGATTATCATCAAGCAATCTTCGAGTGTGATTAACCCGAGAATAGATCAGGGTTTCATCCATGGTTGTGTCGAAGCCATGTTCTCTCCAAATTTGTTCAGCGAATTTTACTGCCTTCCAGTCTTTCTTCTGTTGACGGGTGGCAAGAGAGTCATTGGAGTGCTCCGAAGACATTGTAGGCTCAAGGTTTTTGAAATGCAGAGGAGTTTCTTGGTGAGGGGATTGATGTTGAACTTCTTGTTGCGGGGTATCTTTGTAACGCCTGTGTTTCCGTGCTTGCCATTTTAGCAATGTAATAGTCTAGGTTAACTTTTGTAACCCGTTTTGAAATAATAGAAGTATATTATTTGAGTATTATGTGTTTTGTGCCTAATTGCTTAATTATGTGGTTTGATTAATTAAGAATAAAAATAAGCGTCAAAAGTAAAGTATGAGATAAGTCTGATATCTTTACATAAAGTTGTAGTGGTTGAAATGAGGTTTCCGAATATATATAGAACGCCCAAATCTGACTTCGTATGAGGAAGTTATGATTTATCGAAGTTTCGACTTAGCGGTATGCAGCCTGAAATACTCGATTTGAGATCGAGTGGTTTTTAGCCGAAGCATTCTAAACGAGGATCGAAGGTATCGTTGTTGGTATCGAAGCGATAAAAAGTTAAGCGAGAACGGACGTCAAACGAAGAAGTTATGAATTTATAACGAAAGTTTATGTCGCGGCCTATTAAAAATAAATAATAAAAAATAAAGTCGAAGTTAGCCGACGGAGTCTAAACGAAAGTTGTAGAGCGTAGTCTAACCTTTCCGTGGATATAAAGAACCTCGAAAACGGAGTTCATATGAAGAAGATATGAATTTCCGAAGTTTGATAAATAAATTGTATTTATTTTTAATTGAAAAATCCGGCATTATCCGAAGGGGGAGTCATCAGTCCGATCCGACGTACGCCCCGCGTACTCCGAAGGTGTCGACATCGCCGCCAGTGGCTTCGGATGACGCATGCGGTGATGACTTCGGAGGCCAGTACTCCCCGCGTACGCCTGTACGCCCCGCGTACTCCGAGGCTCCAGCCTCCTATAAATAGGATGCGAGGGCAGCCGGCTATTTTGCTAATTTCTTCTCTTCTCTCTCCCGTTTTGCATCGTTTTGCGTGCCAGAAATACCCCGAAGCGCCGGTATTATTCTCGAGCCCCGAGGCAAGTCCCGAGATCCCGAAGATCCCGAGAAGTGCGGTTCCCGAGTCGAAGCTCTGCCCACGAGAAGTTCGATTTTTGTGAAGATCTTCCAGATCTGCTGAGGATTACTACTTCTGCAAGTCGTAGTGCTGTCCGATCGTCTTCTGATCAAGTGAGTGTATACTACCTTTCATAAACACGATAATAATACAAGTGCGGTTTGAGTGTATTAAGTAAATTGTGGTTTATATGTGTGAGGGTGCAATTACTTTCTTCTAGCAAGTAACTATGAAGTATTTTATGCGATATACTTGTTATGTGTATATTTTGTGATTGTATGCGTGAATGGATATTCACTTTATTCCATCTCATAGATCTGAATTGCTTTCTATGAAATTCGTGTTACGTGGGTATGCCTCATCTGTTATGTAGAATATATATTGAATGAAAATGATATACAGGTTTCAAACTATGTATGAAAATATATATTTTATCTACTAATATGTTGGGTAGAACATGGGTAGATAGTTGGTGTGTAATAAACAGATGAGAGGCCTCAATGTTGTTGTTGTTATTGATCTAGTTATTCAGCGGAGTATGGATAACGACCACAGACTCTTTCTAGACAGTCCAGTGGAACGCTAGCAGGTTCATAACCTGTACGTGTTGTGAACGATGTGTTCACCAGTGTACTCTATCCCCCTCATGGTTGCCTTTAAGATATCTATTGTTGAGGAAACCCCTTCGCAGTGATCTCCGTCCCGATGAAAATTCTAGATTAGGTCCCTTGAGATAGATGTTATTTTAGGGACGTAAAGTGAGGATAACGGGAATGGGTAATCGGGATAGTGATTGGTTGGTGAAAATTAAATATAACTTATTTATTGTGGGTTGAAAACCCTATATGCTCACCAGGCTCCCAAGCCTGACCCACTCAGTTTTATTTGTATTACAGGTAGTGGCGCAAGGGCATAAGATGGTTGAATCATCAAGTTGTTTTGTTTACAAGTCTGTATATGTATATATTTGTTGAATGACTTGCAATGTTATCGTTTATGCTTTATGGTCTGTATCAGAACATGACATCCCGAGTTTTGTTTATATAATGAAAATGCATCTCTTGATGAAATGCTTTGATAAATATTATTTTATCATGTTTTGTTTTGGGAACAAATTCCGCAACTCTTTCAAATCAAAAGGATTTACTCTGAAATTATTTAAAAGTATAAATGAAAATCGGTCTTTTCTGGCCGAGATTTTGGGGATGTCACAGTTGGTATCAGAGCATTAGTTTAAGCGAACTAGGAATTTGTTGGTATTGCTAGACTTAAACTTAGAATGCTAAGTGGAATTGTGAGTTGTGTGTTTGTTGGATTTTAGACACGAGCACTAGTTATTTTAGGAAAGTTGCCTAAAATGCTTTTATGTGCTAAATGTTATATGTTGCCATATATGATATTAATTGTTCGGATCTACGGTTTGTTGCCGACCGGATCTGGAAACCTTATGTGTGTAGGATTCTAAGCGTGTGTATACGGTATTAGAACTAGCATGTAAACGTTTCGGAGTAATAAGGATGATTTGAATATCTATCGTGAATGAAGATCTAAATTTCACCTTATTCGGTGTGTAGATCAAAAATGGTGAGAACAAGGAGTGGCGTTGGAAACGCGGATGAAAACATGAATCAACCGCCAGTGATTAAGCAAATACCTGTTGTAGCAGCAGCACCAGAACCAATAACAATGGCTGCGGTGCAAGCCATGATTCAGGCTATGCTAGCCGAACAAAGGGAGGAGATGCGACAAATGTTGCATGATAATAGGGATGAACCTATCATACCTATTGAGGAACCCGAATTGATCCCCGAGCAATCGGAGGAAGGGAACAATAGTCGCGTTATGAGTCAAGTTGGGACTCAAGGAGAACGAAGGAACGATCCGGAAAGGAGAAACAACAAGGATGGGCGAATGTACAAGAACTTCTTGGGCGCCAAGCCGCCAAGTCTTTGCTGGAAGCCCAAAGCCTGTTGAGATAATGGATTGGATCTCCGAAATGGAGATGGTATTTGAAAGTTGCGACTGTAACAAAAAACAGAAGACCGTCTTTGTGGTTAGACAACTGAAGACTGGAGTCTTGAGTTGGTGGAAGTTGTTGGCAGATACTATGCCACGAGGAGAAGCCCTGAAAATGTCATGGGAGGAGTTCTTGGAGCAACTAAGGGTGCAGTATTGTTCAGAGATAGATCTGATTGATCTGAAAAATGAGTTCCAAAACTTGAAGAAGGGGAAGATGAGCATAGACGACTATGCTACTGCATTTACTGAGAAAATGAAGTTGTTTCCGTACCTAGTGCCAACGGAACTCTCCAAGATAGAGAGGTTTGCTAACGGACTGCCTGCCGACTTTGGTCCGACAGTCAAGGTGGCAACTACTCTGAAAATGGCTGTTCGTGCAGCTAAGAATGTGGAGGCCCAGCAAAAGGAAAAGGGTCTGGAAAGGATACATGTTGGAGAAAAGAGGAAGTTCGATGGAACTTCAGGGTCCAACAAGAAAAACAAGTTCTCGAAGTCTGGTTCGAGGGGAAGTGGAGGTGAAGCGAAGTGGTGCGACAAATGTAAGAAGAAGCATCATGGAAGATGTGAGGTGGCGAACACATGATACAAGTGTGGAAAGCCAGGGCACTATGCCAATGAATGTACCCTCACTAAGAAAGTTTGCTATGGTTGTGGTGAGGAAGGACACATGTCGAGGGACTGCCCGAAGAAAAAGGAGGCAGCTAGACCCAACATTCCACCAAAGCCAACGGCGAGAGCATTCCAGATGACACTGGAAGCTGCTAAAGATGAAGCTGATGTCGCTTCAGGTACCTTTCTCGTTAACGAATTGCCTACCCAAATTTTATTTGATTCTGGAGCCAACTACTCCTTTATGTCGCATGAATTTGGTAGAAAGCTAGCTTTGCCTGTTGATAGACTAGATAATGCCTTATTAGTCGAAGTTGCCAGTGGCAAGTTTGTACCTGTTTGCCATCGTATGAAAAACATCTTAATTGATCTGAATGGGAATAAGTTCCATGAGGAATTATTGCCCATAGAACTAAATGGTTTCGACATTGTTTTGGGAATGGATTGGCTTAGCGCCAATGACACCGAAATTTTATGCAAGAAGAAAATAGTCAAGGTAAACCTGCCTGGGAAAGATTTGTTTATGGTGTACGGGGACAAACGCAGAGTGAATTCTGGAATCATTTCATTGATGAAATCCAGAAAATGTTTGACCAAGGGGTTTACATCATATCTAGCATTCGTGATTGATGCTAAGAAGGAAAATTAGGTGATGCAGAATATTCCAGTTGTGTGTGATTATCCGGAAGTATTTCCCGAAGATCTTCCTGGATTACCGCCTGATAGACAAGTGGAATTCCGTATTGACTTGTTGCCAGGAACGACGCCAATTGCGAAAGCACCTTATCGATTAGCACCGACGGAGATGAAGGAGCTAATGATGCAACTTCAGGAGTTACTGGACAAAGGTTTCATTAGACCTAGTTCATCGCCCTGGGGAGCTCCGGTGTTATTTGTGAAGAAGAAAGATGGAAGTATGAGAATGTGCATTGATTATAGAGAGATGAATAAGGCAACAATAAAGAATAGATATCCGTTGCCAAGGATTGATGACCTGTTTGATCAATTGCAAGGTTCGAGCTATTTCTCGAAGATCGATCTAAGGTCAGGATATCATCAGCTGAAAGTAAGAGAGCAGTATATTGAGAAGACTGCATTCAGAACTAGATATGGACACTACGAGTTCTTGGTTATGTCGTTTGGACTAACCAATGCTCCTGCAGCATTCTTGGATTTAATGAATAGGGTTTGTAATCCTTTCCTTGATAAATCCGTGATAGTGTTCATAGACGACATTCTGATTTACTCGAAAAGCCAAGAGGAGCATGGCAGACACTTGAGAGAAGTGTTAGAAGTTTTGAAGAAGGAGAATCTATATGCTAAGTTCTCCAAATGTGATTTTTGGATTCGTGAAGTCCAATTCTTGGGTCACGTGGTCAACCAAGAAGGGATAATGGTTGATCCAGCAAAGATTGAAGCTGTGACAAAGTGGGAACAACCGAAAAGTCCCACGGAGATTCGAAGCTTTTTAGGATTAGCCGGATATTACCGAAGGTTTATCCAAGGCTTTTCTTCGATTGCTAGTCCATTGTCAGCTTTGACCCACAAAGGAGCTACTTATGCTTGGAGTGATAAGCATACAGAAGCATTCGAGAATCTAAAGAAGAAGATATGCGAGGCACCGATACTTTCTCTACCCGATGGAGTTGAAGACTTCGCCGTTAATAGCGATGCGTCTGGGGTTGGATTGGGTTGTGTTTTGACCCAAAGAGAAAAGGTGATAGCATATGCGTCTCGACAGCTGAAAGAGCATGAAAAGAATTACCCGACTCATGATTTGGAGTTGGCAGCGGTAATTTTCGCTCTGAAAATATGGAGGCATTACCTCTATGGCACGAAGTGCAAACTTTTCACTGATCATAAGAGTCTCCAATATCTCTTTAATCAGAAGGAATTAAATATGAGGCAACGACGCTGGCTAGAATTACTTAAAGACTATGACTGTGAGATACTTTACCACCCCGGTAAAGTTAATGTTGTTGCTGATGCTCTCAGTCGGAAAGTCAATCTTGAAAGGAAAAGGCCAAGAGCGTTGAGAATTGAAGTTGTCTCGACTATTGTGGAAAGTATAAAGAAAGCTCAAGAGGAAGCTTCTGAAAAGAATGACCGAAAGGAGGAACGTTTGGGCAAAACGTTGGTGTTCGGTGTAAACAGTCACAGACTGAAGGTGTTCCAAGATCGGATTTGGGTACCTAAGTCCGGAGGAATTAGAGGTCTTCTGATGGAAGAAGCTCACAAAACCATGTACTCGATTCATCCGGGTAGCACTAAAATGTATAGGGACCTGAAACCCTACTACTGGTGGACGACGATGAAGCTTGATGTTGCAAAGTATGTGGCTGAGTGTGTGACTTGTGCGAGAGTAAAGACACAACATCAGAAACCGTATGGGAGTTTAGAACCTTTGCCTGTGCCAATGGGTAAGTGGGAAGACATTGCTATGGATTTTGTCACTAAACTGCCCAGAACAAAGAATGGTCACGACATGATTTGGGTGGTCGTTGATCGATTCACTAAGAGTGCGCATTTCATAGCGGCCAAGGAGAAATGGTCTATGGAAAAGCTTGCGAATTCTTACGTGAAGGAAATTGTGAGGCTTCACGGTGTTCCGTTAACGATTGTGTCGGATCGTGATAGCCGTTTCACCTCGAGGTTTTGGAAAAGTCTACAAGAGGAAATGGGTACTAAGTTGTGTTTAAGTACAACTTACCATCCGTAGACTGATGGTCAGAGCGAACGAACGATACAAATGCTTGAGGATATGCTGAGAGCATGTACCTTGGAATTCCTAGGTAATTGGGATAAACATTTACCTTTGGTAGAATTTTCCTATAATAATAGTTTCCACTCGAGCATTAAGATGGCACCTTATCAAGCTTTGTACGGGCAGAAGTGTCGTACGCCGTCTTGTTGGCTTGAGGCTGGGGAAAAGCAGTTTATGGGACCGGAGTTGGTTCATCAAACTGCTGAGAAGTTGAAAATAATTAGGGAAAGAATGTTAGCAGCTCAGGATCGTCAAAAGAGTTATGCTGACAAGAAGCAAAGACCGATGACTTTTGAGGTTGGGGATTCGGTTTTGCTTAAAGTCTCGCCGTGGAAGGGACTTATAAGATTTGGTAAAAGGGGAAAGTTGAGTCCAAGGTTTATTGGACCGTTTAAAGTTCTTCAGAGGATTGGGAACCAAGATTACAAGCTTGAACTACCAGAAGAACTGAATGGAATTCATAACACTTTTCATGTGTGTTATTTGAGGAAGTTCACGGGGGAAGTTCCCGACATGATTCCACTTTCGGAGTTGAGAGTCGATGAGAACAAAAGGTTGATTGAAGAACCAGAGGCAATCGTTGACCGAAAGACTAAGAAGTTGCGATGCAAGATGGTCGACTTAGTGCTTGTCCGATGGAAACACACGAATGGGCCGAATCTCACTTGGGAGACGGAGAGTGACATGATGGGTCGCTATCCACAGTTGTTTGTTGATGTGTGATTCCGGGGATGGAATCATTCTAAGGTAGAGAGAATTGTAACGCCTGTGTTTCCAGGCTTGCCATTTTTAGCAATGTAATAGTCTATATTAACTTTTGTAACCCGTTTTGAAATAATAGAAGTATATTATTTGAGTATTATGTGTTTTGTGCCTAATTGCTTAATTATGTGGTTTGATTAATTAAGAATAAAAATAAGCGTCAAAAGTAAAGTATGAGATAAGTCCGATATCTTTACATAAAGTTGTAGTGGTCGAAATGAGGTTTCCGAATATATATAGAACGCCCAAATCTGACTTCGTATGAGGAAGTTATGATTTATCGAAGTTTCGACTTAGCGGTATGCAGCCTGAAATACTCGATTTGAGATCGAGCGGTTTTTAGCCGAAGCATTCTAAACGAGGATTGAAGGACTCGTTGTTGGTATCGAAGCGATAAAAAGTTAGGCGAGAACGGACGTCAAACGAAGAAGTTATGAATTTATAACGAAAGTTTTTGTCGCGGCCTATTAAAAATAAATAATAAAAAATAAAGTCGAAATTAGCCGACGGAGTCTAAACAAAAGTTGTAGAGTGTAGTCTCACCTTTCCGTGGATATAAAGAACGTCGAAAACGGAGTTCGTATGAAGAATATATGAATTTCCGAAGTTTGATAAATAAATTGTATTTATTTTTAATTGAAAAATCCGGCATTATCCGAAGGGGGAGTCACTAGTCCGATCCGACGTACGCCCCGCGTACTCCGAAGGTGTCGACATCGCAGCAAGTGGCTTCGGATGACGCATGCAGTGACGACTTCGGAGGCCAGTACGCCCTGCGTACTCCGAGGCTCCAGCCTCCTATAAATAGGATGCGAGGGCAGCCGGCTATTTTGCTAATTTCTTCTCTTCTCTCTCCCGTTTTGCATCGTTTTGCGTGCCAGAAATACCCCGAAGCGCCGGTATTATTCTCGAGCCCCGAGGCAAGTCCCGAGATCCCAAAGATCCCGAGAAGTGCGGTTCCCGAGTCGAAGCTCTGCCCACGAGAAGTTCGATTTTTGTGAAGATCTTCCAGATCTGCTGAGGATTACTACTTCTGCAAGTCGTAGTGCTGTCCGATCGTCTTCTGATCAAGTGAGTGTATACTACCTTTCATAAACACGATAATAATACAAGTGCGGTTTGAGTGTATTAAGTAAATTGTGGTTTATATGTGTGAGGGTGCAGTTACTTTCTTCTAGCAAGTAACTATGAAGTATTTTATGCGATATACTTGTTATGTGTATATTTTGTGATTGTATGCGTGAATGGATATTCACTTTATTCCATCTCATAGATCTGAATTGCTTTCTATGAAATACGTGTTACGTGGGTATGCCTCATCTGTTATGTAGAATATATATTGAATGAAAATGATATACAGGTTTCAAACTATGTATGAAAATATATATTTTATCTACTAATATGTTGGGTAGAACATGGGTAGATAGTTGGTGTGTAATAAACAGATGAGAGGCCTCGATGTTGTTGTTGTTGTTGATCTAGTTATTCAGCGGAGTATGGATAACGACCACGGACTCTTTCTAGACAGTCCAGTGGAACGCTAGCAGGTTCATAACCTGTAGGTGTTGTGAACGATGTGTTCACCAGTGTACTCTATCCCCCTCATGGTTGCCTTTAGGATATCTATTGTTGAGGAAACCCCTTCGCAGTGATCTCCGTCCCGATGAAAATCCCAGATTAGGTCCCTTGAGATAGATGTTATTTTAGGGACGTAAAGTGAGGATAACGGGAATGGGTAATCGGGATAGTGATTGGTTGGTGAAAATTAAATATAACTTATTTATTGTGGGTTGAAAACCCTATATGCTCACCAGGCTCCCAAGCCTGACCCACTCAGTTTTATTTGTATTACAGGTAGTGGCGCAAGGGCATAAGATGGTTGAATCATCAAGTTGTTTTGTTTACAAGTCTGTATATGTATATATTTGTTGAATGACTTGTAATGTTATCGTTTATGCTTTATGGTCTGTATCAGAACATGACATCCTGAGTTTTGTTTATATAATGAAAATGCATCTCTTGATGAAATGCTTTGATAAATATTATTTTATCATGTTTTGTTTTGGGAACAAATTCCGCAACTCTTTCAAATCAAAAGGATTTACTCTGAAATTATTTAAAAGCATAAATGAAAATCGGTCTTTTCTGGCCGAGATTTTGGGGATGTCACAATCTTGTTGTGGAGGAGAAGAATGATGAGATTGCACTAGAGTTGATGTTTTAGGAGATGGTTCCGGTGAAGATTGTGGAGTTGGAGGCTTGTTTTTGATCAGCAGTTAGTGAAGTTCTTGGAGGATTTTGATGAACCGGAGGAGTTTTGAAGTGTGAAGGATCAGGTTGTTGATTGAACGGACTGTGATCATTTTCCCCTTTTGAGGAATCAGACACTTGTTAATCCTCATACCACTGCTTCAGTCCGTCGATTTTGGAGACTGTTTGGATAAACTGTTGTTTGATCAACTCGGAGACTAAGAGATTGTTGGGGATTTCTGTGTTGAACGAGAGTTGGTGGAATTCCTTGATAAGCTTGAGAATTTCATTGACACGGGATGGAGCAAAGACAAAGTGTCTAAGATTGTTGATGGTGGATTAGAGGACTGCAATGGCTGACTCATAAGCATTGTAAGTATCTTGCACCAGGTTTACAGAGTGAGCAGCTTGACTTTCAAGGGTAGACTTGATTTCCTCTTTGAGTGCGGTTACCTCTTTGATGAGGTTTTCAACAGTGAATAGAAATTGTTTGTGATCCGCTGTGCGACTGTTATCAAGGGCTCTAATACTCTTTTCAATTATGAGAGAGATGCGCTTTGCAGTTAGACGTTCCTAGGTTTCAATATTTTCAACCCTTTCAACTAAGGACTGCGGGGTAGGGAGCTCAGTCTTTTGAGTTTTGTTGGAGGAGACTATAGCCAAAATTTGGTCGACTTTCGACTATAGAGAAAGAAATTCTTTTCTTGTAACTGCCAGCTTCTTCGTCTTCTTCTTCTTCTTTTCCTTAGGCTTAGAAGTGGGCTGTTGAGATCCACTTGATTCTTCTTCTTCATCAAAAATCATCAAGAACTCATCTGAATGCACATGCTTTTCAATTTCATTAACATCCAGATCATCAAGTCCAAACATCGGACCTGAGTTGATCTCTATTATGGTTCCATCATCGTTTGAGTCGTGATCTTCAGCAGTTGGAGGAGGCTGAGATGGACCAGCACCATCTTGAAGATTTTGAGCTTGTTGCATCGTGGCTTCCATTTTTGATATCCATTCTTGAATCCACAAGATATCATAAACATTTTTTGTATTGTTGAATGTATCAGGCCAGTAGTTAGCTATGATTTGAATATCTTTTTCCTGTTGTTGAATTTGCTGAGTTTGCTAAGCCTTGCGTGCCTAAAAAGCCCTGCAAAAAGCTTCATATTTCCTGATTCTGGATTCAGTACTTGGTTGGTACTGAGTCCAGGAATCATCAGAAGGATATCCGTCAAATCCTTTGGTTCGCACTCGGGTGTCCCCTAGGTTTGTGGATCCTGGCACACTGGTGCTCACCACGCCTAAACCACTTGTATTTAATGGTGGTGGAATAGGTTTTCCCAAGCTTCCTTGGTCTCCTTGACCTGTAGTCAAGTTTGGCATTGGCTTGGTTCTGGCAAGAGTTGAAGAAGTTGCTTGTAGTGGGTCATGTGTTCGTAGTGTTTGGGTTACAGAAAGAAGGATAGATTACAACTCCTCAAGCTCAAATATGTGTAAGTGGGCTGCCCTGGAAACCTTAGGGTAACTTGTACCAATGGGATCCTATTGGGATCCAACTGGGGGTGTGTCTCTATGTTGTGATGAAACATATAAACTTTCTCTATCTGAGTAGTTAGATAGGGTAGAAACGAATAAGCATGTGGGGGCTCCAAGGACTACCGGAGTCTGTATAGAGACTACGTTATGGGTCCGGTCACGCATTTGGCTATGACTAGGGGTAAGTTTGAGCTTCTTGCGTCTGAAAAGATCATCGGGTTCATGATCAGAGTCTTCTACAATATTGACAGGTTTGTCTTGAGTTTTGGAGGGAGAGGGATGAGCTTCATCCGAAGATTCAATGGTTTTGGACTTGCGTTTCTTTGAGGAAGTTTCTCCCTTTTGGACAATGTTACAGGGATCTTTCTTGGAGGATACAACTTTCTTGACGCGTTTGGGTTTTGGTTGACTATACTGTTCTTTGGTACGAGGAATTGAAGTTGAGATAGGAGTTGCAGTACTAGAAGGACCTTCAGTTTTGGTAGGGACTAGGATAGACTGACTAGGATGAGGTAGGGAAGAATGGTATGGGTCAATACATTGAACATTGTAATTATTTAAAACATTGAACATTGTTTTTGTTTTTAAAAGTAACAATATAATTTTTGTATATAATGTTACTTTTAACTATTGTTGTTGTAATTTATTTAAAGTAACGTATTCAAAAACTCTTAATTATTTTAGTTGGTTTTAGAAATTTAGTTTTTTAAAAATTTATTTGATGAATATTGTTAGTTTCTTTGATTTTAATTATTTAAAACGACAAACATTGTTCTTATTTTTAAAGATAACATTATAATTTTGTATATAATATTACTTTTAACTATTCTTATTGTAAATTATGTTTAAGGTACTTATTTGAAAATTCTTAATGATTTTGAAAAATAGTTTTTTGGTTATTTTTTGTTAATTTAAGATTACACTTTAGGTTTAACACTATAATTTATAACTTTTAATTATTTATAAAATAGTCTTTAGAATTTTTCAAAGTTTAACTGAAATTTTGATTTAATTTAACCGTTTAACATTATACTGAAATTAATAATTTAATTATTTTTCATAAAATCATAAATTATATAAATGTGTTGACTTTAAAATGACGATTACTTACATACCACACCATATTTAAACTATTAAGTTAACTATAATATGTTAGAAAGTTAAATTCTTAATTTTATAAATATAAGTAAATTATGATATTTTAATATTATAATTTAGTTAATTTATGATTAGAATTTAGTTTTTACATTCATTCAATATTATTAACTAATTTATAATAAATATTAGAAAAAAAAAATAAAAAGTAAAAGGTTTCAAATATATACAATGTATGTAAAAATATCATCTTCATTTTAAACTTTATGGTTTTCATACCCTTTTATCTAAAAAGAAAGTTAACTTCTCCAAACAATTCCCAAAATTCTCCACAAAATGAATTATACTTTTATTTATTTACTAGGTGTAAGACCTGTGTATTACACAAGTTGATTCAAAAAAATATCAAATATAATAAATGAAGATTCATTTTGCCACATGTCAATCTCTCATGACTTTTAACACATATCATTTTATGATATTTTTGAAATAAATAATATCCAGATATCAATTCTTAAGTTTTTCAAATTTTAAAATT
The DNA here is from genome assembly GCF_051521515.1 of Lactuca serriola. Taxonomy (NCBI): domain Eukaryota; kingdom Viridiplantae; phylum Streptophyta; class Magnoliopsida; order Asterales; family Asteraceae; genus Lactuca; species Lactuca serriola. The sequence continues at coordinate 20,474,613 of NC_136409.1, read as the reverse complement.
AAAAAGTCACATAATATTTATATATTTATATATATAAAGTATTAAATGTCATAAATATGATATTAAATTGCAACTAATACATTTTTTATTTCTTATTTTAAAATTTTATTTTAAAAAATAATTATTGTTTACAATTTAATATATATTTTTTAATCAATCCATTAAATACACGGATTTTACACTTAGTTAAACATTAAAGTGTAAACACAAAATATTTTTTAACGTACAACTTTAAAATAAGAAAGTAAGAAACGTATTTATTGCAATTTAATACTTTACATATATAAATATGTGATTTTAATTTTAAAAATTGAAATAAACTAAAAAATTGATAAATGGATAATATTTATTTCAAATATCATAAAATTGACATGTGACAAAACAGACTTTAATTTATCAAGGATGATTTATTTATAGTTAAATTCACTTATATGACCTTTAAATTATGTTATGATTATCCTCTTTCCTTTTTTTTTTTTTTAAATCATCATGAATATTTTTTCCCGTTAAAGAAACTTTTGTCCTATTATAATAGGAGAACTTCAATTATCACCGCAAGTTGCTCAATCTTTTACAAAATTAGATGTGCCTTTGTCGAGAGATAGACCCCAAGCTTTTTATGTACGGGCAAAACAACTTTTTTTTCCATCGGTGGGCTAATCACTTATCACGAGACCGGGAAATTTCAAAATAGAGATTTAAAATATAATTAGGATTTTGGTAAATGCACCATGCAGCCGCACAAATTCATTTTACATAATAAAAGTTAAAGTATCATTGTATTGTATTTTGTTAGTCTTCCTTAATATTATTTTGTCATATCTCCTATTTTCATTTATTTTGTAACATGTAATTTTGTTTTTATTTTAAATTAATTTTTATTTCACACGTCATTTTATGGTTTTTTTATTTTATTAAATTTTATATAGTATTTAAATGCAATAATAAATGCATATCAATTTTATTAATGAACTTTTTATTTAATTTCAAATTACTAAATTAAAGATTCCTTAATTTTCTTTATATATATATATATATATATATATATATATATATATATATATATATATATATATATAAATTCTTTAATTTAAAAAAAAAACTATAATTTTTATAATTCAATATTTTCTCACTTTTCTTATAAATTCAACTTCTCAAATGTTTTGAATTTGGTATTTAGTTTTTATTTTAAATAAACTCATGTAATAAATGAGTTTTACACCCAGTAAATGAATATACAAAGTGGATATTACTGATTAACTATTATGTATACCGTCAGATGAAAATGTTTTATATGTATCAAAATTCATAAATAGGAAACATAGACAAAGGTAAGCATGAAAACGTAAAGAAATATAAATTTATACCGACACGTACATAACTATAAGTGACTAAGATTTTTTTTAATTTAACAAAACTCAATTTCAAATAATAAAAAACTTATTATTTGTAACATAAAACATACGTAGAAAGCGAAAATAAAAATAAACACGGAAACATAAAAAAAAATACATCGAAACGTTGACTATGGAGGTTAAACATGAAAATTAGAAAGTAGAGAGGATGAACGTTGCATATTACAAAATTCAACGTAGAGGGTGTCAAAATGACATTTTAAAAGGTAAAGGATGGTATCATTTAAAAAGTAAATGGACAAAAAATATCTTTTTAGAAATTGGATGGGTTTAAAGCGTAAACGACAGGGGATAAACATGAAATTTTAAAATGGAGGGGATGAGAGTGATATTTTACAAAGTTCAAAGTGGGAAGGGTTACAATGATATGTAACATCCCGTATATTAAATCAATAAATAGATAAGGGTTAATATGAGTAGAAACCCTAAAATAATTAATAAATTAGCAAGGTGTTGGTTTCGAGGAGTTAACAGTCATAATTTTAGAAGTTGGGGGGTTAAAAGTGTAAGTTCCAGATTGGTTTTGTGGATATTCATGAAGGCAGGGGCTACAATTGAAAATAATTTGTAGAAAAGGGGCAGCTTGGTAATTTTGGGCATATTATGAAAAGAATTATGGAAGTGAGGGCTAGAAAGGTAAATTTCAGAATTAAATTGAAGAGATTTTGAATGGGAGGGGTCGGTTTTGCCATTTTCGTTATCAAGTTTTATTGAGCGAGATTTACACCCGTGCTTTCCATTCCAGGTTGAAGGAACGCCATTAATCAACCCTAACCCTAAGCATTGCAGCCGCCACTTCGTACTCCTCAACCGCCATCTCTCTTATTCTCGCATCACCGGTAGGTGGTACCCGGCCTAGTGGAACCCTAATGGACATAAACACTTAACCTTGGACTGGGTTGGTTTGTTATTGAGCTAGAAACCCTAATTAGGGTTTAGAAAACCTTAATTTTTGGGTTTGTTGGTTTGGACCTATTGGGACCTGCGTTTGGACCAGTGGAGTGAAGTATGACACATGCCGATTCCATTGTATGATGGCTTGGTGGAATAATGGACTTAATGGGTTATGTAAGAACACTTAACCCTAATCATCATTTCATGTGAAAACCCTAAATTTGATTGGGTGTTGAGTTGGGCCTTTCTATTGGGCTTTGATGATTGGGCTATTGATGTGCCATCCAAGAACAATCATGTGGACTAGAAGATGTAGATGGGCTTTAGGGTAAGGCCCAAATGAGGGTTTGGGCCCAATTTGAAAAATTGGACCATAGTTGGACCATTTGTGGACCTTTGTAGACTAATTTCGTATTGGGCCTTGGTGAACCCATGGGCTTGGGTTATTTATGGGCCAGGTTGGTGGACCATATTTAGACCTAATATATGAAGGTATGGTTTTAGATCCTAATGAGGTTAATTGTGCGTTTGGCTCAATGTTAGAGGCCGGAGTACAATAGTAGCATTTATAGGATCTGTCCGCCATCCGAAGTGAGTCTTCTCACTGTACTTACCTTTCTGGTAATTTATGTGTGACCGGAGGGTCTTATTCGTGTTATTGACCGGAGGGTCTTATTTACACTATTGACCGGAGGGTCTTAGTACATTATTGACCGGAGGGTCTCAATACATTGTAGACCGAAGGGTCTTAGTGTTGGATTAATGTCTAAGTCCATAACTATATTTGGTAAGACTTGACCCGACCTGGCATGGTCTATTTGGGTTGCATGACATCATGCACATGGATAGACTATAATGAGAGAAATAACACTTAAGGTTTGTTAATATATTATAAGTTATAATATATATTAATAAGATTATTTAATTAGTATTGATCAAGAATTAATCTAGAATTAATTAAGTGATCAAAAGAAGACTAATTAAATATATGGGTTGATTGTGTAAATCATCCATACTTGTATAGTCGGCTAATGCTCCATGGATAATCAAGTTGGGCTAAAAGCCATAGGATGCTCCATGGTGTATTTGAACCCATGGATCCAAGGAAATGGAAAGCCATGACAATTAGGGTTTACCCTAATTGTAACAACTATATAAGATCATATTCTTTGAAAAAACCGGCACTAAGTTAGGAAGAGAAGGGCTAGCCAATTTTAGAAGTGTTCAAGTTTCTCTCAAGTTATTCCAAGTGCATTTGGTGTTGTGTGAACCATTTGAGGTGTCACACTTGGGGCACTAGGCACTCAAGCTTCTTGAGAACATTCTACACCAAAGAGGTATGTATTCTATCTTGTTATATTCATTGTTTTGTATGATAGATTAGGACAATACATTGGATGTTCATATTTGCATGTATAATAGAGAAAACATAGATCCAAGGTATTTAGGGTTGCATGTACACTTAGGAGTGTTAGAATGCTCAAAACCCAACAGTGGTATCAGAGCCTAGGCTTGTTTTCTTGTTATACTTGCAAAAGTAGCTGAAAAATCGAGTTTTGATGCTGTCTGCACAGCAAACTCGCCGAGTCCTTGAATGGACTCGCCGAGTCCAAGGCAAAAAGCATCCAACTCGCTGAGTTGGTTCGTGCACTCAACGAGTTGGACCCCCTGACAGCATATATTCGATTGTTTTGGCTGGAATTGGACTAGGAACATTACCTTAAGATGTTTTTGGACTTATAAACTTGTTTTTGATGTGGTAATGTTCATGCTAATCCAATTTCTAAGATAATTGTCATAATTTCAAGATTTGTATTCGTTTGTATGTTCATGCTAATTTCTTGAAGATTGATGATTTAAATTATCTTGTTCTTAGATTAACAGAAAAGTTGTGTGAAATAGTTGATTTTAATCCATTTTAATCTAAGAGATGATTCCAAAGTGTGTTTTTATAACTTGTCCTCAAGTTATATATATATGATAAGTCACATTTAAGAATCATAAAACTCATAAAAGTTGGTAAAGGTTACAAAATGAAGAGTCTAGTTCTAATTAAATGGTTTTATGACTCTATAACTTGTCCTCAAGTTATGGAGGTTCAAGAGTCTCTTCATTAAATAATAAATAAAAAAAAGTGTAACCTTAATTAGTTCCATAAGTTACAATAAAAAAAAGATAATTTTTTTTATTAATTAGTTTAAAGTCTTCCATAACTTGTCTTCAAGTTATGGAACTTGAAGAGTTTTTTTTTTTTTTTTTTTTTTTTTTAAATTAAAACTACTTTAAACTCATAAGTTATGGAATTAATTAGTTTTGAATAGTTTCAAAACTTGCCCTCAAGTTTTGGAATTTGAAAAGTTTCACTTATGAATACTTCATTTCCAAGTTAGCCCTTAGAATTTTAAAAGTTAAAATTCAACCCTTATACTTTATAATATTATAAGTTAATAATATATATATATATATATATATATATGTATATATATATATATATATATATATATATATATATATATATATATATATGTATATGTATAAGAGTAAAGTCAGTCTTATTGTTAGTAGGCCTCATTCACGAAGCCGGTCTATAAGGGGGGTATAAGGTTACTGCCTATAAAATGACGGTTTAATGGGTGTCCACTCTCACCCACCACTTCCTTGACTGGTGGAGGGTCGTTAACCGAATGGGTAGGACATAGACTATAAGTTCTCCCTTCATTAAAAGTATTAATGATAAATACTAAGTAACTAAACACTTATAATTCCCAATCTTAGTTACTTAGGAAAATGTGAATAAGGTGCTAACCCATGAAATTACACTAGGCACTTTGCTTAAGTCGGTTGGTGGAGCGTCTGTGGTTTACCGGCACACTAGCTTGATTTCACAAGGTAGGCAAAGGGTTTCTTAAATTTTAATCATAGGCCGGTGGAGCGTGTGTGGTTTACCGGCACATCGGTTGGGTGATAAACGTTTAAGAGTACCAAGTAATTTGCATGGTTACTTCACACCTTGTTTTGTGATCCTCAGCATCCTAGTCACAAAACCTGAAGGACATACTCGAGATTGAAACATGCCATTGAAAAGTTCAATGAATCTCAAAAGATCTAGGAGTTTCAAATCAAATTAAAACTTAATTATATTTCGTTTTTTCATAGTGGAAATTAGTAAATCGTCATTTACCTGCCTTCAACTATTTTATAACTTGGACTACGGTATCCCTCTTCCAGTTATAAATAGGTTTTTGGGTCCTAGCCTTAATATTTCATATTGGGTGTTATATTAAGGACTTAAATCAACTAAACTTGAATATCTCCCAAAAAGATGTCTAAGTTCAGACATCTATGATCTTCCCAAATCTCTTGGAATTTCACTTCCTCCACATCCTCCAATTATTCTCCCTAACCCACAAGTTCTTGAAAAGTTTAAGGTCACTCAAGCCCTATTGGCAAGGCAAGGTCTAGGTGTGATCACATCTTGGAGATGAAGTCACATATTGACAAGCCGGGAGAGTTGGGTGTCGAAGTCTTAAGAAAGTTGGTGGTTCAATCACTTTCTAAGTCACATAGTGAGTTCCTTTGGGACTCCTATGAAACAGACTATGAAAAGACCCTTAATGATCTTATCTATTTGCTTGGTACTACTGAATCAACAACGATTTGAAAGGCTAGTAAATTAAATTTGGTTAGAAGATCGACTTCCCAAAAGTTTTTGGACATTGACAATAAAGACATAGGAAATCCAGAAAAGCATTATATTCCCAATGGAAAGAGATTGGCCATGGTCAACTCGGTTGACCAAATGGTAAAGAAAAATGCTAAGTCTATGATAGTCCCATGTACCATTATCAAAGAGCCCATATGTTAAATTGCCAAAGGAAGGGGCATTGGTTACGAAACTGCCAAACTTACCTAAGGATGGTAAAGTCAATGAGTTTGACTTTATTTCAGGTAAAGTCCATTGTCTAACTCTATTAAGTTCCTATTTGGAGATTCTTATTACATGATTTGACTGGGTCACATCTTGGTGTTTTAAGAATCAAAGAAAAGTAAAGAAACTTAAAGAAAGAATATGCTGAATCTGATCGCGTAGATGGATTTTTATCGCATAGTTTGAAGATTGGATTCTTGAGCTACTTCTTAGGAGTTATGAGATATTGCTTAGGAATAGATAACAACAAGCTTTTCATATGGATTGTAAGGATAAGTTCTTCCACAAAGTTTTAAAATAAAAGGAAAATTTCTGATTTTATTTATTTTAAAATATCCTTACAATGGCATCTATGAAAATTTTTGTTGCTTATAAGATTCCATTAATAGCAAGACTGGAAATATGAAATTGATTCTTTCATTTGTGGTAATGTCTAAATTTACCAAATAAGGAAAGATTCTCATCACCCCAAGTTTCAATTGGACCGGAACTTGGAATCATGTGAGTTGTATACTATGATGAATGAGAACTTTCAAGCATTGGAAAATTAAGACTAATTACTTGTTCACATGGATGTGTGGGTCAAGTAAAGGGCTAAAGGATCGACTACACAGTCATGTGCATTGATCAAGCCCACCACAAATAATCGATAGGACTATTCGTCATGATTTACTAACTTTTAGTAAATATGGCTATACTTACAGGCTTAAGTGTAATTCTGATACATTGGAAAATTTTCGATGTATGGCAGAACGAATGAGAAGAATCAAATTAGGCAGAAGGGTAAAAGTTTCTCAAATCTGAAAATATGGGAGAGTACTTTAGTATCATGTTATATGATCATCTTAATGATAAAGAGATCTTATCACAGTTCATCCTCTAAGTGCACTCTGATAGCTAAGAAGATGAGTTATTTGAAGTGGTCAAATCAAGAAGATGATTCATACTACGTTCCAAAACAATTATTAGAGTGATACTCCAAGATTGTAACTTGAGTGACATATCTTAAAGAAGGTTTATTAACACTAGTCAAATGTAAGAGTAAAAGGTTATCTACTCTTGTACATTTGAAATTGGTAAGTTGTGATGTTTTGGATAAAACAGAGACCAACTTAGATCAATTGTGTGAAGTGTTTGTCGTGATAAAAAATCCGCACTATCCCTTGAATATGTGACAAGAGAGTCTTATATGTCAAGAGGACAGTGGGAGTCTTAAAGGTCTTGAAAGCCTCAAGAAGTAATAAAGAATAAAACCTGAGGTTCTTCACTAGCACACGACTTGAGGTTTATAACCTATCATGATGACATATTCTGCGCCCATTCCAGTTAAAGTTGGCTTTGCATATGAGTTCTTAGAGTTCTCATTTGGTTGCATAACAACTTGGAAGCAATGGCAGGCCCTGTACTACCAGGTGGCAAGATGTTAAAATTGCATAAGTTTAGTCCATATCTGTTTGGATTTGTCATTATCCATGTGATGAGTTCAAAAATTCTTTGATCGTTTAGATCTTTCACAAGTATGATAAAAGAAATCTAACAGATTAAGAACGAAATAAGAAAGAACACAGAATATAATCAAATATGAGCTTATGATTCAAAACTGAGTCACGCCTCAGCAGAGCTCGATGAAGAACTCCCGCTGTAGATGCGAGCTAGGGTTTACAAGCAATGAAAACGAAAACAATAAAAGCGATATCTTCTAAGTCTGCATGCATGCAGCTTAAATACTAAATCCTAATACAAAGTTATGCACGGTTGGACAAGCCCAATACCGACATTCAAACTAGGCTACGGACCGAGCCCATGAGGCAATCCAATAGACTCAACAATCTCCCCCTTTGCGTCAAATGAGGCGAGAGATTATTTCTTCTGAGCAGGCCTCACCGTCTTTATAACTTTGAACAGTTTAGGAATAATGGCAAGAAGAGTCTGTCGGAATAAAATTTACCACCTCATCATGTCGACGAACAACTTTTTATCTGCAACACTGTTCTGGTCACACCTCTGTATGATCTCCAAGATATGCTCAAGACAAGACGTCGAGAAGAGGTGTTTGTCAACAAGAGCGAACATACATTTTTGACCTTCACCCCTAAGAAACATGACCGTGTGATACTTTGAATCTATCTTCCCCTTGATCATGGTATTGACATTGCCAGCTCCGCCCATGGGTTTGATCGTTGGTCGCTTGTGTATGGTAGAGGCAATTTCCTGGTCCATCTTCGCTACCTCATGTATGAAGCAAACAAGCATACGCTTGACATGATCGATTATTGGCTGATACTCCTGAGGATTTGACAAAAGAATGTTGTTGAGGAGTATCCAGTCATGGGGGTTGAGGTTCGGTAGATCAGCAAGGGAAAAATGGTGAACCGAGCCTTCGGTTCCTCTAGTCACCCTGAATTTGAAATTGATAAATTTCCCTGCTCAATAGGGCTTCATCACCTTGAAGGTGGTTACCTTCTTTGAGCTCCAAGTCTGGTATTGAGGTTGAGCAAACTCCAAGTAAAACTCTAACATATCCCTATCTACCTTCGGGTCTGGAGATGGAATAGCAATAGTCGAGTTGAAACAGTTGAAGATGAATGCCTTTTGAGTGATTGGCATATCGAACTGTGCATCCTTGGAGTTGTCAAGGTTAAATGACATTATTGGCTCGAGCCATAGAATAGTTGGCTCGTTAATTGCACACCTCTGAAGCGAATCTTTTGTCCACTCAGGGAACATGGCCTTTTTCTTCTCTAGGAGCTCCGCCTCCTTCCGCTTCTGTTCTAGCTCAGCTCGCTGCTTCATAGAAATTTCTTCAGTTTGTTTTTCAGAAGTGTTAACCTTTGGCACAAGCTTCTTGGGAATCTGGACATAGACATCATCTTCGTTGTCTGTATCGTCTTCACCAATTTTCTTCTTTTTCTTATCCTTGTTACTAACCGAAGATTGATTACCCTTTGGTTTAGCAGCTGGCTTGGAGCTAGATGGAGGAGGTTGCTTCGTATCTTGCTTCAACTCTTTCTCTCCCCCTTGTTGCGGTTGGACCCCAGTCACTGGAACACCCTCGATACGATTGAGAACGTCCAGTGCCGGTTTGAGCTTATCTGCCAAATGCCTTCGGATGGTGATAGTGATAAGTGGATCATGACCTTCAATAAGATGAAGAAGGATGGAGTGAACATCTGCAGCAGAACTCCGTATAACCTCCCTTTTTGACTTGAGGTCATCAATCTCAGCATTAGCAGTTTGCAGCATTTGTGTTTGCAATTTAAGCTGAGTTGTGCGTCTGGAAAGCTCATCCATAATTCCATTTTCCATAGCTAAGTCCGCTTGCAGTTGAGTTAAGCGTTTGTTGACATTATCATGGAACTTGTCATTTTCCTGTTGAATAGCAAGGCGTGCCGCTTCAACCTTCGAGCACTCGGACTGAAGAGTTTGTTGAAGAGTCTCTACAGAAGAATTGACAGTGTCAGCATTCTTGGCAGCAGCAACCTGCAAAGAATCTAAAAACAGGTCAGCCTGGGAAACTAGTTTATTGACTTTTGCGGTCACTTCCTTGCACTCCTTAGTGGAGGCATCAATAGCACGAGAGGCCTGTTGACATTGAGAAGTGGAGGCTTCAATAGCCTTTGCTGCAGCAGATAATGAGGCTGAATGTTCAGCAACAAAGGATGAGAACAGGGCCTTTAACGCAGCGTCTAAATAAGATCCTGAGGAAGAGGATGAAAGCAGTTGATCAAGCTTGTCGTTTACCGCTTTGAGATGACGTTTGGTGATAGGCTCATCGTCATCATCCTCACTATGTACTCGATAAGGACTGAAATACGTGGAGTCGAATTCCACGTCCTCATCGCCCAAAATAGGGGTTGTTTCTGTAGAGGGTGTTGGAGATAGGGGTTTTGAGGAAGGTGGAGGTTTGGTTGTTTGAGGAGGTTCGGTTGTAAAAGTAGGTTCGGTTACAGGTGGTTTGGGAATAGTGAATGTAGGTTTTGTAGTGGTGGTAGAGGTTGTATCTGTGAAAATGGGAGTGGGAATAGGTATTGAAGTGAAGGGTTGAGAGGTGGTTGTTTGAGAGATAGGAGGGATAGAAGCAGGAATTGTAACAGGTGGAGGTGAAGGAGGCAAAGAACAAACCGGAATTTCTGGAGTAAGGGAGCGAGGTGGAGTATCCCCTCGGCCCGAAGCCTCTTCATTAGAACTTTCATTCTCAGAATCTGAAGATGGAGCATTCTTATGCTTAGGAGGAACATATTCTGAATCCGAATCGCTTGAGGATTGAAGAATAAGTCTCCTAGCAGGCTTCTTCTGCTTTTTGGGTTGAGGTTGAGAAGGAGCAGCTTTATTAGTTTTCCTCTTCTTGAGGGTCTGCCCCTTGGATGGTTTTGTGACCGGTCACTCCTTCTACGATTCAGGCTTCTTGCCCCTTTTGGCTAGTTTGTCAGCCTCTTCAATGGAGCGAAGCATTGTGGGAGTAAGATCCCGTGGACCAACGGATTTACGTTTCATGTACTGTTGAAGAAGATTGCTTGATGCTGAGATACAACCGAGCATGATTTCAAGAATAGAGCCGATGTATGAGAATTTTGTGGGATCAGTGACGATGATATTCGTCGTATGAAAGGTGGCGATGGAAGAAAGCAAGGAATCCGCCATAATTGGGACACGATTACAATCCATTTCCCATTTGGTGATGATAGTCCAAAAACGCCCACATGAAATCTCCAAGTGCTTGGACGAAGAGACTAGGCTTTGAACCAATTGCTGCCAAATAATGGACCCATAGTCAAGGTTAAGTCCAATGTACAATCCATACAGCACCGTCATGAAAGCCTTGCTAGCACCGTCAGAACCAACACTATGCTCAGACAATCCCTTGAATAAGAGTGTGAAAAGGCCATTCCATTGAGGAGGAAGGCAGGACTTCTTGAACTTGGTGACGGTTGTTAGGGTTTCAGAATACCCCATCTGATAAAACATTGTAAACAGTTGGCCAGTTGTAATGAAATCAGGGTTACCAGAGACGGATCTTGAGAAAGACAAATTAGGGCACATAATTGACTCTTGGAGATAGAGACCTTCTCATCGTGAAGCTCAAAGTGGATACGTTCATTAGCTTTGTCGTAGAACGCCGTAGAGTAGACAAGTGACAAGAACGACATAGGAACAACGTAAACCTTTGTCAGTGCATCGACGAGTGGTGAGTATTTGAGACACTCAACCACATACAACATATACGGATCATAAACAAATGGAGTGAGATCAATGATTAGGTTTTGTTGGGGTATTATAGTGAGTAGGGGTTGACGAACTGAGGTATCATGAACAGATGAAGATTTTGCCATTGTAGGAGCTCTAGAATGATGATGAACAGTTGCAGAAAATAGTCGGGTTTCTTTGAGAGCTTTTTGGAAGTGATAAAGGGTGAAAGAGTACTGTTCCAATTCCTTTTATACGTACAAGGAAGAGAGAGAAGAATCCGGCTGAAATCTTGGATTATCTCAAAAATAGCACCTGAGTTGATGTGTGAACAGTTGGCGTGCCGAAGATGACGCAGGAGAGAGAAAAATGTTTCCCCTTTTCACGCCTTTTCATAAAAGTCACCTTTTTCAAATCGCCAAACCGTTTGAATTTCTGCTGAGTCAGTGACCTTTTTATCCCAATCGTTTCACCTGATGACGCTTGAGTTTTTGTGCCTTGATCATGTGAAACATGAATCTGTGTGAAACTCAGAATTTTGGAATTTTCGTGCAAAGGGTGTAAAAGATAAAGAAATAAAACGTGTATTCTGGGATTATCTGTGATGTCGTATTTAGACATAAAACAATTGATTCTGGGCAAAAATCACTTCCTTCAATGTCAAGAGAGACATTAAAGTGCTTGTTTGGTTTCCCATGGAATAACGATCAAAAACTTTTTGAGAAGTTTTGAAAGGCTTCTTTAAAAAGGTTAAAGAGGGTGGCTATCGCTTCAAATCATAATTTCGATACTTAACATAAGACCGAAACTGAATGAAGTACTTGTGAGATCATTGTGATCTGTTGAACAAGTAGGTATGATAAACTTTATAGTGGCGAGGGAAAAAGGAAATCTCAAAAAAAATAAAACTGGATCTTTTAGGGTTAAAGAAGCCTTGGTGAATGGCAAACTTATAAAGATCACTCAAAATAAAAAGAGATTTCATAGGGTAACAAGTTAGATCTTGAATCGTTAGATTCACCGTCAATTCATTAGTGGTCTTGAACTTTGGGTTTCACTTAGTACATAGTAGCATGAGACTAAGATCATGAACACAGATGTTGTATAAACATAAACTTCAGTGGTTAAGACTGAGAGTCTCAGGGGTTATATTGATGAATCGAATTATATTGGAGAAAGATGATAGAGATGGTATAAGAAGCGAAAGTACCTCTGCATCAAAGAAAAGAAGGACCAAGCAGAAAACTCTAAACTCAATGTGAGTAGAGTAAGGTACCTCATGATTAGAGTGAATCACATAGCCTGGATTGGGAAAAAATGATTGGTATATATCATGTTATTAAGGCTTCACTCAAAATTGTCGAGGCTTTAGTCAACATACAACAGCATGCTTCTAGGGACTCCTAACTAGGAAAACTATTTACTTGTCTTAGCAATGCCATTGAGAGCCAAAAATAAAAAAAACATAAAAAAATAATAAAAAAAAATATTTTTGAATTTTTGTGAGAGTTGACCAATTTAACGAAAGAGAAAAATATTTTTGGATTTCTTAAGAGTTTTAAAAAACATATTTTTGGAATTTTTATAAGGAAAAAGAAGTAAAGAAAAGATGTACATAAGTGAACAATTGAAAACGCCTTTTTTAAAAAAAATGAACAAATTTAGAAGGACCGAACCCGAAATAGACCGAACGCTCGGTTCATTACGGTTCATGGACCAACTTCACCCGAAATAGACCGAACCTGAATTGGACCGAACCCGAAATAGACCGAACGTTCGGTTCATTTCGGTTCGCTTAATTTCGCTTGTTACCTTTATGAGAGCGAAGGCAATTTCGGTACTGACTCGTCTTGCATCATTCCTAGGCCTTGTAAAATCTTATTGAAGCTTGCTTCAGGTAAGGCCTTTGTAAATATGTCTGCCAGTTGATCAGTCGTTCTGACGAAGTGTATTTCGACGTTGCCATCTTCGACGTGATCCTTGATGAAATGGTACCTCAGTGCGATATGCTTAGTCTTCGAGTGTTGCACTGGGTTGTGACAAATTCTGATTGCGCTTTCAGTGTCACATTATAATGGGATTTTCTTCATATTTAAGCCATAATCTCGGAGTTGACTCTGTATCCACACGACTTGAGATGTACATGATGTTGCAGCAATGTATTCGGCTTCTGCAGTGGATAACGAAACACAAGTTTGTTTCTTTGATTGCCAACTGACTAATTTTCCGTCCAGAAATTGACATCCTCCTGTGGTGCTTTTACGATCCAATCCACAACCACCCAGATCTGCATCTTAAAATGCTTGAATGAAGAATCCTGAGTTGGCTGGATACCATAGGCCGAGAGAGGAAGTTCGCTTCAGATAGCGAAAGATGTTCTTCACTGCCTGAAGATGAGGTTCTCGTGGGTTGGCTTGAAATCATGCACAGTAACAGACAGAGAACATGATGTCAGGTCTACTGGCTGTGAGATACATCAGAGATCCAATCATCTGTTGATATAGGGTTACATCAGTTGTTGGTTTCTCCAATGATGGTGTGATTTTTGCACCAAAAGCCATAGGCACTTTCACTTTGGAGTCTCCTATCATTCCAAACTTGGTTAGCAAAGTCTTGGTATATGCTTCCTAATTAATAAAAATGCCTTCGGGTCCCTGTCTAATGTTTAAACCAAGGAAAAAGTTAATTTGACCCATTGAGCTCATCTCAAATTTAGTTTCCATCAACTTTCTGAATTCAGGTGTTAAGCTAGGATTCGTGGAGCCAAAGATGATGTCATCAACGTAAATTTGGACTATCATAAGGTGGTTACCTTCTCACTTACGGAAGAAGGTTGGGTCAACCGAACCTTGTTTGAATTTAGACATTTTTAAGAAACGAGTGAGAGTTTCATACCATGCTCTGGGAGCCTGTTTGAGACCATATACAACTTTATCAAGAATATAATAGTGGCCGGGATACTTTTCGTTCACGAAGCCTGGCGGTTGCTCAACATATACGGTTTCTTCAAGTTCACTGTTGAGGAAAGCACATTTGACGTCCATTTGATAGACTTCAAAGTTCTTGTGAGCGGCGTATGCAAGGAAGATAAGAACAGATTCTAATCTTGCTACCGGAGCGAAGGTTTCTTCATAATCGATTCCCTCTTCCTGAAAATATCCTTTGACGACCAACCTTGCTTTGTTACGAATGATATTCCCCTCTTTGTCCATCTTGTTTCTGAATACCAATTTGAGACCGAAAACCAAAGCATCCTTAGGAGTTGGAATAAGACGCCAAACCTTGTTGCTCTCAAATTCATTTAACTCATCCTGCATAGCTTGAACCCAATCTGAATGATCAAGAGCTGAATTAATAGTCTTTGGCTCAATTTTGGACAAGAATGAATTGAACATACAAAACTCAACTTTTGAAAATAGAACAGTCTGTTTCGCTTTGATTTGAGAGCGAGTCAACCCCTTTTCAGAGGAATCCCCAATGATTTGAGTCCAGGGATGATCTTTGGTCCATTTCATAAGTGGAGGAAACTTTGGATCATAGATGGGATCCAATTCAACATTGATTTCTTCTTCGAGTTTAGACAAATAGTCATCTTCACTAACTGTTTTCTTCCCCTCGAAGAATGATTCCTGTTCAGGACCAACATTTGTACCTCCTTCATTGGTTGGCATTTCAGTGGAGGCTGTTGTATTTGGCGATGAGTTCTCCCCCTGGAAAGAAGAACCTTGATCATGATGAGGAGAAGAACCCTCCCCATCGACAGTAGGATGGTCACCAGAAGGTTCGCTTCCGTCTGCACTTTTGGTTCCTTTGTATTGATCATCAGCCATTTTTCTAGCAGCATCATCTATAACTTGTTTCATATTGTCAACTTTGTTGTCTTTTGCAGTTGATTCTGAGTCAATTGCTTTCTGAGGCTCATCAAACAAGAGCATGAATTGGTCGAAAAGATTCGAGATGGAGATAGTAACCTGACCATTCTTTGGAAATATGTCTTGTGATGCATCTTCGGTTGTTCTTAATTCTTAACATAACTATCGTCAAAAGTGACATAGTATGTTTCTTCAATTTTCTTTGTCACACCCCAAAACCGAGAACGGCGGAAACGTTCTGGGGCGGAGGACGTCATGTAATGTATCACAACAATGCTAAGTAGTAAACAAGCAACAACATCATCCATTGCATTAATAGTATAATTGTAATTACATTTGAGTTCTTTCATAGTATAATTCTACAAAAATGAATATTCAGAAATAAAAGACGAGTCTTGATCGCTCCGTCTTCACAGAATCTGGTAGTCGTACCTGTCTATTCGTATCCTGGGAATACAAGTTATTTTGAAAGCGAGTATCAGCAATAATGCTGGTGAGTTCATAAATAGTTATGTGACTTTGATTTGTAAAGCTGTAAAGAAAGACATGTAATTGTTTGAAAGAAAGTTTGTACCAACGAATATGTTTGTAAGTAATTGTAAACGTTTGAAACTTCTAGAAAATCCCATATTTTCTACTAGTATAAAGTGTAGCCTTCTACCAAGGCTCGACTGTTTTAAATGTTTGTTTCAAAAATCCAATATTTGTTCGTAAGTAGATGGTACGTTAAAAGTCCCAAAATGAAACTACCATGATGTTTTTCATGTCTAAAATAGTAGCTTTGTGTACAGTTATAACTGCTAAGATATATGAAAACTCCGTAAATCAATGTGTTTTTAATACCCCATGTGAGTTTTATAACCATGCTAATGACACTGATGGCCTGTAACAACGTTCTTCAGGCGTTGGAACTGTTATGACATTTGTCACCCCAGGCCTGCCGGCCTAGCTGTAGCTAACAGCTTAGGTGTGGGATTGTCAATCCCGTATAGATCTATACACAAGTATCACGCTCCCCCTACAAGGGATTATGGTATATAATACAGGACTTAATAATGCATACTCGAACGTACGTGAAGCTGTCTCACACCCCAGTATAAAAACTGATTTACGTATGAAAATGTCCATTTGTTTTTATATGAAAATACCTTCTTGATATGGTACTTGTAGTATATAAAACGTTATGATTATCTAGCATACTATCTCATGTAATTGTATTCCTTGAAATGACATGTCTCGAAGTTGTATGCTTTTGTAATTGGATGTAATTGTGCCTCTTCGCATAGTATGTAATGTATTTGTATTGACTCATGAATAGACTACGTCTTGTAGGATTCCTGGTACTTGGAATGGTAAATAGTATGTCTTAACTATACCTATTATAGTTATTGATAATGTGTGTGTATAATTCGAAATATGCCTTTGCTACTCAAAGGTACTGAACGAACTGACGGAAACTCTTATGTCTATATATGTACATATATATATATAACTAATATTTAGACGACATTCGGACGAATAACCGATGCCCTAAGGCCACATCCCAACGAGGAAAAGGAAATAAAGCGAGCTAGCCGTCCTAAGTCCTTCAAACATTACTTATATAAGTATACATATATAGGCGAGCACAAAAATATAAAAGAAGTTTTGTAAAACCTTTGAAAAGTTTAATAAATAAGAATTGATGACTTGATGTCAGTTTATAAAATGATTTGGAAGCAGTTTGTTTGATAAGAATAGTTTTAAATATAGGAAGGCCTTTATTAGTAACATGATTCTAACAGCGTTTGAAAGGAATCATAAAGTATGTAAGACAGTTTGATAAAGAGTTCTTAACATGTATAAATGTTTGTCGTAAACTATTATAGTTTTTCCAAAAGTTCGTTTCGTTTGTATAGTAACCCTAGTGTAATGCTCACTTGTTATGAAATGTGTAACTTTTTGTGGTGACATAATGAACACTTAAACTCGAGGTATAAATAAACTGTTTGATTCGTATACGTATAACAACATATTTAGTTTCGATATATATATATCAGGCGGTATCGTGTTGCGTTTTCCGTATGAAAGATTCCACATAATGGTTGTGAATCACATATGATTTACTAGATAAAAATGAGTATTTAGTGAATCTTTGAGTTACACACGATAATAATCGTGTGTTTACTTGTATTCCCCCCCCCCTCAAAAGTGTATATTAAAACAATATTGATAAAAATGTAGATTATAGGGGTATGAACTCACTCGTTAAGTTTGAAGAGAGAGGCTAAGGTTGAGCTGAACTTCGACCGCGGATGGTTGCGTTGTCGGGCTCTTCGGGGATCTCTGCAGCGTAAATCCTTCGTCGGGGCTCGAGTGCGGAAACCGAGGTGAGGGAATGGTCTCTGGTGCTTGGAAAAAGGGTGAGAGTATCTGGAGGTTTGAGAATGTGTGCTTAAATTCGCAGCTGAACCTTTCTATTTATAGGCTGGAATTGCCTCGTACGCGGGGCGTAATTTTGGAGTACGCAGCGCGTACGTCGTTACGCTGGGCGTAAAAATGCGTCATGGCTTACGACTTGAGTCTAGCTAAGCGTAGCTTGGGCGGGCCGATGGGACTCGACTCTGGGTCTAGTACGCGGGGCGTACTCCCAGATTACGCGGGGCGTAATCCCTGCTTCCGACTTCTAAATTCCGTAACTTTCGCGTACGAGCTCCATTTTTCGCGTTCTTTATATCCACGCGTAGGTGAGATTATGCTCTACAACTTTCATTTAGACTCCGTCGGCTAGTTTTGACTTTATTTTTAAAGATATATTTTTAATAGGACGGGCCTCCTAAAGTCCGTTTAAAATTCATAGGTTCTTTATTTCGTCGTCGGTTTTCGTTTGTCTTTTTATTGTTTTATTACTACTGAGGAGACCATCAACTTCCGTTTAGGTGGCGATAGGTAAATAACACTCGATCTTCAATCCGAGTTTTTAGCCCTCTACTACTGTTACGAAACTTTGAAAATCCGTAACTTCTTCATACGAGGTCCAATTTGGGCGATCTTTTTATGCACGTTCACCTTTCAACGAGATCTACGACTTTTGTTTAGATACTTTAAGGAAAAAAAAAAAAAATGCATTTTATTGAGATTCTACTTTTTACGTCAAATAATGTTTTAACGTCGTGTCGTAAATATACGAGTGGTTATAATTTCTTCAATATAACCCGGTTTTGAGCGTTCTTTATGTTTTTGGAACCCTTGGTATGATATCTAATTTTCGATGCATCCCAACTTAGATACTTGAACACTTTATTTTCGAGGTTAATTTCGTTGTTTTTAGCTTTCGAGTGTTTACAATGCTTTTGGGAAAAATAGGGTTGTCACATCATCCCCCTGTTAAGGGAATTTCGTCCCGAAATTTAATCTAAGATAGTGTTTACAGTTTTAGGAAAAAGATGCGGGTACTTTTGTTTCATCTGATCCTCGCGTTCCCAGGGGTATTCAGGTCCTCGCTTGGCATTCCAGTGACCCTTTTACTATCGGAATACGACTTTGCTTCTGTTATTTGACATTTCTGGATGATAACTCTCCTTGGTTGAATGTATGTTGAATGTTTTTGTGGTTTGTGAACATAGTATACCTTGTACTCTACAAATAATGTCTCTAGATCTTCGGAGCAATCCTCGCTGTTCCTGAATTAAGGTCATGTGTTGAACAGTCAAATTCTTGGGTCTTAAACTGTGTTGAGGTATAGGTAGTGATCTTTCCTCTTGCATAATAATTCAACCAAGCCCTTGGTTATAGGTATCGCATTACACCATGCAATATTCTATCCCCTTTTTGGGAGGGATAATATTGGTGTGGTGCATTAGACTTACTTTAGCGTTTGGAACGCTCTTTCTTGTTTATAGACGAATCCGGTGCTCTTCCAAGTGAAAAACTTGTCCTAAAGAATCCCCTTCTGAGGAGTTTGTTAAGTTCGTTAGGAAGTTCTTGCACCTCGGTTGGAGCTAGAGAATAAGGTGATTTGGCTACTGGAACTAAGTCTACTCTGAATTTGACTTGACGCCGTGTTGGTAGTCTTGGTTGTCCTTTCGGAAAGGTGTTGGGAAAAGTCGCGTACTTCTTGGATGTTCTGGATGTCCTCCACTTCTAGGCATGTCTCGGCGATGTGTGTAAGGAATGCATGACATTTCCTTCATAAGCATTCCTGAGCTTGCATACACGAATTGATGAGAGGGTTCGTACTTGGTTTGCCGCTATAAATAACTAGGGAATTGTTGTTTAGGGAAAATTGCTTTATCAAGACGCTTGATGTCGGCTCGATGTAGACTTAACCAACTCCTACTGATTATGATGTCAAATCTTTGGGGTGAATTAGCTGTCGTGAATATCTAAAAGAAGTATGACTACTCATGAATTAGGGGAAAAGGATAGGTATTTCTAAGTTTATTCTTACGGGCGCACGATCACTCGCAGTCTTGGGCAGTCTCCATTTTGAAGTTCATAGTAGAACTCATACCTGGTTTATCTATCACAGTCTCGGTTATACGAGTCGTATATAATATAGATTAAAAAGGTAGTCGAATAAATGATTCCTCTTTAAGCTCACATCCCAACGAGGAAAAGAAGTTAAAGTGGAATCATCAATTCTAAACCTGTAGAATCTTGATTATATACTACCCTTATGTATACATTTTTCGGAGACAGATTAACCATATGGGTCTTTAGATTGAACTTGACGTACTGTACGAGTGATACCTTGGGGAGGTTTGCTGCGGTTTCCTGGGAAAGGATGAGAAACTGGAGGTACTCTATGTATGAGTACTTCGGAGTTCTGGAATGACGGCTTCGCTAGAAAGATGCTTTCGGAGAAGGAGAAATACGCACGAGACTGATATTGCGAGGATAGAATTCAGTCAAATTGTATGATGATATCGGACTTACATGGAAATACGGTATTAGGTTTGATTATAAGGGTGTTACAGACAAAACACAACAGTGCAACTTTTAACAGAGTTACAGTACTTTGGTTCTACTACAAGACTATTGTTGCGAACAACGTATACTACAAAAGGCAAGTATATGCAACATGATGGTCCCCTTATACTTACGGGATCTCTCAAAAGGTAAGACTCGAGTTGCACTAGTTTTATGCGAGTTTAATGACATACTTAATGCTGACGATTGGAAGTGAGCCCCTATTATAGTCGGGTCCTTCATTGCCTTTTTCTATTCTGAGGTCAAACTCCTCCTGTTCTACGGTCGTTCTTCTCTGTTGGGCAATCCCTCTTGAAGTTTCCCATTAAACCACATAGATGGCTTATCCGAGAAGTTTCGACATTGGTGGTTGAAGTAATGTGTTTGACCCGAGTCCTGCAGAAGCGGGTAGTGTGTCCGTTCTTGTTGCAGGTCTTGCAGTGTAACAGACGACAACTACCTAAGTGATGGAAGTTGCACTTATTGCAATTCGGTAGGTTTCCAGCATACTGTCTGGCCGGGTTAGGGATAATTGGGATACTTGTAGTGTTGGTGATAGGAGTTAAAGATGTCGTGGCTGCGAAGGCTGCCACCGGTAATGGTTTCTTGTTTGTCCCTCGTGGTGATTTGTCTTTAACTTTATCCCAAAATTTTCGTTTGTTGCTCATTGGTTTGAGGTTAGGAGCGTCGTGGTAGTTTGTTACTCGTGGGTGTACTTGGTTGTTACTTGGATTGGAATTATTGAAAACCATCCCGCTAACATTTGCATAGTTGGCGTTAAGGAGATTCAGAATAGTTGTCACTGCAGCTGAGACTGCAGCTTGAAAGGTAGCTGCATCAATCTGAAGAGTTGGTGTTTGGCTGATGGGTTGATTACTTTTCTTCGGCGACATGATTCTATAACACGAAAGGAAAAGGAGTTCGTGAGATATTAAGGTTGAACCTAGGTGTATTTTGATCGCTTAAGTAACGAGTAAGAGTATGTTCTCGAAAGTTTGACCTACATCCCTATGATGCAGTCCTAGTACAGAGTAGAAGTATGTTTGTTGTTCAAGCCGAGGTATCGTTAGTTGGTGAATAACATGATCTTACCACTATAGAGACTTGGAAATGTTTTCGGAGTTAAATTACTATAGTCCAATGTTTTGACTAAAGCATGTTTTCAGATAGACTCCAACGAGGGTTTGATGAGGGTTTTTGAACAAAGAGTGACACGGGGGTTAGCCGATTGTCAATATCATCGATGTTTAAGATGGAATTAGTTTAGGAAAATTTTATCTTGAAGAAGGTCTTACATCATATCATGAGTAGAAAGGTTTTGGCCGCATAAAGGCCTAACTAACAGTACTTACAGTACAAGATAGTTACATAGAAAAATGCTGCATCGGGAATAGACAGAAAAATAATTCTTTTAACAAGGGAAATTAAAGTAAGGCATCTATTTTTTTGGTGACGGCCATCCCTCTGGTGGACTCTCATCCCAGTCAGTTGACATTCCATATCGAGTAGGTGTCCTTTGTATACCCTTCGGAGTTCTATGACTTCGGCTTGTGTTTCAGCTAATGCTTGCAGCAGGGTCTCATGGTCTCTCTTAGATCTCTCACGAGTGTTTTCAAGATGATTGGTGTAGATGGTGTGCATTCTTGCATTGGTATTTAACTTCTTTGATATAATGGAGCGTCGTCCTGCCTTGAATTTCGTTTTGATCAACTCTGCGGATCAGTATTGTTAGAACTTTGTCTGCTGAGCTCCCTTCGCTTAAGTGGTAGTAGCTTCGGTCTCCTTTTGACGACATAGGTTGATCTTGTTCCGCGCTCCATGTTTCTAGGCATACTACCCAAGGAAGTGTCGGGCCATGAAAAGCTAGACGAGGGTTAGGGTTTGAATTGGAAGTTACCAGGGGTAGGTTCTCCTTCTCGAGTTCAGAGTCATCCTCGTCCGAAAGATCTTCAGTATGGTGATCATTCAAAAGGGATTGGATGATCATTCTCTGGTTCTTCTCTAAACCATCCATCACTGCCTTTGTTCGGGAAGTACGAGTTGTCGCGGGGATGGGGTCCAGCTATGTTATTTATACGGTAATTTGGGGTATAAGAATCTAACACATAAGTAGTTTATAGAATACACAAAATACTCCTATAGTATTTTAGGTTTACGTTCTATTGTTCCCATTGTGGTGTTGTGGGTAAGTTTTTAGACTTGTTGCAACTCCCAACCACACTTAGGCACATGCTAGTCAACCCTTGGAAAATATAGTTGATCAGGCTATATCATCCCAGTTTTGACTATATGTCTCTAAGTCTACTTGTGTTGCCCAACATTCGTAATACTTTTGTTCCGTCCTAGTGATACTGATTTTAGTATATATGCAGGCACGTATACTTACTTAAATATTTTATTATTTAAAAGTATAATCTCTTTATCAGAGTATTTTAATCCCTATTGTATTTATAGTTCGTATATCTTTTATGGGTTGATATACTTGATTCACTATAAACAATGCTCTGATACCAATCTGTCACACCCCAAAACCGAGAACGGCGGAAACGTTCTGGGGCGGAGGACGTCATGTAATGTATCACAACAATGCTAAGTAGTAAACAAGCAACAACATCATCCATTGCATTAATAGTATAATTGTAATTACATTTGAGTTCTTTCATAGTATAATTCTACAAAAATGAATATTCAGAAATAAAAGACGAGTCTTGATCGCTCCGTCTTCACAGAATCTGGTAGTCGTACCTGTCTATTCGTATCCTGGGAATACAAGTTATTTTGAAAGCGAGTATCAGCAATAATGCTGGTGAGTTCATAAATAGTTATGTGACTTTGATTTGTAAAGCTGTAAAGAAAGACATGTAATTGTTTGAAAGAAAGTTTGTACCAACGAATATGTTTGTAAGTAATTGTAAACGTTTGAAACTTCTAGAAAATCCCATATTTTCTACTAGTATAAAGTGTAGCCTTCTACCAAGGCTCGACTGTTTTAAATGTTTGTTTCAAAAATCCAATATTTGTTCGTAAGTAGATGGTACGTTAAAAGTCCCAAAATGAAACTACCATGATGTTTTTCATGTCTAAAATAGTAGCTTTGTGTACAGTTATAACTGCTAAGATATATGAAAACTCCGTAAATCAATGTGTTTTTAATACCCCATGTGAGTTTTATAACCATGCTAATGACACTGATGGCCTGTAACAACGTTCTTCAGGCGTTGGAACTGTTATGACATTTGTCACCCCAGGCCTGCCGGCCTAGCTGTAGCTAACAGCTTAGGTGTGGGATTGTCAATCCCGTATAGATCTATACACAAGTATCACGCTCCCCCTACAAGGGATTATGGTATATAATACAGGACTTAATAATGCATACTCGAACGTACGTGAAGCTGTCTCACACCCCAGTATAAAAACTGATTTACGTATGAAAATGTCCATTTGTTTTTATATGAAAATACCTTCTTGATATGGTACTTGTAGTATATAAAACGTTATGATTATCTAGCATACTATCTCATGTAATTGTATTCCTTGAAATGACATGTCTCGAAGTTGTATGCTTTTGTAATTGGATGTAATTGTGCCTCTTCGCATAGTATGTAATGTATTTGTATTGACTCATGAATAGACTACGTCTTGTAGGATTCCTGGTACTTGGAATGGTAAATAGTATGTCTTAACTATACCTATTATAGTTATTGATAATGTGTGTGTATAATTCGAAATATGCCTTTGCTACTCAAAGGTACTGAACGAACTGACGGAAACTCTTATGTCTATATATGTACATATATATATATAACTAATATTTAGACGACATTCGGACGAATAACCGATGCCCTAAGGCCACATCCCAACGAGGAAAAGGAAATAAAGCGAGCTAGCCGTCCTAAGTCCTTCAAACATTACTTATATAAGTATACATATATAGGCGAGCACAAAAATATAAAAGAAGTTTTGTAAAACCTTTGAAAAGTTTAATAAATAAGAATTGATGACTTGATGTCAGTTTATAAAATGATTTGGAAGCAGTTTGTTTGATAAGAATAGTTTTAAATATAGGAAGGCCTTTATTAGTAACATGATTCTAACAGCGTTTGAAAGGAATCATAAAGTATGTAAGACAGTTTGATAAAGAGTTCTTAACATGTATAAATGTTTGTCGTAAACTATTATAGTTTTTCCAAAAGTTCGTTTCGTTTGTATAGTAACCCTAGTGTAATGCTCACTTGTTATGAAATGTGTAACTTTTTGTGGTGACATAATGAACACTTAAACTCGAGGTATAAATAAACTGTTTGATTCGTATACGTATAACAACATATTTAGTTTCGATATATATATATCAGGCGGTATCGTGTTGCGTTTTCCGTATGAAAGATTCCACATAATGGTTGTGAATCACATATGATTTACTAGATAAAAATGAGTATTTAGTGAATCTTTGAGTTACACACGATAATAATCGTGTGTTTACTTGTATTCCCCCCCCCCCCCTCAAAAGTGTATATTAAAACAATATTGATAAAAATGTAGATTATAGGGGTATGAACTCACTCGTTAAGTTTGAAGAGAGAGGCTAAGGTTGAGCTGAACTTCGACCGCGGATGGTTGCGTTGTCGGGCTCTTCGGGGATCTCTGCAGCGTAAATCCTTCGTCGGGGCTCGAGTGCGGAAACCGAGGTGAGGGAATGGTCTCTGGTGCTTGGAAAAAGGGTGAGAGTATCTGGAGGTTTGAGAATGTGTGCTTAAATTCGCAGCTGAACCTTTCTATTTATAGGCTGGAATTGCCTCGTACGCGGGGCGTAATTTTGGAGTACGCAGCGCGTACGTCGTTACGCTGGGCGTAAAAATGCGTCATGGCTTACGACTTGAGTCTAGCTAAGCGTAGCTTGGGCGGGCCGATGGGACTCGACTCTGGGTCTAGTACGCGGGGCGTACTCCCAGATTACGCGGGGCGTAATCCCTGCTTCCGACTTCTAAATTCCGTAACTTTCGCGTACGAGCTCCATTTTTCGCGTTCTTTATATCCACGCGTAGGTGAGATTATGCTCTACAACTTTCATTTAGACTCCGTCGGCTAGTTTTGACTTTATTTTTAAAGATATATTTTTAATAGGACGGGCCTCCTAAAGTCCGTTTAAAATTCATAGGTTCTTTATTTCGTCGTCGGTTTTCGTTTGTCTTTTTATTGTTTTATTACTACTGAGGAGACCATCAACTTCCGTTTAGGTGGCGATAGGTAAATAACACTCGATCTTCAATCCGAGTTTTTAGCCCTCTACTACTGTTACGAAACTTTGAAAATCCGTAACTTCTTCATACGAGGTCCAATTTGGGCGATCTTTTTATGCACGTTCACCTTTCAACGAGATCTACGACTTTTGTTTAGATACTTTAAGAAAAAAAAAAAAAAAATGCATTTTATTGAGATTCTACTTTTTACGTCAAATAATGTTTTAACGTCGTGTCGTAAATATACGAGTGGTTATAATTTCTTCAATATAACCCGGTTTTGAGCGTTCTTTATGTTTTTGGAACCCTTGGTATGATATCTAATTTTCGATGCATCCCAACTTAGATACTTGAACACTTTATTTTCGAGGTTAATTTCGTTGTTTTTAGCTTTCGAGTGTTTACAATGCTTTTGGGAAAAATAGGGTTGTCACATTCTTCGAGCGTTTATTGAGAACTCTATATGCCTTGGAGTTCAAGGAGTAGCCTAAGAAATTTCCTTCGTCCGCCTTAGCATCGAACTTGTTTCGATTCTCTTTGGAGTTGAAACTGAAGCATCTAGAACCGAACACATGAAAGAATTTCATGTTTGGTTTTCGATTGTTCAAGATCTTGTAAGGAGTAATGGAGAACCATTTATTCAAGTAAGATCGATTCTGAGTATAACATGCAGCCGCAATTGCATCAGCCCAGAAGCATAATGGCAAGGATGGAAAGCATAACATGCTGCGAGCAGCTTCACACAGGGATCGATTTCTCCTTTCAACAATGCCGTTTTGTTGTGGAGTATAGCGAGCTGAGAAATTGTGAGTCGTCCCCTTTTCAGCAAGAAAACATTCAAAATCTTTGTTTTTGAATTCCAGGCCATTATCGCTCCTTATATTACAAACAACCTTTCTGAGTTGTGTTTCTATCTGTTTAATGAAGAGCTTGAGCTTTGGTGCAGCTTCAGACTTTTGCTTGAGAAAGAAGGTCCATGTGAACCTTGAGAAATCGTCTACTATAACCAGAATATATTTGTTTCCTCTAATGCTTTCGATGGACGATGGACCACATAGATCAATATGTAGTAACTCCAATGGTTCTATTACCTTAGTGTTGATTATTGAAGGATGGCTCTGCCGACTCTGTTTTCCCATTTCACACGCTGCACAGAGATGTTCTTTATCGAATTTCAGAACTGGCAGCCCTCGAACATGATCACCTAAAACTAATTTGTTGATGTCCTTGAAGTTCAGGTGAGAGAGTCTTCTGTGCCATAACCAGCTTTCATCGGAGTGAGCCTTTGTGAGTAAACAGACTGTTGGTTTACCTCTTATCGGATTGAGGTTCAGTGGATACATTTCTCCTTTTCGCTTGGATTTTAGTAGAACGTTGCTTGACTTCTTCTCGACAATTTCTGAGCCTTCATCGTCGAATGATACTTTTAACCCGGTACCAATCACCAGCTGTAATACACTGATGAGATTGTGTTGGAGCCCTTCAACGTATGCAACCTTCCTTATAGAGAATTCGCCATTAGTGATCATTCCATAGCCTTTAATAGTTCCAAAAGAGTTGTTGCCATACTTTACAATACCGCCATCTTTGAGAGAGCAAAACTCCCTTAGTTCCTCCTTCCTTCCTGTCATGTGACATGAGCAGCCACTATCAATGTACCATTCTTCGTCAAACTGCTCGTCACGAATAACCTGCAAAAATTAAGCAGATTTAGGAACCCAAAGTTTCTTGGGTCCTTGTGAGCCTTTTATAGGACAGGGAATTGTAAGAGAAATATCAACCATATGGGTGCGTTTAATCAAAGTTGTTTCATCTTTTCTTTTAATAGTGAAAACATTAATTTTAGTTGATTTAGGAGGACTGGAGTTTTTGGCTGAGGAACTGGAATTTAGAGAATTGAATTTAGAAGAGACACTAGATTCCCGGTTTTGTTGATCAGACTTGCAGGTAGGAGGACAGAAATTGCTATTCCGTTTGCCATTGGATGAGGGACCAATACTCTCCTTTCGGTTGTTGTAGGATGAGGGACCAAAACTACCCTTTCGGTTGTTGATGGATGATGGACCGAAACTACCCTTTCGGTTGTTTTCAGTCGAGGGACCGAAACTACCCGTTCGGATGTTTTCAGTCGTTGGACCGAAACCACCCTTTCGGTTCCTATTTGTTGAAGGACCGAACTCATCCTTTCAGTTCCAGTTGGTCGAAGGACCGAACTCATCCTTTCGGTTCAACTTGGTCGAAGGACCGAAACCTCCCTTTCGGTTCCTTGTGTCTTCTTGTGATTTTTGCTTCTTTTCAATCCTTATAAAATCAGGATTTTGAGAATTCCAAAACCGTTTTCTCTCTGAGAGATTCTTCTTGTATCTCAGATTTCTTTGATGCTTACGATCAGCCACCTGTTTTGTATTTCTGTGAATGTTGGCCTTTCGTTTTGAAGCATGGGAACAACATGCACTTTTTGCTGAAGAAGTATCACTAGTGGTTTGCACAGGTTCAGCTGAAGGAGTTTTAGTTCCGCTTGTGCTCGGCACATCATACTTTGTAGGCTCATTTAGCGGTTCAGGTATGTATCTACCTTTTACTCTCCATGAGGTTTTCTGAGAAAGACCTTTCGTCTCGTCTGCGTTGTCTATTGGGGCCAA
This sequence comes from Lactuca serriola, assembly GCF_051521515.1. Taxonomy (NCBI): domain Eukaryota; kingdom Viridiplantae; phylum Streptophyta; class Magnoliopsida; order Asterales; family Asteraceae; genus Lactuca; species Lactuca serriola. Next base: position 20,446,491 of record NC_136409.1, on the reverse strand, counting down.
CCAGAAGAATTCATCACATCCACCAACATTATCTTCTTCTACCATAGCTGTTAGTTCTGCAGTTTGTTGTGGAGTGATACCCTGCACTGTGTAGACTTGGTTTGGAGTGGTATGTACCTTTTGGTACACAACAACTTTAGCTTTTAGGGCTTTGGACTTGTTAGTAGAGGAACGAGCAAACTCAACAGAGTTTTCAGAGATTAGGTTCTTATGGGATTTGGGTTCGTTTTTGGCTAATTCAGAACAATCCACCAAATCTTCTACAAAAATTTCACTCATGTCATCATCCTCATTAAGTTCAAATGTATTTTCAACATCAATTTTGTTTTCTGAACTTAAGTTGGCATTCAAAGAGTCAAATTTTTGTATAGTTTTGGCTCTTAGTTTCAATCTATCATTTTCATCTAGTAGATTTTTTAGCATGTCCTTGTGGTCCTTGTACTTTATGTAAGATTCAATTTTGTCCAGACCTATCTTATATGTTGGAGACACTTCGTCAGAAGATACAACGCTTTCACAGTTGTATGCTTCTGCATCGATTTCATCCTCCTTTAATTCAAGGAAAAGTAAAATCATACGATGAATTTTCTTCCCTATTTCACAATCAAGATGCAACTGAGTGATGTTAAAATAATGTCTCTTAGCAATTAAACAAAAAACATTTCTCTGCTGGAGAAGTTTAAGATTGTCTCTTTGCAAATAAATAGAATCATCTTTAGATTTAATTAATTCCTTTTCCTTTTGCACGATCCACATTCTTCGTTCCTCACTCTTTGATGAAACCCTGCTGATTTGATCAGTTAGGTTAGAATTCGTGACACAGGTTTGGGTGAGACTGCTACTTATGCTAGAGAATTTTGGCTTCAAATTATTTAATTCCTTTTCATAATTATTAGCAGGTATTCTTAGAGAAGCAAGAATATCTTGTAGCTTTTTGATCAACTCATCACATTCGTTGATCTGAGCACTGATAGGATTAGCATCAAAACATCTGTCCTCTTGCTCTCTTTCTTCTTTAACTCCCCCATTAGTTGTGTATCCTCTCATTTGGGACACACCCTTGGTCACTGCAAAGCATCTTCCCATTGACTGTTCTGCTTTTGCCATCATAGCTTTTTCGTGAGTAGGCTTCCTAACTTCATCATCCTTCGAATCTGTGGACCAGACCTCCACACCTCGAAACTCATCACTGTTGTTTGAACCCTGCACAATTAAAGCATTCTTAGTAGAGTTATTAACAACATACTTTCTTTTCTTTATCTCCTCCAGTCTTCTCAGGAGGCTCGCTTCCTCATCATCTTTGCTTGTCTTCTCTTCTTTCTTTCTCAGCATGTAGTCTTTAGCAAAATGATTTTTGCCTCCACAGTAATGAAAGTCAAATCCTGAGTTGCCTCCAATTTTAGCTTCCTTCTTTGACTCTTCGGATTTTGATCCCATCTTCAGTTCCTCCTTGATCCATTCGGCGCTATAACTTCCCTGCCAATTTCGGTTCTTGTTGGCTGGGAATTTCTTCTTGATGAATTTTTTGGGGTTTGACACCATCATTGCATATTCGTTTCCGGTTAGATCAAAATCTGCAAGATCTAATTCCTCTTCTTCTTCAATTGAACTCTTTCCTTTGGAGACAAGAGCTAAGGAACCAAGACCCGAAACTACATTTGTTTCCTTCGATAAGGCATTCTCATGGGATTTTAAAATACCCACAAGTTTTGCCAGAGAGTATGACTTGAACTGTTCATGAGCTTTGACAGTTGACACAACAGCCATCCATTCAGGTCTGAGACCATTCATGATAGTGACCTTTTGTTCAATCACCTTTCTTTCATTCCCATGCTTTATCATCTTACTCAAAAGATGATTGAAACGATCGACAGTTTGGATAAGTTTTTCTTCAGGCTTTTGCTTAAAATCGCCAAACTCTGATAACAGGAGGGTTTGAATAGAGTGTTCCAGATCTTCATCTGTGGAATATAATTCCTTCAATCTATCCCAGATCTCCTTAGCTGTAGCACAAGAACTTACCAAACGAAACGTATCCGATTTCCGCGCAAACCTTATCATCCTTAGAGCTTTGATGTTGCACTGAAACTTCTCTTTTTCATCCTGAGGAACGTCTTTGACGTCATTGACAAGCTGATTGTATTCTTTCTGCATTTTAACAATCTTTGATGTGCTAGAATGAGCGAATGGGCCTGAAGTGATTGCTTCCCAGATTAGATACCCGTTTTCCTCCGATCCAATCACATAATCTACAAAATGATGCGTCCAGACTTCATAGTCTTGCGTATACAAAATCGGTATTCTTTTTGTAGACCCTATACTGTTGGAGATATTTATCGGATTGGTTTGAGAATTGTCCATAGACATTGTGAATACTTTTGATCGAAAACCTGTAAAAGATCAGACTTGTAATTTTTCGATTAGGGATAGATTAACAATTAATGAGATACGCCAATAAAGAATGACGACTCAATAAATATCAATCAATGCGGAATAAAAACCCTATGAACTTCTTCGATAGAAGAGGTGTGTATAGATTACACAGTCTTCTGCTCAGATACCAATTGATGAGTTCAAAACTCTTTGATCGTTTAGATCTTTCACAAGTATGATAAAAGAAATCTAACAGTTTAAGAACGAAATAAGAACGAACACATAACAGAATCAAATATGAGCTTATGATTCAAAACCGAGTCACGCCTCAACAGAGCTCGATGAAGAACTTCTGCTGTAGAGGTGAGCTAAGGTTTACAAGCAATGCAAACAAAAACAATAAAAGCGATATCTTCTAAGTCTGCATGCATGCAGCTTAAATACTAAACCCTAATACAAAATTATGCACAGCTGGACAGGCCCAATACCGGCATTCAAACTAGGCTATGGACCGAGCCCATGACGCAATTCAATAGACTCAACACCGTGTCTTGTGACTAAGGTTTTGACAAATTCATATGGGTAGGAACTCATACACCCTAAAAATCTAAGTGTCATAAGGTTTCTCTCCGATTCATGAAAATGATGGTGAGGAAACACTTCCACTAAGTAGATTTGTAAGTAGATAGTAATCTTTGCATTCTCAAAGTTGTTAGTAGGCACACTAACATGGACTTATGAGAAATAGAAAAGGTCTAAACAATTAAGACTATGATTACGGAATCCCTTTTCATAGTTCTGAAATTGTTTAGACACACCTATGAGCTATCTAAGATAAGGTGTATGATTTTGATAAAGTCTTATCAAAGCAATCTAGTATCAGAAATCTAAACTTTGGTAAAAAAAGTCAATAGCTGATTTCTGAGTACATGTCAAAGCTAGTGGGAGCATAAGTGTTATGTTAGTGGGAGCATGATAATTATGATAAGTATTGCAAGTTAGCAATGTTAATTATAAAAAACAAAAGTTTCAATTCGTGAGGTTACAGGGGTTGAAAAAGTTGTTTTGCTATAATTAAGGGAGAGGAAATTATACTTCATTTCAATTTTGAAAAGCTTAGATTGAGTTTATAATCATTCTAAAGAGCTTATATTGAGATTTTAATCACCTTTAGTCAAGAATATATATATGAATTTCATGTTGGATTGGTTCAACTTAAGAAAATTCTATATATTGCGTTCTCAAAAATTCGATTATGATTACGACATCCCTTTTCATAGTAAAATTTTGAGAATATGGCAAACAAAAAATTATTATGGCAAAAGACTGGTCTAGAACCATGTCTTTATGTGAAACATCATGAATCCTGTCCCATTTACTTTAGGTACAAGATCGATTACTTGTGCTATAATATTTATTCTCTCTGAATTTTCCAAATGCCTTGGGGCATTAAGGAGGAAAATGTCTAGAATTGGATATGACTAAAGTGATTAAGCAATTGTCGAGGACAATCTAAGTTTTACCAAATATTGGTTGCTCAAGGACAGTTGGAAGTATAGTGTGAATTTTGGAAGGGCCATATTGACATAGTCTGAAAAGAGGCAACTCTTGTTCAGAAGTAGTAGTCAAAATGGGAATATAGAGTTGTCTCTATATATAGAATCAATCTACGTTACATTAGAAAGAACTTAGTGCAAGAAGTGTGTTCAAAGCAATGCATACTTTGAACATAAGGCTTTGTGTCCATGGAGTAGGTCTTCATTGGAATACCCTGTACTGGTTGTTGACAAGTCTTTGTAACTTTGTACACATTCATTTCAAGAGGGTAGTGCATTTAAGTTTAAAGCCTAACAAAGATTTTGATTTGGGAGTGTGAAATTAGAATCATTGAAAGTTTGGTCAATTGGTTTATTTCACAAAGTAAGGATCATAGATAAACATAGAGTGCATACTTGGTGTATGGCAAAGCTATTGTTTAGGAAAACATAGTGTACATGCTTGGAGCATGGGATACCTAGTGTTTTAATTCAAGTATAAAGTTGATAAAACCGAAACAATGAATAATGAGAAATTAGTATGGTGATAAATAGAAGTGGTCTATTTATATTCATAGGGTTTGATACCATATTTGATTCATTTATTCTTGTGTTTCACTTTGCATGTTTTGACTTCCATAATAACTAGGTTATTCTTCTGGAATGACTATGTTATTTAAACCATCCACATTCGGTCATATGTTGGAAGTAGATATGAATCAAGACTGTCATGGGTTGGCTTGTAGAGGTCCAAGTTGGTGGACAAAGTTGTGCTACAATGCTCATGGGTGCTCATAAGTTATGAGTATTGGATTCAACCCACGCTCATTGGAATCACTTCATGGATTTTATCACGAGCGATCATGAGACGATAATATCTTATATTCTTCAAACCTAGTGATATGAGTTGTTACTATGAGTTGGTTATACATTGATTGCACGAAACCGCATTGGTAACTCGATGTTATAAAACGTGTCTTTGTGTATGATTTAACAAGTAGCAGAACAAGCCATATGAGTCGAAGTTTATCCATTCCTTTTACCTTCGGGATAAAAGCGATATCTGTGGGCCCCTCGATGATTTAGCGAAGACACATGTGAGTGCTTGGCCAAGCCAGGACTGATTTGATTTGTTCAATCAGTCAGTCGTCATAATTGGAAATCGGGAAACAACAAATGGACAGAGAGAATGTTTATAATCCATGTCTCAGTCCATATGATATCTAGAATGGAGGAATATATGATCCCTTATCTAATAGATAAGTCATTGACAAAGATTAAAGATCATCGGCAAGGTCAGAGTTCGACAGAAGCTTTTGAGAGCTACGATTTCCGATCGGTTCTTGAACTCATTCGCACTAATAGTTTTAGACTTATCCAAGTGGGAGACTGTTGAATTAATGTCTAACTCCATAACTATAATTGGTAAGACTTGACCCGGCCTGGCATGGTCCATTTGGGTTGCATGGCATCATGCACTTGGATAGACTATAATGAGAGAAATAACACTTAAGGTTTGTTAATATATTATAAGTTATAATATATATTAATAATATTATTTAATTAGTATTGATCAAGAATTAATCTAGAATTAATTAAGTGATCAAAAGACGACTAATTAAATATATGGGTTGATTGTGTAAATTATCCATACTTGTATAGTGAGCTAATGCTCCATGGATAATCAAGTTGGGCTAAAACCCATAGGATGGTCCATGGATGCTCCATGGTGTATTTGAACCCATGGATCCAAGTAAATGGAAAGCCATGATAATTAGGGTTTACCCTAATTGTAACAACTATATAAGATCATATTCTTTGAAAAAAACCAGCCACTAAGTTAGGAAGAGAAGGGCTAGCCTATTTTAGAAGTGTTCAAGTTTCTCTCGAGTTATTCCAAGTGCATTTGGTGTTATGTGAACCATTTGAGGTGTCACACTTGGGGCACTAGGCACTCAAGCTTCTTGAGAACATTCTACACCAAAGAGGTATGTATTCTATCTTGTTATATTCATTGTTTTATATGCTAGATTAGGATAATACCTTGGATGTTCATATTTGCATGTATAATAGAGAAAACATAGATGCAAGGTATTTAGGGTTGCATGTACACTAAGGAGTGTTAGAATGCTCAAAACCCAACACTTAGTACATTATTGACCAGAGGGTCGTATTTGTTTATAATGTGATATGTGTTATCGTGCATACTGTCTTTGTGACTTATGTTGTTATAGTAATCTGTGTACATGTTGATCTTATGTGCTTACACTGAGATATGTGATATCATGCATTATGATTTGTGAGTTATGATGTGTATTATCCTGTGTGTTGTTGGGATAGGACCAGAGGGTTCACCCGAGTTCTGGAACCAGAGGGTTCCACAGAGACACATTGACAGAAGGTTCTTATTCAAGATATAGCCATGACAGACTAATGAGATGTGTGTGGTATTTTGGGGACTCACTAAGCTTTGTGCTTATGGTGTTTTGTGTTTCAGGTACTTCTTAGGATCACGGGAAGGCGCCAACTTTATTGTACACATGAGATGGAGTTATGTTTCTGAGGATCCCGGATTTTATTCAAACAACTATGAATATGTGTTTTTGATAATTTAATATTGTGGTTATTTTGTGATATGTGTTGATGAGATTTATGTGGTTTTAAAATGAAAAAAATTTGCTTGGAAATTCATGGTGTTAGAAGTTGGTATCAGAGCCTTGGTTTGAGAGATTCGAATGTGCTCTCGGGTATGTCTGAACTTAAACTGAGGATTTGAGAAATTTTTTTTAAAGAAATGATTTTTATAAAAACGAGTAAGAGTTTTAAAGAGAAAACGAGATGGATCAGTGTGTATAATCAGCCAGAGCCCGAATGGTAATTTCCCAAAATACCATTATTTGTTTATATTATGAGATATTTATGGGATATTAGAGCTGCATACTAGGAGATAAGCTAGGTATTTCAGAAATTAGGGCTAGATGTGACAACCCGGAAATTTTTGCTTTAAAATCCATTCAATTCAATAAAAGTCTGAATCACTCCTACTATCTTTTAGCACTGTTTAGAGTCTGTTTAGGTATTTGGAGCCTAATACACTCAAGGAATGAGTGTTAGGAAGTACGTGTTAGGGCCACTGAACAACATACAAGCCTTAACCATCACCACCATGAGTTCACGGCCACAACACTTAGAGTTTACGACCGTAAACTCCAAGTGGGCCGTAAACTCACCTCTATATATAAAATTCTTGGCCATTTCTTCTATTCTTTCTTTCCTTGGCCGATTTTCTTCAAATCCTCTCAAGTATCATCCAACTTTTCCATCCTAGATCTTCATATATATAAGTGTTCTATCCTTGATTAGTTGATATACCTTCTTAACTAGCTTCATTCATTGATTTCATCCATAGAAATCAACTTTTGACTAGATCTTCAACTTTCACCAAGAACACCAAGAACACCAATAACCCTTTTAGCTTCTATATCGTAAGTATCCCTTCATTATACTTCATATCTACTAGGAAGCCTTGAAATACACCATCTAAACATGCTTTCCCCATGAAGATCATGAGTTTATGGCCCAAGATCTCCCTTTGTTGTAAACTCCATATTGATGCATGTTTGGACTTTAAACTCTTGTAATGACCAAGCCTTAGAGCTTGGACCCTCATTGGATGTTGTAGGATCTTAAAACACACACATATGTATAATTGACCATGATTTTACGGCCGTAAACACCCTTGGCTGTAAACCCATGGTCGTAAACTCCAAGTTAGTGCCATTCATTTTCCTTTGATTAATCACATGTGATTCAACACTTCATGCAAATGTTCCTTAGTCCCTTAGGCTGTTTCCCTTCATGATTAGTCATATTATACATTAATTATACAAGTATATGTACCAATATATGTCATTTAGGACTCAATTGTGTATCGGGACTTCATCCGTGGAACTTCTCATCCTTACTTGAACCATTTGGATCACCATCATAAGTTGAGTTCATACCCCTACATTTTATCACTTTTCACTGCTTTAAGGGGGGGGGGGGGATACAAGTTTAAACACAAGTAATTGTGTTTATAATAAATAAAACTCTTTAAATGTTGTAAATGACATGAAGTCCTCAAAATGCTTTTAAATTTAAATAAACTCTTTTGAGTATTGTAAAATGATTTTAAACTCTTTTAGATATTGGAAAATGTCTTTAAATGTCTATAAACTCTTTTAATATTAGGCAATGCTTTTAAATGTTTTATAAAATCTTTTAACTTATATTGCGTATATTTGTTGTCTATGTAGATATAGTTATATAAGTAGTGTTTAAAGGACTTAGGACTGACTACCAGCTCTATTTCTTTTTCCTTGTTTGGATGTGGGCTTAGAGTAAGGTTGTTTGTCTTAATGTCATTTAAATATTATTTATATATTATGTATATGTATGTAGATATAAAAGTTCTAGAAGTCAGTTTAATACCTTGGGTAGCAATGGTATTCTTTCATGATAAGTCAGTTCAGTTCAGTCAGTCAATTACATAGAACTTACTAGTAAACTATAGGGAGTATAATTTAGAGAGCCAATGCTCATTACTTGGTAGATCAATTCTAATCACTTGGTAGTTCATTGAAGTCATAGCAATACATAGAGATATAATACTTTTTAGTCTTATCTAGTCAGAAAATACAAACAAGATTACGAACTAAATCTAAGGAACTCAAAAAGGTACATCTTTCGATGTACCATAAACCAGATGTAAAAGGCATACCCGTGCACGATACTGTACCTTCAGTTAACATGGGTATGCGAGTCTAGTACCACGACACCAATCATAGGTGGGTACGCGCGCATAGTACCAAAACCCAAACATAAAAAGAACATAGGTAGTAGTTTTTGTGATTGCTTAGTATATACACATAAGTTATGTACAATGAGAAACTGATAGACGATTGAATGTGTGAACTCTGTTTTGCATTCCTTTTACTTGTTTTGATGTGGGGGTACGCCAGTATTGCACAATCAATTGTCCGTCTATTTCTGATTATGTATAATAAGTATGTACTAAGCGAATCACATGATTGTCTTTTCAAAGAGTATTCAGAGTACAATTCAAAGCACTATTCAGAGGAACATAACGATCATACTATAGTCTTTTTATAGTATATTTATTTTACTATGAACTGAGACTAAACTTACTATTTACATAGTATAGTATCAAATACAAAGAATGGTTTGATGAGATATAAAACTAAGTATACTATTCCATAGTATATTCATACATATACTAAGTCTCAATTTTGGGGAGTTAAATCTAACTATTCCATATCACAGTACGCCAACATTCAGTAGAACGGTTTTAGGGGATAAAACCACAGTTCAATAACAGTTAGGGAATACGGGTTTTCCTAGGTTCAATGGTAACATTTTATAGGTATTCTAGTAACACTTACTGTCACACCCCGAAACCCAGGGCGGAAACGTTCCGGGGCGGAGGACGTCATGAATATCGCAACCAATGTACATAGTAAGCATAGTAAACAGAAAGCATTACATTACATAGATTTAATTACATTTGTTTGAAACCAAAGTGTTACAAGTATCATACATATACATAACATATGAACAAAAATAAAGACGTGTCTTCTACGCACTCCGTCTTCGCCAAAAGATCATGATGTACTTGTCTAATGTGGACCTGAGAATACAAGCAGTTTGAAAATCAGCATAAAGCTGGTGAGTTCATAAGAGTTTTGTTTTCTGAAAAGGTACAAGTCTCCTTTGGTTTTTCCGAAAAGTTTGATATCCAAGAAAATCCTATATTTTCATATAAGTATAATTGAGTTATTCGTTTAGTTACTCGGTCTAGTTAAGAACAGTTCAGTTATCCCAGGAAAAACCCTTACTTTCCTAAAAGTAAAGTTTAGTTAAAGTTCTGAATTTCCATTAAATACAACAGTGTATAGTTTAATACACAAAACTATATATTGAAAATCATGGGATTACTATCCCGCACTAGATATAAGATAGTTTGATATACACAAAACTATAGATAGAAATAGATTGAAAACCATGGAACTACCATCCCGTACTAGATATAGATTCAAAACCATGGGACTGCCATCCCGCACTAGATATAGATTGAAAACCATGGGATTACCATCCCGTACTAGATATAGATTCAAAACCATGGGATTACCATCCCGTACTAGATATAGATTTAAAACCATGGGACTACCATCCCGTACTAGATACAGATTCAAAGCCATGGGATTACCTGTTGGATTAATGTCTAAGTCCATAACTGTATTTGGTATGTACTTGATCCGACCCGGCATGGTCCATTTGGGTTGCACTTCACCGACACAATTTATATGGATAATCTTTTGAGAATAGTATGTTTATGATTAATATTAATATATTATAAGTTCTAATATATTAATATGGAATCATATTATTTAATTAGTATTGATCAAGAATTAATTTATAATTAATTAAGTGATCAAAAGGAACTAATTAAATATGGACTCTTATATATATGGAATGGGCCAAGTTCATTTAGGTTGGGCTAAGCTTTCATGGATATTCCATGGAGTGTTTAACCCATGGATCCTAGAAAATGAAAGTTCAAGGGTATTAGGGTTTAACCCTAATCCTCCATACTATATAAAGATGTCCTTGGTTGTTGAAATAGGCACTAGTGTGTGGATACACTATGAGGGCTAGCCGATTTCACTAAGAGAGAACCAAGTATTCATATTCTCTAAAGTCTTCCAAGGTGTCTTGGTGATTTGTGATTCCACTTGAGGCTTCCACACTATTGGGGCTAAGCTCTTAAAGCTTGAAGACATCAAGCTACATCAAAAAGGTATGTCATCTAACTAGTACTTTGTAGTATAAGAACTTCATAATATGCTAGTTAGGATTAAAGCCTTGGAAAGTTCTTATTTGCATGTATTATAGAGAAAACATAGATCCAAGGTTTATAGGGTTGCATGTACACCATAGGAGTGTTAGAATGCTCAAAAACCCAATAGTGGTATCAGAGCCACGGGTTGTTTTCTGTTATATTGATGCAAATATTTTATTTTCAAAGTTGAAACAAAAAAAGGAAAAAAAACATGAAGTTTGTCAAATTTTAAAATAATTACTTGTTCTTGTGAAAAACTAATTATTTGTAAAATTTGAATAATTTGCTTTATGAGTTGAATTAGGTCAAATTTAATAAAAGATAAAATGATATGATTATTTTATTAGTTTTAAAAGTTTGATCTAAAGAGTTTTATTTTTTGAAACCTCCATAAGTTATGGATATGAAAAGGTTTTTAAAAAAATTGATTCAAAGTTTTTATGGAGTTACAAAATTTGGTGTTAATGTTTTAAAGGATTCCATAACTTAAGAATAAGTTATGGATCACCAAAAGTTTTTTGTGTTACCTTGTTTTATGAGTGAATTTAGATTAATGAATAAAATTATGTGATAGTTGGTTTTAATCCAAATTAATCTAAGAATTGATTCTAAAATGTGTTTTGTAACTTGTCCTCAAGTTATATGAAAAGTCACATTTAAGAATCATAAAACTCATAAAAATTGGAAAAGGTTACAAAAATGAAGATTCTAGTTCTAATTAAATGGTTTTATGACTTCATAACTTGTCCTCAAGTTATGGAGGACCAAGAGTCTCTTCATTTAATAAAATAAAATAAAATAAAAAAAGGTGTAACCTTAATTAATTCCATAAGTTATAAAATAAAGAAAAGTTAATTCTTTTATTAGTTTAAAGTCTTCCATAACTTGTCCTCAAGTTATGGAACTTGAAGAGTTTTTGGATTAAAACTACTTTAAACACATAAGTTATGGAATTAATTAGTTTTGAATAGTTTCAAAACTTGCCCTCAAGTTTTGGAATTTGTAATGTTTTCTCTTATGAATACTTTAATTCCAAGTTAGCCCTTAGAATTTTAAAAGTTAAAATTCAACCCTTATACTTTATAATATTATAAGTTAATAATATATATATATATATGTATAAGAGTAAAGTCAGTCTTACCGCTAGTACGCCTCATTCACGAAGCCGGTCTATAAGGTGGGTTTAAGGTTGTTGCCTATAAAATGGCAACTTAATGGGTGTCCACTCTCACCCACCGCTTGCTTGACTGGTGGAGGGTCGTTAGCCGAACGGGTTTGACAGGACTATAATTCTCCTTTCATTAAAAGTATTAATGATAAATACTAAGTAACTAAACTCTTAATAATTCCCAATCTTAGTTACTTAGGAAAATGTGAATTAGGTGCTAATCCATGAAATTACACTTTACACTTTGTCAAAGTCGTTAGTGGAGCGTGTGTGGTTAACCGGCACACTGACTTGGACTTAACAAGGTAGGTAAAGGGTAACTTAATGTTTATCATAGTATCGATGGAGCGTGTGTGGTTAACCGGCACATCGATTGAGGGGTAAACACTTAAGGGTACCAAGTAATTCGCATGGTTACTTCACACCTTGTTTTGTGATCCTCGGCATCCCAGTCACAAAACCTGAAGGGCACACTCGAGATTGAAACATGCCTTTGAAAAAGTTCAATGAATCTCAAAGATCTAGGAGTTTCAAAACCAATTAAAACCTAATAATGCATTTCGTTTATCTTGGTGGAAATTGGTGAATCGTCATTCACCTACCTTCAAATATTTTATAGCTTGGATTACGGCATACCTCTTCTAAGTTATAAAATAGTTTGTTGGGTCCTAGCCTTAATATTTCATATTGGGTGTTATATTAAGGACTTAAGATCAACTATCTTGAATATCTCCCAGAAGATGTCTGGTTTAGACATTTATGATCTTCCTAAATCTCTTGAATATCTCCCAGAAGATGTCTGGCAACTTAATGGGTGTCCACTCTCACCCACCGCTTGCTTGACTGGTGGAGGGTCGTTAGCCGAACGGGTTTGACAGGACTATAATTCTCCTTTCATTAAAAGTATTAATGATAAATACTAAGTAACTAAACTCTTAATAATTCCCAATCTTAGTTACTTAGGAAAATGTGAATAAGGTGCTAATCCATGAAATTACACTTTACACTTTGTCAAAGTCGTTAGTGGAGCGTGTGTGGTTAACCGGCACACTGACTTGGACTTAACAAGGTAGGTAAAGGGTAACTTAATGTTTATCATAGTATCGATGGAGCGTGTGTGGTTAACCGGCACATCGATTGAGGGGTAAACACTTAAGGGTACCAAGTAATTCGCATGGTTACTTCACACCTTGTTTTGTGATCCTCGGCATCCCAGTCACAAAACCTGAAGGGCACACTCGAGATTGAAACATGCCTTTGAAAAAGTTCAATGAATCTCAAAGATCTAGGAGTTTCAAAACCAATTAAAACCTAATAATGCATTTCGTTTATCTTGGTGGAAATTGGTGAATCGTCATTCACCTACCTTCAAATATTTTATAGCTTGGATTACGGCATACCTCTTCTAAGTTATAAAATAGTTTGTTGGGTCCTAGCCTTAATATTTCATATTGGGTGTTATATTAAGGACTTAAGATCAACTATCTTGAATATCTCCCAGAAGATGTCTGGTTTAGACATTTATGATCTTCCTAAATCTCTTGAAACAAGCTTTCCTAAATGAAGATGATGTCCCATGGAAATCATACTTCTTTCACCTCCTCCAATTATTCTCCCTAACCCACAAGTTCAAGGTCACTCAAGCCCTATTGGCAAGGCAAGTTCTAGGTGTGATCACATCTTGGAGATGTAGTCACATATTGACAAGCCGGGAGAGTTGGGTGTCAAAGTCTTGAGAAATTTGGTGGTTCAATCACTTTCTAAGTCACATAGTGAGTTCCTTTGGGACACCTATGAAACAGACTATGACAAGACCCTTAATGATCTTATCTATTTGTTAAGATCAACTTCCTTAAAACTTGATGGACATTGACAATAGTGACACAGGAAATCCAGAAAAGCATTCTCTTCCCAATGGTAAAGGGATCGGTCATAGTCAACTCGGTTGACCAAATAGTAAAGAGAAAAGCTAAGTTTGTGATAGTCCCTTGTACCATTATCAAAGGGTCCATATGTTTATATTGCCAAAGGAAGGGGCATTGGTTGCGAAGCTGCCAAATTTACCTAAGGATGTTAAAGTCAATAAGTTTGACTCTACTTCAGGTAAATTCCACTATCTAACTCTGCTAAGTTTCTATTCTGAGATTCTTGATACATGATGTGACTGGGTCACATGGTGATGTTTTAAGAATCAAAGAAAAGTGAAGAAACTTAAAGAAAGAATATGTTGAATCTGATGGCGTAGATGGATTTCTATCGCATAGTTTGAAGATCGGATTCTTGAGCTACTTCTTAGGAGTTATGAGATATTGCTTAGGAATAGATAACAACAAGTTTTCATATGGATTGTAAGGATAAGTTCTTCCGCAAAAATTTTAAAATAAAAGGAAAATTTTTGATTTTATTTATTTTAAAATATCCTTACAATGGCATCTGTGGAAATTTTTGTTGCTTATAAGATTCCATTAATAGCAAGAGTGGAAGTATGAAATTGATTCTTTCATTTGTGGTAATGTCTAAATTTACCAAATAAGGAAACATTCTCATCACCCAAGTTTCAATTGGACCAGAACTTGGAATCATGCAAGTTGTATAGCATGATGAATGAGAACTTTCAAGTATTGGAAAATTAAGACTAATTACTTGTTCACATGGATGTGTGAGTCAAGTGAAGGACTAAGGGATCGAGTACACAGTCTTGTGCACTGATTAAGTCCACCACAAAAGATCGATAAGATTATTCGTCATAATTTACTATAGCTCAGTAAATATGGTTATACTTACAAGCTTAAGTGTAATTCTGAGACATTGGAAAAGGTTCCAATGTATGGCAGAGCGAATAAGAAGAATCAAATTAGGTAGAAGGATAAAAGTTTCTCAAATCTGAAAAGATGGGAGAGAGTACTTTCGTATCAGTTTTGTGATCATCTTAATGATTTAGAGACAATTCATTCTCTAAGAGCCTTCTTATAGCTAAGAAGAGGAACTTGAATTGTTGAAGTGGTTAATCAAGAAGATGAATCATACTTCGTTCCAAAAACAATTCTTAGAGTTATACTCTAAGATTGTAACTTGAGTGACATGTCTTAAAGAAGGTTTAAAACTCTTGTACATTTGAAATTGGTAAGTTGTGATGTTTTGGATAAAACAAAGACCAACTAAGACCAATTATGTGAAGTGTTTGTCTTGATTAGAATCCGCACTATCTCTTGGATGTTTGACAAGGGCGTCTTATATGTCAAGAGGACAGTGGGAGTCTTAAAGGTCTTGAAAGTCTCAAGAACTAATCAAGAATAAACCTAAAGTTCTTCACTAGCACACGACTTGAGGTTTATAACCTATCATGTTGACATATTCTGTGCCCATTCCAGTTAAAGTTGGCTTTGCATATGAGTTCTTAGAGTTCTCAATTTGTTGCACAACTACTTGGAAGCAATGCAAGGCCTTTGAGCTGCCAGGTGGGAAGAAATTAAGATTGAGTTCAGTCCATATGAGTTTGTATTTGTCATTATCCTTGCCTTGTGTCTATGGTTTTGACAATTCACATGGATAAGAACACATACACCATTAAATCTAAGTGTCATAAGGTTTCTCTCCGATTCATGAAAATGATGGTGAGGAAACACTTTCACTAAGTAGATTTTAGCTAGATAGCAATTGTGATATTTGCATTCTCAAAGTCGTTAGTGGAGCGTGTGTGGTTTACCGGCACACTAACCTGGACTTGTGAGAAGTGGCAAAAAGGTCTAACCATTATGATTACGACATGCCTCTTCATAATTGTTTAGACACACAAGTGTGCTATCTAAGGGAAGGTGTATGATTTTGATAAAGTTTTATCAATCTAGTATCAGAAATCTGAACTTTGGTAAGAAAGTCAGCTGATTTCTGAGTACATGTCAAAGCTAGTGGGAGCATAAGTGTTATGCTAATAATCATCATGTTAGTGGGAGCATGATAATTATGATAAAGTATTGCAAGTTAGCAATGTTAATTATAGAAAACAAAAGGTTTCAATTGGAAAAGAGTTGTTTTGCTATAATTAAGGGAGAGGAAATTATACTTCATCTCAAATCTATAAGCTTAGATTGTGAGGTTTTAATCATTTAGTCAAGGATATATATATGAATTTCATGTTGGAATGGCTCAACATAAGGAAAGTCTGTACATGGGTCCATTATTTGCGTTCTAAAATTCGATTATGATTACGGCATCCCTTTTCATAATCTGAATTATGAGAATTTGGCAAATTGAAATGGAAATGTTATAGCAAAAGACTGGTTTAGTCTTTATGTGAGACATCATGAATCGATTCCCATATACTTCGGATATAGGATCGATTACATGTGCTATATTCATCCTTTCTAAAATTTTCCAAATGCCTGGGGCATTAAGAAGGGAAAACGTTTAGAACTGGATATGACTAAAAGGATTAAACAATTGTCAAGAACAATCTAAGGTTTACCAAAGATTGGGTGCTCAAGGACAGTTGGAAGTATAGTGATAATTTTTAAAGGACCATATTGACATAATCTGTAAGGAGGCAACTCCTGTTCAGAAGTGATAGTAAAAATGGAATACGAAAATGTTTCAAAGTTAGAAATTATTCAATCTGTGTAAGATTAGGAAACTTAATGCAAGAAGGATGTTTCCAAGGAGCTGATCTCCTTTGGAATACTCTGTAATGATTGTTGTCAAGTCTTTCTGACTTTGTGCATAATCATTACAAGAGGATCAATGCATATAAGTTTAGAATCTAACAGATTTCAGTAAATGGCATGAATTTGAAATTCTTGCATTTGCAGTAAGGATTTGGGGGTGTGAAAAGAGAATCATTGGAGTTATGTTCAATTGATTTATATCACAAATTAAAGATCATAGACAAACATAGTATGCATACTTGGTGTGTGGCATGACTAGTGTTTAGAAAACATAGTGTACATGCTTGGAGCATGGGACTACTATTGTTTTAAATTCAAGAATAAAGTTGATAGCTGAAAAAGTATACACGAATAATGTGTAATCATATGGTGATAAATAAAAGGTGTTTTATTTATGTTCATAGGTTTTGATACCATATTGGATTCAATTATTCTTGTGTTTCATTTTGCATGTTTTGACTTCCCGAATAAACTAGGTTATTCTTCCAGAATGACTAAGTTATTCAAACCATCCACAGTCGGTCATATGTTGGAAGTAGATATGAATTAAGACTGTCATGGGTTGGCTTGTAGAGGTCTAAGGTGTTGGACAAAGGGCTACAACAGTCATGAGTGCTCATAAGTTCTGAGTATTGGATTCAACCCGTGCTCATTGGAATCACTTCATGGATTTTATCACGAGTGATCATGAGACGATAATATCTTATATTCTTCAAACCTAGAGATATGAGTTGTTACTATGAGTTGGTTGTACATTGATTGCACGAAAACGCATTTGGTAACTCGGTGCTATAAAACGTGCCTTTGTGTATGATTCAACAAGTAGTAGAACAAGCCATATGAGTCGAAGTTTATCCATTCCTTTTACCTTCGGGGTAAAAGCGATATCTGTGGGCCCCTCGATGATTTGATGATGACAAATGGAAGTGCTCGGTCGGGCCAGGACTGATTTGATTTGTTCAATCAGTCAGTCGTCATAAATCGGAAATCGGGAAACAACATATGGACAGAGAGAATGATTTTAATCCATGTCTCAGTCCATATGATATCTAGAATGGAGGAATATATGATCCCTTATCTAATGGACAAGTTCGTTGACAAGATCGGAGTTCGATAGCGGCTTTAAGAGCTATGATTGCCAGTTAGGTTTGAAGTCATACGCAATAATAGTTTTAGACTTATCCAAGTGGGAGACTGTTGGATTAATGTCTAAGTCCATAACTGTATTTGGTATGTACTTGATCCGACCCGGCATGGTCCATTTGGGTTGCACTTCACCGACACAATTTATATGGATAATCTTTTGAGAATAGTATGTTTATGATTAATATTAATATATTATAAGTTCTAATATATTAATATGGAATCATATTATTTAATTAGTATTGATCAAGAATTAATTTATAATTAATTAAGTGATCAAAAGGAACTAATTAAATATGGACTCTTATATATATGGAATGGGCCAAGTTCATTTAGGTTGGGCTAAGCTTTCATGGATATTCCATGGAGTGTTTAACCCATGGATCCTAGAAAATGAAAGGTCATGGGTATTAGGGTTTAACCCTAATCCTCCATACTATATAAAGATGTCCTTGGTTGTTGAAATAGGCACTAGTGTGTGGATACACTATGAGGGCTAGCCGATTTCACTAAGAGAGAACCAAGTATTCATATACTCTAAAGTCTTCCAAGGTGTCTTGGTGATTTGTGATTCCACTTGAGGCTTCCACACTTTTGGGGCTAAGCTCTTAAAGCTTGAAGACATCAAGCTACATCAAAAAGGTATGTCATCTAACTAGTACTTTGTAGTATAAGAACTTCATAATATGCTAGTTAGGATTAAAGCCTTGGAAAGTTCTTATTTGCATGTATTATAGAGAAAACATAGATCCAAGGTTTATAGGGTTGCATGTACACCATAGGAGTGTTAGAATGCTCAAAAACCCAATATTACCATCCCGTACTAGATATAGATTCAAAACCATGGGACTACCATGCCATACTAGATATAGATTGAAAACCATGGGATTACAATCCCATACTAGATATAGATTCAAAACCATGGGATTACCATCCCATACTAGATATAGATTCAAAACCATGGGACTACCATCCTATACTAGATATAGATTCAAAGCCATGGGATTACCATCCCGTACTAGATATAGATTGAAAACCATGGGATTACCATCCCGTACTAGATATAGATTCAAAACCATGGGACTACCATCCCGTACTAGATATAGATTCAAAGCCATGGGATTACCATCTGGTACTAGATATAGATTGAAAACCATGGAATTACCATCTCGTACTAGATATAGGAACTATAGATAGAAAATAGATATAAAATCAAATCCGTGAATGAACTTATATTAATACGTATTGTGAGTCGGGTAACCATGCTAATGCGACACCGAGACCTCCTTGACGTTTGTCAGACGTCGGACGATTTCTAGAACTTGTCACCGCAGGCGTGCCCACCTAACTGTAGCTAGCAGTTAAGGTGTGGGATTTGTCAGTCCTGAATAGATCTATCCACAAATTCCATGCTCTCCCTCTAGGGACTCTGGTTACACTTCCGGGGAGGATTTACTGATAATAATGACGAATCTCACAAGCTAGTATCATGTTATTCACGGTGTTCTCAGACGTTATCAAACATACTAATCGTTTAGAAGCATAATACAATACAAACAGTTTAATACAATGAAATGATCTGGCAATATATTCTAAATTAAACAGAGATAAACTGAATCAGACATAGTTTATCTATTAACTTTTCATAAATCTGTACTTGTAAAACAATAACTAAAGATCCCAAATTATTCCCATAATAATTTAATTGATTTGATTGTTTCCTTTACTGAAATCCATGTAGTTATAGTCGATAAAACATCCCTTATGCTCAACATTATACATAAGGGGTATAGATATCTAAAAGTTAGCCAGATATTTGTAGAAAATACATCAGTTTTTAAGTTTCGAAAACATTTATAGTTTGCTTGTATTCCCCCCCCCCCCCTGAAAACATTGAAAAAAACACTGAAAAAAGGTGTAGGGGTATGAACTCACAGTTTAACGTAGGGTTCGAGTGTCAACAGATGCCCTGAACGCCAATGGCCCCTATTATTCATATGATGACACATAAATGAGTTAGAACTAAGGTGTTTCATGACTAAACACGATGGGAAAACATTCTTAGGACTTGGAATTACTAAGAATAAGTGTCTTATGATCCAAACTTAATGATCTATGCAAGATTAGGGCCAAATATGGGCATTAGAGTGGGTGTATGGTCTCGAAAATGAGTGTGCGGTTGGGGAGTGCGGCCAGGAGTGTGTGTGAGGCTGCACACAAGAGTGTGCGGCCGTACAGAGTGTGTGTGCGGCCGTACACAGGAGTGTGCGGCCGTACACTCCTCATTTGAGTCCATATGATGATTTTTGAAGTGTTTGCTCTTCATACTTGGGAGTTTTGGATGTGTGCTACCCCCATATGAAGGTGTGCGGCCGTACACCTTCAAGTGATGATGAATATGATGAACATGATGTGTTTTAAGCTTAGGATTTAAGTGTTTACCACTATAATCAGCTTGAAGATGGAGTAGATCACGAACATGAAGCCTTCAAATTGTTCTTGGTTAATGATTTAGAGAGAGAAAGTAGAGAGGGGGAAAAGGAACATCTAAATGAATGAATAAAGGGTTATGCATCCATATATTAGGTTGGGTGTGTGGTTGAAGGGTGTTTGCGGCTGGGTGTGTGGCCGCACACATAGGTGTGTGGCCGCACACACAGGTGTGTGGCCACACACACCTTCTATGATGAGTTTGACCCGATTTTGTGATGCTAAAACACTATCCAACCCTTCCTAAGACTCATACGTAGATTATACTAAGTCTAGAGCACCCATATGGAACCACAAGCTTTAATAAAAGATAATGAATTCAAGTTTTTAGTGCTGATACGCGGATCAATTACATAGGTTAGAAGTTTCGGGTTGTCACACTTACTAGGTATTCTACTTCATGATAAAGGATTCGTAAGAAGGTTAATATTATGATTTCCTCGCTTATACATTCCCGAGTTATATATAACAAAGATTTGGTAGGCAATAGAATGTGAGATTTCTAACTTAGTTTCTTTTCTCTGTTTGGATGTGAAACTAGGGTAGAACCCCACATTTTATTATCCGCCCAATCTTGATTATATCATAACGTGTATAAGCTAAGTTTTCATGGATATTAACTCATCATTTAGTCCGAATCAGTATAACATAGATTAATTTTAATTGGAACTATAATCCTTTAGTTTATACGTTAGGGTTATATATAGTGAAGATTAGATAGGTTGGAGAATGTGTGAACTCAGTTTTACTTTCCTTTTCCTTGTTTGGATGTGGGGGTACGACCAAATCACACAATTGACTATCCGTCTCGTATTGATTATAGGTAATTAGTATAAACTAATGATTTTAGAGGGAATAGGTTCAATATCACTTTACTTTAAGTAAATATAGGTTTTTGTTGTCGATCTTCCAAACTTGTTCGGTTGTCAATGATGTTTCTTACTTTAAACTAAATCTTATGCAGTCACCAACTTTATAGCCAATACTCGCTTTAAAAATACTTGTATTCTCAGGAATATACTAAGATAGGTATCCACACCGGAGTTGATGAAGACGAAGCTGTAGTTTCTCGTCTTATCTTTTGATACTATTATACTATAACAACATGTAACGTTTTGAACTCAATGTAAACACGTTTACATTTATACTAAAGAATGTTGTTGCTTTGATTACTATTATTCAATTGTTGTGATACTATATATGACGTCCTCCACCCCCGAACGTTTCCACCGTTCCGGTTTTGGGGTGTGACACTATAGATTCCTGATTCATGATGCCTTAGCCTAGGGGATGCTATTGATTGATATTATCTTCTATTTGCTCTATATGTAGTGAGTAGAAGTTCCTAACAGGAATCTTTTAGAGGGAGTCTTGAGTCGAGGAGTAATCTAGGAGAGATACTTAGACGAACATTTGAGGAATCTACTGAGAAAGTATTTAGAGATCCACGAGAGGTAATATTGCATGAGTTCAGTGATGCCTTTTGAGTTATGAAAAGAGAGAGGGGAGTGGTATGCTAGAGGGGTTTCATGTACTAGTTATTCGATGCCTGAATGTTGCATGCTTTGTGCTTTGTGGAACACTCAAATGATGGGAGTCAGCTACTAAGTGAACGTGACAATATTCAGGAGGTAGATAGATGGCAACACGAGGAATTCTTTAGCAGCTGATGGCAGAGAAGTGTGAGAACTTGGAGAGTAATTCTAGTCCGAGGAGTACGCTGTTTAGAGGTGAGTATTCTCTAGAGAGCGAACATGTGTAATGGGAATGGTGATCGAGAAGGTTGAGCAGTTACTTAGAAAACCTAGGACGATTTGTGTGGAAAGTATGCTAGATGTGGCAGGTAGTTTGGGACCATAATACTGAAAGCAGAGGACCCATACTCGAAACAGGGAGAATTCCAGAGGTTCTAAGTAGTAGGATGAGGAGAAATAACATGGTTCGGGTACCATGATTCGTGTTAGAGTGTGTTTTCTCCTTTATTCGTTATCCGATTATGATTATTAAGACTTGGAGTGGATATGGGAGATTGTGGGGCTTGAGGGCTATGTCGGTTGAGATTAAATGGAGTATGCCCTGGATGGGAACATTTGAGTTTAGATCTCGAGGGTTTTAACTGGAGTCGAAATACTCAAATTGGGGTGGAGATGATGTATCGGGGAGGATTACGGTCTGAATTGAGTGGTCGGGCAATGGCCTGTGATGTCAACGTTTAATATTGAGGATTATATTGTTCCTGCTTCCCGTTTTGAGAGGATGGGTGAGTGAGCTTCTAATGTCAAAGAGTAGAGGAAGACCCTGTGGGGTACCAGGTAGTTGTGATATTGGCATCAAGAGTATTTTTGTTGTATGAGAGTGTTGGGTTACATTCTTATGTCGGGAAGGATTCATTAGTGGGGACTATGACCAACGAGGGCTCGATTATGCCTTGTTTGAGTTTGGTAAGTCGTATACCAGCAACTTTTACAGGAAAACGAGAGGAGTATATCGAGATGACAACTTTTGTGGCTATGCAGCTGATCGACTGTAAGAGTGATGTCTCTCGTTCTATGTCGATTCTTGTAGTGGGGTGCTGATTGGGGATTCAGAGAATGAAGTGTGTGATAGTCCATTATTTGCAGAAAAGGGGGAAGTGCTATTTTAGGACCGTCAGAATAATTGCATGTGCAGTCGGACGAGGTTCTGGGTGACTGGAAACAGTCACATTGGGAAGTTCCGAGGATTTCATCTGAGATTCAGGAGATATGGTGTTGCTTGGTCTTTCTTTGGAAGATCATCAAGTGTTACAGAGTATGTTTCAAGAGTCAAGTGTGGTGCATCTGGTGAAACAGTATGTGGAGTAGACTGTTGAAATGTCAATTGGTGATGGTTGAACCCTGAGTGGGGGAGACCTGGGTATTCTTTTGAGAGGGTCAACAATCTGTTCAAGTTACGGTTAAAAGATTTGGTATGGGGATCTGCGGTACGGACATATGGTACTTGGGTTTATTGGTGGACGAGGTAAGGTGTAGAGCGAGATGAGGCATATTTTACGTGATCAGGAAAGAACGAGTATATCCACGATGAGTAGCCATGGGTTAGGGATATTATTGTGGCAAGGGACTCTTCGAGGTTGCAATGGTTGAGTTCAAGGCGGTTGGTTCGTTGAGGTCCAGTTTCAATTTTTAGGATTTGACAGTTCAATGTATAGATTGCTATCTATACTCTGGGAGGAGCAACAATCGATTTGTCAATTAGTTTCAGAGTCGGTATGAGTAGCATTCACGAGTCAGTGAGTAAGTGTCGCAAGTCTACGGGGAGCTGTAGTATTCACGAGTCAGTGAGTGAGTGTCACAAGTCTGCGGGGAGTCGTAACACTCATTAGCCAGTAAGAGAGTGTTATAACACTACTGGGAGCCGTAGTATTCACTAGTCAGAGCATGACGCAGATGAGTTCATAGGCTTAGGTAGCCTTGACGACTAAGTCTTTGGGAACCTGGTGGCCGGGCCAGGGGTGAGACTGGGGTCTCCATGATGGTCGGGATCCGTTATATATCGAATTTAGGAGAGCTTGTCACAAATCAGAAGGAATTGGAGAAGTAATGTACGCATAGATTTGCGGATCACGGGTCGTGAGTTGAGTATCAGATTGGAGATGAGTGGTTCCAATTCTGTTGTTGAAGCGGACTCTCGAGTTTGAGTTTGGCCGTATCTGGGTAAAGGATAAATGAGTTGAGATTTCGGATTCCTGATGGATTTCTTTTCAGTGGTTGATGTTAATGAATGTTAGACGACAGAGGTCGGAAGTGATGTCTAACTACAGATCGGCTGTAATATTGTTTGGAGTAAAGCGAACTCAGTGGTTGCATGTACATGTGGTTGGTTGAGATAGCTCTGTTGGATTGAACGGCTGGGGCTATGCTCGGGCTTGTGGCCATGGCGTTCAAGTTGTTGGGCATGTAAGGGATGGTAAGGAAAGATTTTGAGGATGAAATCAAATTTAAGTGGGGGAGAGTTGTAACATCCTGTATATTAAATAAATAAATAGATAAGGGTTAATATGAGTAGAAACCCTAAAATCATTAATAATTTAGCAATGTGTTGGTTTCCAGGATTTAACCGTCATAATTTTAGAAGTTCGGGGTTAAAAGCGTAAGTTTTGGATTGGTTTTGTGCATATTTTTGAAGGCAAGGGCTGGAATTGAAAACAATTTGTGGAAAAGGGGCCGCTTGGTAATTTTTGGCTTATTATGAAAAGAATTATGGAATTGAGGGATAAAAAGGTAATTTTTGGAGTTAAATTGAAGAGATTATGAATGGGAGGGGCCGTTTCTCATATTTTCGTTATCAAGTGGTATAGAGCAGGATTTACACCCGTGCCTTCCATTCGAGGTTGAAGGGGCACCATTGAGCAACCCTAACCCTAAGCATTGCTGCCGCCACTTCGAACTCCTCAGCCACCATCTCTCTTATTCTCGCATCACTGATCAGATGAGGCCATCGCTCGCTACCATGCCATTGAAGCGCCACTCTCACAACCCGCCGCCAGCAACATCGCGAGCCACTGGGAGTTTTGCCGAAGACGAAGATGGATTTGTGTCGTCGTTGTGCAAGCCGTGAGCCACCAGAACTGCACGGTAAGTCCACCTGTAACCCATCCTTGCTCCTTCTCTCGTTCTTTTGTAGGCGTGATGCTAGATTCGTTATTGTCGCATAAGAGGTGGCTGGATGTGCCACTGTT